>NC_056668.1:102592067-103327067 GCF_018350195.1 Panthera tigris | reverse complement strand
GTTAATCCTAAGTATCATGTGTTAAGATGGACAAAGGTGTATATTGTAGAATCAGAAACAGCCTAAATTTCATGATAGGGGAGTGATTAAGTGAACCATATCCATATCCATATTCATAGAACCATATCCACAGAAAAGAATAAGCAGCCATTAAAAGTAACAACATAGATCTATGAAAACATGGTTACTACACATTAGGAGAAAAAAAGAGCAAGTTGCACTCATACCTTGCTACAGGGAGGGTAAGTTGGTAAGTAGTTTGGCAACATCTATCAAAAATTTAAATGCAAAAATGCTCTAACTGAAACATTATACTTTTCTAAATATGTATAAAGATGTATACCTGTCTGATCTTTGAGGCATTTTTTAGAATAGTTTTTAAAATATTTTTAAAATGTTTATTTATTTTTGAGAGATGGAGACAGAGTGCAAGCAGGAGAGGGGTAGAGAGAGATGGAGACACAGAATCTGAAGCAGGCTCCAGGCCCTGAGCTGTCAGCACAGCCTCCTTCAGATTCTGTGTCTCCTCTCTCTGCCTCTCTCTTGCTTGCACTCTGTCTCCCTCTCTCTTAAAAAATAAATAAACATTAAAAAAATTAAAAAAAAAAGAGAACAGTTTTAGACAGGTAAGTTATGACTATAGTATTGAGAGTAAACCCTGTTATAAACATCTTACATGAGTATGGTACATTTGCTACAATTAATGAACTGATACTGATACACTATTAGTAACAAAACTCTATAATACATTCAGATTCTTTAGGTTTTTTCCAGTTTTACCAAGAAATAATTGACACACAGAAATGTATAAATTTAAAGCCACATGATGGTCTGATTTACATGTATTGTGAAATGATTATGACAATCGGTTCAGCTAACATCCATCTTCTCATATTGATATTTTTTCTTAATTTTTACCTAATGTCCTTTTTTGTTCTAGGAACCTATCTAGGACACCCCATTACATTTACTTGTCATTTCTCCTTAGGCTCTTCTTGGCTCTGACAGTTGCCTAGACTTGTTTTGTTTTTTATTATCTCAACATTTTTGAGGAATACTTGTCAAGTATTTCACAGAATACCTGGAGTTTGTCTGATTTTTTTTTTTTATGATTAGACTGAAGTTATGGATTTTTGGAGGAAGACAACACTGTGATTTATCATTGTTGATGTTGACGTTGATCACCTGGCTGAGATATTAAAGGCATTTTTTTTTTTAAGTTGCAAAACACTAGAGTTAACCTAAAATATTTCTGTGTACGGATAATGGTACATGCATGCAGTGGTGTGCTATGCCACATTAAGAGTAAAAAGTATATGATAATATATGATAATATGTGTATGTAGTATAGGATAATATATGATATTCAAAAGATATTTGAGGTGAATATAAAAAGTAAGTTACAAATAGTATGATCTTATTGATGCAAAAAGAACATATACATAAACATTCGTATATGCAAAAACATTTTCTGAAATGATACCAAAGGTATTTTAAAAATGATTGCCTTGGGGCGCCCGGGTGGCTCAGTCGGTTAAGCGTCCGACTTTGGCTCAGGTCATGATCTCGCGCTCCACGAGTTCGAGCCCCGCGTCAGGCTCTGGGCTGACAGCTCGGAGCCTGGAGCCTGTTTAGGATTCTGTGTCTCCCTCTCTCTCTGACCCTCCCCCGTTCATGCTCTGTCTCTCTCTGTCTCAAAAATAAATATATATTTAAAAAAAAAAAAACGATTGCCTTTAGTAAGTGGAAATGTGAGGTTGGGGCATACTTTTACTTTTCAATGTATGCCTATCCTTCCTACTTGAATTTCTACCTGGGGGATGTGTTACTTTTATAGTGGAACTTTTGAAAGCAAATATGATCTTACTTTTGTAAAATAAACATTTTTTTTTTCTGTGTATTGAAAAAACAAATCTAGAAAGATAGACATCATTGTTAGTAGTGGTTAATATCTCAGTAAACTACAATTCCATTTTACCAGTTGCACAGACCAAAAACCTAAGAATCATACTTGACTTTATCTCTCTCGCCTCACATTTAATCCATGAGCACAGCCTGTGGGATCTATTCTCAAAATACATGCAGAATCTGACCATTTCTATTTCCAGCCTGGATTATTGCTATCCAGACTTCCTAACTTGTCTCCTTGATTTCACCCTTGGTCATCTGCAGTCCATTCTCAACACAAACACCACAGATAGAATCATACTATTCTCTTGCTCAGAGACTTCCTGTGTCTTCCATCATATTCTGAGTAAAAGCCAAAGTTTATACAGTGTCTTATCATGTCCTCAATGATGTGTCCACCATCCGCTACCTTTTTACTGCTCACCCACCTTTCCACTTCTTTTCTGACCTTTCATATTAGCTTCTCTGCTGTTTCTCCAGTCTCGGTTCATTCCTCCTTCTCCGTGTCCTTGCACCTGCTGTTCCTTCTGCCTGGATGCAATTACTCTTCCAATTTCTCACCATCTACTTAACTTGCTCCCTCATCTCCATCAGGTCTCTGCTCAAATGGCAGGAGTTCAGGTCTCTGCTCAAATGGCAGTAGTAGGGAGCAGTGGATTTTCTGGGAGGCTATGGCCATACTCCTGGGAAAGGATGAATGATGGCTTATGGTGATAGCTGTGGAGAGGAGGGGAAACAAATGGATTCAACAAGTATTTAGGAGGTATAATCCACAGGAGTTGGCATTGGAGGGGTCAAGGAAGAATTCCAAAATTTAATGGGAACTCCTGGAGAAACACCAGGTTTTGGGGAGACAATGAAAAACAGAATTGCAAGAGACTTTTACTTTTTATGTATTACATGTGATGGATGTCTGGAGATACAGAACTTTAATTTTTTTTTTTTTTTTTAAGCATAAGAATTGACACTCTCCAAGGGGCTCCTAACCATTTTTTGTGCTATGGACCCTTTAGATAGTCTGGTAAAACCTATGGACACTCTCAGAATAACTTTCTTTTTTAGTTTATTTCTTGGAAAGAGAGAGAGAGAGAAAGACAGAGGGAAAACCAGCAGGGAGGGTCAGAGAGAGAGGGAGAGAGAGAATCCCAAGCAGACTCCACACTACCAGCGTAGAGCCTGGTGTGGGGCTCCAACTCACAAGCTGTGAGATCATGACCTGAGCCAAAACCAAGAGTCAGACACTTAACTGACTGAGCCACACAGGTGCCCCTCAGAATAACATTTTTAAAAGCATAAAATTAAGTAAATATAACTTAAAAATTTTTTTTAATGTTTATTTTTGAGACAGAGGGAGACAGAGCACGACTGGGGGAGGGGCAGAGAGAGAGGGAGACACAGAGTCTGAAACAGTCTCCAGGCTCAGAGCTGTCAGCACAGAGCCCAATGAGGGCCTCTAACCCAAGAACCGTGAGATCATGACCTGAGCCGAAGTCAGGCACTCAACCGACCGAGCCACCCACATGCCCCTAAATACATATCATTTTAAAGAAAATGAATTATAATGAAAAATCAGGGGTCTGTGGGCCCCGGATTAAGAACTCCTCTATGGAATAACTCCTGTTTGAGTCTTTCCTCCTTTCCTGAATAGCCACATTTGGCCCCATGCATAAGGTGAATGTGCACATTGTGAAAAGAAAGATACAGAAACCATGGTGACTTTGTCAAGAGTGTTGATCAGCAAGGACAACAGGTCACTACTTTCACAGCAATCCTGAATGGCAGCAACATGAGCAATCAGACAAAAGAGAGGTTAGCTATTCCCTGGTGGTGACACTATTCTGTTTGGAAGCAATAAGCCTGATATTTCTGCCTGAGTAAGCCTAGCATTCTTGGCCAAATGAAGAGAAGAAGAGGAAGCCTCAGACAGGAGATACGGGGCTTCCTGCATGTAGGAAAATATGGGGCCAAAGTAATTAAAGAGAAAATAAAAGAGATACCACTGTGGTTGTATCTCAGCCTGGTGAAATGGGTTATATCTAATGCACTCATTTCTATATTTTTTCTATATTTTTTCATTAAAAAAATTTTTTATAATGACTGTGTACAACTTTTGTGACAGAAAAAAAAGAGTGTGTAGGACTTTCCTTCCATTTCATTAATGATATTGTCTCACTTACAGTTGCCTGGATTCAAACATCTTAAGCCTTTTGACAGATGTTGTGGAATTTGAGAAAGGATTAGCAGACCCTAGTTTACCTAGAACCAGGGGACATTTCTGCCAAAAGAAAGAGACTGTGGAACTCCATAAATTCTTACCGTTTACACATATTCCCCTGACTCTGATAGTAGTAAATTGGCAATAAATGCTCAGAGTATATGATGCTCAGGAGACTTGATTGTTATTGACTCCTGAATTGAGGGATCAATAGGAACAATATATGCCTGGAGACAGATGTCTTCATGCTGTGTGATCTCAGAAGAGTAGGGAGCTATGGAATCCCCCTTGGGAGCTGAAGGCAGCAGAGGAGTGTTCAGAATAGGAATGGAGCTTAGCTGCTTTGTTTAGTTTTGCATGTTGGACTCTTCATCCTTTGAACAAAGGGATTGGGACTAAAATAAGTTTGAAAACAACAACATTAAAACCTATTTTTTAAAAAGATTTTTTAGTTTTATTTTAATTTAATTTTTAATTTTAATTTTTTTTTAGAGACAGAGAGTGCTAGAGAGAGCATGAGGAAGAGGGGCAGAGCGACAGAGAGAGAATCTTATCTTTTTTTGTTTTATAGATATATATACATTAATTAATTTTATTTTTTAAATTTAGATCCAAATTAGTTAGCATATAGTGGAACAATGATTTCAGGAGTAGATTCCTTAATGCCCCTTACCCATTTAGCCCATCCCTCCCTCCCACAACCCCTCCAGTAACCCTCTGTTTTTTTTCCATATATAAGAGTTTCTTATGTTTTGTACCCCTCCTTGTTTCTATATTATTTTTGCTTCCCTTCCCTGTGTTCACCTGTTCTGTGTCTTAAAGTCCTCATATGAGTGAAGTGCTATGATATTTGTCTTTCTCTGACTAATTGCACTTAGCATAATACCCTCTAATTCCATCCATGTAGTTGCAAATGACAAGATTTCGCTCTTTTTTTAAAAAAAAAATTTTTAACGTTTTATTTATTTTTGAGACAGAGAGAGACAGAGCATGAACGGGGGAGGGGCAGAGAGAGAGGGAGACACAGAATCGGAAGCAGGCTCCAGGCTCTGAGCCATCAGCCCAGAGCCCGATGCGGGGCTCGAACTCACGGACCGTGAGATCGTGACCTGAGCTGAAGTCGGACGCCCAACCGACTGAGCCACCCAGGCGCCCCAAGATTTCGTTCTTTTTGATTGTTGAGTAATACCCCATTGTATATATATACCAAGTCTTCTTTATCCATTCACCCATTGATGGACATTTGGGCTCTTTCCATACTTTGGCTATTGTTGATAGTGCTGCTATAAACATTGGGGTGTATGTGTCCCTTCGAAACAGCACACCTGTATCCCATGGATAAATACCTAGTCGTGCAATTGCTAGGTCGTAGGGTAGTTCTATTTTTAATTTTTTGAGGAACCTCCACACTGTTTTCCCGAGTGACTGCACCAGTTTGCATTCCCACCAGCAGTGCAAAAGAGATCCTCTTTCTCTGCATCCTCACCGACATCTGTTGTTGCTTGTGTTGTTTATTTTAGCCATTCTGACTGGTGTGAGGTGGTATCTCATTGTGGTTTTAATTTGTATTTCCCTGATGATGAGTGATGTTGAGCATTTTTTCATGTGTCGGTTGGCCATCTGGATGTCTTCTTTAGAGAAGTGTCTATAATGTCTTTTGCCCATTTCTTCACTGGATTATTTGTTTTTTGGGTGTTGAGTTTGAAAAGTTCTTTATAGATTTTGGATACTAACCCTTTATCTAATATGTCATTTGCAGACATCTTCTCCCATTCCATTGGATGCCTTTTAGTTTTGCTGATTGTTTCCTTCGCTGTGCAGAAGCTTTTTATTTTGATGAAGTCCCAATAGTTCATTTTTGCTTTTGTTTCCCTTGCCTCCGGAGATGTGTTGAGTAAGAAGTTCCTGAGGCCAAGATCAAAGATTTTTGCCTGCTTTCTCCTTGAGGATTTTGATGGCTTCCTGTCTCACATTTAGGTCTTTCATCCATTTTGAGTTTATTTTTGTGTATGGTGTAATAAAGAGGTCTAGGTTCATTCTTCTGCATGTCGCTGTCCAGTTTTCCCAGCATCACTTGCTGAAGCGACTGTCTTTATTCCACTGGATATTCTTTCCTGCTTTGTCAAAGATTAGTTGGCCATACATTTGTGGGTCAATTTCTGGGTTCTCTATTCTGTTCCATTGATCTGAGTGTTTGTTTTTGTGCCAGGAAAGAGAGAGAATCTTAAGCAGGTGGGGCTCGATCCCATGATCCTGGGATCATGACCTAAACTGAAATCAAGAGTCAGATGCTCAACCAACTGAGCCACCCAGGAACCCCTAAAACCTATTATTTGTTGGAGAAATAGATTTGAATTGGCAGAAGTAAGTTCTAGGTGAACAGAGCAGATGTTACTGACACTCTAGCTAGCATACACAAGTCAAATTTGTGGCTACTCAAAGTCCACTAAGTGGAGAGTTAACAAGGAGCTTCCCAGGTGCTGGAAAACTCCCCAAATTGCTGGTTTGTATGTAAGTCAGTGAAATGTAGCAAGATGGAGAAAATCGGATTTATGAAAACTTCCCTGGGGGAGATGACTAAAAGTCGTTGGAAAGCATTCGTTCAGTTATTCATTAAATATTCACTACTTGCTTTCTGTATGCCTAGCATTGTCTTGGATGCTGGGGTTAAGTAGCGAACAAAAAGCCAGAGCTCCTGCTCTTGTGGCGACTACATTCTAGTGGGGGATAGAAACAGTACAGAATAACCCTAGAAAATTCCAGGGAGTGACAAGAGCTATGAAGAAGTTAAAGTGGATTAAAAGGGAAGAGTGATGGGAGGAGCATTTTGCACAGAGTGGAGAGGAAAGAGTTTTCTATTAAGGTGACTTTGAGCAGAGATCTTACAGGGTAAGGGAGCAATGGGAGAAAAAAAACCACAAAGAGGAAATAGAAAAACAAAGGCCAGGAGGCAGAGGCTTCAGAGGCACTTGAGGAACAAAAAAGAGGCCAGTGCCACTGGAGTGGAGGAAGACAGGAGAAAAAGATGTGCCAGAACACTTTTATCAGGTAGTGAATGTAGATTATGAGACCTCCAAGGAGACTCGCTCAAGGAGCAACAAATCATCACTAAATTCCTTCAAAAACGTGTAGGTCTGTGTGGTTTATTTTGCGATGCGGCTTTTGTTTTGATGATTGGGTAGGGCATACAGATTTGGAGCCTGAGCTGAGCCTCTCAGAGCAGGGAAGCCATGCTTTGCACTTCTCACCTTCTGGGCCTTTCCTGCACACAACATGCACTGAAAGAACAGAGGATGGAAGTAATGTGTGAAATTATTAACCTGTCTTGGTGCCCACTTATTCCTAAAATTGTCTTGTCTGAGGACCAGATAAAATGAGAAGGGTCTGAAAACTCTGAAAAGATAATTCCCTTGTTCAGACCCCCTCACACCATCAAAGCTAGCAGTGTCTAGTCAATGTTTTCTCCTGATGCCAAATCTTGGACTCTGACTCTTTTGTTTTCCTGTTCCCCATTTAAGGACTCTTGTGATTACGTTGGGCTCACCCAGATAATCCAGGATAATCTCTTTATTTTAAGGTCAGCTGATCAACAAACCTAATTCTATTTACAACGTTAACTCCCTGAAGCCAGGTAGTATAACACATTCACAGGTTCTAGGGACTAGGGCCATTATTTTGCCTACTACTATCACACTCCATAAATGCAATGCGGTCTCTTTCTTATGGCCTTGATTTTTTTTATTTCAATATTAATTTCGTTGTATTTATGGTTTTTAATATAAGCTTCCTCAAACCTGTTTTGAAAAAGAGGCAATGAAAATGGGCTCTAATATGCTTAACAAATATGAATCATGGACATACTGTATGGTGGTAGAGAAATCTAAGAGTTGTCTTGTGGTTTTCCCTCCACCTGCACCTCACCATTAAAATAAAGGGAGTGGGGCTGCTTGGAAAAGTGAGTTGATAACCTTGGACCCACTCTCCTTTTTTCAGAGCTGACAGTCTATTTTACAATGTTCTCAATTCAGTCTTTGGGGCAGAAAAGGACTGAATTGGCCACTATATTAGTTGTTTATTCCTGTTTACCAAGTTATCTCTGAATTTAGAGGCTGAAACATAAAACATTTATTATCTCATTGTTTCTCTGGGTCAGATATCTGGGTACAGCTTAGAAGGGTGTTTCTGGCTCAAGATGCAGTCGGGTGATATCTGAAAACTAGGGGAGGATCCACTTCTAAACTCACTCATGTGTTGTCGCAGTATTCAGTTCCTTATAGGTTGTTGGACTGAAGTGCCTGTTACTTGCTGGTTATGAGTTGGAGGCTTCCCTCAGCTTTTTGCCATCTAGGCTCTCCACTGGGTACTCAAACATGGCAGCCAGCTTCCCTCAGAGGGAGAGTCTCAGATGGCAGCCACCGTCTTTTTGTAACCTGATCTTAGAAGTAACATCCCATCACTTTGGCCATATTCTGTTCATTAGAAGTGAGTCACTGGGTCCAGCCCACACTCAAGGGATGAGACAGCACAAGTTCATGACTACCAGGAGGGGGCGGACTGTCAGGAGCTGTGTAAGAAGCTGCCCATCACAGCCATGTGGAATCCATGAGGACATAAAGATACATGTGTCTATTTAACTCCCATCAAAGAGAGAGAAATGTAGAGGATGTGACATTAGAAAATGATGCATCTCAGAAGCAACAATTTGCACTTTGATTAACAAATGTAAACTCTGTATATCAAACAGAGTAGCCATAATACAATTGTTACTACTATGTACCAGAAGGATTAGACAGAATTTGTCTATGCTAGACTAATTTTCCCCCCACAGAGTTTGCAACTGACATCATAAACAACAAAACAATAAAAAGATAGGAGACATATGTTGAAATGAGTGGGGCCTAAGAGCATGTTGTTAGAAGAGTGAAAGTATTAAATATGAAGCCAAGCCAAAGTCTGCATTACTAGAATCCATTCTGGGGTAGCAGAAAAGTACCATACTAATCTAAACATATTAGAATGAAAGGAAAGCCATGCATCAGAACGTTCATAGAAACTCACAGTATGTCATGGATTATTGCTAGAACAATTTAATGCAAAACAAATAGTAAGGCGTGGCAAATGTATTTCTATAGTGAGGGACTGATGATATTGAAAAACTCAAAAGAGGGGCACCTGGGTGGCTCAGGCAGTTTAGCGTCCGACTTTGGCTTGAGTCATGATCTCATGGTTCGTGGGTTCCAGCCCCACATCGGGCTCTGTGCTGACAGCTCAAAGGCTGGAGCCTGCTTTGGATTCTGTGTCTCTCTCTCTCTCTCAAAAATAAACATTAAAAAAATTTTTTTTAAAACTCAAAATAAATAGTATCAAATGGATAGCAGTATCTGTGGCAACATAGATATGACTTATATTTGTGTGTTTTTAATGGTAACAGGCATATACAACTTTTAAAAAATAATCATTGTTATTGCTTCTCCTCTATCTCCCTTTTTCCTTGGTTCAATTTCCTTTTTTTTCTATTTAATTTTTTCTGTTTCTTCTATTTTTCACTTCTTAAGTTATTGTTGGTTAAACTATGTTTCTAATTTAAAAAGCATAGCTAGGTTCTACAATAATACATCTTGAATCACAAGTATTTGGAAGAAATATTTCAGTTACTGTCTGGTTACCAACTTATTTTCCTCAAAGGAAGGTATTGAGAGGGTGTTAGCTTTCTCACCTGACACACCTTGCTTGCACAATGGGTAATTGAGCATCCTCTTCTGTTTAATATCTTTGATCTTGAATTCACTGAGGTCCAGGGACTTTGTGTTTTAATATTAAAACATGGATCAGGTATGACCGTTAGGGTACCACTACTAATTATAACTTGATTATTTTAACACCTTTATTGAGGTATAATTGACACATACATAAAATGAACATTAAAAACTTGAATCTGAATTTTACTTTTTTCTTTTCACTTTATGATTTTGCTTTGAGTATTTGGAGAGAAATGTTTCTCCTCAAGGTAGAACATAAACAACTTTGTAACAAATCTTTTTGGTGATATCCTTGGTGGATATGACAATACTTAGTTGCCAATGCAGCCTCCTTAAGAGCCCTGATTTTTTTCAGATTATCAAGTGGCAATGTACACAGGAAGGCGGGATCCCTTGTGAGCCCCAAAACACAAATTATGTGTAATGCCCCCGATTTCGAATCCGAGAGACCACCAAGGAGCCGATACTGATGCAAATGCACGAGGGTTTATTTGCAAGCTTGAGCTTGGGCCCAAGTATACCCGACACAGCGGAGCAGGGACTTGGACCCCTAGGTTAAAAGGCGTAGCAGTTTTATAGGGCCAGTGGCCAGTGAGATTGTAACACACACAGAAAGTTGCACAGTCATGCCAGTCCACACGCAGGTGGCCAATTGAATTACAATTTACCCTATAGTAACTGTTTGAACTAGCCTATCACTCTGGTCAGAATTGCCGCACAAGTTTGGCGGGCAAAAGGTGGGGTTTACATTCTTTGGGGGTTAGGGGTTCCGCATTCCTATTTGAGCCGGTTTCCAGTAAGGGTGTGCTCCGTGGCTTGACTAGGGTGGGGGAGTGTCTTAAGCAATAAGCAGGTCATGTGGGGGTTATACATGAGATGGTGGGTGTAGCACAAAATGGAGTTAGTCTTGCTCTGCTTGTCCAGGGGTAGGGGATTTTTGTTAAATTCCTTGGATCCCACATATGATTTTCCGAATCCCATTCATTTTTGCTTTTTGTAGGGAGGTGGTCCAGTTCTGGTCAATGAGATGTGAGTCAAAGTCTGCAGGACACTTCTGCGAAATGTTTTTCTCCTTGCCAGCTAACTTGGGACTGCAAGGGAGGAAGCCAAACCTCTGAGGATGCAAAGTGGAAACATGAAGGAATCTAGGTTTTTAATGATCTTGTTGAGTTGCATACCGACTGACCCTGTTTCAGGTCTACCTCTGAACTTATGATGTGATGTTATAAATAGCCTTATCAGAGCCACTATATTCTGCAACTCCAGGGAGAGCCATTCACACTGTACAACATAGCGGTCCTGGATCTTACTGTTTAAGCCACTTTTAGATAGATATTCTACAGTTGCAGCCAAAAGCATCCCACTTCATAAAATGGGGCAGATGGTGTTCCAATATTAAGAAACTTTCTCTGTGTGCCAGTTTATACCTTGCAAAAGACTATTACTGGAAAGTTTTAAAATATATGTAACAGAAGCCACAACTCAGAATAAACAATAAAAGGAATTCATTGGCTCAGAGGTAGGGCAGGCTTCAGGGGGTTCGATTTAGGATTTCTTGAGGTCATCAGCAATCTGGCTTTTTTCCTGCCTAATGTTCTCAACTCTGTCCTCCCTATGTTTTGGCTTCTTCTTCAGGCTGTCTTTCTTCATGGTGGCAAAACTTTACAGTTATTTCAGACCTCATTCTACCCCTCGAACTCTGTTGAGCCACCTGCTTAGCTTAAGTCACACGCTCAGTTTTAGGAGCTGGGGATGGAATCAAATTTCCAAGAAGTCTCCAAATCAAAATTCGAGGTTGGGTAGGAGAAATGAAATGCTGGGACCCAAACATGAAGTGTCCACTCCATGGACTTGGAACTATAATGCAAATGAACTTTTTAAAAATGTGCTTGAAATTTACTTATTCTCACTCTCAAAAGAATGTGAGATGGAGATAACCAATGAACTTAGGCCCATGGGTTACCTATACAGCATGAGATTTGGTGAACTCTTGGGGAACTAAGTACAGATCTGACTGTGTGTGAACCTCTGCTAAGTCCTAGTTTGAACATTTGTGAGACAAGACTTCCATTTATTTCTAGAACTAGATGTCAAGGCAATCAATAGTGATTTAAAGCAGCTGCTTCGGGAGAAATGTCAAACTCTTTGCTCTTTAAAAATGTTAATGGAAAATTTAAAAATCTGTGAACTCTTTTCAACACCTTCACTTTTCTGAAATCCAAAATTACTAGTGTTAAAAAACAAAATTCAACTGAGTGAATTTAAAGATCAAGCTGGCTTTATTAAACAATTCATGAATCGGGCAGCATCTCATCCAGCAAATAGAAATGAGGTCTGAAGAACCAATACAAAATGGAAGACTTTTTTATAGGCAGAAAGGGGCAGGAACAAGAGAAGAGTGGATTGCCTCATCTTTCTTTAGGGGGAAGAATGGGCCTATCAGGTGGATTACCATATTAGGGCCAACCAGGAAATTCCAGTTTTACTGGTTTAAGGTTTACATTCCTGGTTGAAATTAGGCATTCAGTCTTGGTTTGCTGATGTGGTGCTTAGCACAAGTAAGTCCAATTTGGATTTGTTGTCTATCTCTCTTTTTTTAACACTAGCATTAAAAAAAAAAGAATGCAATGCAATTTAGTCAGATCCACGGACACTTAACTGCCACAGCTGCCATTTGCACCAGAAAATTAAGCAAAATTGGCAGAATAAACAGCTAGCTATTTGCAGAGGCACTTGAAATCCACAGCCTATGTTTGCATGGATTCTTGGCACACGGTGCTCAGTGGCAAACCATGGTCATCTGAGAGCCTGGATTAGGTACTCATCACCCTGTAAACATTAAATCTATTTCACACCTGCTTTTGAAACCTGGAAATACTGCCAACTTATTTTCCCAGATGGATTTGGCAAAAATTCCAGCATATTGTACAAAATTATAGATCAGAGTAAATTCAGTTCTCAAATTTATTGGACATCTGGAATCGGTAAAAAATGTGGTATCTATTTGAGAAAGGAACTTGATGCCCTCAGCGGTCCTGATCATTTTGACCAGAGTGGTACAAACTAGGAACAGAGAAGCCCAGGATTGGCTTGCCCAGGATTCTTCCTTCAGGAACATTCCTAGTTAGGTGCTGCTATCCACGCCCCGCAGCTGTAACGAATTTGCTACCTTCTCTCAGAAAACCATTTTACAAGTTAATTGCTTTTATTATGGAAATGTATTCCCTGACTGAACTGGAAGGGTGATTTTGAAAATTCAATGTCATACAATGTGTATATAAATAAGCTGCTTAGGAAAAGGAGGAAACAGATAGCCAATGATAATTCTTTCCTAATGCTCTGAGATTGTCTGTAGTTTAAGCAATTAACCTTTTATTTTTTTTTTTTCTTCAATTTTTAAAAAAGACAATTTGGGCACTTTAAATAACCACAGCAGTGCTATGTTCACACTGTAAGTAGAAAGTGCAAGTAATGGAAAACATCAATATTTTCCTGACCATAAACTCCAGCTTTCTTCTTTCATGTACTAAAAAGGCTGTATAGGGTAGTGGTTAAGAGCTTGGGTCTAGACCTGATTGCCTGAATCCTGGCTTTGCCATTTGTCAACTGGGTGATCTTGGATAGGCTACAAACTTTCTGAGCCTAGGCTTCTTTATGTATGAAATAGAGATAATAATTGCCTGTGCCATAAGGTTGCTAGAAATTGTAATTAGTTAACACATGAAGACCATTTAAAGCAGTAAGCACTATTTAAGCATTAGCTGTAATTATTTGATACATTTAACTTTCAGATACATTTGCCAAAGGAAGCTTTATTGGAATCCCAAGATAACTAAATCATTGTGTACTTTCATACTGTATTTTTGCAGACATTTGCCTTGAAAAGTCATTTAACTATCTCAGTGAAAGATGAATAGCACTATTAATAAAATGATGAAGTCTTCATTCTGTGCAAACATTCCAAAATGTATATTATTTGAAGGTTCTCTGATGCATTTAACAAATATTTCTGGAGCACCTGCCATATGTAAGGCACTGTTCTAACACGGAGTTGATGGCATATATGTGTGTGTGTGGCTTACATGGCGCTTATAGCCTTGCAGGAGGACACAGGCAGTAAATAAACAGGTGATTTGTGAAATGCTCATAAGTTCTATGAAAAAATAAAGCAAGGTCAGGATAGAGAATGATGGAGAGTAGGCTTTTATAGAGAAGGCTTCTCTGAAAAGGTTACACTTGAGAAATCAGCTGAAGAGGTGAGGGGATGAGCCATATGAATATTTGAGGAAAAGGTTGCCTGGGAAGAGGGTACTGCAAGTGCAAAGACCCTGGGGCGGGAGAGGGCATTTAAGGAGTGGCAGTGGGGAGTTGAAACCCAGGAAGTCTGTCTCCATCTTGCCTCTATACTCCCACATTATCTCCTGCACTCTTCTTCTTCACAAGCTCTCTGCTTCAGATAGGAAGATTATGTGAGAAAAAAGAAATAGATCACCACAGTGAAATACAAGTTATATAGATTTACATTTGTTAGGCTGACCTACTCACAGATTCCAAAGAATCAGTGTGGATGACAAATTTGACTTTCCCTTTTCAAAAGCTGCTCAGACTAGACAGCAAAACATATTCAATTAAGAGCAGCAACTAGGACCTTCTGGAATGCTTCTTAGCTTAGAAAGATCTACAGCCTAGCGTTTTTGTGTAAAATTTTGCATGCTTAAGTCTTTTTCTGGGGTGAGTGCTGGGTCCCTACAGGGTTTCTGAGCTCAATAAAGGCTGAGAATCACCAGGTCAGTGAACAGGGTTTTTCGAAATAGTAGAAATATTTTTGATTTGTTTTAAAAAAATCTCAAATGAGCAAAAATGTATCAGAAAAATAAACATATTTTTGATTGTCTTATGTTGTTAAAAAGGGGAGTATAAGGAAACTAATTGCTTTTTTTAAAAAAAGGTTTTGTGGATATGGCATCATTTAGAAAATAATTACTAATTTGTTGGATTAAAGCTGAGAAGTTAAGTCTGGAAGAGCTTACTTTGAGGGCAAATTGTAAAGAGTAGCGGCCAACTTCATAGAAAAGCAGCCACCTGGCTAGAGGAATATTCTGAAGAACATTCACAACTGAGTATTACACGTTTTCTATTTTTAAGGCAGTCCAGAAATTCTAGTTAAAGAGAATCTAAATCAGTGGTTATAAATTAAGAAAGTGTGTTATTCTGGGTCCTCTGAGAATCAGCCACCAAAATGGGATTAGATTAAGAGAGACATGTGAGTGAGAGAAAATGGGGAAAGGCAGATAAGCAGGGAGAGCTATCACATTACGATGCATATCTGACAGAATGAAGGAGATAGAGAAGGAAGGTTAGGGGGAAGTATCCTAGGTCTCCTGCAGCCCAAGGAAGTTTAGCAAGGCTGTCACGGAGTCCTAGAGCCAAAGTCATGTGCTAGAGAAGTCCCATGTGTCCCAGAACTGGGCCTGTCTTCGTCCTTACTGTCTCTGCAGCATTCAGTCATTAGCTGGGAATAGCTTGTGGGAAGCCTAGCCTTGGCCCAAACTCAGCAATGGATTTCAGTGCAGGGTGATCAATTACGCTATAGTTGATGTCAGAGACGTGCATTCTCATGGCCACAGAGAGAGTATCGAAATCACCTGGGGAGTTGTCTCTCTGCAGCTTCCACCCCTTCCAGTCCTGGCCCCTCCACCCAACTCAAGATGTCTTTAGCAGCCATGGGAGCTGCTGCCTGGGAGAGAAGCACTGGTCAGACCACCAGAAACCGGTGGGGCTGTGTCATGTCCTTCATGCGTTCTGAAGTGGTGAAAGTGGTGAGACCATGGGAGACAGAAAAATATCTTCTGTTTGATGTTTATTTTATAAAGGCACTATTGGAAAGGATCTCTTATGAATGGCTTCCTAAGGATTAGTTACAAAGTTACTGAGTAGCTGACACATTGCTATGTCTCCTTCTCTGATTTGTTCTAAAAAGTCAGAGGACAGTTGTTGAGGAAACAGTTTCCATGGTCGGATGGACAGAGCCCACTTCCTGTGGTCTCAAGAACATTTCAACAAAGTGGAAATACCCACTCGTGAAGAGTAGCTCAATGAAGATTATGGTGTGGTTAGCTGCAGGGCGGGGGTTTCAACAATACATCTGACCCCCACACACTTCAGGCATGCGCCGTGTGCATGTGTTCTGCTCTTCCTCCTCACTGAACACTCTCTTCTCAGGCTGTTTCAATGAAGTGCTTCCTACCTACTATAGCCCTTAAGCATGTCTCTTTTTACATTGGGATCTGACCTAGAGTATAGCATTGGCTTATAAATAGGCCTCTCCCTCTGAACATGGCTCGTCCAGTGCTGAAAGTCAGGTGTTATGTGCAACAGACATGAACTAGGTCCTATTTGTCATTATTAAAAATTGTTTTTTAACATTTATTCATTTTTGACAGACAGAGGGAGACAGAGCACGAGCAGGGGAGGGGTAGAGAGAGAGGTATATAAAGAACCTGAAGCAGGCTCCAGGCTCTGAGCTATCAGCACAGAGTCCGATGTGGGGTTTGAATCCACAAACTGGGAGATCATGACCTGATCCAAAGCTGGATGCTTAACCGACTGAGCCACCCAGGCGCCCCTATTTGTCATTATTTTAAATGGAAAAAAGCATAATGTAACCATTGATCAACATTAAGCATTTCCTAAAATGCAACATAACACAGTGAAAAGTCTAAAAGTAATAAATAAAATGCTCATGTTAGGATGTAAATTGTGCAAATCATCACTTTCTGATCACCAAAAAAAAAAAAAAAATAGTGCAATTATTAACTAATGATTGTTTTGTATATGGTAATGTGCACAGTTTGCATATTCTATGTAGCTGTGATGGTTGATTTTATGTGTCAATATGACTGGCTTAAGGGATGCCCAGAAGCAGGTAAAACATTAATTTTGGGTATGTTTGCAAGGATGTTTCTGGAAGAAATTAGCATTTGATTCAATAGACTGCATAAAGAGATTGCCCTCACCAGTGTGGGTAGGCATTATCCAATCTGTTGAGGGCCAGAAGAGAAGAAGAAGGTAGAGAAAGGATGAATTCTCTTTGTCTTTTCTTGCCCTAGGACAGCCATTTTATCCTGCCCTTGACGTCAAAGCTCCTGGTTCTCAGGCCTTTGGCTTCAGACTGACTTACACCAGCAGTTTTCCTGACTCTCTTGGCTCTCCAGCTTGCAGATGGCAGACTGTGGGATTTCTTGGCCTCCATAACTGCGTGAGCCAAATTCTACAAGAGATCTCCTCCTATATATCCTCATATAGTGGTTCTACTGGTTCTGTTTCTGTGGAGAACCCGGACTAATACAGTTGCAGACACTGTCTGTGACCCTGGCCTTTTCTGCAGCAATCTGATTTCTAGCTGCCAACACCTGGGATTCTTTGCCTGAGGGTTTTCACAGTCCACTGGATATAGACTTTGTGACTGGGTAAAAAGTGTCTTCCAATTAATGCCCTCCTGGAGCAGTTCTTCCCCAATAACTGATGGGAATGGGTGGATAAAGGCTGTTGCTCCCTTACCCCTCAAGTGGAATAACTCTGAGGTGCCTATTCTATACTGACTTCCTTACTGGTGTTTCCCAGATCATTAACCAAATAGGTATTTGCACTCAAATACTTGTCTCAGGTTTCTGTTTTTGAGGGACCTAACCCAAGACTTTTTATCATAAACTTTACGCACTAGAGATGACTATGATATTTCAATCTATTTCTTAACTCCAGCGATATCCCAGAGGGACATCCTTTTCATTGACAGTCTGCACATTTTTCAAAATATCTATGATTCTGACATTCTATCAATTTTATTTAGAATATAAACCATTACTTTCCTCTTACATAATTTTGTTTACAATGTCTTTAAGTTTTGAGGATGAAAATACAATTTTTACTATATAAATATTGATGTAAAACAGCATTTCAAGAGATATGACATTGTATGGAATTTGAGTGTTAAAAAAAAGAAGCACAGGATGCCTGGGTGACTCAGTCTGTTAAGCGTCCGACTCTTGATTTCACCTCAGGTTAGGATCTCATGGTTCAGTTTGTGGGACTGAGCCCTGTGATGGGCTCTGTGCTGACAGTGCAAAGCCTGCTTGGGATTCTCTTTCTGCCCCTCTCTCCCTGCCCCTCCCTCACTTGTGTGCACGTGCTCTCTCTCTCTCTCTCTCAAAATAAATAAACTTAAAAAAATCAAGAAGTATAAAAATGTGGAAAAACCTAAAATGTTCATTGATTGATGAGTGGATAAATAAGATGGGGTATACACAAACAATAGAATATTATATAGTCATGAAAAGGAATGAAGTACTGATACATGTTAAAACATTGAAAATATGCTAAGTGAAAGGAGCCACGCACAGATGGCCACTAATTGTATGACTCCAATTAAATGGATGTCCTGAATAGGCAAATCAAGAGACAGAAAATAGATTAGCAGTTGACAGGGGCTGGAGGAAGGGCAAACGAGAGTGACTACTAATGTGTTCAGGCTTTCTCTTGGGGGTGATAAAAACATTCTGGAATTAGACAGTGGTGATGGTTGCACAGCCTTGTATACATACTGAAAATCACTGAAATCAAGAGGCATACTACCCTTAAAAATATTTACTTTTGGAGATGAGTCGCTTCAAAATTTGTGCAATTATTCTAAAAAGTTTAGAAACTAGTAGTCTACATTTGGTGTATGGGCACTCCACATCAGCTATCCTATATATCCTGCCTATTTATTTATTTAGTAATTTCTACACCTAACATGGGGCGTGAACTCATGATCCCATGATCCAGAGTTGCATGCTCTTCCAAATGAGCCTGCCAGACACCTTAGCCTTCCTTCTTAATTAGCACCTTTAGATAAGCACCTTTGTTTGGTGCTAAAGACCCTTGGAACAAGAACTGAGTAGATCATGGCTTCTCAAACTTTGATTTTTTTAAAACATTTTAAAGAAAAAAATTTTGTTTTCCAAATTTTTATTAAATTCTAGTTAGCATACAGTGCAATACTGGTTTCAGGAGTAGAATTCAGTGTTTCATCAATTACATACAACACTCAGTGCTCATCATAACAAGTGCCCTCCTTAATACCCATCACCAATCGAGCCCATCCCCCTACTTTCCTCCACCAAACCTTCAGTTTGTTCTCTATCTTTAAGAGTCTCTCATGGTTTGTTTCCCTTTCTTTCTCTCCCTTTCCCATATGTTCATCTATTTTGTTTCTTAAATTCCACATATGACTGAAATCATGTGATATTTGTCCTTCTCTGACTTATTTCGCTTAGCATAATATACTCTAGCTCCATCCAAGTCATTGCAAATGGCAAGATTTCATTTTTGATAGCTGAGTAGTATTCCAGTGTGTGTGTGTGTGTGTATATATATATATATATATATATATATACACACACACACACAACATCTTCTTTATCCATTCATCAGTCGGACATTTGGGCTCTTTCCATAGCTTCACTATTGTTGATAATGCTGCTATAAACATTGTGGTGCATGTACCCCTTCAAATCTGTATTTTTGTATCCTTTGGGCATATACCTTATAATGCAATTGATGGATTGTAGGGTAGTTGTATTTTTAACTTTTGAGGAACTTCAATATCTTTCTTCAGAATGACTGTGCCAGTTTGCATTCCCACCAAAAGTGCAAGAGGGTTCCCCTGTCTCTCATCCTCCCCAACACCTGTTGTTTCTTGTGTTGTTAATTTTAGCCATTCTGACAGGTATGAGGTGGTATCTCACCATGGTTTTGATTTGTATTTCCCTGATGGTGAGTGATGTTGAGTATCTTTTCATGTGTTTGTTAGCTACCTGGATGTCTTCTTTGGAAAAGTGACTATTCATATCTTCTCAGGGCTTCTCAAACTTTTGAAGCCTGTACCCACTCCATTAACTGTCTTCAGTGTCTGTCTCAGTCATGAATATTTCCATGATAAGATAAGAAATGCATTTCTTTAATCTCCTAAATTAAACCTGGTTTGAGCTTCCTATTCAACAAGGTTGGTAATATATTTCCAAATATTATTGGTCATCCTTCTAGCGCCTTCCCTTTTCTTAGGACACATCCAGGGATATTTTATCCATGAGACCTTAGAGTCGGAGTGCTAGGACCCATGAGCTTTTCAAGGGTTTATGATAATATTTAAGATCTGAAGATTTAAAAAGTTAACTCATTAAAAAAATGCTAGCCAAATAAAAATGAATGCATGCTTAGTTAAATTTTTATAAAATGTTCTATTATTGCATCATATTTATTAATAATTAAATTTAGTATAAAAAACACCATCACATTTGAAAGTGGTTAAAATTTTTTGAGAATATACATAATATCTTCCTCAAAAATTAGAGCCAAACATAATTAAATAACTTAGGCATAGAAAAATAATCTCAGAAGCAAAATTACAGAAACTCAGAAAGCTTTTTCTGCCAAAGAAATTTTACTAAACGTGGGACATAGGTGCATTTCAATATAGTTCATATGAGATAAGGTGAGGTCTCTGAAAGTAAGTGCTTGGGGATTACAGCAGCTTTAAAACAGTCCCATCGACCAGGGTCTTAGGCAATTGTGACTGGAAAAGAAACCTCTCTTCAAGCCCATCCAGCGGGCTTGCCCATCTGAAGCAGGTTTTGCTTACCTGGCTCTGTGCCCAGGTCAGCTTGCTCTTGGCTGCATCTTGAGGCAGCATCCATTTGATGGATGGTGGCATCCATTTTTCCTGTCCCAAGCTTGGATCTCTAACTCTGGACTGAGCACCAGTTCTATAAGGTCACTCAGCATCCCCAGGGTGCTATGGCCCTACGATTTGGTGCTCCTCTTCTTTAAAAATTCTGTCCCAACCACAGTTTTAGACCTTCCAAACCAATGTGAGTGGGCTGCTGAACAACCTCAATACCAGTGAATAAAATGCTTGTGCCCTCCTGGGTTAAGGGAACCCAGGTATCTAGAGTTAAAGGTCTGGAGGTTCCTCCTCAGAGAGGAAGAGGGAAATAACTTACTTCTTTTTTTTTCTCCCAACGCTTTAAGGACAAAACATAAAAAATTAAAAATTAATAAAAAAGAATGGATTTATTTTAAGTTATTTTTTCCAAATGTTTATTTATTTTGAGAGAAAAAGCATGAGTGGGGGAGGGAGGGAGAGAGAGAGAGAGAGAGAGAATCTCAAGCAGCCTCTGAGCTGTCAGCACAGAGGCTGATGTGGGGCTTGAACAAATGAACTGTGAGATCATGACCTGAGCCAAAACCAAGTCAGATGCTCAACTGACTGAGCCACCCAGGTGCTCCAAGAACTGATTTATTTTAAACTCAACATTATGTTTGTAATTCTTTATTAAAAAATTTTTTTTAAATCTTTATTTATTTTTGAGAGAGAGAGAGACACACACACACACAGAGTGCAAGTGGGGAAGGGCAGAGAGAGAGGGAGACACAGCATCCTAAGCAGGCTCCAGGCTCTGAGCTGTCAGCACAGAGCCTGAAGCGGGGCTCGAACTCATGGGCCATGAGATCATGACCTGAGCTGAAGTCAGACACTTAACCGACTGAACCACCCAGGCACCCCTGTTTATTTTTTTTTTAAAGGAAGCTTTAAAAATATATTTTGTCAAAATATACTTCATGCCTCTTCCCATCTAATTCTCCTGTATACTCTTTTCTCTCCTCTTCTCCCCTTATACCTAATGAGAGTTACCTGTGGGAATGAGTCTTTAATGTTCAGTAACTTAATCTTTGGGATGAATCCCAAATAAAAATGGACTCCCCTCTTAAGCTCTAAAATCACAGGCTATTTCTGTTGTAAGGTTATAGGTATTTCAAAATGAAATTCAGACATATAATGACATCAATCAAACCTCCTCTTCAACTTCTGACTAAATCTCATTCAGCAAGCATGGGTTCTTTTTGAAAGATATTTTCATTGAATAATAAGTGTCTACAATCACAATGGAGTGATATTTTATGCTCTATGTCCACTCAAAACTTTCTCTTCCTAAAAGTATAACCATGATTTCAATATCTGTCTTAAATGCACAGTATTTAAGACTTACTGTTTCTTAATGTGCTTCTAGATATTGTGATACTAAAGTTGCATTGGTTTGAGCTTGATGTCCAGAGGGTTGTATCTGTGGAGGCACTAAGTCCAAATGTGATCAGCCTGCTTAAAGGAAGAATTTGCATAAAACATAGACCTGACACTGTTAGCACATAAATAAATGTTATAACCAGGCTAAGTCTTCTTTCCAAAAGGACTTAAAATCAGTTTACTGGTGGTAAATACTAAAGCTGCCAGCATCAAGGTCTAAGATTATTCTTACTATTATTATTGTGGGCAAAAAACACATAACATAAATTTACCATCTTAACCATTAAAAAATTTTTTTTAATGTGTTTTTTTTTTTATTTTTGAGAGAGAGATAGAGGTAGAGCACAAGTGGGGGATGGACAGAAACAGAGGGGGACACAGAATCCAAAGTAGGCTCCAGGCTCTGAGCTGTCAGCACAAAGCCTGGTGTGGGGCTTGAACTCACAAACTGTGAGAGCATGACCTGAGCTGAATTTGGCCGCTTAATTGCAGGCACCCCAACCATTTTTTTTTTTAAGTTTATTTATTTTGGAAAAGAGAGACAATGTGAGTGGGGTAGGGGCAGGGAGAGAGGGACAGAGAATCCCAAGCAGGCAGAGCCCAATGTGGGCTCAAACTCACAAACCATGAGATCATGACATGAGCCAAGATCAAGAGTTGGATGCTTGGGGAGGAGCCAGGATGGCGGAATAGCATGCAAGTTTTTTTGTCTCGCGTCCATGAAATACAGCCAGATCAACACTAAACCATCCTGCACACCTAGAAAACTAGTTTGAGGATTAACAAAACAATCTGCACAACCTGAGCCACAGAACTCAGCAGGTACACGGCGTGGAGATGTGAACTGGGGGAGAGAAAAGGGGAGAGTTCGGGAAAAGCACCCCCCAAAAAATAGCTGGAGAGAAAGTGAAAAGAGAGAGTGAAAGAGAAAAGTGGAAACAGCCTCAGGGACTAAACTAAAAAGGGAGAAAGGAGAAAGGAGAGGGTTTAAATTCCATTAAGACTCTATAAGCAGGGGGAGTGCAGAGTCTGAAACTCCACAACTTGATACCTGGCAGTGCTCTGGTGAGAAGAGCGAATCCCTAGATGCAGAGTGAAGTCCAGGGGGACTTCACTGGGGCCAGATGGGGAGAGGTCGTTCCCCCAACTGGGAGGACATCTGATAAAGACTGTGTGGGTCCCCCATGACAAAGGCCCCAGTGGACCCAGGAGAACAACCACATTCATTGGTGCTGGAACAAGTTCGTTAAAGGGGAAGCCTGATGACAGATGTATGTTGTGATTTTCCATAATCCCTGAAATGCTGCTGCTACATGATCATGTCCCTTTCTGGGGCAGGCTGGCACCTAGCTGCAGTCTCTAGGCATCTGCAGAAGCATGGTCCTGAGAACGTTCCTAGGTGAGGCCAGCACCTGGCCATTGCTCAGTGAGACCCTCCTGCAGGGGCAGAACGGGTCAAAGCCGTAGTCCCTCAGAAGTGAGGGGTCAGGAAAAACAGCCACATCTGAGATAAAACTCAGGAGGGAGGTGCTGCCTGGGGCTTGGTCATGGACAGTGTAAAAGCGGGGTGTGGACGGAAGCTGAAGACAAAGGACAGGCGCGCAATTGCTGATCTGGGAGAACAGAGTTCTGATGCTAGAGACTGGGTAGCTAGGTGACGCCATTTTCACCACTCCCACACTTGCGCATACACACCTACAAGCACCACAACAATCCACCCCAGTAAGCTAAGCAGCGCCATCTAGTGGAAAATGGAGCTGTTACACTAAGTCCCGCCCAACTGGGCCAACCTTGCTCTTCAGGAACACAAATCTCTCTGCCTGCTTAGTTTATGGACTATAAAGCGCTTCATAGTTTGATTTCTAGGGGAAAACAAAGTAATTTCAATCGTATTTCAGACTGTTTGCTGGTCCATGTATTCAATTTTCCTTTTTTTCTCCCCTTTTTCTTTTCATTTTCTTGAATACAGAAAGAGAAAAAATTTATTTTAATTTTCAATTTTTATTAAAAATATTTTTCTTTATTTTTTTCTACCACATTTTTTACTTTTGTGTAAATTTTTTCAAATTCAACTTTATTTCCATCATTTTATTTTATTCTATCTCAGTGTATTCATTTTTTTCAAATTTTCAAATGATTTCCTTTTTTTTTTCTTTCCCCTTTTTCTCTAATCTGTCAAGCCCCTTTCAACACCCAGACCAAAACACACCTAGGATCTAGCATCATTTATTTGCTTTTTGTGTGTGTGTGTTGTTGTTTTAAATTTTTAAATTTTGATTGTTTAAATTTTAATTTTTTTACATCATTAGTTCCTTTTCTCCATTCAAAATGATGATACGAAGGAATTCACCCCAAAAGAAAGAGCAGGAAGAAACGACAGCTAGGGACTTAACCAACACAGATACAAGCAAGATGTCTGAACCAGAATTTAGAATCACAGCAAAAAGAATACTAGCTGGAGTAGAAAATAGATTAGAATCCCTTTCTGCAGATATAAAGGAAGTAAAAGTTAGTCAGGATGAAATAAAAAATGCTATAACTGAGCTGCAATCTCGAATGGCTGCCATGGATGAGATAGAGCAGAGAATCAGTGATATAGAGGACAAACTTATGGAGAATAATGAAATAGAAAAAAAGAGGGAGACAAGGCAAAAGAGCACAATTTAAGAATTAGAGAAATCAGTGACTCACTAAAAAGGAACAACATCAGAATCATAGGGGTCCCAGAAGATGAAGAGAGAGAGAAAAAGGGGTAAAAGGGTTACGTGAGCAAATCATAGTGGAAAACTTTCCTAACCTGGGGAAAGACACAGACATCAAAATCCAGGAAGCACAGAGGACTCCCATTAGATTCAAAAAAAACGACCATCAACAAGGCACATCATAGTCAAATTCGCAAAATACTCAGGCAAGGAAAGAATCATGAAAGCAGCAAGGGGAAAAAAGTCCTTAACCTACAAGGCAAGACAGATCAGGTTTGCAGCAGACCTATCCACAGAAACTTGGCAGGCCAGAAAGGAGTGGCAGGATATATTCAATGTGCTGAACTGGAAAAATATGCAGCCAAAGAATTCTTTATCCAGCAAGGCTGTCATTCAAAATTAGAAGGAGAGATCAAAAGTTTCCCAACAAACAAAAATTAAAGGAGTTTGTGACCACTAAACCAGTCCTGCAAAAAATTTTAAGGGGGACTCTCTGAGGGGAGAAAAGATGACTAAATAAATAAATAAATAAATACCAAAAGCAACAAAGACTAGAAAGGACCAGATAACTCCATAAGAAACTCCAACTCTACAAGCATCATAATGGCAATAAATTCATATCTTTCAGTACTCACTCTAAATGTCAATGAACTAAATGCTCCAATCAAAAGACACAGGGTAACAGAATGGATAAGAAAACAAGATCCATCTATATACTGTTTAAAAGAAACCCACTTTAGACCTAAAGACATTGAAAGGAAAGAGATGGAGAACCATGTATCATGCTAATTGTCAACAAAAGAAAGCCAGAGTAGCCATACTTATATCAGACAATCTAGACTTTTTTTTTTTAATTTTTTTTAACGTTTATTTATTTTTGAGACAGAGAGAGACAGAGCATGAACGGGGGAGGGTCAGAGAGAGGGAGACACAGAATCTGAAACAGGCTCCAGGCTCTGAGCTGTCAGCACAGAGCCCGACGTGGGGCTCAAACTCACAGACCGCGAGATCATGACCCGAGCTGAAGTCGGCCGCTTAACCGACTGAGCCACCCAGGCGCCCCTAGACTTTAAAATAAAGACTGTAACAAGAGATGAAGAAGGGCATTATATTATAATTAAGGGGTCTACCACCAAGAAGACCTAACAATTGTAAACATTCATGCTCCAAACGTGAAACCACCCAAATATATAAATTAATTAATCACAAACATAAAGAAACTCACTGATAAGAATACCATAATAGTAGGGGACTTCAACACCCCTCTCACAGCAATGGACAGATCATTTAAACAGAAATTGCACTACTAGGTATTTATACAAGGGATATAGGTATGCTGTTTTGAAGGGGCACATGCACCCCAATGTTTATAGCAGCACTATCAATAATAGCCAAATTATGGAAAGAGTCCAAATGTTCATTGATGGATGAATAGATAAAGATGTGGTATATATATACAATCGAGTGTTACTCAGCAATCAAAAAGAATGAAATCTTGCTATTTGCAACTACGTGGATGGAACTAGAGAATGTGCTAAATGAAATTAGTCAGTCAGAGAAAGACAAATATCATATGACTTCACTCATATGAGGACTTTAAGACACAGAACAGATGAACATAAGGGAAGGGAAGCAAAAATAATACAAAAACAGGGAGGGGGACAAAACATAAGAGACATTTAAATATGGAGAACAGAGTGTTACTGGAGGGATTGTGGGAGGGGGGATGGGCTAAATGGGTAAGGGGCACTAAGGAATCTACTCCTGAAACCATTGTTGCACTATATGCTAACTAACTTGGATATAAATTAAAAAAAAAAAAACAACAACAACCGCCATTAAAGTGTGAATTGGACAATTAAAACAACATTTAAGTGTGAATTGGAACAATAAAACAAACAAACAAGCAAACAAAGAGTTGGCTGCTTAACTGACTGAATCACCCAGGCACCCCTACCACCTACCATCTTAACCATTTTAAGTGTACAGTTCAGGAAGTTAAGTATGTTACATCATTGTGCAAAAAAATCTCCAAAACTTTTGGGACACCTAGGTGACTCAGTCAATTAGGCATTTGGCTCTTGACTTCAGCTCCGGTCATGATCTCACAGTTTGTGAGTTTCAGCCCTGCATCTGGCTCTGTGCTGACAGTGTAGAGCCTGCTTGGGATTCTCTCTCTCTGCCCCTCCCCTGTGTGCTCTCTCTCAAAATGAATAAGCTTAAAAAAATCTCCAAAACTTTCTCATCTTGCAAAAGTGAAACTCCATACCCACTAAAAAAACAGCTCCCCACTAATCCCACCCAACAACCCCTACTTTATGTTCCTATGAATTTGATTATTCTAGATACCTCATATAAGTAGAATCATAAAGTATTTGTGTTTCTGTGACTGACTTATTTCATTTAGCATAATGTCCTCAAAGTTCATCCACATTGTAGCATGTGACAGGATTTTCTTCCTTTTTAAAGCTGAATACTTCATTGCATGTACATGCCATATTTTATTTGTCCATTCATTTCTCAATGGACATTTTGGTTGCTTCCACTTCTTGGCTATCATGAATAGTGTTGCTATGAACACGGGTGTACAAATACAAGGTATAAGGCTTGAAGCATATTTTCCTACTCTGATGATGGATCTGAGTGGATATAGTCACATTATAGTAACTATATTTCTGATTTTGTTGTTCTTTCAAAAACTTCCAGCCTCTCCGTATATATAACTAATGAAATAATATAAACTTATTATTCAAAGCTCTCCAAAATACATGTGAAGTGATGAATCCTGATTTATCTCCTGCTACTCCTCTAAGCTTTCCTCTTTTTGAAACACTGTGAGCAAACAGAATAGTGCCATTTTGTCTTTTTGGAAGTTTATCCCCTGTATCCAACCCCACTTTTCCTACATGTCCAAATCCTCCTATCCCCTTCTTCATGAAGCCTTCCTGATCCCTCCAGTCAGATATGATTTCTTTCTCCTAAAAGTCCCCACAATGTCTTGTGGCAGATGTATTTGTGGTCTGTATTTATGAGTTGCCTATAAACTTACTGTCTCTATTCACTCCCTTCGATTAATAATTATTCGTTTCTATTGGGCGCTTACTATGTACCAGGTAATGTTCTAAGCACTTCATGTATATTAGCTTCTGTAATGGTTAAAATGACCTATGGAATAGGTATGATAATTATTTTGCTGATGAGAAAATGGAGGTACAAACAGGTTAAACATGTCTAGCCACATAGTGTGTTTTGAGTGGACGAGATGGGCTTGTGGTTTTGGAGTGGAAATGACAAGAGATCAGAGTGGTGGGAGTAGTAGTTGTGAGAGCGCCAATCCAAGAATGGCAATTTATTCAATTACAGAAGGGCTGCCAGCCCCTTTGCCTGACTTTACAATCAGCATGTTCACCACAGGAAATATATACCACGTGCTTATGTTTTTGTTAAGGACATTTGTCAATTTGTAGTATATTTATGAGTGATTATATGTTAAAGAACTGTCCTTCTCACTATAAGCTCCATGAAGATAGGAAACATGTCAGTTTTGCCTGGTTCCTAGTACAGTGCCTAATACATAATAGGTGCTGAATAAATGATAAACTTATAAATAGATGAATGACTAAATGAATGAGTTATACTCTGCACTGTATTGGGAATGGTGGGAGAAACAGCTGGAGAAATGTACCCTGAGTGCATTGCAGATTCTGGTGTCCATGGAGGAATAAAAAGCTTACTTGCCCACTCTAAGCATAATATAAAAGATACAAATTATAAAGAAAAAAGTAGAATTAATTTTATAAAAATAAAATATAAACCACAAAACCAGAAATGAAGCCCCTTGGGGCCCCTGGGTGGCTCAGTCAGTTGAGCATTGGACTCTTGATTTCAGCTCAGGTCATGATCTCACTGTTCTTGTTAGAGCCCTGAATTGGGCTCTGTGCTGACAGTGCAGAGCCTACTTGGGATTCTCTCTCTCTCCTTCTCTCTGTTCCTCCTCACTTGTGCTCTTTCTCTCTCAAAATAGATAAATCACCTTAAAAAAATCCTTATATTTCTTTTCTTTTCTTTTTTTTTTAATTTTTAATGCTTATTTATTTTTGAGAGAGGCAGAGACAGAATGCAAGTGGGTTAGGGGCAGAGATAGAGGGAGACACAGAATCCAAAGCAGTCTTCAGGCTCTGAGCTGTCAGCATCAGAGCCCCACGTGGGGCTTGAACTCACAAGCAGTGAGATGGTGACCTGAGCCAAAGTCAGACGCTCAACCAACCGAGCCACCCAGGCGCCCCCCCAAAAGACATCCTTATATTTCAAAGCATCATAAACAATGGAAAAGTAAAAGGTAAGACGGGAAAAATATTTACAGTTTGGATAACAGTCTTAAAATATGAAAAATTTTGACACTTCAAAAGAAAAAAGATAAATACCCTAGTAGAAAAATGGACAAAGGACACTCATTTTGTAAAAATGTTTGTTCTCGCAAAGAATTTCCCTGTGTCTATAAATGAAAATGTGATCTTAAGATGAGCAACAATGTAAAAAAAAAAAAGAAGTAAAAAAACTGAATGGCCTTTAACGTTTTGTCTGTTAGTAAAATCAATTTTCAACTATCCATGGGTGAGTTATTCTTTGACTTTTCTATTGCTACCCAGGATTCAGAGGCACATTGATTAGTTTCACTTATTACCAGCAATAGTAGAGAGAATTTGAGTGGGGCTGAAATAATTATTTTAGAGTAATTACCTTCATTCATTCATGAACAAATATTTATAGTATGCTAACTATGTGCCAGGCATTATGTTAGGTGTTGGGGTTATACTGGAGAGTAAAATAAAAAGGAACATATAAACTATAGTGAGAGTGGGGGCTGGGGGTGGGGAGCAGACATGAACTTAAAAAAAAACCCACAAAATATATATGTACAACTTTGATGAGCACTCTGAAGTAAAAGTACAGGTTGCCATGAGAGAGAGCAAGAGGGACCACACTTGGACTGTTGAGTCAGAAAGGGCTCTTGAGAGAATGATACATGAACTGAGATTCGAGGGATTGTAGTTAACCAGGAAGTGTGGATGGAAGAACAGGTTTGGGAAAGGTGAGCATTCCAGCTAAATGGAACTGCTTGAACAAAGGTCCTGAGTCAAAAGGGAGCTTGACACTTTACAGGAACTGAAAGAAGTCAAATGGGGCTGAAGTGGATGGGCTGAGGGAGTAGGTGCCATGGCATAGACCGAGAAGGACAGGAAGGCCATAGCTAAGATTTGTGGGTTGTTTTTTTCTTTCTTTCTCTTTCTTTCTTTCTTTCTTTCTTTCTTTCTTTCTTTCTTTCTTTCTTTCTTTCTTTCTTTCTCTTTCTTTCTTTCTTTCTTTCTTTCTTTCTTTCTTTCTTTCTTTTCTTTCTTTCTTTCTTTCTCCTTTCTTTTCTTTCCTTCTTTTAGAGAGATAGACAGAGAAAGCAAGCAGGGGAGGGATGGAACGAGAGGGAATCCCAAGCAGATTCTGAGCTGTCAACACAGAGCCTGGTGTGTGGCTCCATTTCATGAAATAGGAGATCATGACTCAAGCCAAAACTAAGAGTTGGATGCCAAACTGATTGAGCCACCCAGGCACCCTGACTTGTGCCTTTATTCTAAGAGTGCTGAGAAGTTATTTAGGGGTTTTAGGCAAGATTATCCAACTATTCATAATGTTTCATATTATAAATTAGCTAGAATGTTGATGTGGGTTAATTAGGATAACAATTTTAGGTAATGCTTCAGATTAACTTTATAATTTAGGAAGCTTGTTTGAAGATTATTGTAGAGAAGCCTAGGAAAATTAGATGAAGGATTCTTAGGAGTAGTATGGTTTATGTGCACAGACTTGGTGTAATGATAGAAACATCTTATTCAGAAAACTGTTATCTTTTTAAAAAAATTTTTCAGTGTTTATTTATTTTTGAGAGAGAGACACAGAGCATGAGTAGGGGAGGGGCAGAGAGAGAGAGAGAGAGGGAGACACAGAATCCAAAGCCGGCTCCAGGCTCTGAGCTATTAGCACAGAGCCCTTGTGGGGCTTGAACACATGAACTGTGAGATTATGACCTGAACTGAAGTCAGACACTCAACAACTGAGCTACTCAGGTGCCCCAGAAAATAAGTATCCTTCATATATCCCTGTAATGAATATAAAAACTTGGGTTATAGAAAAGGACCTTGTGTTTTTGGAGTCCAGTGAAATAAAATCGTATTACACCCTAACATGATTGGTGTCTGTCAGATTAGTTCTCCATTTGACATAACAATTGAGGGGCGCCTGGGTGGCTCAGTCGGCTAAGCCTCCGACTTCAGCTCAGGTCACGATCTCACAGTTCGTGGGTTCGAGCCCCGCGTCGGGCTCTGTGCTGACAGCTCAGAGCCTGGAGCCTGTTTCAGATTCTGTGTCTCCCTCTCTTTCTGACCCTCCCCCGTTCATGCTCTATCTCTCTCTGTCTCAAAAATAAATAAACGTTAAAAAAAAAAATTAAAAAAAAAAAGACATAACAATTGAGATATTAAAATTACAAGTCCAGATTGATATATTGTGCTTACTTAAAAGGATGAATTTTTTTTCTTAGCTATACTACTAAAACAGATTTATTTCTTCTTAAAGTGCATTTAAAATTGAAGATTAAATTTTGCATCTAAGAAAGTTTTATAAGAAGCACTGAACATTAAATATGGGTTAATAGTTCATGATCATGGTTAATCATTTAGAGATTAAATGACCAGAGGACAACACACAGTAAGATAACTCTTTTTATAAAAGGCTTAAAACCAAGCAAAACTAAAAAAAAGCATATAGGGAGCGTAATGGCAAATTATTTTCATAAGGCATATTCTATGGTACTCTTTTCTTCAGATATTTTACCTTAGCAATAAATCTTTCAGACTTTTACACAGAGATGAAGGACAGTTTACTTGTACTTGTACTCTGCCCAGCACATATTCTTAGTGAATGAGGTGAATACTTACAGTGCAGTGCTGACAAGGCTGAAATCAAAGGCTAAAGTCAGAATCGTGGAATAAGAACCTGTGTATTCTTTTTGAGATCTCTCTAACAAAGAACCACTGAAATGTTACTAGAGAAGCATAAAAATTAGACTAATCATTGCAGTATCACTGGACAATCAATGGATGTGAGAGTATTGAATTGGTGGTCAGAAGAACTGAGTTTGATTTTCCAACTTCCTACAATGAATTGTGGTATTCCTTAACATCTTTGTACCTCATTTGCCTTCTATTTATAAACATATAATAGCTCCTTTATCTGCCTCATAGGATTATTATGAGAATGGAATAAATTGGTATATGTGAAAAATCTTTATAGTTTCAAAGAATATGTAAAAGTTAGTCACTAGAGGAAAGCCTTTTTCTCAAATATATTAAAATTCATAGTCAACTATAACAAAATGCCTTTTTAGGCCTTTAAAAGTTATTATGTAAACAATATGAATTGCTTAATAGAAAAAAGAAAATGCCTATAGGGTCTGCTTGAAAAACCATTTTATTGATTTTTCGCAAAAATGAACTACTTAGATATAAATGTCAAAGCATATCACTACAAAATCCATAGGATATCTAGATTTATTAATCAAATCAAGCCCTCCTTTTGCTATTTAATCTCCAGAGAAACCAGAATGGTCCTTTCTCTTTTTTATTTAGGTATGGAGGAAACACAAGTCATACCTCTCATGAGTATCTGCTGCTATCATCAATATAGTAATTTTGTGGACAGGCTGGATGGGACCGTAGGTTTGGAATTTTACTTCTGCTCCAGGGACTAGTTCGACTTGTAGTTCCAGAATCTTGATCAGTTTATCTGGAAGTTGCCTTTGCTATTAGAGAAAGATTCATGTACTGAGAAACTGATAATGCACCCAAAACTCATTTGCTAATTTACAGTAAGAAATATTGTAAACTCATGTCTTCATGACAACACTAATGTATTGCTTTTGCTTTATAGTTCCTAAAGACTTTTGAATTCGTGATCTCATTTTGGAACCTCATGACTTATGACTTTTGAACACAGTGACTTAATTTATTTCAAAATTGTTTATCAGGTGGAATATATCAAAAAAGCTCAAAGCAGAACAGGGGACCATATCTTAGTTGTCAAGAATAACATAGTTAACAGTTCTTCATATTTCCTTCCTTTTCTATGCATGTTTATATAATTGACAATATATTGTATATGCCATTTAAATGTCAAAGTTTTTTTTTTTTTTCTGGTTATGATGGCAATCTATACTTTTGTAAATATTTTGGAAAAGTTGTAGAAAGCAGACAAAAGTCCAAAGCAGAACATGAAAATCACATATAACCTACTACTGTAGTTAACCACAATGAAAAATTTGGTGCATTTCCTCTCAGTATTTTTTTCCTTTTTATTTCTTGTTTTTTAAAAACCGTAGTTGAGATCGTACCAAGGTAGGAATGCTTGGGGAGACCAACACTGGCTGGGCTTGGATCAGGCAGCCTCTACTCTCCGGTTTAGCGGACTGGAAGCTGCAGATCAGCACTTTTCTTCCTGGACAGGGGTAGTGAGAGTGAATATTTTCCTTTAAAGCTCACTTCTTTCTGTGTTTTAAGCTGTATTTGTACATAGATTCCTCCCCCCCCCCCCAAATCTTCAAAGCTATCGACACTTGCCCATATTTCAAAAAGTTATCCTTGACGGCTTCTGGAAGCCCGTGCGACCCTTCACTTCTGCTCATCGAAAGACTCCCGCCCTAACTTCACTTTCTCCCGCGATAGTTGAGGAGGTGGTAGGAAGTCTCAAGTTTGGAGCTTCAAAGGGATCCTGAAACTCCCAACAGCCGAGTCACAGCCCTCGCCCCGCGGCGGGGTCAGGAGCGCCCCGGGGCTCCACCAGTAGGCTTCGTGTCTCTCAGCGGAAGGGTTGCGACCACGGAAGGCCTTCGCGGTTACGTGCTCTGCTTCTGGGGCGGCCGCAGTCCTCAGGGACGCCAGCCCATCCTCGCCCCTCCCGAGGTTACCCTCAGAGCGCACTTCCATGTGTCTCCGTGTCCTCACATCCCGCTGTTCTCGGGAGGATCTTTTCCCATCTTGAGGAGGCTTGTAGGCCTCAGGCTCGCTCTCTGCCTCTCGTGAGATCCGGGCAGGCCTCTGTCACAGAACCCAATGGTCGGATCCTCTCCGCCCCGCTTTGCGAGCCTGGAGAAGTGCGTCCCTTCTCGCTTGCCTTATGCCTGGCGAGGCGGGGACCACACTACCGTGCTGCCTGCCGGAGGGGGGAACGCTCACGTGCGGCACTCTGCTTTCCAGCCGGTGACAGTAGCTCCCGAGAAAACCAACGTTCAGACTACCCGAATCAGTATTATTTTGTCCTGGGAGCCCGCACAGGAGGGCGGAAAGAAAAGCTACTCGAGTTGGGCAGTGGACGCGCCCCTCTTCTCCCCCTCGGTTCGCCTGAACCGCCCGGAGCTGCAAGCGCGCCAGTCGCGGCGGAGCTTCCTCAGCCTTTGACAGCTCCGCGCGAGCACCACGGGCCAGGAGTCCCAGCTCCAGGGGCGGGACGGGGCGGGGCGAGAGCGCGAGGGGCGGGGCGAGCGCGAGTCGGGGCCAGAGGAGGGAGCGCGCGAGCGGAGCCGAGTGGTGCCGAGCGGAGAAGGGAGGTTCTGGGGAGAGGCAGGCAGAGCCCGCCGGCCGCCTGCGGCTCAGCGCGGATTGTGCTGCGTCGCCCGGCTCAGCGTACCCCCGCCTCTGCCCAGGCTTCCGCAAAACTTTTATTCTCTGGGGCTCCCCGGGGTGTCTGAAGGAATCGGAGCGCTCGGCCGGCTCTACGCTCCCCTGTCGCGGCGACTGAGGGGACGTGCATCCCTTGCCCGCTGGGCTCTCGTGCCCCGCGCCTCACCTGCTGCTGATCCGCTCCTCAGAGCGGCGAGGGGGCACCCGCGGAGAGGCCGCGCGGGCGCCAGCGCCCCCGAATTCTCCCGCCCACCGCGGTGGACTCGCCCGGCGCAACTTTAACTTGATTCCTCTAGCCCAGCCCGGGCACCAGCTGCTGCTGCTTTGCTCCCACCGCTGCCGTCTCGGCCGCCGCCTCACAAAGGGGCGCGGGAAGGGAGGCGGCGCGGTCCGCGGGCACAGGCGCCGGTGCGCAAGGCGCGGGCCTCCGTGCCGCCGAGGCCGGGAGACAAAAGGGAAACTGCCTCTGTTCGCCGTGCGGGCTGGGAGCAGCCAGCTCGTCCGCCTCCTGCCCGGCTCCGCGAGCCTCCTCCCCCCACCCCCGGCTGCTGCTCCGCCTCCCTCCCCGCGGGCTGTCCCCGCAGTGCTCCGGGACCCGGCGAGCCTTCGGGGCGCGCGTCGCTGCTGGTGGTTGGGGCTGTAGCGATAATAAATGATAGAGGATACAATGACTTTGCTGTCTCTGCTGGGTCGCATCATGCGCTACTTCTTGCTGAGACCCGAGACGCTCTTCCTGCTGTGCATCAGCTTGGCACTGTGGAGTTACTTCTTCCACACGGACGAGGTGAAGACCATCGTCAAGTCCAGCCGGGACGCGGTGAAGATGGTGAAGGGCAAGGTGGCGGAGATCATGCAGAATGATCGGCTCGGGGGGCTCGACGTGCTGGAGGCCGAGTTTTCCAAGACCTGGGAGTTTAAGAGCCACAACGTGGCCGTGTATTCCATCCAGGGCCGGAGAGACCACATGGAGGACCGATTCGAAGTTCTTACGGACCTAGCCAACAAGACGCACCCGTCCATCTTCGGGATCTTTGACGGACATGGGGGCGAGGTAGGAGTTCTCTGGGGTTTTGTTTGAGTGAGTGTGTGTAAACAGGATGTGTGCGTAGCAGGGTAAGAACTGGGTGCGAGGGGCGTGGTGATGACCTGGTGCGGGGCTGGACAAAGACATTAGATCCAAATGTGGCTCAAGTTGCTAAAAAATAGTGCTGGCTCCAGACCTCTTGGGATTCAGTGGCCAATTTGGGGGACGGAGGGTCACCCATAACCTATTTTGTGCCTCATAATTTATGAGGTTTCCCAGGATCAGAACCCAGCAAATGACTGTGCTAGTTTTGGGGGGGAGAGTTTATGGTTTCTACAGGGAACTTTGGCCCAGGGCCTCAGCGCCCCTGTTCTAGGGTTTGAGGCCAAGCTTAGGCATAAAGAAGGAAGAAAATATCTTTGATTCTCTTAGGGAAAAGAGACCAAATCTGCAGAGCCGAGTCAGTGAGGGCTCAGTGAAGATGAAGGAAGCTGTGACTCCTTCCCATTGCATTCTCCTAGAGGAGGAACCCGAGGGGCACCTCTGCGCTTCTTCCCAACTCCCATTAACTTTGCAAGTGCAATCGGGCCAGTTGACAGCAGCGCCTCGCTGGTCGTCTGCTTTTAGCTGGATCGTGGCGCGGGACCGAGATGCCTCTGGCCTTTGCAGAGGTGGCAATGCCTGCAGAGGCGTCGGCTGCCCAGATCTCGCCCCTGAGTCCTGGTCAGCGTGGGCGCGCAGACGTCTCCCTCCTTCTAAACTCCTTTATTTGGTGTTCATCTGGGAGCAAGAGATGATGTTGGAGGCCGGTTCAGGTCCCTCTGCCGCATTTCTGCGGCACCTTGATTGCGCGCCGGGGCTCATATTTCCTGGAGGTCGGGCGGGCGAGGGTTGGCTCTGGTCCTCCGGCATCTGCTCAGGGGAAGTGAGTGGCAAATGTGGCTCCAGCGCCGTTCTCTCAAGCGCACCAGGCCAGCCACACCATCTCTCTCAATTGGCAGTTTGTAAGAGTTTCAATGCTGTAGTTTTTTATTTTTTTGCAGCATACTTTCTTACTCATATTCCCCCAGTCCCCATCGCCACCCTTATTTCATTAACACCTCACCCCACCTCCCGTGCTCTGTGCTGGCATCCAACTTTCCCTCCAACTCTCTTCTTGGTCCTTCTGGTCTCTGGTGAGCTGTAGGGGAAGTCTGGATGTCATTCTGTTTCACGAATTGCTTGTGTTTTGGCCTTTGTTTTGCTCAATTGGTTATCTAATTTGCATTCTGTCTTTGATACAAAGTCATTTCACCCACCACACTCTGTTAATCTTTCCGAGATAGTGTACCCATCTACCTTAAACCAACTTTGCCAGGAAAGACAAACTTAGTGGGAAAATTTCTTTGGTAGAACTGAGATCAGATTTTGCTATTTTCCATCCACCCTAGCCCTATGTTCTGTCTTTCAAAATGAAGGATTCTTACTGGTTGTGATTTTGTAGCTTCTCGTGTAGTGTGGGGTTCTATTCCCCTTGGTCACATAATAGGTGAAAAATATGAAATTAATTGAGGGAACAGGTGCTGTGTGCCTGGGAAGACACATACCTGAATGATAATGTTGCCAATATAATGACTGAATTGTTTTCTTGGTTTGATCAGAATGCCTATGTTTTCATTGTATATGCCTAGACCATTGTAAATCATTTAATAAAGCTTATATTTATTATATATTTTTAAATTAAAATTGGCAGCTGATAATCTGCTTCTGGTCTTAGAAAGCACAGTTTTATTTTTAATTTAAAGTTCTGGATGTAATATTAGTGTTGTGAAACTTTGGGTTGTGCTTGCCTGGGTGTGCTGTATTGGCATGTTTTGATCCTGCACGTGCAAGTGAATGAGTATTTAAAATTTTCTGTTAAGTTGATATTCTAAAATCTGAAAATCGCAGACCTAAACAGATTTCAGGTTGAAAAATTTCCAGTGTTATCTTCTGGTAAACGTATCATCCAGAAAAGGGACATGATAAATGTTTTTATTTCAAGAGAAGCATTTTACATGTATAGGTACTCTCCTTAAAAATAGAGTAATCATTCTATCTATAACCTCTTATAGTATGTAGCCAGTTCATTCATTTTGACTTCGTTTTAGGGCAAAATAAGAAAAGTGATATAAAAGGTAGTTATTTAGTTTAGTTGTTGGAATGTGATAATAACAGATAATATTAGGTGATTTCTCTCTTGCTTTTTTTTTCATTCAAGGAAAAGCCCCATCTAATTGTCATCTTTTGTGTTGTTTAGCTCCTTTAACATTCACCAGAGGAGGGTGCCACTGTTTGATTTTGGTATAGATGATAGTTGTCTCCTTTCAGAAAAGAGGAAGATTTTTCTGAACTCCCTATTATTTATATATGTTGTGTGAGAAGATAAATGAGGACTTTAATTTTATTTCTAATAATTCAAACTAATAAGATGGGCTATAAAAAATGAGGGCCCATCTGTGATGATACTGCTTTTTAAATTTCATAGAAAAGACCTAAGTCACCTTGTATATGTACATTTCATCCCATTTTTTAGATGAGATGTTTGTTGATGGGCTTAAGATGTGACCTTTGTAAGGCAAGTTCAAGGCCTTCATTTTGGTGATTTTTATATTAAACTGCTGGACAAATTAGTTTGCATATTTGCCTAGATAGATAGCACACTAGGGATACAAAGGTGAATGAGACATGATTCCTATCCTCACAAAGTTTCAGTGTAGAGAGATAGATCTGTAACCAAAAATTACAGTTGGAGCATACTTAGGGTATTATGGGAACACTGAGGAAAAGCATTTATATCAGACTGGGAGGTGGGAGGCCCAGGGAAAGACACTTTGAAGGCATTATTTACTTTAAGTTAAAAGCACAGGCTTTGGTTTGAGATCTTGCTTTGAATCTCTGCTCTGCCTTATACTGGCTGTGATCATGGACAAGTTGCTTAGTCAACTTTATCTGGGAATTTTTAGTCTGAAAAATAGGGATAATAATGCATGTAAGGTAGAACTCCATCAGTTGTATTATACCCTGTCTAGAGAAATACTGAATGGAGAAAATGATGTGGAAAAAGAAAGCTTAGAGACCAAAAAGTCTGCATTGTTAGGGCAACAATATCTTAGGAAGAGAGAGTCTTCATATGAAAGCCACAATTTTGATCACTAGAAAGGCATATGTTAGATATGGATAATTTATTAGGTATCCCCCAAACTCTCTCTTTGTTCTAACTTGTGGTAAACTGGTTATTAATTCAGGATTTCAGGTATATTAGCATTGGGAAACCAGCATCCAGGTTTCCAGGGCAAATTTTCTGATTAGTGAAAAGGAATATTCTCTGTGATTAATTAGTAAGTTGGTATTCTGATTTGCACTTCAGCCTCTTAGCATGCGTTGGTTCTCTGGAGTCTACTCAATTGTGTATTTTTGACAAAGATATATCTCTGGACTTATGCTGAGGACCAGACTCTGGAGAGCTATGACTTCTACATGGATGACATCTTAGAGAGCCTGTCTCAGTGGTCATACAGACCAGCTTCCTCACTTGATGCCATTGTGCCCTTGAAACATTCTAACCATGATACTGTGGGTGGATGGTTGGTTCTGAGTGTGTGTGTGTGTGTGTGTGTGTGTGTGTGTCTAAAGCTATGGCAGTGATTGTTTTTCTGTATAACAAAATATTTACAAAGATTAAAACATTGAAAAGGTAAAAAAATAGCTCAACTTATACCAACTGATGTGGAAAGGTTATTTTTATAGATTTTTTTTAAAGCTCGTTTATTTTAAGGGTTGGGGGGAGCACAAGGGGGGAGGGGCAAAGAGAGGAGAGAGAGAATTCCAAGCAGGCTCCATTGTGCTGTCAGCTCAGAGCCAGATGCGGGACTTGATCTCATGAACCGTGAGATCATGACCTGACCCAAAACCAAGAGTTGGACACTTAACTGACTGAACCACCCAGGTGCCCCTGATATGGAAAGGTTATTTTTAAAATTAAAAAAATAATGTTTATCAAGAAAAAATTGTGTGTGTGTGTGTGTGTGTGTGTATGTGTGTGCTTATCTGCATTTTTTATCTATAGGCAAAAGGTGTTTTTGTTTGTGTTTTTGTTTTTGTTTTTTTTTGTTGACTTGTTTTACTTTTTACATTATGCAGAAGAAATAGCACCAATCCTTTGAGGCAGCTGTTCATGGCTGAAACCTCTCTGGAAAAACAGATTGTTATGTGTTCCATCATTACTGTATTAAAGGTCGTATATCATTGTATCATACAGTTGACACACAGCTTGGCCAGTGGTTAAGCTTAGAGCACCACACTTCACATCAGAGAAGCTGTACTTGAGATGCTTTTCTGGGGGGGGTAGTCTTCAGGCTCCTCACTTCTCAGAAGTGAGGAGGAGAAACTGCTTATAGAAGGTTGCCTGTAGGATATATATAGTCTAGTTCTTTAGACCAATGGTTCTTAACTTTTCTTGAGTTATGCTTTGTGGATGTTGTAAAACTACAGACATATCCCCAAGAAGAATGGACACATGCATCAGGTTTTGTTTATAATTTTAAAGATAAGTGAATGCATGAAGCCTCTGGATTTTAGGTTAGTCTAGATAGAATAAAATCTGTTTCTAATAAATCTAGACCTGCAGGGAGCTGTGTACCTGGACCCCTTCCTTGGCCTGATTGTTGTTTTTTCCATTATTTGCATTTATTAACTTGTGTGCTGTCGTTTGCCTGTGAGGGTTGTTTTGAGGAATGGTTGTCCAAAGTTCTCCAACAAATCAACTGCAAATATGTCCTTGAGGACTTTGTGCATTATGAGGACCAAGGGAAAGACAGTTCTCTGACAGCTTTTTGTTTTTATCTTAAGGGTATTGAATCATGTGACTGGCTCTCCCTGTGTTTGTTGGCTACTAGAAATGTTAGATATGAACCTTTGACCTGCCTCTAACAAATATGCAGAATCTTATAGAAGACATTAATTTGGCATATGAACCTCACTCCCAGGACAGCTTATCTTTCCTACATTCAGTTTTCCTTTGTTTTATTTTTTTCTTTCTCCTCTCAGATATGTCATTTTATCTTGTTGTGGCATATATATTTATGTAAGTTTCATTGGATCCTTTCTGAAATAAGATATAGCTCTGAATTATTAAATTAGGAGTGGCACGATGAATGATCTGCTTTTCAGACATTATAACTGCTCTTAGTAAATGTTGAGTTCCCACATTAGTGAGGTACAGGAGGCCTGTGGATTTAGTGTGGACAAATGCCTTATGATTTAAGAGAAAATTCAGATTACTTTGGTTTAAAATGACACATTGACATTTCTGCCAAAAAAGGAGGGGTAGTTTCCTTCTTAGTCAGCCTCTCTCTTGTGCCAAGGGGCCTCCGTGTAGGTGAATGCAAGATCATGACTGCTGACCTCGATGCATCTTCTGAACAGATTGTTTAGAAATTCAGTTCAATTAAACCGACATTTTCTATATAGTCTGACATATGTGGAAAACAATGTTATGTTCTCTGTGTTGCCTAAAGATGAATCAGTGCATTCTCTGCCCTCAGGGAACATTCCATCTACTTGGAGAGATGAGCTTCTTCATAGCAGAGCTACAAGGTACAGTTGGGCTACCTATAAGAGGTGATGGCCTGACTAAGGGAGCATGAGGAGTCTTGGGTAATTTTGAAGAGAAGTTGACATTTGATTATGTCCTAGCATTTCATTAGACAGAGATTAGGAGGGAGGATGAGAAGATGACTTTACAGGTTGAAGAAAAAATAAAATGACACAGAGGAAGTAAAAAGCAGGCACAGTTGGAAAAAAGGCAGGTAGCCCATGTGTTTAGAGCAGGATTTCCCCAACTGCTATCATTCTATAAGCCTATTCATTATTTTTTTCATTTTTGAGTACCTTCTGTGTTTTGATATAGTCAATATTATTTTTTAGATTGACTATTTTTTTAGTCAAGTAAATTTATTTAAAAAATAAACTTCCTATTAGCACTGTTGAGTAGAAAATCATTAAATGAAGTTCTTAGCCTCCAGTCTGCTAAGAAGCTGTCTCCATTGTGATGAAGTGGAATGATTTTTAGATGGTTCTTCTCCTAGTCTCTGGTTGCCTCTAGAGTCCCTCTATCCCCCTCTCCTTGCTTTTTGTAAGCAGAAAGGTGGCTTTTAAAATTTAATTGTTGGCCATAGTAAGAAGAAAGGCAGGCTGCTTACTCCCTTCCCAGGTGGAAGGTATCTCTAGTGATGCCACTCCTCAAAGAATTCTGGTTTGGAACTCTTTCCACTGTGACTTATGTGACAGATAAGATTTCATGTGTAACATACATTCATGGGGAACCCAGACTTATGGTCAGTTCCCAGTGGTGTAGCAGAAATCCCACCCCGCTTTCTGATGCAGGTAAATGAGAAGACATTAGAGTAATAAATTTGAATCCTTTCTAGCTTAGTTTAAAAAGTAAATAATTCACAAGTTTTGATACTTGAGTCATTATTGGTCACAAAAGCAAGCTCAAAGGCACAGAGAACAGATTGGTGATTGCCAGAGGCAGGAGTGAGGCACGGGCAAAATGGATGAAAAGAGTCAAAAGGTATACAATTCTAGTTGTAAAATAAAAATAAGTGATGGCGATGTAATGTACAGCATGGTGACTAGAGTTATTGCTATTGTGTTGCATATTTGAAAGTTGCTAAGAGAGTAAGCCTTAAAACTTTTCATCACAAGAAAAAAAATTCTTTAACCATGTGTGGTAATGGATGTTAACTAGGCTTATTGTGGTGATCATATCTCAATACAGACAAATTTTGAGCCCTTGTTGGATACCTGAAACTAACATAATGTTGTATGTCAACTGTACCTCAGTAACAAAAATACTTGCAAAAACTAAAAAAAGTAATATTTTTATTTTGAGTGCTAATATTTGAAATTAAAACAACATTTTTTAAAACTTTTATTTTAGAGAGAGATAGAGCGAGCGTGCACAGGGGAGAGATAGAGGGAGAGGGAAAGAGAATTTCAAGTAGCTTCCATGCCCGGTGCCCAGCATGGAGCCTGACATAGGGATGCATCCCACAACCCTGGGACCATGACCTGAGCCGAAATTAAAGGTTGGACACTCAACCAACTGAGCCACCCAGGTGCCCCTAGTATTTGATTGTTCATAATTTCTGTTTTGAACTTTACCCACTTCAGTAATGTATTTTTGTGGTTTAACTTTTATTATCATTTGAATAATCCTATTTAGTAGATATGTCTTAGCAAGTTAAACATATTTAAAAGTAAATTAACTTTAAAATTATAAAATTAATGTGACTACGTGATAGATAGTATGGAAAAGAAAAAAAGTCACTCAAAACCCCATTCTCTTGTCACATCCACTATTAGGATTTTGGTGTATTACTTGCTTATTGTTTTTTATATGCATTTTAAATATAATTTTACATTGTTATAGTGTTGTACGTTTGGTTTTTAAATCTTGGCTTTTTTCCCACTTTTTATAAGCCTATAAACACAAAGTCATTTTCCTCCATATTTCTTTTTTTTTTTTAATTTTTTTAATGTTTATTTATTTTTGAGAGAGACAGAGACAGAGTGTGAGTGGGAAAGGGACAGAGAGAGAGGGAGATACAAAATCCCAAGCAGGCTCCAGGCTCTGAGCTGTCAGCACAGAGCCTGATGCAGGCTCAGACTCATGACCCATGAGATCATGACCTGAGCCGAAGTCGGATGCTTAACCAACTGAGCCACCCAGGCACCCCTCCATAATTCTTTATTATATTCCTAATGTGTTTCTTAGCAATAGATTAATATTATACTGAATGGTTGGCTGTTTGATAAATCACTCAATAGCTTTCTTCCTGGTATACATTTAGGTTCCTCTAACTTTTCACCTTTGTAAATAACATTGTAATAATAATAATAATAATAATAATAATTTTTATATATTTTTATAATTATAATAATTTTGTGCTTCTAATGTAGTTTGTGCAGGTGTTTCTACTGTAGAAATCTACTGTAGGTGGATTTCCAGAAGTAGAGTTTCTGGATCAGAGGATAAATAAAGAAACCACCGTTATTGGTAATAATAATAATAATAATAATAATGGCTGACATTTATTGAATATGTTTAATATGCCAGGCAGTGTTTTAAGGTACTTTATATATATTATCTGATTTTAATTATCATAACAGTGCTTGAGGTAGGTACTATATATCTCCATTTATATATGTAGAAATTAAGGTACTGAGAAGTTAAGTAATTTATCCACGGTCTCTTGTAGCTCGTGGGTGGTGAAACTAGAATTTGAAAGTGGGATTCAGATTTGGAGCTATCTGTCTCCAAACCCTATGCTTTCAGCTTCTGGTTTAAATTCCACGAATCTCATAATTTCGACAGTGAAGTGTAGATAGCATTGTTAGATGGACATTGCCTGGTCTTCTCAGGTCGCTCAGTAGGACTTGGAGTTTCTCATTTGATTCTGACAGTTGTGTCCCTGTGGCATGTGGTATTGTTCTTGGAAACTCTATGCTGGAAATCTCAGTAGGTAGATCTATTTACCTAAGGAAGTCCTGCAGTTAAAAAAAAATTGGGCTTAGAAGTTAGAGCAGATGCTGACTCGCAAGCAGCCATTCTCATCCACTCCCCTTCTTTGCTGCCAGAATCTCTGTCCCACTGCAGAGAATCTCTAACACTTCTGCCTGTTAGCTCATGAAAGGCTTGCATAGAAGTTATGGTGGCATCAACATAGCCATTTGCAAAAATGATTTAGGTTTTGTTTTACTTTAAAGTACTAAAGGCTTGACTTTAGAATAAATGTGGTGTGTATGTGTTTGCATTATTTCTTTTTATACTGAAGCGGTGTTTTTTTTTTTTTTTTTTTTTTTTTAGAACTAAAATAATTTCCTAATCTGTAAACAATTGTTAATTTAATTAAAAAGTTTTTAAAATTTATTTTTGAGAGAGGGAAAAAAAAGCAGGAATGGGGAGGGGCAGAGAGAGAGGGGGACAGAAGATCTGAAGCGGTCTCTGCACTGACAGCAGAGAGCCTGATAAAGGGTGTGAACTCAGGAACGGTGAAATCATGACCTGAGCTGAAGTTGGGTGCTTAACCGACTGAGCCACTAGGTGCCCCAATTTAATTCTTGTTAAGATTTTATTTAAAAAAAATTTTTTTTAACGTTTATTTATTTTTGAGACAGAGAGAGACAGAGCATGAACGGGGGAGGGACAGAGAGAGAGGGAGATACAGATTCGGAAGCAGGCTCCAGGCTCTGAGCCATCAGCCCAGAGCCTGACGCGGGGCTCGAACTCACAGACTGCGAGATCATGACCTGAGCTGAAGTCGGATGCTTAACCGACTGGGCCACCCAGGCGCCCCAGGATTTTATTTTTTAAGTAATCTCTGCATCTGACATGGGGCTTGAACTCATAACCCTGAGATCAAGAGTTGTGTGCTTTACCGACTGAGCCAGCCAGATTTGACAACTGCTAAATTAACAGTTATTTAATTTTAAATAGCAAAATATTATTTTTTTCATTTGTTTACAATATTGTGTTGGTATGTTTAGTTTGAATAGATGATAGTCATGTGTTTCCATTCTAGAAGGCTACCTAATACATTAGCCAACGTTAACTTTTAGCCAACGTTAAGTTAAGCCCAAGCTTTGGTGATGGCTAGTTATAATCTGTTTTTAATAAGAATCTTCAAAGGTAAAGTTTAAAACAAAGGAAGCCATCATTTAAAAAAATAGTTGACGGCATTATAGTACCATTTGTAGCTTTCTTTTATAATTATAGGCCTCTCTACAAAGCACTTTAAGTAAATATTTGTGTGGAGAAAATTGGGCATATTGATAAATTGATATACTTTCAATAAACTTGAAATCTGTGCTAGGAAAAGCTGTGCTTAAAAAGTGAAGGTATAATAATTTACATCTGAGAAGCAAATCTGAAAATTTTGATCACTTGGTCTTTCTGGAGAGTATTTTTTTCCCTTTCTCTGTTTAATGAGAATAGGACCCAATTTAATGGAACCTTAGCTGCCTCCAGCTTGTCTAGAATGAGGGAAGGTTCTGGTAGTTGAGTCTGTTAAAAATGAGACTTACTTACTTTTCTCCATTCCTAGAAGACAAGGGAGTTCTTGTCTGCTACTGGGCACAGAGCCCCTGAAGGTAAGTCTGGGCTACTGCAAATAATTACATAAAATGTTCATTGTACAATGATACCAGATAGAGACACGCTATTTCTAATGTAGAAAAGAACTGTCTGCTCCCAAGCTAGGCACAATCACTTGGTAAGGGTGCCTTTTTCTAATTTGTATAGAAGTGGAAGGCACCATAGCAATAGTCTGTATTTCTGAGACTCACATTCTTTACCATCCCATCCATCATTATCGCACTCCTTGTTCTGCTCCCGTATTGAGCAGCTGACAGATAATCTATTGGTCTTAGTTGCTAAACCAAAGACCAGTTATCCATTTCACATCATGTCGTCAAACCTTATGACTTCCCTGGAGAAGTGCACACTTATTTGCATTTGCTTTTCAAGATGAATATTCCAGGCTTTAGTCATTGTAAATGTGAGTGGGGATTTAATGGCCTGTAGCAATACATCTTAAATATTTCAAATTGTATTTTTAATAGAACAGTCTATATTCAGCACTACTCTTGGACAATAAGGTTTTTCATCTAAAAACATTTAAAAAAATATTCTTTTAGTTATAGAATTGCCATATGGCAAAAACTGTTTTATTCTGATAAGTATATACCATTTCTTTCTAACCTAGTAAGTGCTTTCAAATTTCTTTTAATTAAATAACTTAACTTTCAGTTTAATTAGTCACTGGACATTTTCTGGCCAAATAAGTCTCTTACTGACCCTTGTATTTTCTAGAAATTGAGACATAGTAGAATTTTTGGTCATACTATTTACCTTTTTGCTGCCTAGAATAATAAGGTGAATTTGCTGTAACAACTGGTTTGCATAGGTATATGATAAATATGATTGACCCAGAATTTGGGATTAAGAAGTTTCAGCTTCCCTTTTATTTAAACTTAGAGGTTTCCTACATTTCTGTTTAGAAAGAAGATACATTTTCTCTTTAGATAGGCCTGGCAGGGATCTTGAATTGTCATATAATTCAAATATAGTGCCTAAGGCTTCACAGCTACATGAATAATCTATTTTTAAATACTTTCATCAAGGAGATTCCATACTGTCCCTGGAGAATTTTTTTTTTTTTCTATAGTCCTTTCTCTCAGGAAATTCGTTATATATGAACTAATTCCCTTTGGTTTAAACTTATTTCTTAGTCTGCCCTTAACAGAGATATAGTAGAATTCAGTTGTTGCCATTTGTAAGTCAATAAGATTATGGTAATCAAAAATCTTCTTCCCCTCATGTTAAATAAGTACATCAAATTATAGGAGAAACACTCATCACAAAGAAAGGAGACATAAGGTAATTTCTACCAAAGACAGAATAGTTTCCAAATGATCAATAATATCTCCTCTTTGTAAGGAGCTGTTTTGGCAATAAAGGAAATGTCCTTTCCCTTTATTTTTACAGATTGGTTAGTTTTGTCTTTTTATGTCCATTGTCAGAGGCTTAGGCTATAGGTGGAGTAAATTTTATTAGCTAGGAAGAAGGGGAATGGGAATCGTTGTTGGGTAGCCTTGGGGAGGGGGTTCAGAGAACATGGCCTGGAACATTTCTTGTCTGCACATTAGCAAACTCGTTGGAAAATGTTGCTGTAAAGTATATAACATTGACAAGAGGGAAAAAAGAAAGCTTTAGAAGACTTGATAAAAGGGTAAGCCATCTTATTTTTGGATTGGCTTAGAGGTGACTTTACCTGGGAGCTGAAGTATAAATTTGGTATTTTAGGGCCCCAACAAGTTTTAGGAAACTATTAGTAGGTAGTTTTTTTTAAATTCAGATTTTCTGTCTGTTCTGTATATACTGGCAACAAAGAAGGGCTTGAGTGTTTGGAGAACAACAAGGTGCTTTTTGCTGTGATACATGACTGTGTGTTCAGTACAGGTAAGTCTACTAATGAGTGTGGAAATATCACAGCAGTTCTTTTGTTGGCTACCCATTTCTCTTTTACTATCTTCCTGTTTTAGACAATGAATTTCTTCAAATGCAGTAGGATTTTTGTCTCTTAATTATTAGGAATCATAAGTTTTGTTATTATGTTTAAAAATATTCTGATCTACTCCAGGCCAGAGAGAAGAGATTCCTGGGAGGGCTGAAATTTGTGTACACATTTTGCAGGGGGACAGCCTAGCAGTGGTCTGGTCTCCAGTGAGAGGGGAGGGTGTTAAAGTCTTCTGATGTTTCTGGAGGCCAAAATGAATGCATTTGGAGTAAATTCTGTATGTGAGGATGAAGTGCTCATCCTGCTGCTGCTGCTATAAATTGATTACGATGAGGCCATCTTTTCATTATGTCTTCCTGACTGTTTATTACTAGTCTATAGAAATGCTGACTGACTAAACTTCCTATTTAGTTTTAGTAGCTTTTCTGGTGATTCATTCTCTCTACTTTGTTTTTTTCTTTTAAAAGATATGCAATCATATTGTCTACAAATAATATAATTTTGTCTCCTGCTTCCTAAATTGTTATACTTTTTTTTGTTTGTTTCCTGCCTCATTGCATTAACTAGAACAGAACAATGTTCTGTAATACTCATGATAGTGAGTGTTCTTATGTTCCTATATTTGAGATTATTTAAAAAGTTTGAGATCAGGGAAATGTGAAATGGCTTCAGTTTATGGATAATAGGGCTAAAGTTTCTTTACTGAAAGATGAAATCCAAAGGTAAAGTAAGAGCCAAAGAAGAAAGGATATTCAAGGTATGGTAATCAAGAGAATTCATGATCACGAGGATGGACTAGAACTTGGTATAGATGTATTGCTGAAAACTAACGTGCATTGAGTACATGCAGGGGAGAGCCCTGTCTTTTCTTCTTTGGGTAAAAATTATTATCACTAGATCCATCTCATGGGAATGTCCCAGAAAGCATTAGTCTGAACAATAAGCACAATATCTATTGTACAAGATACTGATTGTGCAGGTTGTGAAGACCTAGCAAGATACACACAGGAATCTCTTCCCCTGGTTCTAGAGTAGTGGGAAGTCTGGAGCCATCTTGCCCTTGGAATTCTGCTGGTTTTGGTGAAGGTTGTCCTTATTTTATCTGGGATTTCCTGTGCAGAAAATCCTTGCCCTGTTTCTATTATCTGTCTTGTAAGGAAACTGCAGCTGCTTACAGATTTTCATACTGAGTGGGGTTAGGTTGTATTAGTGTACAGAGACAAAATCTTAATTGTAAGATCCCTCAGATTGCCCATAAAGAAGAGTGTTTGTGATTTCCACCTCTTATTCTGTAGAGATATATGTAATTATAAATGTATAACTACATATCCAAAGTAATTAATAGTACAGAAAAAGTGTGTGCATGTAAAATATAGGAATGTATAGTTATAAATATATAACCACATATTGCAAATAATGTATAGTACAGAATAAAGTGTGTGCATATGAAATATAGTTTTATAGTGTTTTATTTTTATTTATTTATTTATTTATTTATAAAAATTTATTTATTTATTTTGAGAGAGAGAGAGTGGTCATGAGTGGGAGAGGGGCAGAGAGATAGGGAGAGAGAGAGTCCCAAGCAGGCTCCATGCTGTCAGTGCAGAGCCTGACATGGGGCTTGATCTCACAAACCTTGAGATCATGACCTGAGACAAAATCAGGAGTTGGATGCTTAACCAGCTGAGCCACCCAGCCACCCTTATAGTGTTTTAAATAAGAAAAGAGTTTCTGGGAATGTCAGCTGGTGCAGCCACTCTGGAAAACAGTATGGAGGTTCCTCAAAAAACTAAAAATAGAACTACCTTACGATCCAGCAATTGCACTACCAGGTATTTATCCAAGGGATACAGGTGTGCTGTTTCAAAGGGACACATGCACCCCAGTGTTTATAGCAGCACTATCAACAATAGCCAAAGTATGGAAAGAGCCCAAATGTTCATCGATGGGTGAATGGATAAAGAAGGTGTGGTGTATATATACAATGGAGTATTACTCGGCAATCAAAAAGAATGAAATCTTGTCATTTGCAACTACATGGATGGAACTAGAGGGTGTTATGCTAAGTGAAATTAGTCAGAGAAAGATAAATACCATATGACTTCACATATGAGGACTTTAAGAGACAAAACAGATGAACATAAGGGAAGGGAAACAAAAATAGTATAAAAACAAGGAGGGGGACAAAGCATAAGAGACTCATGAATATGGAGAACAAACAGAGTGTTACTGGAGGGGTTGTGGGAGGGAGGATGGGCCAAATGGGTAAGGGACATTAAGGAATCTCCTCCTGAAATCATTGTTGCACTGTATGCTAACTAATTTGGATGTAAATTAAAAAAAAATTTAAATTAAAAATGTCAAAAAAAATAAACATTAAAAAAAAGAAAAGAGTTTCTTGGGTTTGTGTAAATTTGTGAATGGTGCTGTTTCACTGTACCTTCTGAAAGATAATAGAATAAGAAATTGAAGAATATTTTGACATTTTCAGCTGATGACAGGAACTTTTTACTTCTTTTAAAGAGCATTTCGTATATTTCTGTATGTGATCACTTTGAAAAATTTAGTTTGTTAAAGTTTTAAAGCTACAAAACAGAATAAACGTGGCTTTTGGAGTTAGGAGTAAGATTAATTTATCGTGATTATTTTTAAAGTCAATTTTAGAAAGATAATTATAATGCCATATTGAGAGCTTTATTTTTAATCTAAGTGCCAGCCATATCTTTGACACCAGATGGGAATATGGAGATGGGCACTCAGCCCGGTAATTTATGCTCATAAATACATACAAAAAGTTTACACTTGCTGTTTCTTTCTTGCCTGTGGCTTGAGACCCTGGGGGATTTTATATTCCAGTGATTTCAGAAGAGAGACCAATCGGGGATTCTGACCTTTCCTATTTTCCTGGCATCCCTCCTGTGTACCTGATAAGGTGCCTGTAGGTCTAAACTGTTTTTGATAAATGTCTGGTCATAGGTTTGTCTAAGAGTGAGAGTCTTTGAGCAGCAAAGAATTCTTGGAAAGGAAGCTTGTATTTTTAATACTATCTACGAGATGCAAGTGGCTGTTGCTGAAGAAATTACATGGGTAGAGAACTGAGAAGCTGACGGTGGCCAGAGAAGTTCTCTGTACCTTCCTATTAGAGCCACATACAGATGGAAGTTGTTTATCCCCAAAGGATTATGTAATGCAAACAGTTTTAGACGTGAAAGAGTACAGGCAGGCATGTACTTTGGAAATATTGCTTAAGAGGGAATTCTGTGATGAAGAGAACATCTAGTAAAAAATAGGATGACAGTAGATGTTCCCAGATGATATACCCGCTTTACCAGAGAGAAGCCCTCATCCCCAGCCTTCATGGTGACTTTATGTTATGGGGATTAGGACATCCACTTTCTTCAGTGTTAAAAATTGATCATTGTTACAATATTATTATCTGATACAGAGTCCATATTCAGATTTTACCAGATGTTTCAACTGTTTTTAAAAATAACTGAGGTATGATTGGCATAAAATAAGCTACATATATTTAATATACATATAATTTGATCAGTTCTGTATATATTTGTGAAACCATCACCACTATCAAGATAATGAACACAGCCAACACTGTCCAAGGTTTCTTTATGCCCTTTGGTAATACCTTCCTTCTGTCTTTCTCTAGTCCCTCCCTCCATCCCTAGGCAACCATTAATCTGCTTTCTGTCACTATAGACTTAGTTTGCATTTTGTAAAATTTTACATAAATGGAAATGTAGAGCATGTACTCCTTTTTTGTTTTCTGGCTTTTTCCCCCACTCAGCATAATCATTTTGAAATCCATCTATGTTGTTGCATCTATCAATGGTTCATTCATTTTTATCACTTGATATTGTATTGTACGTATATACCAAAGCTTGTTTATCTGTTCACTTATTGTTGGACATTTGAGTTGCTTTCAGTTTTTGACTGTGAACATTCATGTACAAGTCTTTGTATGGACATATGCTTTCATGTCTCTTGGGTAAATAACCTAGGAGTAGAATTGCTGGATAATATGGTAGGTGTGTGTTAACTTAAAAAAAAAAAAAAACAAAAAAAAAACCACACCCAAAACTGCTAAACCACTTTCCAAAGTGGTTGTATTATTTTACATTTCCATCAGTGATGTATGAGAGTTCTAGTTGCTCCATATCCTTGCCAGTCTTTTTAATTTTAATCATTCTAGTAGATGTGAAGTGGTTTCTTACTGTGGTTTTAGTTTGCATTTTACTAATGACTAATGACACTGAATATCTTTTTTATGTACTTTTTGGAAGACGGCCTTCTTTTAAAAATATTGAAGAAGAATGGCTGTCAAATCTTGGTTTTCCAGTAAAATCTGAGTTTTGTCTTTCCCTGTATGATGTAAGTGAACGAAAAAGAGAGGCAAGAGGTATAGGAGTGATACTTTCTACTGAAAGGAGAGAGGCTCATAAGTACAGCCTAGAAATGAGAGGTATTGAGAGGTTGCACAAAGTAACCAATAAATCAAGTGAAACAAGGAGAGCAGAAGAGAAGGGTTAGGGCCTGTCACCACTAAAGACAGTTTGTATTATCAGAGTCTTTAATTTTCTTGTATTCCAGATAAAAAAATCTGAATGAGACTTCTCTTAGAAAAGTGCATTTGAAAGCATGGACTGTAGACCCTTCTTCTGCTTTCTTCTGACTCACTCATTTCCTTTTAACTCCTGACACCTATTTTGAATGTGTTTTTTGTTTTTGTTTTTTAAGGTCTGCAGGGATCTCATAACCATGTATGATGACCTGTTTTCAGCCCTTAGAGTTTTCTGTAGGTTCTTGCTTTCTTCACCTCTGTCTTCTTGAGACTCATGTTGTTTTTTTTTTTTTTTAATAAAAAATTTTTTTAATGTTTATTTTTGAGAGAGAGAGAGAGACAGACAGAGCACAAGCAGGGGAGGGGCAGACAGAGAGGGGGACACAGAATCTGAAGCAGGCTCCAGGCTCTGAGCTGCCAGCACAGAGCCTGACGTGGGGCCTGAACTCAGGAACTGTGAGATCATGACCTGAGCTGAAGTTGGATGCTCAACCGACTGAGCCACCCAGGTCAAGACTCATCTTCTTCACCTTGGTGACAACACTTGCATTTTTTGCTCCATGCTGGTTTTTTTTGTTTGTACCAGCAGCTTCCATGAAGTCAGCCATCCAACCTGAGCATAGGGCTTTCCTTCCCATGTTGAGATCATGTCTTTCCAGGCTGACTTAATATTTTCTTTCTGGATGTTACCTCAATAAATAACCTGTCTGAAACCATATTTGCCTTTTGTGTCCTTAGATTAATTTCCTCCCCAGATTTGTACCTTCCTCTCATGGTGCTGTCATTCTCCCAGTCTCCCACTCTTGAAACTACTTTATCATCTTTGCTTCTTCCCTCCTCATTGTGAGACTTTATATAATACCTGTCATCCCTGTTTCCATCTTCATAGTCTTACGGCCACCATGCTAATTCAGCCTTTCATCACTTCCTGCTGGGATTGTGACGGTGGCTTCTGAACTGATCACTTAGTCTCTAGTCCCTCTTCTGTCCACCCTACTCACTGATGTCTCTGATAGATGAATCTTCTCAACTCACTGGGTTGTACATTGTTTATTTTTTTAAAAAGTCTGTGATTTATACCAACCATGATTTATTTCTTTGAAATTTGTTTGTTGTTTTGGTTCCCCTAATGGTATCCCTGACTACTTTATCTTACTCAACCTTATTTTCTGTGGTTCCTGTACACAAAACTCTGAGATACAGCAAAAATGGTCTATTATTCCCTGAATACCCAATGGATACATATACCCACTGCTGCTACGTTGTCCACTCTATTCCATTCTCGGAGAGATTTCTCATTCTTCTTTCCATACCTGTTGTCTTGTCCTAATTTCAAGGCTCCCCTCAATTTCCAGCTCTTCCATGAATTCTTGCTTGGTCGTGTCAACTTTAAGTAATCATTCCTTCCTTTGAACTTATCGTCTGTGACAGGCAATTGAACATTTTGTGTTATTGTTCATTTTCAAGGTACTTCTTCTCTCCAACCAGAGTTCAGCTTCCTTGAGTTTCATACCTCTGATGAGTTCCTGTGGTGTGCTTGAACTGTCCCAGATGCTTGCATCTTAATAATAACAATGCCTATCAGTATTTCTGTGAAGAATGATGCCTAAAACATCAAGTTGTATGATTGCATTTTTGATCTCTTAAGTGTGTTGAAAACCAAAGGGCTCTGCTCATTCTGGCTTTTGAGTGCATGCAACATGTCAGATGCTTTCATTGATTCTCTGTCACTGAATCCTCATGATTTTTTGAGGCAGTTGTCATCCCATTTTACAGTTGGGGAAACTGAAGCTCAGACTATTGTGTGCCCAGGGTTACACAACTGCTAAGTGGCAGAGCTGGGATTAAAATATTTCCCATGTCTGCCTGATTCCAAAGCCCTCTTCTTCTCTGTAGCACACTGCCTTTTGTGGGGCTGGTTTGGCAAGGCATTCCTATGGGGGTCATCTCTGAGGTATCTAACACTTTAGATTATCTGTAATAAATGTTTCAAGTACATGGGAATGGAATCAAGTTGAGGAGATAAAGTAATTTATTTATACCACTCACTTGCATTTACTCTCTTTGTTTCTTTTATCAACTTTCATGGCTTATGAGGTATAGAGTCTGTCCAGAAGCCCTTTGAATAAAGACCAAGGGAAACACAAATTAAGTATGTAGAATTCTGCAGGATAGCCTAGGCAAGTGGTTTTCATCTGTTTGACAGGCAACTCTATTTCTGGTTGTAAGGCAGGAATTGTGGGAAAGTAGGCTGCTCTCAAGGAAAGTAGGCAACATTTTCAGATTTAACTCAGTGTGACCTTCAAAAGGTAGTTCACTTATTTGGTTAGTGGTGTTATGGATTATAGGATTTTAGTCATGCCTCAGTTTTCAAATGCAAGTACCAAAGAACACTTCCTAGAGCTCACTTGAAAAAAGTTCCATCTATAGCTTCCCTCCCAAAAGCATCATGCAGAATAATATTGTACATAGTATTTAGTGAGTATCAAAGAGTGGGGAGATATAAATGAACAATTTCAGCTGCCTGGGGGTGGAAACAGTGATTCATAGACTTAAGATTTAGAACTCAAATATTCTTGGTTTGTACTCAATGAAGAGCGGCATCAATAAATTTTATGAACAGAAAACAGTTTACTGATAGTATGTGAATACTTTAGAAACGAAAGGAAATCATCAACCTTATTTTATTTTATGTAATGTCATCAAAATATATTTGTTTCCTCTATTATACTAATTTTTGAGTTAAATGGCATATTTAGAAAATATCCAACATGTGGAGTTTATAGAGTTCTCATGTACAAAATGGACATTTTCTACTTTGGGGAGCTTTATGGATCATATTGAAAGCCATAGTAACTCAGTTCTTAACAGTGAACACCATTAGCTACCTCTGGCTCAGCTCCTCCAACCTTGGGAAACAGAAGCTGCTTTGTGGGTTTTCCCCCCCCCACTCATGCAGTTATCACTAATCATCATTTCAGAGAAAGTTGAGGTCTCAGGATGAAAACATATTTCCTCAAGCATTAGATTAAATCCCCATTGGCAGTATTGAATCTGAGTGGAAAAACATTTTTACTTTCTTGAAATTGGGTAAAAGTTATGGCTATGAATGTTTAGGCTAGCATTATGCCTATCTTGACTCTTCAGTTCTTGTATGCCTATTTTCAGATATACTATATTACCTCAGTGTTTTATCCAGAGTGGGTACCCCATAAATGTTTCTTAAATTAATCATTGAGTATTTATTTGTCTTTTGTGACTAGCTTATTTCACTTAGCAAAATGTTCTCAAGATTCATCCATGTTGTAGAATGCAATAAGATTTCCTTCCCTTTTTAAAAAAAAAATTATTTTTATTAAAAATTTTTTAAATGTTTATTTTTGAGAGAGAGGGGCAGTCCATGAATGGGGGTAAGGGCAGAGAGAGAGGGAGACACAGAATCCAAAGCAGGCCCCAGGCTCCATGCTGTCAGCACAGAGCCTGATGTGGGGCTCGAACTCACGAACTGCGAGATCATGGCCTGAGCTGAAGTCAGACACTCAACTGACTGAGCCACCCAGGCGCCCCAATGTTTATTTATTTATGAGAGAGAGAGACAGAGTGCAAGCGTGGGAGGGGCAGAGAGAGAGGGAGACACAGAATCCGAAACAGGCTTCAGGCTCTGAGCCATCAGCACAGAGCCTGACGCAGGTCTGGAACCCACCGACCGTGAGATCATGACCTAAGTTGGCCGAAGTTGGATGCCCAACTGACTGAGCCACCCAGATGCCCCAGATTTCCTACCCTTTTAAGGCCGAGTAATATTCTGTTGTGTGTTATGTACATTTTGTTTATCCAGTTATCTGTCATTTGATGTTTGGGTTGCTTCCATCTCTTGGCTATCATGAATACTGCTGCTATGAACACAGGTGTGTAAAGACCTCTTCGTGATCTTGCTTTCAGTTCTTTGGGATATATACCTAGAAGTGAGATGGCTGGATCATATGATAGTTCTATTTTTAACTTTTTGAGGAAGTACCATGCTATTTTCCTTAGTGGTTGCCCTATTTTACACTCAGCAACAGTGCATAAGGGTTCCTTCTTCTCTACATACTTGCCAAAACTTATTATTTTCTGTTTTTTAAATAGTAGCCATCCTAATCGGTGTGAAGTGACATCTTGTGATTTTGATTTGAATTTCTGTAATGATTAAGGAAGTTGAGTATATTTTCATGTACTTGTTGGCCATTTGTGTATCATCTTCATGGAGATGTCTATTCAAGTCTTTTGCCCATTTTTTTAGCCAGGTTATTTGTTTTTGTTGCTGTTGTTGAGGTTTGGCAGTTCTTCATATTCTAGATATTAACCCCTTACCAGATGTTAGGATTTGCAAATAATTTTCTTGCATTTCTAAAAATATTTTCGTAACTTTTTATATTGATATAATTTCAGACTTACAGAAAAGTTGCGAAACTAGTAGGAGAAACTCCCATATACCCTTTGTTCAGAGTTATTGTGTTTTTTTTTTTTTTTTTTCAGGAACACCTGGATTTCTTGACACTTTGTTGAGCCCTCTAAACAGAATGAATTACTTGCAGCTGTGGGAGATGTAAAAGTATAAACATGGTCCCTGTTTGAGTATGTAAAACAAATAAAGATGTTTATAAAGCAACCAGTACAGATGAGAATCATACAAATAAGAACAAAAGTGAGAGGGGGCCAAAAGTAAGAATAATTTGAGTTATTAGAATTGGAGACCTGTCCCAATGTTTTTCAACATGGGATGATTTTTCTCTCCTAGAGGACTTTTTGTAATGTTTGGAGACAAACTGTCACAACTGCAGCTGGCATGGGAGAAGTTGTAATACTGGTGTCTAGTGTGTAGAAACCAAAGCTACTGCTAAACATCCTACAATGCACAGGACAGTCCCATACAGCAAAGAATTATCCAGTCCAAATGTCTGTAGTGCCAAGGCAGAGAAACCATGCCCTATCCTGGGGAAGCAGACTTTGCAGAAAACCTATCTTGAAGACTTTAAGGGCTTTGGGCCTGGAAATTCTCTCAAACACATCCAAAACACTTGAATGGCACAGTGAAGGCTCTGCCTGGTAAGATAATAAGGTATGAAAAAATATTTTCTTCTCTTTTTTGGTGCATAACCCATAATAAGAGGGCTTAGTTGCTCTCTGCTTACTATGAATTTTCTGCAGTAAACTGGCGAAAAATGCTTTCCCTGGTTTTATTTTGTATTGCAGTTTCTTATAGCTAACATATTCTTGTTATTGCATTCTTTTTTTTTTTTTTTTGCCACTTTCTGCTGTAAAACAAAACAATACAAAAAAAACCCCAAACAAACAAAAAAAAAACCCAAAACCATGTAAACTCTGAAAAAAGCAAACAGTATTATACGAAAGATCCCGAAGCTTAGAGGAAGCCAGCAGAGGTGTTGGGAGAATGTGCTTTAGAAGGCTTCCTTTCAATCCTCTGTTCCCTGCAGAGAAGCGAGGTGTCAGTTCTGTTTTATCACTAAGTCCAGTAAGCCAGGAGGAGAATGAAAGTAGCATGGGCTTTGATATCCTGTAGACCTAGATTTGAATCCAGGCCCATTCTATACTAGGTGTCTGACCTTGGGCAAGTATATAATTTACTTGTGTACTCTGAACTCAGTACAGAGTACTTCTCTGCCAGGGGGTAATATCTGCTTCACTGGTGGTGAAGGGCAGTAGAGTACAGTGGGTAAGGCTGTGGACTCTCACACCTAATTGCCTGGCTTCAGATCTTCACTCAGCTACTTCTAGTTCTGTGCCCTTTGGTAAGTTTCTCAACCTTTTCTAGACCTCCATTTCTTCATTTGAAAAATGAGAATAATTGTATCAGTATTTACCTCATAGGGCTGTTAGGACATTAAATGAATTAATAAATGTAAAACACTTAAAAAGTGGTGCTGGACAAATAGTAGGCACAGGAAATGTCAGCTATTTTGGAGATTAATTTGAGATAAAGGATGTAAAGAACCCTGTAGTGTCTAGCAAAAGAAGGTGCTTGATAACTGGTTTTTCAAAATTTAAACTTTAGTAGCTGACAGTTTATTATAATATAATGCCATTATAATAAAATCACTAGCCCCTGAAGTTAAATTAGTGGGGATTTGGTCTTAAGTCTTCAGGATACAAAAAGGAAACTGCTCATTCTTTTGCTTCTTACTTGTTCCTGGCCAAGACTCCTTTGGATCGATGTTCAAAATGTGCTTAAAGAATGGCAGGCCTAGCCAGACTTTTGTGGATTTATAAGAGGCAACTAGAACAGCCGCCTGAGTGCATGGAGTGGTGAGGGATGTTTGGGTTGGAAATAGTTGTTTCTCTAGTCCGGCTTTCATGAAAGCCCCCTGGGCGGAGAGGAAGTAGAGAAATAGCAGGAAAAGTTTGCTTGTTTTTGAACTCCCTGCTTATCCTTGGGGTGTGGGTGTGTGTCAGGTGAAGAGGTCCCATCCTTCTTGATGGTATAGGGGATTTAGACTCACTCGAAGGTAATTTACAGTGGAATCAAATATCCAGTTATACCTGTCCCTGTTAGATATTGGGTTGTAGACATATTTATAGCGCACACATGGGCCAGCCTTTTCTTAGAATATGAGAATATATTATCTCATGGTAAGATAAAGTGTATGTAAAGGGGTTAGCTTGGCATTGTGCTTTATTAAGAGTTAGCTGTCATCATCATCATCATCACTGTCCTTACTCTTAAACTTTATGTTTTAGTTAAGACACTAATGAAGTCTTTAATAGTTATTCAGCAATTCTACTTCCCCTTTTTACTTTTTTACTTCTTAGGGCATACACACATTCAAAGGAGCGCATGTCATAATTTTACAGCTTGATGAATTTTCACAAACTAAACACACTCATGCCTTCAACACTCAAGGAACATACTCACTAGTATCCTAGAAGCCCCACTCATGGTCCCTTCTTGCCATTATCCTTCAGTTTTCAGGAAAAAAATTGTTTTTCTCTTTAGTGACATTCAAAGCTACTCATGCATGGCTTTATGTAAACTCTTAATAGCTATGGCTGACAGTTATAGCTGGCCTTATTACACCCTTTTATTTTCTTACGCTTTAAAAAGCACTTCTCCTGGAAAGGGTTTTAGTCCTATGGACTGTTACCTTTGGACATGAATAGGCTGAGTGATCTCGTAGATCATCCTCTGCAAATAGGTGATGTGTTTTTTGCTTTTATTTGTCCATATTATAGAAGTCCATTAAAACCCAAAAGTTGTCCATTGTACAAAAAGAAAAGGAAATTGACTCAGCTGCACAGACCTCTTAGATGTCTTCTCTAAAAGCATTCCACATTGAAAAGAGCTCAAGGCACATGAAAGAAATCCTATGGTGGAGGAAGACTACACAATGCTGGGTGCACTTTGGGGGCTCTCATCGTCTGCCATCGAACAAGGTGATAAGGCTGAAGGACTGGCTACTTTTGGAAGTAATGGACCTCAGTTAGTTTCCTGTGCTTTTGTCTGGGCATAGTTAGAAAACCATGGAGAATTTTTCAGAAGGCAGCTTCTCAGAGGAAGAATAAAACTGTGGGGGTTGAGTTTGAGGCTCTTCACAGTACTGAAACATTCACTCTGGAATCACCAGGGCATTAGCCTTGCTTTGCATGACTTGTTTAACTTTGTGGGCCCAGCTAATGGCTCTGCTAAAATATTGTGTATGCATTTCAGAATATTATTAGTCATTTTGGCCATTGCTTTATTTCTTAATATTTATTTGTTAATTTAAAAACATTGAGATCTAATTCACATACCATAAAATCTACCCCTTTAAAGCATCCAGGTCAATGGATTTTAGTGTGGATATTTATCATCACTATCTCATTCCAGAACATTTTCTTCTCCCCTGAGAAGAAACCCCTGCCCATTAGCAGTCACTCTCTCCATCCTATTTACTTAGTTTTGCCAAATAAGTGTCATTGCTATCTTTATTTCATAGAAGTCTTTCCTCTATAGGATGTGATGACAGTTGTGTGACCTTTTACATAGGGGTGTGCCCCATCTAACATCCGTTGTAAAGTTGAATTGGGGGTGCATTTTCAGCACTACCACCAACCCCATGTTGATTGAAATTGTTTTAGGACATAAAATGACAGTATGTTTACTTACAGTCACTTACAAAAACACCCAAAAAATGAATAATCCAATTAAAGAATGGGCAGAAAGCATGTATAGACATTTTTCCAAAGAAGACCTACAGATGGCCAACAGACACATGAAAATATACTCAACATCACTGTTCATCAGGGAAATGCAAATCAAAACTACAATAAGGTATCACCTCATACCTGTCAGAATGGCTAAAATCAACAACACAAACACCAGGTGTTGGCAAGGATGTGGGGAAAGGGGAACCCTCTTGTACTGTTGGAGGGAATGCAAGCTGGTGCAGCCACTCCGGAAAATAGTATGGAGGTTCCTCAAAAAGTTAAAAATAGAACTACTGTATGATCCAACAATTGCACTACTAGGTATTTACCCAAAGGATACAATTCAAAGGGATATATACACCCTGATGTTTATAGCAGCGTTGTCTGTAATAGCCGAATCATGGGAAGAGTCCACGTGTCCATTGATGAATGGATAAAGAAGATGTGGTATTATATATACAAAGGAATATTAGTCATAAAAAGAATGAAATCTTTTCATTTGCAATGACATGGATGGAGCTAGAGAGTATCATATGAAGCAAATAAGTCAGAGAAAGACAAAGACAAATACCATATGAATTTACTCGTTTGTGGAATTTAAGAACAAACCTAATTCTATTAGGGTACTTATAGCAAAGGGGAAAAAAAAGAGAGAAAGACAAACCAAGAAACAGATTCCTAATTATAGAGAACAATCTGATGGTTACCAGAGGGGAGGGGCATGGGGAGGACGGGTGAAATAGGTGATGTGGATTAAGGAGGGCACTTGTGATGAGAATTGGGTGGTGTTTGGAATTGTTGAATCACTATATTGTACACCTGAAATTAATATAACATTGTATGTTAACTATACTGGAATTTAAAAAAATAATGATGATGATGATGATGATGAAGAAAAGGCATAAAAAAATTACTGTTGTCTTTTCCTGGTCTAGTGGAGCTTCTGAGCAACTGTGGAAATGTACATGCTTACAAAGCTGGGTCTGTTTGTCATCAAAGAAGGCCGTGAGTCCAAAACTCTTAAAAAGGCCTCCTCCCTCAGAGCAGCTTTTATCCAAAGACTTTTGGACCAAATGACTTCTATCTTATGTGAATCTTTCCAGGCACAAATATTTCATCATGGTGATACAGTTGAACATGTGTACTTTTCAGTTATTCTCAGGAATAGAATGGCATTTATCATGTGCTATGTATAGACATTAAATAGGAGGCATCAAAAGTCTGTGGTTAACTGGATTCACCAAAAAAAAAGCCCCCCCGTCCATTAAATGCCTCTTTTTTTTCACTCTTAAATCTGGTATTTTGCATTTTCGTCTGGAGTTTCCCAAAGACTCTTTGTAATTATGTAGGGATGGTTGATTAGAACTGCATTCTTGGGAATCAGTTATTGGACTGAAGAAATGCGTTAGAGATAGAAGAGGTGTCTCTAGCAGTAAGCTTTTTGAAGTATTGAAGAGGCATTTGGAAGAGAATCCTAAATTTGTTTCAGGTCACAAGTATCTAGGAAGGCTGCAGAATGGATGTGAACTCCTACTCAAAACAAACAAGTTGGATTCAGCTATTGCCTGAACAACTACCTAATAATGGATCTAACATCTTTAATATCTTTGAATGTGCAGTAATGTTTTCATTCTATTAGGGTAACTTGTAGCAAATTAATTTTAGGATCTATCTATCTATCTATATATATCTATATATATATATCTGTATCTGCACTGTATTTTTAAAATGGTTTAATACTGTTCTCATCTGCCACACTGTTTCATTCATATACATAGTATCATATACTGGAGTTATGTGGCTGTTGGACTGTGACTTGATATTGATAATGGAATGGAAAAAGTTGTAAAGAGCCAAGCAAACCATTTTCTACTATATGAATAGTTAATCAGCAATAAGAGTATCTTGCAGAAAATGCTGGAGCTTTAATGGATATTATATAGCACTTACTGTTGAAAGAGAAAATGGAGAAAAAAATGCTACGCAGTGTAAAATGAGGTCAGGTTACACATACTCCGTTTTCCTCATAAAACAGAGAAGAATTTGTAGGCTCTGAAGTTTACCTGGTGTGTTCAACAGTCCACAAAAGGTTGGCTTTATACTTATTAAATAGTACTTAAAAAGATTGTTTTTGTTTTTTCCCTGCCTGCTTTCTCATCCAAAGGTAAAAATTCATTTCCTGTCAAGCATTAATTTATTTCAGCAAATCCTTACTATCTCCTACTATGTAGTAAGCACTGAATTTTGGATAAGTACTGAATTTTGGATAGATCAGTGGTCAGTTGGGTTAGTTGAAAGGAGAGTAGTTCTTCTACTTGTCTCAGATAAACCTTACCAGAGGAAGAATTGGGAGATTGAAGAACAGGTATCTTGATCAACAAGCTAGGATCAGGAAGACAGAAGTAGGGATTGTTTGGGAAAGAGTATTATCAAGAAACCACTCTAACCAGTATATCTGGCTCTGTGGTGGTTCTGAGGGTGACTAAACACTTTGTAAGCCTTTGACACAAGGAAGTGATTTCTCATATTTGAAGACTAGTATTGGGGAGTATGTTTTGTTTTACCCAATTCATTTTTTGTCTCATCCAACAAGCATTTATAAAGTATTTGCTTACTTTTTGTTAACCAGCGTGCTATGTATTTAAAACCAGTGGTTAAGTTTAAGGGTCTTAGTATCTGTATTTTTATAGAAAAGAGCTTTATTACTTTAAAATTTTTTTTAATTCTCAAGTTAGTTAACATACAGCATAGTTTTGGCTTCAGGAGTAGAACCCAGTGATTCATCTCTTACATGTGACACCCGTGCTCATCCAGAAAAGGGCCCTCCTTAATTCCCATCACCCACTTAGCTCACCCTCCTACCCCCATTGACCCTCGGTTTTTATGTAATTTTTCCTTCCCTTTCCCTATGTTCATCAAATTCCACATGAGTGAAATCATATGGTATCTGTCTTTCTCTGACTTATTTTGCTTAGCATAATACCCTCCAGTTCCATTGACGTTGTTGCAAATGGCAAGATTTCGTTCTTTTTCATCACCAAGTAGTAGTCCAGTGTGTGTGTGTGCATGTGTGTGTGTGTGTGTGTGTGTGTGTGTGTGTATGTATACACTACATCTTCTTAGAGTTCATTCATCAGTTGATGGACTTTGGGCTCTTTATAGGAAAGAACTTTAAAAGTTCACTTCCTGGAACATTGTGAATGTTCTATGTAATTTTAAGCTTTGTGAAATAAATAGTAAATGGTTATTTATTTATTTAAAAAGAAAAGCATTTATTTAAAATAAAAATTGGTGATTTATAAGTAAGATGAAAAATATATTCTTTTTTAAAAATGTTCATTTATTTTGAGAGAGGGTGGGGGGAGGGACAGAGAGAGAGAATCCCAAACAGGCTCTGCACTGACAGCTGACAGCCCCAGTGCGGGGCTTGATCCCACTAACTGTGAGATCATGACCTGAGCCGAAATCAAGAGCTGGACACTTAACAGACTGAGCCACCCAGGTGGCCCCTATTAAGAATTTTTAAAATTAGGAATTTGTGGTAATTTTATCAAACATATTTCAAAATTTATAGATGTTATCATTTTTTTTCTCCTTTGACCTGCTAATGAGATCTGGTAATCTCCTAGTATTGAACCATCTTTGTCTTACTAGTAAGAGATTCACATGATCATCCATGTATTATTCTTTTAAAGGATTGATGGATTTGTTTATTGATATTTTCATCAGGATTTCTATATTGATATTTACATGACTATCATGAATCATAAATGAGATGGCTCTATGGGTTTTTATCTTTTTTAAAAGGTGTTTGTATCAGTGTTTTTCTAGCAGTATACAAAGAATTTTGAATCTTTCTACCTACTCCCACACATTTAAATATATTTAGAATTATCCATTCCTTTGAAAATTTGGTAGAATTTGTCTGTGTATGAATTGGGTTTGGTGCTTTGTGAGGTAGAGCTTTGATACATTTCATAGTTACATAAACAGTTATTAACCTATTTTGATGGAGTCTAATGCTAATTAATGACATGTTTATATATTTGACACTTAACTATTTGTGAGACTTTAGAGTGTCATTTTTAGCATTTAAAGTTTTACTATATTCTCCTTCTCCTATAACACCTTAGAAATTAGACATTCTTCTCCTTCTTCTCCTCCTCCTCCTTCTCCTCCTTCTCCTCCTCCCCCTCCTCCTCCCCCCCTCCTCTTCCCCCTCCTCCTCCTCCTCCTCCTTCTCCTTCTCCTTCTTCAGAGAGACAGAGACCATGAACAGTACAGATAGTCAGAGGGAGAGGGAGAAAGAGTTCCAAGCAGGCTCCACACTTAGTGTGGAGCCTGGCGTGGGGCTGGATCCCATGACCCTGGGATCATGACCTGAGCTGAAATCAAGAGTTGGATGTTCAACTGACTGAGCCACTCAGGAGCTCCCAGGCATGCTTCTTTAATAATAAGGTGTAGAAGAATTTTTCAGTGTAAAAATGTGGCACACTTCTTTGCAAATATGTTGTATGTAAATATATAACATGATAAACTAAGTGGAGGAAGGCGGATTGGCCTAGAGAAGCAGTGAAATCTAGGGCGCTGAACACCTTTTTTTTTTTTTTTTTTTTTTTTAAATGGGAGTTCTGCCTATTGGGGAAGATCACATTTGGGAACACAGACTCTGGAAGGCAGAGGGATATGAATGGTAGCCTGTGATATAGTGGAAATGCTCTGAGGGTAAGATCTATCACTGTCATGAAGTCTTGCAGAGGATTATGTTACTTGTTAGTGCTCTGTGCTGTTGGATCTTCTTTGTGGAGATAGGACAGAGTGACAAAGTCAAGTTTCAGGGGATCATGGCAGAGCCTGCCATGGGAAGACCATCGAAGGCTTGGCATTTACATTTATATATGTAACAACTTCATATTTTCTCATTCATGCTAGTCAAAGTATGTATGTTTGACTTGGGAAAGGAAATTGTTAAGGGTTAAGTTGATCTGGTAGGGTTATTTTCAGGTTGCACAGTGTTCGTAGAGTATTCTAGGCGCCAGGTTTCTTGAAGTCATCTTTCAATTGAATTTGAACTAGGTGTTTTGGCCAATAGAGAGATTTAGCAGGTCTTCGACTTGTAAACATCTCACACAGCTCACAATATTTTCATTCATTGTGCCCAGCTCCGTAAGTGCTACTCTGTTTTCTGGTCTCACTCACTAGTTTCATCAGGCTGGGGTCATAACACAGTCGCTGCCATCAGCATTTTACTAGACTGCCAGTTGTCAGGAGGCCATTTTTTAAAGAGGGTCATAAAATGAAGAATTGAGTTTATACATTAAAGAATGAGTGGAAAGAGCACACAGGCTTAGAGTCAATCAGATGTGCAATCATGTTACTTTTGCCATTGAACTACTTATTAGACTTCTCCCAGCCTTCATCTGTAAATGGTAAAGAGGGATAAGGACTGTTGGATAAAGTGACATTTTACCGAGACCTGAATAACAAGAAGGAGCCAGCAGTGTTAAGATCTGGAGGAAGAACATTCCAGGCAGTGGCACCAGGTAGTGCAAAGGTGGTTGTGAGCCTGTTATACTGCAGGAATAGAAGGCTGGAGCTGTTCAGACAAGGGCCAGGTATTGAGGGACCTCATAGGCCAGCATGTGGAGTTTGGTGTGAGGGGAGTTTGTGGAGTTTCTCATAAACCTAAGATCTATGGATGTGTGTTAATTATCATGGCTGAACTGTTGTGGTAATAGTCTAATCTCAGCATGCACCCAGATAATATACATAATATTATCCTCTGGGGAAAATGAGAATGAGAGCCTTATCTTAATATGGTGAAATAAGTGGATTAAAAATCAAAGTGAGTCCTAATACACATAACTAATTTTTATGTTAGCTAATGAGAAGTGATTAAAGTAATATGCTCATATAATTAACTTTTAATTATTTTTCCTGGTGACATTTAGTTTATGATCATTCTTCTTGGGATATTGTGGCATAATATGAAAAGTTACAACCACTGAGGTAACAAATTTGTTCTGAACATCACTCATTTAATGATAACTTAGAATTAAGATAAAGGTATGGGGCGCCTGGGTGGCTTAATCTTTGAGTGTCCAAGTTTGGCTCAGGTCATGATCTCATAGTGCATGAATTCGAGCCCTGCTTCAGATTCTGTGTGTATCTCTATCTCTGCCCGCCCCCACCCCCCCCCACTCTCATAAATAAACATTAAAAAAAAGAATTAAGATATAGGTATGTGTATATATATACTTTAAATGTTTTATTTTTTTTAGAGAGCGCAAGTGGAGGAGGGGCAGAGAGAGGGGAACAGAGGATTAGAAAAGGGCTCTGCACCGACAGACAAGGCATATGTGGGGCTCGAACTCACAAACTGTGAGATCATGACCTGAGCCAAAAGCGGATGCTCAACCAACTGAGCCACCCAGGGGCTCCTAGGTATATATATATTTTTAATGTTTATTTATTTATTTTGAGAGAGAGAGAGAACAGGGGGAGGGGCAAAGCGAGAGGGAGAGAGAGAATCCTAAGCAGGCTCTGTACTGACAAAGGGCTCCATCCCATGAATCATGAGATCATTACCTGAGCCAAGTTGAAGAGTCAGATCATTAACCGACTGAGCCACCCAGGTGCTCCTAAAGGTATGTATTTTTAAATAAACTTTTTAGAATAGTTTAGGCTTGCAGAAAAGTTATAAAGAGTACAGAGGGTTCCCATATATTGCACATCCAGTTCTGCTCTTATTAACATCTTCTGTTAGTATGGTACATTAGTCAAAATTAAGGAACCGATATGGATAAATTCATAAATTTTTACTTGCAAAGCAAATCCCTTTTTAAGAAAATTTTTAATGTTTATTTCTGAGAGAGAGAGAGAAAGAGAGAGAGAGACAGAACACGAATGGAGGAGGGGTGGAGAGAGAGGGAGACCGAATCTGAAGCAGGCTCCAGGCTCTGAGCTGTCAGCACAGAGCCCGATGCGAGGTTCAGACTCACAAACTGCGAGATCATGACCTGAGCTGAAGTTGGGTGCTTAACCAACTGAGCCATCCAGGCACCCCTACTTGCAAAGCGATTCTGATGCTAACTACCTGGAGGTAGTGCACACTCACAGGTTGGGGTCACAGTTCTCCACAAGCTGCTTCTCATTTCAGACATCAGCGGGAGGCTTCGGGGTTGCTAGACCACCTGTGTTTCTGACCAAGTAGTTATATAAATTCAGGGATTTCCACTAACTACTTCTCAGGTAAATGACTCAGAACTTAGGAAAGTGCTATATTTATGATTACAGTTTTCTTATAAAGAATACAAATCAAGACTATCCAGTGAAGTGATGCATAGGGCAAGGCATGGGAGGTCCCAAATGGGAAGCTTCCATGGCCTCAGAATGCATCACCCTGAGGCACACTGATCCATGATCACCAACCAGGAAAGCTCACTGTAGAATGTCTCTCAATTTAGGTTTGTCAGATGTTTTTCTCATGATTAAATTGGGGTTATGGTTTTTGGGGAAGACAACCATAGGGGTAAAGTGCCATTCTTACCACACCATGTCAAGGGAACATAATCAACATGACTTATGATAGTTGATGTTGACCTTAATTATGTGACTGTGATAATGTTTATCAGATTTCTCCACTGCAAAGTTACCCTTCCCCCACTTGCCCCTCTTCATATTGTGCTCTTTGGAGAGGTTACTGTGTTCAGTCCATGCTTTAGGAGTGGGGAATTCAGCTCTTCCTCCTTGAGCATGGAGTAAGATAAAGAGATTTTTGACAGAGAAAAGATTTGAAATGTGTAGGTCATTAAGAATCTGTTAACCTTTTCAAGTATTAGAAAAGTGAAATCTTAGACCTGGATGGGACCTTGAGGGGCCATTGAGTTTGAGACCAATAGAATCCTCTGCTGGAGTGAGGGACCATAATAACCCAAATACTGCATGTACACATTTCTGTTTCAAGTTGTTATCTGTGGAATGTGAGGTGACCTGTGGGAAGGGAACCCTGTTGAATAAAAAGCCACTTGTCTCCTCCCAACCCTTGCCTCTACCTCTCAAATGTATTTTATGCTTCTTTCCATGTGTAAGGTAGTGTGCACGTTACTTAATTTCAGCTCATTAAAGTGGTATATGTGTTATTTTCCATGAAATTTAATTCTTCCATAGGTTAACTTTTAGAAATTGAATTTTGAGGGGCACCTGGGTGGCTTGGTCAGTTAAGGTTATGGTTATGGTCTCAGAGTTTGTGAGTTTGAGACCTGCATCAGTCTCTCTGCTGTCAGGGCAGAGCCTGCTTTAGATCCTCTGTACCCCCTCTCTGCCCCTCCTCCACTTGTGCTGTCTCTCAAAAAAGTAAATAAATAAACTTAAAAAAGGAAGTTGAATTTTTATTTTGTTATTGTTGTTTCTATCTGGAAAGTTTCAAACTCTGGCTTATGGGACAATTGTTTTAATGTATTATATATGTTCAGGTTCAATACTGTGGTCAGGTATTATATATAATACATAATAATATATATATTATATACTATATAATATAATGTATTATATAGGTTCAGGTCTGTGGTCTGGGATGTCAAATTACTTATAGGACTGTTTGGAGAAAAGATGATCACTATATTAAATCTGATAGTTGGTGAATGGGAAAAGTACATTCTGAGTTGGCTGAAGTATTTGAGAACCCTACTGTGACAGGTGTCTTCATGCAAATAGCTCTCCTCATGATAAAACTCTAGCTTCCAGCCATATGCAAATAATATGAAATTTTAAGTCGGAATATTCATTGAAAGGCATTTGGTCTGGGATGGGTGAAGGAGGGAGAAATGTTGTTCACCTTGTAGTTTGATTTGCATCTTTTTAATATTATTCCTTCAGGTGCTCCAAGCAGAGAGCATCATTTGTAACATCTAAAAACACTCAGCCCCTTTTGTCCTCATTATAAAACATGCAGTTCTTCTTAATGGGCTGATTAATCCAAACAACACCCTCTGAGAGCAAGAGTGTTATCTCCACTTTATGGAAAGAAGAAACCCAGGGGGTGATGGTGAAATGATCAGATTTGAGGCAGTGGCTGAACCTGGGAGATCAGTTTTGGTCGCTTTGAATGGGTCCATATCTAACTGAAAAGAAAAGCTGCTTGTTCTATGTTAGCTGGTGAACTTCACCCCACCATATAAGGAATAACACTTCTAGGAAGCAACGTTACTTAATGACTGGAAAATGGGAAAGTACCGCACAGACAGATGATATAATGTATTGCTGTACCTTTTCGTTTTCAAAATGTTGATCCATCAATAAGTATTGTTTTCCCCAGTAATTTTTTTCTTTCTTTCTTTCTTTCTTTCTTTCTTTCTTTCTTTCTTTCTTTCTTTCTTTCTTTCTATCTATCTATCTATCTATCTATCTCGTCTATCACAAACATACTCTTTCTCTCATTAACTTTAGACCAGGGTTTGTCAACCTGGATACTGTTGGCATTTCAGGCCAGATAATTCTGCATTTGTGGAGGCTGTCCTGGTCATTGTAGGGTGTTTAGCTGCATCCTTGACTCCTGCTCAAACCCCACCCCATCTCAGAGTGTGACAAACAAAACTGTTTTCAGACATTACCAAATATCCTTCAGGAGGCAAAAATCATCCCTACATGGGAACCACTGCTCTAAAATTAGCAAATCGACCTTCAGACCCCCGTTTTGACTGTGCTGTGTAACTAGGCAGTGTCATGCATCACCACCAGCCTCCTTTTCTCCAACTGTAACATCAGGACCATTATTTATGCCTGTTTATGGTGTTTCAGGATTTGGTTTAGAAGATAAAACACTAATGAATAACTTTGTATAGCAAATTTATCTTGACATAGTGTTGAACAGTTTTAAAGTAAGCCAAATTATATTTACAAGTTAAGTACATTTCCCCAGGTGAATTTAAACTATCTTCCGTCACTGCTTAATTGTATTCATAGCTTTTTCTTCTAGGAAAACTGCAAATATTCCCTCATGTACCTCTTCGTAAAGCTTCCCAGGGCTCCCCCAGCAGTTTTTGTCTGCAGGTCTTTGATCTCAGAGTGGTTTTGCTACCCAGTGCTCAGTGCTAGTGATTTCTGCTAGTTGTTTCCCTAAATACTTGATGGAGTGGATCTCAGACATCCCTTTCCTATTTTACTACTTTTCCTTAAATCTGAACTTAATGCCGAGAAAGGGAATACTTTCTTTTTAATCAGGGAACCAACTAGACACTGCAAATTTCCTTCTCTCAACCTCCTCCTAATTCAAAGCCCAGAGCTTAGGAAAACCCTGGCCTGGGAATACCTAAAGGGATAAATGTCTACTACTCTCTTTGAACATCTTGTGCATCTCGTAAATAAAGATACATGCTCTTTGCTTAGATGCGCTTAATGTAAAAATGGAGGAAAGCAAAAGAAAACCTGCAAGCATCTCTTGTCCCCATCATCTTTTCCGTTTGGATATATGTATATATTGTATTGAGAGGTTGCTTCTGACCAGGGGCTGGAGTTAGGAGTGGGGATGGGTGAAGGGGGTAGAATGAGCTGCCTAGACTCTGTGGAAGGTATTTTTGGGCTGCATCTCTGCTACTTTGCTTCCTGATCTACTCTTCATTCTCAGTGTTTGGAAGTATTTTTCACATCGGTTAGCACACTAAGTGTCTTCTTTTGGGTTATTTGAAAAAATAAGAAACCCTGAGTAGAATGTGCACATAGAAGAATTGCATGGGTATCAGCTGTGTAACTTTATTTTTCCCTTTGTCACACCTTATTTAATGTGAATGTTCTCCTTTTTACAGCTGGTACCTTTGGTCATCCCAGGGAAGCAGAGGACCGTGATGATTAAGGGTTTCAACTTTGGAGATGGAAGGATCTGTATTTAAATTTGGTTGTGCCCATTCCTAGCCCTGTCTCCTAACTTCTCTGTGCCTTATCTGTAAAACAGGTGTAACAACACTAGTTTCATAGGATAGGAGCATGGATTAAATGAGATAATGTCTTTTCTCAGGTTCTTAGCAGGAGCTCAGTGACATGTGCTTCCTGTCTTTTCACTCTCTTTTCCTGTCTTTCACTTGCTGACACCATTTAATTCCATATACTTTGGATAATCCAGAATAAGAAAAAGGACTTCCTTTTCCACCATCCCCCCACACCATGCTCACTCTGCCTATCCTTTCTCTTTTCTTTTCTTTTCTTTTCTTTTCTTTTCTTTTCTTTTCTTTTCTCTTCTCTTCTCTTCTCTTCTCTTTTCTTTTCTTTTCTTTTCTCTTCTTTTCTTTTGATTTAGTTTCTTTAATGTTTTTAATTTATTTTTGAGAGAGTGCAGGTGGGGCAGGGGCTGAGAAAGGGGGACAGAGGATCTGAAGCAGGCTTTGCACTGACAGCAGAGAGCCTGATGTGGGGCTGGAACTCATGAAACATGGGATCACCATCTGAGCTGAAGTCAGATGCCCAACTGACTGAGCCACCCAGGTGCCCCTTCTGCCTATCTTTTATAATCTTCGACATCCCAAGTGTGTTCATGCCTCAGGGCCTTTGCATTTACTTTCTCTTTGCCTGGAACATGCTTCCCAGATACCCATGGGACTTGCTTCTTCACTTCCTTCTGGTCCCTATTCATATCACTTATCAGAACAACCTTCTCTGATCACTCTCTGTGAAATAAGACTTCTCAGTTTCCTGGCACTTCCCATCCACCTAGTCCTGCTTATTTTTTTCTCCATGCCACTCATCATCTGTTGGCATATTTTTCTGTACTGTCTGTCTCTCCCTGCTAGAATATAAGCTTCATAAGGACAGGGGCTTGTTTGCTAATTGCTATATGCTCAGTGCCTAGGACAATATTTGGCCTGCTTTTGGTACTCAGTCAATATTTGTTGGGTGCATGGCTAAATAAGTATCTTTTATTCATGCTATGTTTTTGAGTTTTTCAAGAAAAATGTGTGGGTTGATTTTTAAAAATAGTTAAAATATTTGAATTTTCTTATTGTTATTGCCTCAAAATATTATTCAACTTAGAGGTGACCATTTTTAGCCTTCACTGTTTTGTATTAAAATATGATTTCTTCTGAGGCTTTTTTCCCTTTATACAGTTTTAATTTTAGAGAACTTTTAATTGTATCATTAACATTCCTGTCTGTAGGTCACTGTTGTGTGGTGGATTGGGAAAACAGGGAGAGTCCCATGTTCCACTTACATCAGTTTTTTGTGACCTTCAGCTGATTGTCAAAATCCCAGTACTTTTTTCTTTTTATGGAGAAGTTGAAAAACACATGATATTTTGAGGTGATTTTCTTAATAACCTAAATTAGCATCAAGAGGTATTTTGTGATCAAAATCCAGTTGGCTATTATGGGGAAAAATTGGAATTGCTCTTTAAAAATTAAATATTGAAAATTAAATTAAATTTTAAAAATTGAAGTTAAAAGAAAATTAAAATTAAAAAGAAAATTAAAAATTAAATATTAAATAGCATGCAATATTTAAACAACTGGAGTTGTGGTCATGTTAATTTTAGCAATTCTAATGATAATTATACTTGTCATCCAGATGATTTGCCATGTATCTTTAAAACTCTCACCTAAGATGCTGTTTCGTTTCAGCTGTATTTGAGCTTTACCTCTGATTCTGTACCTAGACGCCTTTGGATTAATAAAGCATTCTAAGAACAGGAGTATCTGGTATCCTTATGAATTCTATGACTTTCACATATTTTCTGTCTTTTTATTTCAGGGAGGGAACAATGATAAACAGTTCAAATATATTTTTGAACAAACTTTGATAAGAGATTTATTTTGTGAGCTAGTTCATGAGTTCTGGCCTTTTTTTTTTTTTTTTTAAACTGTATAAAGAATTTCATTGTTTATTTATTACTGCCTATTTAGAAAATGTTATACTTTGTTTTTATAATTTACTTGAGAAAACATAGACCTATAAATTAATCCTTTTAATGTGGAAATGATGAGATTTATTAAATGTTTACTAATATTCATATGGCAGAGGGGTTTTCTTGGTCCTTTTAGTAGTGATAAGAGAAAAAGCAAAAGTATTTACCACATTTTTTACCGTACCTGCTGAGACCATCCCAAACATTTGTGATTTCTATCCAGGTGGTTTAGGGCCAGTCTTTTCTGAATATGAAAATAAAGCCTTTGCTTTGAAGGACATTTTACACTTGGAGCAAAGCAAAATTTGTTAAGTAAATGGATCTTGTATCCTGTGGGGCTAGAGAAGGAGTAGTATTTTCTTTCTGGCACCCTGGGATGGATAACACTGTCCGATTTAAGATTGCCGGTCCACGGCCATTCACACAGTGAGGAGTGTTTAAAGCAGAAGTATCTACATTTTCTGTTTTATGTACATCAGCAAATAATTCAAACTGTGTTTGTTCCCGTGTGCCAAGGGCTTCTTGCGTTGTTGTGATGCAGCTTGGCACAGCACAGCCCTCCAGCAGAGCAGTACCCGGCTGTGCCAAGGTAACTTGTACTCTCTTTACTGTACTCAGGGGACTTCTGCAGGTTTGTTTGTTTTTATTCCCCAAACGGTGTCCACTTCCTCCAGTGCATTTTTCTTTTAGTATTTTTCCTCTCTCGGTGTCTCAGCCTGAGATAATTTAACTCTCTGTAGTGTATGGGAATTTGGGGACTTATATTACCTACAGAGTAGGATGTTATATAGAGTCCCATTGCTCAGTCCTGGTTAGCTCAGTGTCACACGGAGTTTGTGTTTATACAGCCATTCCTAGCTCCCCTTCCACTTTCTCCTACTTTCAGCCACTGTCTAATCTGGGCTAGAGCTATTTCTATCCATCGGCTTGGTCACTGGGAAAGCAAGCTCCAGCTGCCACCCCGCCCCACTTAGCTTCAGAGATATTTTTTTGTAACTTCACAGAAGGCATCTTGGTGGCTAATCAGGGGCCTGCCCAGCAGGACCCTACTTAGATGTTTTATCTTAGGAATTGACTCTATAGACTCTTCCTTCCTGATCTGATGATTGCTTACACTGGAAAGGCTCATCTTTGTCTTTTTGATTCGACAGTGTTTCCAAAAGCTGTAGCTTTCTTACAAGTCTGCCCTCATGGTTTTGCTCTACTTTTTCTCTCTTGTTGTAAATGTTTATTTATTGTTGAGACAGAGACAGAGACAGAGACAGAGAGACAGAGTGCAAGTGGGGGAGGGGCAGAGAGAGAGGGAGACACAGAATCCAAAGCAGGCTCCAGGCTCTGAGCTGTCAGCACAGAGCCCAACACGGTGCTTGAAGTCATGAACTGTGAGATCATGACCTGAGCCGAAGTTGGACGCTTAACCGACTGAGCCACCCAGGTGCCCCTCTACTTTCTCTTACCCGGAGTCCCCCAGGCCCACTCCAGGCATTCTCTGGGATCTGTGACAGGGCTTGGTCATGTGATTAGTGAAAGGCTGTATTCATCATGTGGCTAGGCGGTGGTATGCTATATAAGCAAGTGGCTAGAAGCCTGCAAACCAGAGTTCAGAATCAGAGTTTAAAGATGCCATTGTGATCCTATGCAGATTCAACTCTGTTGGAATTACTTCATTTTAAAAAGGTGGGCAGTTGGGTCTTAAAAGATAGGAAAGGCACTAATGTTTGTTGAGCCCTCACAGCATTCCTGTGGAGGTGCAAGTGGGTGGCAGATGCATGTAAGAAAACACGCGTATAGATACAAGAAGGTGCACACATTATTTTACTGTAAATTACAAATGTGCCTAATAAAGTCATGCTAGAAGACAGCGTGGTATGGGATGGTTTTGGAAAGTCACAGAGACCTGAGTTTAAATCTCACTTTTATCCCAACAAAAGCAGTAGTTCTACTGGGGCAATGTACTTTTTAAAAGTTAATTTTTAAAAGAAAACACAGAGTTTTGGTTAAAAAAAGTATAATTTAACATTTTTAAAAAAAATTAAAAATACCTTACTACTCATAGCAGTGGTATGGTTGTACGGGTTCCTTGGAGGTAGGACATGGACTCTGTTAAGAAAGAGAATGGCAAAATTCCCTCCATGGATTAACTGCACGATGCCTAGATTTTTCAGAAAGCCCACACAGGTGACGGGAAGAAACAGGGCTGGCCAGCTGGTCTGGCTGCAACATTAAAGCAAACCCTGGGGATACCTCAATACTCAGTGTAAAATATGCATAGGGGAAATTTAGGGTGTTACTCAAAAGCTAATCCAGGAATAGTACAAACAGTTGGGCTTTTTGTTTGTTTGTTTGTTTTTCCCCTCACAAGGCAGGCATATACTTCTTTTCCTTCTTCCTTGTGTGGCGTCATTAATCTAGGCCTCATTCCTTGGCAGGACCAACCTGTTCCAGCATCTGATGGTTTGTTTAATCAGAGTTACATTGTCTTTCAATAAAAACTTCAGAAAATAAAAAACTTGTCCCATACTTTAAAGAAACCACTGGTAATTTTTGCACAAATATTAATTTCTGCATCAAGAGAAAATTAAAATAGTAAGGTAGACAAATTTAGATAAGATACATTCTAATTTGCAATACTTTGTAATACATGCTTTATGGGTTCACTAAGGTGACTATTTTCTCACTGAAAAGAAAAACCTCTTCTAATGATTTCGCTGCTATTATTTCTTTATTTAGCGATTTAATTATACATGACAATTGATGGATGGAGAACAGTTTTTCAAATTAAGCTCTGAGCCTTTGTATTGAAAGGTATTTTCCCTTCTCTGCCTTTAGAGATCTTTTTTGAGTTTATGTAATATTTCACCTTTAAAAATATTTGAGAGACTCAGCATAGGGATTTTTAAATGTAATTTAAATAACCTCTTCCTTATGAAAGAGAGGACAATTGTTTTTGCTGAATTATGAATGTTATTGTATAATTTCAAGCTTTCAGAGATTCTAATGTCTTGGAGTTCAACAACTCCTCTTTGAAAGTCAGAATGCCTGAGAGAATCCCATTTTCATATCTAAAATTAGAAATGGCATGCAGAGACTCAGGCGTTTTACCAGACATAGTAATGATATGTTTTCTCTTTTTGTAAAAACCTGAAGGAAAAAATCAACCAGGTAGCTCTCTACTAAATAAGTAGTCTATCTTTCTTTGGACAGTACTTTTCTGTCCATTTATTTGATCTGAGAGTCAGTTGTAGCTGTATAGCTATGATCTATTTCTTACCACTGCTCAGTTATTGATTTAGGATTTTTTTTTTCTCTTAATCAAATCTGTAGGGTCACACAAATGTTCTTGCTACCGTATTTTGTTTAGGGACAACTGTATTTGTGAAATGCACCTTTGCCAAATTTAAGCCTAGTGTTATAGGTATTTTGGAGAATCTTCTGGACGTGCTCTGTTTGCCATGCATGGGGCTTTGCCTTGTGACTTTAAATAGATACCAGTAGAGAGTGCAGAGAATTCTCATTTGCAGTTGGCCCCTACATTATTTGACAGCTGATCATCATGTGTAAGGAATCTGCTTTTCCCTTGCATTTGGAAAATTGACTTTGGGGAGGAGATTGAGGAAGGGACCAAATGGAAGAAGCAGAGTCCTCTCTGGGGATTGGGTGACCTTCTCCTGGCATCTGGCTTTTCTACCCTGTCCTGTCAAGCCTCCCTGCTTGGGCAGCTGGCTGTGTGCCCAGCCTACAGAAGATCCCTACCCAGGGCCGAGAGCCCTAGCCCAGCTTGGCAGATCATCTGTGATTTTTTTTATTACTACCTCTTTACTCCAGCGGCATGTGTAATTCAAATCTGACTGTAATTTACATCACCTGGAAGCCTAATAAGTGTAGTCTTTACCTGCATCTTAATATTTGGGAAATTGTTTTTTCTTCCTACAGTTAAAAGTAAGAAGCTCTTATATTAAGTCTGAGAAATGAAAAAGTAGGGGCTGAATTTCAGAACAGTGGTATCTTGACTAGCATTACTCTGGGGGGAAAGCTTTGTGCTGTTGGACTTGTCAGATTGCTATCTGCAACACTGCAGTTTAATTTCACATTTAAAACCGTATTGAAATCTAAATTGGACACTACCCCCTTCTTCCCTTTAAGATCCTTCAGTAAGGGGTGCCTGGCTGGCGTGGAGCATGCAACTCGTGATCTCAGAGTTGTAAGTTCGAGTTCCACGTTGGGTATAGTGATTGCTTGCAAATAAAATCTTAAGAAAAAAAAAATCCTTCAGTAATTGTTCATAATGTAATGAAAAAGTATAGCCCATACCTGCAGCCTATTGGCAGTAGTTGGCCTGTAGACTGTTTATTGTCTTGCTCAGCATTTAAAAACCTGTAAGTTTCACATAAGGAGCAGATTCTCAGCATCCCTTGAAAATCTGGAAGATGTGTCAATATTGAGCCTTTATTCTCACATTGGCTGGAGCTAAGAAGAAACAGCCCCCCCACCCCATTGGGTTGGGCAGTCTGCCATACCAACTGTTGCCTTATGCTCTGACTACTTGGTCCATTTACATTACCCATCTGGGCCCTCTAGGCACCCTGGAAAGGAGGGCACCTCCAGCCTCATTTCCCTTTTGTATCCACATCTCCTTCTGCTTTACCTGTAAAGAACAACTGGCAGAATTCTGAGAGGGTCATCCTCACCAGCTTCTGGGCTTTTGCACATTCTAGTCTCTCTTATTGAGACACCTTTCCCTACCATCTCCTCCTGATCGACTTTACTTAGCATTCAAAACCCATCTTCCTCACTGTATTTGAGAAGCTGCCACTCCCTCTCTGCTTGTTTGTGTTACATACCCCACCCCTAGGCTCCCTTTACTGTTCTCTGTGCCTCAGTCATAGCACTTAGCACACCGTATGGTAACTGTTGACTTATGTGTCTTTCTCTCCCTTAGATTCAGGGCCTTGAGGGCAGGGTCTCTTTTATACCTGTCGTTTTACTCAGTAAATCACAATTCTTGACTCATCATAAATTCACAATACAGTATTATTAATTGATAGGTTTAACATTGTGTGAGGCTTCTCTACCTTAGCTGTATGTTAAAATCACCTGGACAGATCTAAAAAAATCCTAGTATCCAAGCTTCACCCCAGACCAATTACATCAGAATCTGAGTGGGGCCTAGGAATCAGTAGTGGGTTTTTTGTTTTTTTTTTTTAATGGTTACTTATAAACATTAGAGAGAGAAGGGGAGAGAGACAGAGAATGGGTGGAGGAAGGACAGAGAGAGAGAATCCCAAGCAGGCTTCTCGCTGTCAGCACAGAGCCCAGGGCTTGATCTCATGAACCTGAGATCATGACCAGAGCCCAAATCAGCAGTCAGACAATTAACCGACTGAGCCACTCAGGTGCCCAGGAATCCATGGTTTTTAATGGTTCCTATGTGATTCTCTACAGCCAAAGTTGGGAGCCACTGATCTAAGATGTTTGACTAAGGTAATCTAAAGAAATTTGCTATGATTTTAGTTTGGGATTAGAATATTTTATTATGATTTTGAGAGTCTAGTTACTTTGGCAGTACGTGGGCATTTAAATAAGTAGGGGCCTATCTTTAAGAAATCAGTTTCTCTTGCAACAGTCAAACAATTTTGCAAGCTATAGTGGTGACAGATAGCTAATCAGCAATGTCATGTGCAGTACATTAACAGCTTTTCATAATTTTGGTAGTTTATGTTGTGTAACCATGTGCCATTTTCCACCTTGCTGCTTTTTGATTTAAAATTCAAGTGAATTATTTTTCAGTCACTCTATAAATTCACTCAGGAATTTGTTGAGTTTCCAGTACCAACTGCTTCTGCATATTCTTTTTTGTTTTATATTGGGACTGCTAGTTGGAAAATAGACAAAATCCAAAACATTATTGGTATCATGTGGAAAACACACTTGGGATGAAAGCCGTTTTGACTTAGTGAAGGCTATCACCAGCTGCATTATCTAGTAATTAAATGATCAGTCCTAAGCTCATGATTAGTTTGGAGAGGGTTCAGAAAAAGAAGGAAAGAAAAGAAAAGAAAGAAAATAGTAGAAGAATTGAGGAGACATTTGTGACTTGGGGTTGTCCTTAGGTTGGAGAAGAATAGACTGAGGCAAAGCAATTTTTTTTTTTTTTGTGGATGGTAACTTTTGTTTCCACTGAGAATGAGGTAGTAGGCATTGGGCTTAAAATTAAGGAAGTTTTAGGGATTTGTGTCTGAAGGATCATTTCTTGTTTATAAAGACTGTTAGTGGAATTAACTGTGTGATCTCTTTTAGGAGAGCTTTATGAAGATTGACTACTATCTGGGTAACTTCTTGAGATTTTTTTCATCTCTATGATTAGAAAATCTCTTCCAATTAATCTTTTGTATCTGAAGCAAGTATCTTTCTGAAACTTCCCGTTTATCTCACTGGGAAAGCTGATTTATCTAGATTGACTCCAGCAATAAATAGTACCTTCTTGCTGTAGTATTTTAACTTTTCTAAAAATTTTCTGCTTGCTCAACTCTGTTTTTCCCTTTGGGCTAACGGAGGCTAGTGGGGAGGGGCCTGGTTGTTCTGACCTCTCTTCACAGTGATTCTCCTCATCATGGGAGGAGGGTGGGGAGAAGCTGGGCTTCTGGAGGGATGCAGGAATCTATTAACCTGTTAGAGTCAGGTTAGTGGCTACCAGCCAAGCTCTGGCCAGGAGCTCTGGCATCATTTTCCAGCCCTACCCCTTAACCCCAGCCGGCTCATTCTGAGGCCCGGAACAATAGCATTACTTGACCTGGAGAGAGAGGCAGCCAGCCCAGACCCAAAGCTCTGCCCAACCTGGGTGTCACCTTCAGGTACCTGAGGACACCTGGGATATAATTTCATGTCTTGACACAGTGTCTTCCATCACAGAGCAGAGAAGGGGACTGATTAATCACCTAGTCAGCCTGGCACACTTAGCTGGGTCTCTCTTCAGTCATAGCCTACTGAATCAGGGGTTGAATTTTGAAATCCTACCTCCCCACCCCCCTACCCCCATATTTGTAGAGCAGTTCTTTCTTTCTGGAGAGGAGAGGAAGGTCATCATTGGAGGCATTTTCTGCTTCCTGGACACCTGTCCTTCTGCTGACTGCTTCTGCTGCCAGCTGCCTTCCCTTCTGCCTGCCACAATCCAGGACTGGCTTTGGAACATTTGCTTGGATGACTTGGGTAAAGAAATGGTAGGCAGTAGCCCACAGAAGGGTGAGAGTGCTGGCACCGAGGGCAGGGGAGGGATGCCAGCTGCTAATGTCGTTGTGCCTGGCACCAGTGTTCTTCCCAGAATCTGCTCCTGAGACCCAGCTCTGCCAGCATGAGGCTGCTGTGTTTGGAAATACAAAATTCTGATCTAATTCTGGCAAGAATGCTTCTTTTTTTTTCTTGAATTAGCTTACATTATTATCTTGATTCCTTCTGTTCCATTGATTGTGGAGATTTGGCCTTCTGTGAAGGTTATCAATGTGATAAAATGGAAAGGAGAGTTGACTGTATTTGCCATGGCCCTGAAGTAAAAAATTGCCAGTTCTATTGCCTTTTACTTCTATTGAAATAAAAAATTGCCTAGCCCCTGCCTCTACTCCCTCTTCGTCACCACATCAAGTTTCTCATCTGAAGACTCAACTTTAGTTCCTGGACCAATCTGGAGCCAAGATGGACAGTATTTAAACAGCTTCAGCCTCTTAGTCAGTGGAGTTCAGGTTACCTTTCATGACAGGTGACCCCTCTGGACTCCCATGGTGCCAACCAAGTATCAGTTTCTTCCCTGCCCTTGTCTCTAGCCTCATGTTGACAGCGCTGGGCCTTGGCAACTAACTTTGGGAAGATTGTTGGTGCCAAGTATGATGTCGTTTGCTCCTGTGGCACTTGTGTCCTGACTTGTTCTTGCCATCTCTCTCATGGGATGGCCTGAGCTTGGAGACCTGCTGCTTACCAGTACTCTCTGCCTGTCTGACTCCTCCTGAATGTTGTCTACTCCACACTCTGTTTTGGTAATTTTCTTGTGGATGACAAAATCTGATGGAATAAAAGGGGAGGTTTGATGCCAGACATACCTAATTCAAATGCCAGGCCTGGCATTTCCTACTTGTGTGATTGAGGCTGAGTTCTTCCATCTGCAAAATGGAGGTGCTAATTCCTGTCTTACAAGTTAATGGTGATTATATCATTTACTGTATGTAACATGCCTAGCACGCTTACAAGTCCTTAGGGGGAACTCCCATCGAGTTTCTTTCCTTTCTCTGCTTGGTGTCTTCATCATGACTGTAATTGCCAAGCCCTTTGTACACAAAGAAGCACTTCCTTTGCTTGACTGCACCATGTTATTGGCTTTTTCAGTTGGTCACTTTTGCCAGTCTTTGTTTATGTGTGTTAGTAGGTCTTAGGCCAGCTCTTTTTTCTGACTGTCCTGGATTTCACAAGAGGGGATTATGCAGTTGAACAAAGGGAGCAAAATCCAAGAAGGGAGCACTTTAATTGCTTCACTCTTGTTCCAGTTTGCTAGCTGTTCCTGTGATTAAAATTGGCCTGTATGTATTTACCTGTAGAATGGGCTATGTTGTTCTACACGCAGGGTTATGAAATAAGGCACCAGTCTTTGGAATCTGTGGTCTTCTGGCTTCCAACTTGTTTAGCTCAACAGTGAAATAACCTTTGTTGCTATTAAATTGGTCCCTAGTGGCCATCTTCTGTTTCCACTCTGTGGCTACCACGCAGCTGGGCATGAATCAGCAGAGTTGAAAATACTTAAACCAGAAATACCTGGACCTGGCAATAAGGTTGTATTGCCTGGATCAAGGCAGAGGTCAGCCATCCAACTGACAGGGCACATGGCTAGTGTGTTCTTTATGGATGGCCTGACAGCAAATCCTGGATCCAGGTTCAGTATCTAAGACAATTAAGGAGGTTATAAATTGTACATTATTTTACCTTGCATAGCAAAATCTGAGTGTCATTTGAAATGCATTTCATTATGTGCTGTAGTGTTGATGAACTGGATCCAGTTTGCAACATCTGTTAGGTTGACTTGATTGTTATTGTAAGTTGCAGGGAGTGTTCATAAGCCTGTTTTACAAGTGTCATAAAGTAAATGGAAAATATTTTCTATAATTTCAAATAACAGAACCCCAGAGGCCTTTGATCATATTGAAAGAGCCCATGGTCAGCTCAAATCTACCTGTGTTTCTGTTCATTATGTTTTGGCCCTCTGAAATAGTCAGTTTTAATTAGACTGCAGAAAGAATTGATTTTCAGTGACATATTAATGCCTAACTTGGAATATGAAAAGACATGGATATAGAATGAAGAAATAGATGAAATAAATGCAAGGTAGCCTCTAAAACTACTCTAATGAGTCTAGGTAAGGGACCGTTATTCCTTACACTTTATAATGGAATGTATATGAAGGGACCGGACTGGGTACTGATTCTCTTCTAGCTTCCTCTTTTGTCCCCATCTCGAAATGAAAAGCGCCTTGGCAAATTAAGACATTGAGTCAATGCCACAGTTCACATCCATCAGAATCACTGAGCTTTGCTTGGACCATGTGTTCTAACACAGGGGTCGGCAAACTGGCCCATGGCCAGTTTTTGTATAGCCTCATGAACTAAGAATGGTTTTTATGTTTTTAAAAGGTTGTAAGAGAAAACAAAAATGGATATTCGATGTGGCTTGCAAAGCCTAAAATAGTCACTGCCTCTTTACAGGAAAAGTTTGCCAACTCTCGTTTTAATATAAGATCTTTCTCTTTATGAGCTTAAATTGGACTTTTTTTTTTAAAATGTTTATCTATTTTTGTTTGCGAGAGAGACAGAGAGTGAGCTGGGAAGGGGCAGAGAGAGAGAGGGAGACACAGAATCCGAAGCAGGCTCCAGGCTCTGAGCTGTCAGCACAGAGCCCAATGCAGGTCTCAAAGTCACAAACACCAAGATCATGAACTGAGCTGAAGTCGGATGCTTAACCCACTGCGCCACCCAGGTGCTCCTAAATTGGACTTTTTAAACTGTGCCCTACTGGATGTCAGCACAGTGTGAGAGTGGAAAAGGTGTGGACTGCAGAGCTAGATAGACCTCGTTCTAAATCCTGGTTGTGTGGCTTGTACCTGAGAACCTCAGGAGAGTTACTTTGCTCCTTTCAGCCTCAGCTTCCTCAGGGTTGTAACTCTGTGCCTTGCACGTATAGGATCATAGCAAATGATAATTCTTTTTTAAAGATTTTATTTTTAAGTGATCTCTACGCCCATTGTGGGGCTCGAACTCACAACCCCGAGATCAAGGGTCACAAGCTCCACTGACTGAGCCAGCCAAGTGCCGTGCAAATGATAATTCTTGATCATTTGTAAAGCCTGTAGAGGGCTGTAAAAGGCTTGCAGCAGGCTTGCCTGCAAATGGGCAAAGAGGACATGGCAGGCACTTGGTTGGCACCAAGCAGGCATCATCTTATCACTTCAGTCCCTGAGCAGGTTCCCCCGGGCCGTGGTAGTGCTGTTGCTCCTCCAAAGCTGGCCCTTACTTCTGACCTTGATGAGGGCACTTTTCTCTAGCTCACTGTTGTGGTGCTTTCGGTGCTCCTCAGATGCCTGAAGATGGTCATCCCTTTGAGTGTAAGCGCTGGGCATTTTTCCAAATCTATGTGAACACTTGGGCCTTTGATTTGCTGCCAAGAACTATGCTTTCTCCCCTCTCCTCTTTTCTTTTTCCTTAAAGACAGTGTGTGTATTAACAGAGTCAAAAAGAATTTGATCCTTCTTAATTGTCTCTCTTAATTGTCCTCTTTCCTAAGTTGTACTGTGATTTCCAAGTGACTTCAGGAAAAATATCTTTCTGGAAAGATATTTCTCTTGTCCTTTTATGTATTATCAATAGCTTTTTGTTGTTGTCTTTCCTAAGTTGTACTGTGATTTCCAAGTGACTTCAGGCGAAGGATTGAAACTGTTGTTTCTTTTTCTTTCAAAATAAAACAAAACAATAATATCTCTGCTTTACACCAGGAGGACTCAGAAGCATTACATTTGGTGATGAGTGCACCTGGGCTGAAGTTGTGGCTGTGGCTCTCGAAAAAGTCTCCTTTATACTTGCTGTTTTGAAATGATCAGGGCTGAGAAGTTCTCTGGCTGTGGAATTATACACTGTTTGATTTTCCAAGGACAAGTTTGATAGATTATTCCTATGGAGCTCCATGCTCAATCTATGAGATTCTGAGAGGTGTTTGTAGAGATCAGGCTGTTCTCCTTTTCCTGGAAGGGTAAGGCTGCTGGGCCAGCTTGGCTTTAGAGCAGTGCTTAGTATGTGACCTCAGGGATGGGCTGCTTGCCAGGATTTCTAACACCCATTGCAGGTAGCAGATGCTAGATTAGGGCTCTCCATGTCTAGCACGTGGCTGTATTTAGCAGGAAACGAAGAAACCTGAATGTGAGAAAGTCCCTGCCAACCTTGTAATAAAGTAGATGATGTTTATAATGCCTCTTATTTATGTAGCATTTTCCTTTTAAGGACAGAAGGCTTTTTTTTTTTTTTTTAATGTTTATTTTTTTTGAGAGAGAGACAGAGACAGAGAGTGATTGGGGTGGGGGGCAGAGAGAGAAGGAGATACAGAATCCAAAGCAAGCTCCAGGCTCCGACCTGTCAGCACAGAGCCCAATGTTGGGCTCAAACTCATAAACCCCAAGATTGTGACCTGAGCCGAAGTTGGGCGCTTAACTGACTGAGGCACCCAGGTGCCCCAGGATAGAAGGCTTTATTACAATGTTACTTAAATATTCTGGAAAGATATTTCTTTTGTCCTTTTATGTATTATCAATAGTTTTTTGTTGTTGTGTAAGGGCCAAATGGCTCTTCTGAACTGTTTTGAGAAACCCAAGTTTTCTGGATGTCAAATTGATTTGATGTTTTTTTTAAATGTTTATTTATTTTTGAGAGAGACAGAGACAGAGTGTGAGTGAGAGAGGGGCAGAGAGAAAGGGAGACAGAATCTGGAGCAGCCTCCAGGCTCTGAGCAAGCTGTCAGCACAGAGCCTGACTTGGGGCTTGAACTCAAACTGCGAGATCATGACCAGAGCTGAAGTTGGACGCTTAACCAACTGAGCCACCCAGGCGCCCCTCAAATTGATTTTATATACTTAATGCCACTGAACTGTATTCTCAAAAATAGTTGAGAGCAAATTTCGTGTTATGTGTATTTTACCACAATTTTTAAAAATCTATTTTAAGGGGCGCCTGGGTGGCTCAGTTGGTTAAGCGGCCGACTTCGGCTCAGGTCATGATCTTGCGGTCCGTGAGTTCGAGCCCCGCGTCGGGCTCTGTGCTGACAGCTCAGAGCCTGGAGCCTGTTTCAGATTCTGTGTCTCCCTCTCTCTAACCCTCCCTCATTCATGCTTTGTCTCTCTCTGTCTCAAAAATAAATAAACGTAAAAAAAATTTAAAAAAAATCTATTTTAAGTTATCAAAATTTGGTTTTAAAGAAATTAATAAATAGCAGTTATCTCTTGGTAGTTTTAATTTTCTTCTTTCTCTTTTTTATATTTTCCAAGTTTCTTGTTGTTGTTGTTTTCAATAAATGTGCATTGACGTTTTTGTTGTTTTTTAAGCACTGTTCTATAAATTCTAACAAGTACTCCCTATCACCTCATACTTTAATACCAAATTTAGCTCATTGGTTTAGCTTCATGCATGCATTTAGGACAAATTTTTATTTTGAAATCAAAAAAATATATATTTTTAATAACTCCTGCCTGAGAAATTCAGAAGTGAAGGGAAAGATTTTGATTCACTGGAACACAGTGTACATGTCCTTTGTTCTAGAAAGCAATAATTTTTGACAACTTGACATACAGATCCCTACATCTGAAACAAAGTGGGGCAGTAGTCTAGTTTACACATTTTAGAAACTTCGTAGATACATAGAAAAGTAGAGATTTTTTTATTCTCAAGGATTTTATCATTTAAAAACAGGGACTGGCAAGATATATTAACTTGCTTGGACCAAAGAGAGTTAAATAAGGAAATATTTGGAAGGAAGTGGGTGTTAGGGATGGGAATTTAGCTTACAACCTTCTAACACTAAGAAGTTGCCTCTCTTCTCCCACCTAGTGTCTCATTACTCCCCCTCCTCTTTGGAGCTGTGTTTTCATACCTGTCTGGGGCCTGGTGGGGTCTGAGCAGTAGATCTGCCCCAGAACATAGGGAAGGGCAGATGGCGCAAAGAGAGAGATTTAAGAGGAGCTGCCCAGGACTGTCCCACACTCGGCGTCTCTGTGCCTTTCTTCCCATTTCTGCACGGTCATGTTTTATCCATTCTAAGGACCTGGCTCACATGTTCTCCCGTGAGGCTATTTCTGATTTTTTCACTCCAACATAGGTGCTGTCTGCTTTCTGTGAATTCTCCAAGCACAACTTCTTCCAGTTCCTTTGGCAGAGCAGCGAATAGATACTCACCGAAAATAGCACTGGTCAAACAAGTCTGGGATTCCCTGCATGCCAGAACTGCTTCTTGTAGAGTCCTGAGTGCTCATTAACATGCTAAATGTTCGAAAAACCTGTTTAATCCAGTACTTAAAAAGAAAAAGAAAACAAAAACTTTTGATTATAGAATTTTTCTTTTCCAGGAACAATGATTGACATTTTGAGGAAGGCCTGAATGGTCCACAGTTGATGCTTAGTAATAAGTGTTCTTCCAATGAATGAGTGTCCTTATATCCTCATAGTATAACATTTGATATTCTACTGTTAGAAATTATTCCCAGGGGCTGTGCAGGGAGCACCAGATTTCTGAGATATACAGTTACAATCAAAGAGAAGGGGAAGGATAAAGAATGCAGAAAGAGTTTTTGCTAAAACAAACCAAACATTTTACATATTGCCTAGGGCAGGGCTCTGAATGAGGACAGGGCTCTGAATGTGAATCTGAGGTAGATTCACATTCAATCCTGTGGACAGATATGGGAGCAATGAAAGGTTATAAATGTTCTACGTCCTTTTTTCTCTAAGGTTAGTGTGTTTAACTTAGATGCCAAAAGTTGAAAGGAAGAGAAATCCTAAATGTAAATGCCACTCCTCAGTTACCTGGAAGTCATCTTTCTCTCCTCTGCATTTTGCATTCTCTCAGAGATACACTGTCAGAATACATATGGTCTTGCCTTTTGCACAGAGCACCCAATTTTTCCTTCAGCTATGGAAGAGACAGAAGAAAATATCTGGAAGGTTGAAAATACCTGGATATCAATTAAACTGATTCTTCCTTCTTAGGAGTAAAAAGTATCAGGGCTAAGGAGAAAGGAGTGAATTGTGTGTATGTGTATGATATGTGTGCTATTAACAGCAATTTCATTTTTAGGTGAAACCCACAGACCTAAGATTGGGGCTTTAAATATCTGTGAGTACAGTGAGAATTGTTGGTTATATTTCATTTCTGTGAAAAACAGAACATTTATGAAATGGGAAAGAAAAATCATTTTCCTTTGAAGATGTAAATCTGGCCTAAGAAGAAAATGCAGTTGAAATGTGAAATTTATGAAAGGAAGACAAAGTGTTTGTTTGTTTGTTTGTTTGTTTGTTTGTTTAACCCAACAAATTACAGGCTCTGTAAAGACAAAATATCTTTGGTTTGTTGGGGGGAGTGGAAGATAATATTAAAAATGTCCCCAAATTCCTTAGTTTTATATTGAGTTCTTTTCTATGCGGTATTTATCTATACTGGAGGAAATACTGGAGCCCTATACTGGAGGGCTCTGTCTAGCTTCTGATGAGATATAGGGGCATGTCTAGGAAACTATACTGAGAGATACTATGTTCATGCTACTTCTGTATTCCTGAATAAATGGGCAGCAAGGCAAACTTCATCCTCAGTGAGGCCTCCATTATCAGATATGGGAGCTTGTATGGCTTCACTCCTGACTTTATCTTAGGATGGCAATGAGAACCTTGGATACATGGTTATTACACAGCTAAGATCTCCTTCCTCCTATTTCCATTCTGTTATGTCTGAGTCTTTCTTTCCTTTTTTTTCTTTCAATCTTTTAATTATTTATTTAAGTAATGTCTACACCCAACATGGAGCTTGAATTCACAGCCCTCAGGTCAAGAGTTACATGCTCTTCCAGTGGAGCCAACCAGGTGCCCCATATCTGAGTCTTTCTTGTTGTAACTACTGACTAGAACAGTGGTCAGTGTTTTTAGTTCTTAGAGTTACTGCATATTAAAAATTCCTGTTGGTGCCATTGGCATAGAGAAGAAGGTAAAAAAGAGATTAAGTATAAGAAAGTGGCAGAAAAGAAGAAAAGTTATGAAGAGGAAACTAGGAGGAGAGAAAAAGAATGAAAAGGAAGCTGTAGTGTGAGTTGGATCTATGAGTCATTTCTTGATCTCACACTTGCTTGCGTACTTCGAGTCTGTGAACTGTGAGGGTGTATCTGAAGTAGAAGGTCTTCCAGTCACAAAGCCAGGACTAGAATCTAAGATTATATGTCAGACTAAGGAGTTTGAAGAGTCACTGAAGGTCTTTGGTTAAGTGAATGGTATAAAAACTTTGAGATACCAATTGATGTCAAAGTTGATGGGCAAAGTGGATGGGAAGAGGGGCTAGATCTGTTAAGATGTGGGGCGCGGAAAGCCTGAACTAGAGCAATGGTGTTGGTGAGTAGAGAGGAGTGGGGGGATAGCTGTGAAGACAAGAAATGCTAAGATGGGGGTGACAGTAGTTGGGTGTGTATGATAGCCACACATCTGGATTTTTACATAGCCCGTACTTATAAATATCTGTCCTCAAACTGTAGTGATATTTGACAAATCCCAATATTCAAACTATTGTTTCTTTAATTGCTTTGCTTTTGTGGTGGCACTTTTTTTTTTCTTTCAGTTTTGTAGATCATCTCCTGATTTTGTCTCCATAAGTAAATATTTCAGAACCTTAGTGGGCTGAAGGAGACAGAGAGGCAAAGGTGACTCTGAAGGTCTATATCTTAGCAATTGAGAGAGCTGTGGTGTCATTGATGAAGACAGAGAAGTTGAGGATGGGAGCTGGTTTGATTAGGGAGGAGTGGTTTGGAAGAGGCTGTGTTCAGCTTTGGACGTATTTATTATTTAAAAATTTTTTTATGATTAAAAATATATTTATTTTTGAGAGAGAGAGAGAGAGGGAGAGCAGGGGAGGGGCAGGGAGAGAAGGAGAGAGAGAATCCCAAGCAGGTTCTGTGCTGTCAGCACAGAGCCTGACATGGGGCTGGATCTCACAAACCATGAGATCATGACCTGAGCTGAAATCAAGAGTTGGACGCTTAACCGACTGAGCCACATGGGTGTCCCCAGTTTTGGACATACTTAGATTCAGGAGACTGTTGTCCAAATGAGTATCTGTTATTGGCTTTGGACTGAATGGATAGTGGGGACAGGGACCGGAACTAGAGAGTTGAGAATCAATTATGAGGAGCTATTGCTTAAAACTGTGGAATGCACTCTGTTCATCAAGGGATAGTTAGCAGATGGAGGAAAAAGCATAATTTAAAGAGAGGTAGAATCATAGTATGAGAAAACCAGAAACATCTAAGTCAGGGAAGCTCAAGGAGGAGAGAGTTTGAAGAAAAAGTTAAAAATTGCCAGATGCTGCAAAGATATCAAAGTGAACTCAGCACACTGGCTTTGTCAAAAAGTGTGGAAATCTTTAAGAGCAGTATCAAACACAAAAGAAAGGTTATAGAACAAAGACAAAACTGCAACTTGAGAAAGGTTGGTGGTGAAGTTGAGACTAGTATAGCCTTAATAAGAATAGGACATGTTTTGTATGAAATTAGTGCCTTACTCAAGATTGCTTGGACAGTGTATTTATTTAAAAGCCTTTGTCTAGTATTTGCGACACAGTTCAAGTAAACTGGAATGCCTTTGATCTGATATCCAACTGAGTTATTGAGCTCACTGCCCTCCATTTTTTTTTAATTTCTTATCTCATTTAGTAGCATTCCTAGTACATCAAAATATTGACTAAAATAATCAATTGATAGGTTTTGAACTCTGAAAAATTATATAGACCACAGAAAAATGTGGCAGTTATACTCTTAAAAATGTGATTCTCCTTGTCTTTCAACGGCCATTGTTTTTTTCAGACTGCTTGTCTTCTGCCATCATTTTAGAGTGTCTTCTGATATGTTTTGGGACAAGCAAAAACAAGCCTCCCTTTGTTTTACTTGTGCACGGTAGCTTCTAACTTCTAACTTCTGTTGCTCTCTTTTTGTGTACTGCTAGAAGTCTTGCCTTGATATTTATAGTTTGATCAAAAGTGATAGATATATTGCTGTTTAACTATCTTGGTGACAAAATTGGCCAGCAGATGAAAAGAAATTCAGGAGTATAAACTGAGCACTATAATTATGGTAGATGGTAGCACTGGGTCTAAAATGATATTGTGAGTCCAAGAATTCTAAACCAGCCTGTAACAGGTCTGACTTTAGGCAAATTGCTTCATGTCAGTTGGTCTAAATTTCTTCTTTTACATTATAACAAAAGCTTTTTTCGAAATTAAAAAAAAAAGTGTAAGGTATGCTGAGATATGTGGGTTCATGACATTACATGGTTTCATTTAATATAGCTTAAGAAACTGAGTAGTTCCAGTCATAAGAATCACTTAGTGGAGGTCTAGACTGTAACTGTAAGTTTTTATTCAGATTCCAGCATTGTTGAAGGCAAGATGTTTTGTCTTTCCAAAATTCACTTCCCATTATCATTGAACATGTAGTAGGAAAGGCCATACTACAGACACAGTAATAATGACAGCAGCAGTTAACATTAGCTGAACATTTATTTTGCCATGTATTGATCATTCCTTCAACAAGTATTTATCGATTACCTACTATGTGTCAGGTGGTATTCTGAGTACTGGGGGTATAGTAATGAAAAAATTCTTGCCTTCTTAGAGTTTATACTGAAGAAAAAGTAACTAACTGATCAGTAAATAAAATAAATATGTTTCACTGCCTAACATACTGTAAATTTTATGTATTGCTTGTTGGTTGTCTTTCTTTATCCACTAGCATGTAAGATCCATGAGGGAACGTAGATTAGCCAGGAGAGCTATTATTATTTTTTTTAAAATGCACCTCAGGTATATAGAATTAGATTGATTATTATCTTTGCTTCATGACAAACTGGAGCATTGGTCATTTTATTGTTAGTTTTTTTTTAATGTACTAATAATATGAAGAATACCTATGAACCCATCACCAATGCCAAGAACTAGAACATCGACAAGAACTTTGACCTACTAAGTAAGTTCTGTTCATGCTTTATTTTGAAGTGATTTTTTAAAATTTTATTCTTTCTTTTCTTTATTTATTTATTTTAATATGAAATTTATTGTCAAATTGGTTTCCATACAACACCCAGTGCTCATCCAACGGGTGCCCTCCTCAATACCCCTCACCCACCCTCACCTCCCTCCCACCTACCATCAACCCTCTGTTTGTTCTCAACTTTTAAGAGTCTCTTATGTTTTGGCTCCCTCCCTCTCTAACCTCTTTTTTTTTTTTTTCTTCCCTTCCCCCATGGTCTTCTGTTAAGTTTCTCAGGATCCACATAAGAGTGAAAACATATGGTATCTGTCTTTCTCTGTATGACTTATTTCACTTAGCATAACACTATCCAGTTCCATCCACGTTGCTACAAAAGGCCATATTATTTTGAAGTGATTTTTAAAGGACTTTATCTCTCTTTATTATTATTACTTAAAAAAATTAATTCCAGTATGGTTAACATACAGTGTATATTAGTTTCAGGTGTACCATGTGCTGATCCAATTCTATACATTACTTGGTGCTCATCATGATAAGTGTATTCTTAATCCTCTTCAGCTTTTTCACCCATCCCCCCGCCCATCCCCTCTCTGTTAACCATCAGTTTGTTCTCTAAAATTAAGAGTCTGTTTCTTGGTTTGCTCTTTTTTTCTTTGTTTGTTTGTTTTTCTTAAATTCCACATATGAGTGAAATCACATGGTATTTGTCTTTCTCTGACTATTTCAGTTAGCATTATACCCTCTAGATCCATCCATGTTACTGCAAATGGCAAGATTTCATTCTTTTCTTTAAAAAAAAATCTTTTTTAATGTTTATTTATTATTCAGAGACAGAGAGACACAGAGCATGAACAGGGGAGGGGCCGAGAGATGGAGAGACCCAGAGTCTGAAGCAGGCTCCAGGTTCCGAGCTGTCAGCGCAGAGCCCGATATGGGGCTCGAACTCAACAAACCGCGAGATCATGACCTGAGCCGAAGTTGGACGCTTAACCAATGGAGCCACCCAGGCACCCCAAGATTTCATTCTTTTCTATGGCTGAGTGATATTCCATTGTATGTATACACCACATCTTCTTTATCCATTTATCTATTGATGGACACTTGGGTTGCTTCCATAATTTTGTTACTGTGAATAATGCTGTAGTAAACATAGGGGTGCATATATTTTTTGAGTTAGTGTTTTTGTATTCTTTGGGTAAATACCCAGTAGTGGAATTACTGGATCATATGGTAATTATATTTTTAATTTTTTGAGGAACCTCCATAGTGTTTTCCACAGTGGCTGTACTAGTTTGCATTCCCATCAGTGGTGCATCAGAGTTACTTTTTCCCCATATTCTCGCCAGCACTCGTTTCTTGTGTTTTTGCTTTTAACCATTCTGACAGGTGGTTTTGAATTGCATTTCCCTGATGGTGACTGACGTTGAGCATCTTTTCATGTGTGTTGGCTTCTATATGTTGATGTGATTTTTTAAAGCAGGCAGTGGGGACAATATGGAGTCCAGACAGGAGGTGGGTGGAGAATGAAATGAGATGACCAGTTCAAGGTGAGGGATGCGAGGCATAACCTGAGCAGTGATGGTGGAATGAAGAACTGCTTGGGGTTGGATTTAAGAGAGAATGCATTATTGCATTGCCATTGTGGCACAGAGTTGTTATTTGCTAAGTGTTCACGTGTGTTTAGATAAGGTGCACGATGATGAAATCACCACTGCTTTTGTTTGCTTTCGTACTTTTAGCATTTGGTGATACAAAGCTAGAGAGTCTCAGCATTTTTATATGAGATTTAAATTTTTATTATAAAATATTTAAGACATAAAAAGATATGCAAAAGGACCTAAAATTTAATGCATTAGACTCCCATATTCACAATTCCTAGTATAAGAAATTAAATATATTATTTCCTGTATTCTGCTCCTTGATTTCATTTCTTTCTCTTGAGCCTTAGTAGTAACTCCACTATTTAAATTGGCTGTTTATCATTCCCTTTTAAACCACCCCCCCGAACTACATATGTGTGTATCTCTAAGAAATTTATAGTATCATTTTGTGTGGTCTTAAACTTTATATGTATGGTATTATGCTGTATATATTTTTCTGCAGCTCTATTTAGCTGAGTTGTTTATGAGATTCATTCAGGTAGATGCATGTAATATTAGTTCACTTATTTTCACTGCTGTTCATTGTGTGGCCATATTGTGATTCATTTTTGTCTTTTTCTGTTAATGAACATTTCAATGATTTCCATGTTTTGGTAGTATAAGCAATGCTGCTATGAACATTTTTGTACATATTTCTTTTTATATAGGAATTTTTAGGATATATTTGTAGGAGTGCAATTGCTAGGTGATAAGATATGCATACTTTATACTTTAGTAGATATTACTGAATTCTTCTCCAAATGGGTTGCACCAATTTACACTTTCATCAGTAGTGCCTTGCAGAGAGTGTTCTTGAACTTGACAGCTAGGAAGTGAGCCTGTATTTTGTAGGCAAGTGTTGCTGCTGCTGCTGCTGCTGCTGCTTCTTCTTCTTCTTCTTCTTCTTCTTCTTCTTCTTCTTCTTCTTTGATGTTTATTTATTTTTGAGGGAGAGAAAGAGAGAGCCAGGGAGGGGCAGAAAGAGAGAGTGACAGAGGATCTGAAGTAGGATCCAAGCCTTTAGTGCAGAGCTCAGCGTGGGGCTCAAACTCACAAGCTGTGTGATCATGACCTGAGCTGAAGTTGGATGCTTAACTGAGTCACCAGGTGCCCCTGTTTTTGTTTTTTTAAAGTAAGCTCTACACTGAATGTGGGGTCTGAACTCACAATCCTGAGATTAGGAGTAGCATGCTTTACTGACTGAGCCAGGCAGTAACCCTTAGATAGGAATGTTTTAGTATAATAAAACCATAATAGATAATTAGGTTTCTTTGATAAGTTTTAGTTTAAAACAGTACAGCTAAGAGCCCTGCAAGAGGTCTAGGATTCAGCCTTGTCAACTCTGCTAGGTTAGTTATGATTCATCCCTCTGTTTCCCACCTCCCCAAATTTTGTTGTTATTGTCTTCTCTTCTCTTTTCATTATATTTGTTTATTTCTTTATTCTGAATCTCATTACATTCTAGTAGAATTTTGAAAGAGTACAAAACTAAATATGTATTCAATATGCCTTCTCTTAATGGTAGTGATACTATTATTTATGGAGCCCTTACTATGTGTTAGGCACTGCACTGAATATATTACCTATCTAATTTTATTTGAATTCTCTTTCTTGATAGCTTTAGAAGTAAAGAGGCAAAGGTGAATCAGAACTGAGGTCTTTTGGTGGCCAAGACTGCGTTCTTCCCACCATGCCACATAGCCCTGAGACTTTTTTTTTAAATATACTTTGAAAAACATTTACAATATGGTGTGTATATGTTTTATTTTTTGTACTTTTTTGTAACAGTGTTAATTTTATGCTATTTAAGATCACCCAACATAATTGTCATTCTTTTAAAATATATTCTTTTTTTAAAATATTTATTTATTTTTGAGAGAGAGAGAGAGAGAGAGAGCGAGCTTGAGCAGGGGAGGGGCAGAGAGAGAGACACACAGAATCTGAAGCAGGCTTCAGGCTCAGGGCTCGAACCCACAAACCGTGAGATCATGACCTAAGCTGAAGTTGGATGCTTAACCAACTGAGCCACCCAGGTGCCCCTAAAATATTTTCACCTTAGCTTTTCTTTATAAAAGTTGACCTCTTGGCAGATCACCAAATGGTTATTCCTTGTATGAAGAAATTAGTGTTCTTTTAATGAACATAATAAAGTCATCCCAGGATTCTGGTTCCAAAGGACTCAGAACTCTATCATTTAAATGAACTAAAATAGTTCTTACCTTTTCTCATCTTTTCTTCTATAGTAATTGTTATTTGTTACAGGACACCTGCCATGGTTAAGGTCCTCTCAAAGCAAAATGTTCCTAGGGATATTTTATATCTGTTAGAATGTGTGTGTGTGTGTGTGTGTGTGTGTGTGTGTGTGTGTGTATACATATACACACATATATACATATATAATTTATGGGTATGTTTATGTATAATAAAAGTGTTACTGGGTCCAAAATTTTTTGTGCATTTGGTATTTAATGTAATACTGTTGTCTTTAGATTCTTTAAAAGTCTCTTTTATAAAAATTGCCTGCTTATTTTCCATAAGTAAGCTTTTTTCCTAATTTTATTGAGCATCATGATAGTAATTATCCATCAGCAATATAGACTGGAAGGCATATTTCAATTTGAAATGTTGTCAAATAGAAATTACCAAGGGGTGTCTGGGTGGCTCAGTCAGTTAAGCATCCAACTTCGGCTTAGGTCATGGTCTCATAGTTTTGTGGGTTTGAGCCTTGTGTGAGGCTCTGTGCTGACAGCTCGGAGCCTGGAGCCTGCTTTGGACTCTGTGTCTCCTTCTCTCTCTGCCTCTCCCCTGCTCACCCTCTGTCTCTCTCAAAAATAAATAAACATTAAAAAAATTAAAAAAGAAAGAAATTACCCAAATGTAAGTGATAATTTATGTAGTTCCACGATGGTGAAAAGTATTAGTAGTAATGAAAACTAACATGCACCAGATCTAAGAGTGTTGAAATAGCTGAGCTACCCACAGATACTATACTACAATTAGTGAACAAATAGTTGAAGTATCTATTATGTTTAAGGTACCATCCCAGGCCCTAGTGCACAAAATTGAATGTAAATTAAGAAAAGTTGAATTAGAATATCTAAAAGGAACAATTTTCAAAAAAGGGTTGTGTTTAAGAAAGAGAACATGATTTAATTAGTTTTTTATGGCTGAGTAATTTTCCATTGTGGAAAAAGAAGATATATATATACATATATATATATCTTCTTTATCCATTCATAAGTCAATGTGTATTTGGACTCTTTCCATAGTTTGGCTATTGTTGATAATGCTGCTGTAAGCATCATGGCACATGTATCCCTTTTGAATCAGTACTTCTGTATCCTTTGGGTAAATACCTAGTAGTGCAGTTGCTGGATCATAGGGATAGTGCCTCTATAAACATTGGGGTGCATGTACTCCTTTGAATCTGTATTTTTGTATCCTTTGGGTAAATACCTACTAGTACAATTACTGGATTGTAGGGCAGTTTTATTTTTAACTTTTTGAGGAATCTCCATAGTATTTTCCAGAGTGACTATAGCAGTTTGCATTCCCACCAACAGTGTAAGAGTGTTTGTTCCCCTTTCTCCACATCTTCACCAAAACCTGTTGTTTCCTGTGTTAATTTTAGCCATTTTGACAGGTATGAGGTGATATCTCATTGTAATTGATTTTTATTTCCTTGATGGTGAGTGATGTTGACTATCTTTTCATGTGTCTGCTAGCCATGCATATGTCTTCTTTGGAAACATGTCTATTGATGTCTTCTGCCCATTTTTACCTGGATTGTTTATGGTTTTTTGGTGTTCAGTTTGATAAGTGTTTTAGAGATTTTGGATACTAACCCTTTATCAGATATGTCATTTGCAAATATCTTCTCCCATTCCATAGGTTGCCTTTTAGTTTTGTTGATTGTTTCCTTTTGTGCAAAAGCTTTTTATTTTAGTGACATCCCAATAGTTTATTTTTTGCTTTTGTTTCCCTTGCATCAGGAGACATATCTAGTAAGAAGTTGCTATGGCCAAGGTCAAAAAGGTTACTGCCTGTGTTCTCCTCTAGGATGTTGATGGCTTCCTGTCTCACATTAGGTCTTTCATCCATTTTTAATTTATTTTTGTATATGGTGTAAGAAAGTAGTTGTTTCATTTTTTTGCATGTTGAGATGATGTGGATGGAACTAGAGTGTATTATGCTAAGCTAAATAAGTTAAAGACAAAAATACCATATGATTTCACTCATATGTGGACTGTGAGAAACAAAAAGACAAGCAAAGGAAAAAGAGAGAGAGAGAAAAAAACCATAAAACAGACTCTTAACTATAGAGAAGAAACTGAGAGTTGCTGGAGGGGGGGTGGGTAGGGGGATGGGCTAAATGGGTGATGGATATTAAGGAGGGCACTTACTGTGATAAGCACTGGATGTCGTACGTAAATTCTACACCTGAAACTAGTATTACACTGTATGTTAACTAATAGGAATTTAAATAAAAATTTGGAGGTAAAAAGAGAGCACATGAGTTCAAAAGGGGAAAACATATGAACAAAAACTATGAGACAAATAGAATATAAAAAGTAAGTCTTAGAAGACAAAGAAAGTAAAAAAAAGTCACTACTCATAACAATAAGATTGGAACTGTCTGCTGTTATCTCAAGAGAAAAAAAAAGTCCAATTTACATAAATTAGTATTCATCATTTGTACAAGCTCTGGATGCCTGGAAGATTGCCAGCATAGTCTTTGGTGAGACAAAGTTCAGGGGAGTTCTAATTTACAAGGAACCAGTTAATGTTTTCTGTTCTTTATCTGGTTGTTTCCTGCCTTTGATTTTTCTTAATGCTCTTCTTGATTACAGATGGTTAGAGTAGTGAGGGAGTTTTAAAAAATGGTTGATGTATCATATATTAATATGAAGTAATGTTAAGACTCAGTCTGTTGTGCAAACGTATAAGTGATCATACTTTTGATCTTCATATATAATGATTTATCTTTATAATGTTTGTCATTCATTTTCTCTATTTGTAAAATCAGTATTAGTATAGGTATGACCAGAGGTAGTTAGTATAACAATAATACTACATAACTGCTACAGTTTTTTCAATATTTACTATGTGCCAGGTACCCTGCTAAGTACTTTTTATGTATTAACTTATTTAATTCTCACAAGAACCCTATGAGGTAGGCATATTAGTACCCCTCATTTACAGATGATGAAAGTGAGGCACAGAGGTGTTAAATAATTTAAGTTCCTATAGCTCCCAAACCTGGGATTTAAATCCAGGTGTCTGACATTGGAGCTGTTGACAACAATTATGCTACTCAGTATAGATGACCAGGCCTGTTTTTTTTTTTTTTGTTTTGTTTTTTTTTTTTAATTTGAGAGAGAGAGCGAGCATGAGTGGGGTAGGGGGCAGAGAGAGAAGGAGAGAGAATCTTAAGCAGGCTCCACTCTCAGTGTGGAGCCTGATGCAGGGCTCAATCCCACAACCCTGGGATCATGACCTGAGCCAAAATCAAGAGTTGGATGTTCAACCAACTGAGCCACCCAAGCATGCCCCCCGCCCCCTTTTTTTAATTGACTAAGTCTGATTTAATCTCAAGTTGGTTTCTTTGAATTACTCTGGATATAATATCCAGAGACCAAAAGAACTCTTGCTTTTGTTATGCAGTTCCTATCTAGACATAAAGTTCTTACTGAATTTCAAAACTGGTTATTTATGAGTGCTTGTTAATCTACTGAATCATGAACTTGGTGGTATTTTGAATACATGTTTTAGCACTGTTAGTGTGTGATTAGGGCAGGAAGTTCTTATGAGGGAAAGGTCATGGGCTGGAATCCTGTGGGTGTCTGTTAGCTCGTTCATTTTGTGTGGTCAAAGTCTGTCCTTTGAACCCTAGCTGCCCATCTGACAAAAGTGGACATTTGGAGGAGGGGTGCCTGGGTGGCTTAGTCGGTTAAGTGTCGGGCTCCTGGTTTTGGTTCAGTTTATGATCTCCTGGTTTGTGAGTTCAGGCCCCTCATTGGGCTCTGTACTTGCTGCACGGAGCCTTTTTGGGATTCTTTCTCCCTCTCCCTGCCCCTCCCCTGCTCATACTCTCTCTCTCAAAGTAAATAAATAAAGTTAAAAAAAATTTTTTTATAAGTGGGCATTTGGGCATATGGGTGTCAGATGTGAGGATGTGGATAGATCAGTGCACCTCCATCACTAGGGCGATGGCCACAAATCCAAGCTCTGTCACTGAAAGCCTCAGTGGAAAAAAAAATTATATGCAGTAGTTCCCCCTTATCTGTGGTTTTGCTTTCTGAGGTTTCAGTTACCTTGTCAGGATTTCATTGTTTTTAGACATGACCTCACTGTAGGTGAAAGATAGTCTTGCCTCCAAGATTAGTCTTATGATAGACATAGAAATGTATTGACATCTAGGTGTTTCAGCCTTAACTGTTGAAAGGATATGATGAACTGCAGCTTGGGTTTTAAGATGGATTTTGATCCATACCTCAGACTCTGGTTTGGGGTCCTTGTTAGACCCTGGCTTAATGATGCCGTTTGCTTTTGTTTTTTTCATTATACTTTTAAATATCATCAGGAGCCATTAGAACAATTGGTAAATTGAGCATAGTAAATGAAAGAAAATGTTTTGTGAAATTAATAGATATGGAGATACATCCATAGCAACAACAAAAGTCACACTTGAGTATTGAGTATTACGGAGTTTCTTTGGCAGTTTTATGTATTAATTGTTAAAAATGTATCAGCACATTTTATGTGATTATACTTACCAGGTACAGATGAATTCTGTTCCTGATAGAATCATTATATAAAGTCTATTTAGGTTTATTTCATCTTTATGTCTCTTAAAGCTCATTTTTTTTTAAAGATAATGTGATCTTGGAGTAGGGCTTGCAGCAAATTGTGAAAATGTTATCTCCTGATACTATGCATCCTAGTGTTTCTTATTGAAAAGTAATACCTTTAAAAGAAAATACATATTTACGTTTATTGAAGCAAATTTATTGGATAATGGCAACAATCCTTGGGTCAAAAACAGCAATCACAATCTGACTTAGTTTTATCACCCTCAGGAATTTTTATTAGATCCCCTGTACAGTATTATCAGCTATAAATAGAGATCAGCTAATTTGATGAAGAAGCTCTAGGTCTACAGATAATTGAACAAATATATCATGGTTTAAAAAAAACTCACATGAGATGACAGTAATAGTGAATAGGGCAGAAGAAAGAAAAGAAGTAGGAAAGAAAAGGGAAAGAAAATATAAAGGAACAATGGTGGATTTGTGTGCAACAAAATGCGGTTCCAATACCGACCTACTTAACACACTTTCTCACTGGGAGGCCATTGTTCTTTCTCGAACTCTTTTTGCTTGGCTGCATTCCCTCCCCATTTAGAAGGAGGACAGTCCCCCTCCCTCTTCCTCTGGTCCTTTGACCAGAGACTAATGTTGCTGAGGTTGTTGGGGAAGTAATGGCATTTTGCATTTGCAAATGTGGTCAGCCTCTGCAAGGGTTCGCTTCCAGCAGAAATCTTGTTATCCTCTGAGATACATTTTTACTAGCTGATTAAAAAAAAAATCATTATGTCTAAAGAGGTTTATTTGATAGAGAAATAAGATTCCTTTTTGTTGTTCTCTCCCTTTTCCCCCTTCTAGAGGGGAAATTCCAAGGGTAGGACTGGCAGAACTGGGGAAATTGTGTGCATGCTCTATCATCCAGAAAGACTTCTACTTTTAAAGAAGACCCTTGGAGAGGTAGGACAGAAAGTATAAAAGAATGGCCAAATTACAATGCCTAACAAAGGGATAGCTCTTAGACTGCTTTCACACAGGCTTCTGTGCTCCATCCAATTGAGTGATGGCGTAATGTTATTAGTGTAGGATAATGTATGTAGAAACCATGTGGATTAGTGGGTTAGTGCTTCTTGATGCTATATAAATATGGTGCTTAAGTATCTTTAGAAAAACTAAACAAAAGCACAACACCCCAAACACCTTTTATTTATAATAGGTTACCAAAATCAACTAAAATGGCTTAGTAACAAATACCCAGATAACCTGAGAGAGATGCATAATTAAAAAAAAAAAAACAACAACACTTGCTCTTCACTGAAGCATTTGTGTCTGAATCTGTGTACCTCCAATAGCACGGTCATTCTTAACTTAGTTAAGGAGACCAGTTGTTAGAAGGAAGCAGTAATTCCAGGGCAGGGAAGTCACACAGCGAGAACATGATACATGTTGTCATTTACTGGCCCAAGGAAGAGCATGTGGTAGAAGACTCTGGTCTCCTCGGTATTCCAGAACATGCTCTGTGCTTGTTTACCTCTCTGCACAGGTTGTTTCCCCCACCAGTTAAGTGGGTTTCTTTGACCTGGAATGCCCTCCCTCTTCGTTTTTATTTATCAAAACTCCACCCATCTCCTGGAAGATAGGGACCCAACCCTTTGTCTCAGTATCCTTAACAGCCCCTGTGGTATCTGGCACCAGCAAGTGGTCAATAAATGTGTAATATATGAACAGGTGAATGGAAGGAAAGAGGGAAGCACAGCTGGCATTTGCCTACCTCACTTCTCAGCCCACAAATAGTTGTTAGAAGCAGCTTTTCAAGACTTGTCCCATCTCTGATTTGTCTTACACTCTCCTTCCTTTCACATTCTTCTCATTAAAACAAAGCAAAACTGTGGCTAAGGAGGCTGCCAGACAACTCACTCAGCTACCAGAGAGGGATGCTCTTCTGCTTTGTATCTGTAAATACATCAGATACACTTTATTGTTTTTTCATCCACCTTTAAAAAAATGGCTGATTTTCCCTTATTGGGGGCCTTCTGTTCCCTTCTTGCTTCACTAAGTCCATTTACATCCTGCAGGTAGACAGGCTGGAACAGGGTTTCATTTGTAACCTGTCAGCTCTACTTGTCAACTGGCAGAGATACGGTTGAGCATTAGGAGGGTCTTGGGAGGTAGGGTTATTAAGGGAGCAGCAGCTTGGTTTATCAGGGGAGTGGGAGGTGTGGGATGAATACACAGATACTTTCCAGTTCATTAAAGTGGGCAAAAATCTCAAGCTTTGGTCCCAATGCCCTACCTTTCCTCGCCTGTTCCTCGACACATTAGGGTGTCCTTCACACATGCTGCACCAGCCTACAAAACTGTAGCCTGGCAGCTGCTTCTCAGTCCTGGAAAACTCAAGTGGATTGGCCTATCACATAAACAGGACTGAAATCCTTAGGGTAGTTGAGAAAACAAGAAAGAATTTCAGAAACCTGATGATGAATCTTGGCTTTATGAGCTGACCTTGCTCTTTGTTTGGGCATTTCTTTGAGTACAGTGGTTTTTAGCTTAACTTAAAACAAAATGTGAAGTTTTCTTTTGTTATCATCATTCTCATCCTCATTATCCTTTTGGTAATTGTCATAGCTGCTATTATTATTATTTTTTTAATTAAAAAAATTTCTCTTACATTTATTTATTTTTGATAGGCAGAGAGAGACAGAGCATAAGTGGGGGAGGGGCAGAGAGAGAGAGGGAGACACAGAATCCAAAGCAGGCTCCAGGCTCTGAGCTGTCAGCACAGAGCCAGACTTAGGGCTTGAACTCACAAACCACGAGATCATGACCTGAGCTGAAGTTGGACGCTTAACCAACTGAGCCACCCAGGCACCCCCGTCATAGCTGCTATTATTGAATGCCAACCCTGAACCAGCCATGGTCCTTATGCTTTACATGGATTAACTCGTTTAATCTCCCAGTAACCTTCCCAAGGAAAAATTGACCCTGACCTATAATAATCTAGTACTAGATCAGAAGGAAGAAGCACATACATTTTCCTTTGGAGGCATTAGTTTGAGGTAGGGTAAAGCCATGAAGGGAAGTCATTTATAAACTTTTTTCTGGGAATGAGAGTACTTTATATTATTCCTACCCCACCCTAAAAGTTTAATATTTAGTTTTCTAAACGGTTTAGGGAAATTTAGATTTACATGGAAGAGAGACAAGTCAAATCATAATTACACTTTGTGGCTCTGAAAATAAATTTTCATTTATTGCTGAATTTTTTGGTCTCAAGATTACATGAGATTGATAGGTCAGATTCGATCCTTAGTCTACAATTGCACATTCTGCAATGGGGGAAAATTAAGACCTAAAAGTTATACTCAAAGCTTTTTTTTTTTTCTCCTGGTGAATCTTGATATTATATTTTCTCATGCAATTTCAAAACTTTAAATAGTTTAAAAATATCCTTAAGTCTGCTATTTGTAAGTGTGCATAAGATTTCAGCAGTAGTAGATTTAAGAGTATTTAAGAACTATTTAAAGAAGCTTTCTAATTGCCCACTTGAGCACAGATTATAAATCAACACAACATTTTCCAAATTCCTGTTCTATGCCAGGAACTATGTTGGGTGTTGGGGTTGGAATTCAGTTGAACAGTACCAGCTATAGCCTCCACCTACCTTGGACAGCACCCAAGGGGGTTTAATGTTGGATGCATTGGAATGCACTTGTTTAAACATGTTTCATATGTTACCAGGGAGAACCCGAGTTTTTCATTACCGGCCACATGATTAAAAATCAACCTATGTGTGGTCTGAGTTAACTTTTTAATAAAAATCAGTGATGAGTTGGGGGTAAGGAGGAAGTATTAGGTAGGTTTTGAATATGAGTTGATGGCAACAGAGGCTTTGCTCGTATATATTTTCTTTTAGTCAGCAATCCTTTGTGATACTCAGTATCATTCTGTAATTTGAGTGGAATTAAGCTTAAACAGCTCAGAATTATATAACTAAGACATTATGTTTTAAGTACTCTTCTGAGTTAATCTCAGCCAGCTAGCATGACCCCTGTTATACAAAGATGGGTATAGAGAGGATGAGAGGCAGGTGGCTAGGCTCTTCTGCATTGCTAGTTCATGGGACTGATTTAGTGTTTTGGATTTTTCAGTTAAATAATCCTAGGCTACCTTCTAGGGTCAGACAGGCTGTGTGTGAGAAGCTCAGGATCCATGTGAAGCAATGAGCAGAGGCATAAGAAATCTAGATTTGAGTCCCAGCTCCTTCTTATATGCCACCTATGTTATCTTAATGAAGCTTAAGCTCTCTGAAATTTGGCTTTCTTATCAGCAAAATGGATATAATGGTACTTACTCACAGATTGTTATGAAGATTAAGTCCAAAGCACCCAGCACAATGCCTGACATGTTTAAGACCAGTGCTGGCAGTCTCTTCAACTCCTAGTGATTTCCAACTGGAAAATGGTGCTGGGGCAGATATCCCAGATTGTTCTACAAGCAATATTTATGTAGCTAATGATAGTTTTATATTGTCCTATAACTCGTTCTTACACTGATTGCAGTTTGGAATATCATGTTTTCATTATAAATTATGTGTAAATTTATATTTACTTATTACATACCTTTTATGCAGCAGGCATTTTGGAACATTAGAAGTATAAAGATGAGTAAGACTTCCTTTTACTCAAAGAATTCACAGTATATGGGGAAAAGGAATGCAAAGTTCACTAACCAGAGTACAATGTGGGGACGTGTTTTACTCTCTGAATGGATGCACTGCTGTGGATTATGGGGATGGCGGAGAACAATCTGAACTCTGCCTTGTTGGGTGGGGGAGCTCAGACCAGGCAGTGCTTTCCAGATATGCCATTGAACTGGGTCTTGAGATATAATGGAGTTCAGAGAGACACAGAAGGGGTGACGTGGAAGGGCATTCCAGCAGGAGGAGACAGCCTGAGAGAGGCATGGAATGCTGGCCAGGAGACTCAGGAGCCTTCTCCTGTAGTTCTGATCTTGTAGCTCTCTAGCAAGAAGATGTGTGCCTTTGAGAGAGTCATTTAACCTGATTTTCATAATTTGTAAAATATGGGGGCTCAAGTGAGGTTTTTTAACTCTAAAATTTGGTATCTGTGATCAGGAGATGCAGAGAAGCTAAATGAGTCATGTAATGTTTTAGTCAGTTTAGGCTGCTGCCACAAGATACCTTAGACTGGATGGCTAAGCAACAAATATTTCTCACAGTTCTAGAAGATAGGAAGTCCTAGATCAAGGTGCCAGCAGATTTGTTGTCTGGAGAGGGAGGGCTCTCTTCCTGGTTTGCAAATGACTGTCTTCTTGCTGTATCCTCATATGGGGTGGTGGGAGAGAGAGAGAGAGAGAGAGAGACAGAGACAGAGAGAGAGAAAGAGAGAAAGAGAGAGAGAAGGCTCTGGTCTCCTCCTTGTCTTACAACAGCACTAATCCCATCATAGGGACTTCACCCTCATGACCTCATCTAACACTAATTGCCTCCCAAAGACTTCACTGCCCAATACCATCACATTGGAGACTGGGGCTTTAGATACAAATTTTGGGGCAGACACAAATATCCGTCCATAGCACTGAGGGTCACATGATTCACCCATGGGAGGGCCAACACTGGAACTCCAATGTCACTGTTACATTTCGCTCTCCTCCCTCATCTCAGTCCATGTAGCATCTGCTTTGTACATGGATAGTCATTTAGCAGGGTGGAGGCTTCTATGCTTTCTAAAGGAACTCCTTTAGTCAGCTGAGCAGTCTTGGTTATTACCATGTACATTCCAAACATTTTTAGGTTCCTTTGATTGGTTGGTATCCTTTTGGCCTCTCAGTGGATCTTTATCACTCTCATTTGATAAGGACTGTAGGAGCCCTAAAAATTGTTCTCTTAATGCAAATTGATATTCTACTTCTCTCTCTATTAAATTCTTTTTAATGTTTATTTATTTTTGAGATAGAGAGAGAGAGAGAGAGAGCAGGAGAGGGGCAGAGAGGGAGGGAGACACAGAATGCGAAGCAGACTCCAGGCTCTGAGCTCTGAGCTCTCAGCATAGAGCCTGATGTGGGCTTGAACCCATGAACCATGAGAGCATGACCTGAGCCAAAGTCTGAAACTTAACCAACTGAGCCACCCAGGCACCCCTCCACTTCTCTTCCTAAAAAGATATTAACTACAGTGGAGGTAAAAAAACACAAAAGCTTATTTTATCTTAAGAATCAGAGTTCTCTTGCCTTATAATCTAAAGCATATTTTCTGCATTAAATTATTTGAGTTCCACTTTGATATTTTTCCTTTCTAGGTGCCACCCCTGTTGTTATTTCTTTAATATTTTTCATTAAAATGATGCACTTTATTTTATTTAAATACATTTTAAAAATGTAATAACTTTGAACTCACAGGTTGATATTATTATATTCTTTTTAAAAAATGTTTATTTCTTTTGAGAGAGAGAGAGAGAGAGAGAGAGACAGCTCGAGCAGGAGAGGACCAGGGGGCGGGGGGGAGAACGGTTAAGCATCAGCACAGAGCCTGACATGGGGCTTGATCCCGTGAACAGTGAGATCATGACCTGAGCTGAAATCAAGAGTCAGACGCTTAACTGACTGAGCAACGCAGGCAGCCCTATTATATTCTTCATTATATTTGTTTATTATATATGTTTGTTTATTATATATTTTATATTGTTTATTATGTTTCATTATATTGTTTTCTATTCACTTTAATATAATAAAGCACCTTGTGCCATCTAAAACCTTCCTACACATAGTAAAACCATGTGTATATACTATGCTTTGGAAAAATTTAAGACTATCTTAGTTTATTGGTTGAATGGTGAAAGAAGGGAGGAATAAAAAAGATAAATAAAAATGATACTATTTTAAGCGTATACGTTATATGAGTGATTTAAAAAAATGGAAACATGAGTTTATAGGAGACAGACAAGTAAGTTTGCTTGATTTCAAGCCCCTGTTATTGTCAAGGTAAATTGTGCATGTAAAGAAGGAAGTTGAACAAAATGACATTCCTTTTTGGGCCTTGAATATTTGCACATCTTTTTTATGATTCTTGTTTCACTCAGTAGCACTAGGGTCATGCGACCATATAGATATAAATGCTATGCTGTATATCTTGTCAAGAAGGGTAATGTCTGTGCCAGGGAAAGGAATTCTTGTTCTTATTGTGGGAAGGTAAAACAGAGTCAGAAGCAAATGAGATCAGATTCAGCTTGTCAAGCCTAGGGCAGGACCCTTGGAATCCAGAAAAACAGATTGGAGAGTGAGTTTAAAAGAAAGGGGGTAGGGGCGCCTGGGTGGCTCAGTCGGTTAAGCGTCCGACTTTGGCTCAGGTCACGATCTCGCGGTATGTGAGTTCGAGCCCCGCGTCGGGCTCTGTGCTGACTGCTCAGAGCCTGGAGCCTGTTTCAGATTCTGTGTCTCCCTCTCTCTCTCTCTGACCCTCCCCCGTTCATGCTCTGTCTCTCTCTCTCTGTCTCAAAAATAAATAAACGTTAAAAAAAAAAAATTAAAAAAAAAAAAAAAGAAAGGGGGTAGGTAGGGCTGGCTTCACAGGCATGTGACCTCTGTGGTTGTACAGGTTTCCACATTTAGAAAGGCCCTGTACTCGATTTAATGTTCTGCTCTCATCATCTTAAAAGTCTTAATAATTTTTGAAAAAGGGACCTACATTTTTATTTTGCACTGGGCCCTAGAAATGTAGCCAGTTCTTGGGTTAGGGTAGGGAGATATTTATAGAAGACTTTATTCAAGGTTTAGGTTCATGGGGTAGAAATGGAAGAGTGAAAACTAGAAATGAGTTGTGAAAAGGAGGTTTCAGGTCTTACCTGATGGGTCTCTTCTGATTGACCGTGGCTCATAGGTTAAGAGATCCAACAAGGATTTCTTGTGCCTTAAACTCCTTAAGCACTGGAAAACATTGTGCAGTAAGTTGTTCTCTGTGAATTACCTTGCAGAGTCAAGTTATGGTGGATCAAGCCGGGGCTGGCAAATGGAAATGCCTGCCAAGAGCGGCTCTAAAACAACAGGGAGTGGTCGGCAGGGGGGTGGGCACGAGGGGAACATGGTCTGTATTCTGCTTCAGCCTGTATTTGCCACTTGATGTTCAGCCATGTCATTGTCCAGAGTGGCTGAACCCTGCTGGTTCTTTAGGAGCTAGAAATGTGGATTTTTTAGCTGTGACGGTTTCCAATTAAAAAAAAGAAATGTGCTGTGTGGACTAAATAAAACATGTGTAATTGAATTCATTTCAGTCTTTAAGCAGACATTTTTATTTTTTTATATTTATTTATTTTAATGTTTTATTTAGTTTTGAGAGAGAGAGACAAAGTATGAGCTGGGCAGGGGCAGAGAGAGAGGGAGGTAGAATCCACAAAGCGGACTTCAGACTCTGAGCTGTCAGCACAGAGCCTGATGTGGGGCTCGAACCCATGAACCATGAGATCATGACCTGAACCAAAGTCAGATGCTTAACCGACTGAGCCACCCAGGTGCCCCTAAGCAGACGTTCTTAAACAACTTATTTTCTATAGGTAAACTTGGAAAGTGACTAAATTAATATTTTAGGGGAGGGATCTATGGATCTAATGGACAATGGACCTAATTTTGATATCTTTGGTGAAGACATCCCTAATACAGAGATGGGGTTAGGGAGAGAGCTGCCAGTGGATGTTGAGGATTATGGTACAGAATAAGCTCTAGATTCTCTTTCTTTTCTTTTTTCTTTTCTTTTGCCTTCTCTTTTCTTTCTTTTTTTTTTTAAAGTTTATTTTATTTATTTTGAGAGAGAGAGAGAGCAAGTGTGAGCCTGAGTGGGGGAGGGTCAGAGAGAGAGAGAGAGAGAGAGAGAGAGGATCCCAAGCAGGCTCCTCAAGGATTCAGAGCTTGATCCCATGGACTATGAGATCATGACCGGAGCAGAAATCAAGAGTCAGATGCTCAACCAGCTGAGTCACCAGGTGCCCCCAGATTTTCTATATTGGAGGGGCTTAGGGGTTACAAGGGATATTGGTTTACGGGGACCTATTTTGAGCTGTGTTTGTATAACAAACTCATTGTTTTAGATAATATGACATAGATCATAAGAAGCCAGCTAGCTCTCTAGTACATTTTTTCCCACTCTTCAGGTAAGATTGAAATGACAGCAACTGGTCATTTTCAGGAATGGACCGAGGAGTTTTAGGGCTGCTAGCGATTAAGGAGGAATACAAGCTTCTCAACCCCCCAGACCAATCTTTTGTCCATTACTGTTATGGTTTATTGTTAAAAGAAGATATTATGAGATGGACACATTAGCCTAATGTGTCCATTAGTCTGATGCCATTAAAAATGCAATTCATCTAACCATTTCCCCCCGATTCTGTGCTCACCTTCTGAATATGATTTGCCTCCCAAGTGAATCTACCAGAGGGAGAGAATGAATGCGTTCTACAATTTAGAATATAGGTGTTTTTATAGCTACTTATTGTTAATTATAATCTAATCAATTGACATTCTGGTGTTGTGTTATGTGTTGTGTGTTATGACTATAGTACTGTGGATCTTCCAGTGAAATGTAGAATCTCTTTGATATGCTGACAAACTCAATTTTGAACTTGCACAGCTCAGGGCCAGACCTTATACTATGGCAAATTTGCCAAAATAATGAATGCCACTTTGGGAGACCCTCTGGGGGGCCTTTCCTTAAGTGACACCTAAAATATACCTTAAATGTATGCAACTTTCCTATTTGAATTTCTTTAGTGATAGAGACACGATATATAGTACATAAAAATCATGGGGTAAAGTGGGATAGCCCCATGGAAGTCTTACAAGGATTTCAGATGTTTGAGAGGTGCTGGCTCAAGTGAAGGTAAATTGATTTCTTTTTTAAAAAATTGATTTCTTTTTAAGAGCACTTTTCTAAAACATTTTATCTAGCCAGTGATCTCCAGTAGAAATACATTGTAAGTAGTGTTTCCCAACTTCATTTGCTAATGGCTCCTTTAAAATGTTTCCTTTGGCAACCAGTGCCTTTGGAAAACATGAAATATTTGCAAAGCGTGGCCTTAAGATTGCGCTGAAATTGAGGTATTTCTGGAATTCTCCTGGGGGAAAAGATGTATCTAATCAGTTTTCAGAATTTTTGTTGAATCACAGTTTGCATCGGGTTCCATAAGATCTACCTGAGCGTTCTGGAGTGTTTGCTTACTAGCTATTTGAACCTGGAATTGTCCCAGCATTGACCTGGGCAGAAATGGAACTTGGCAATCTGGATTTTGCAATTTGGATCATATTATGAGTCAACCTGGAATTCCCGGAGTCCAAGACTTCCTTTATTAGTATGTTTCTTCTCCTGATAGTTCACATCTTAAAAAAGAGGTTGGGAATTTGCTTCTTAAGACCTATCTTAGAACTCAGCCATATTCTCACAGCTAGGACTCAATGAACATGATGGTTAGCCAAATAAAGATTATTTTCAGAAAATCAGAGATCAGCTTATAGAGTAATATAGTTTTATAGATACATTATTTTCTTTAATTCTCAAATGAGGAAAGTGATTGCAGAACTCTATTTCCAAATATGAAATGGTGATTGCAGGTACAACTCAATTGTGTATTCTTAGTGTGTAATGACAATATTGAGAGGAAAATTGATTAGTATTTTTAAAACAGCAGGAAAATTATTTCCTGCCCAAACATTGATTAGTCTTTGAATAGGCTTTCTTACAATCCTTTTCTTCCATAGACTGCAGGGTGCAGCACAGTCATATTTTATGTGGAGTCAAGCAGAGAAACCTACTTGATGCGATTAAACTTATTGCTGCTTTTTCAGCAGGTGCAAAAATAACTTTGTCTTCAGTAGTTACACTTTTCCTGGCTTGATAACACATCAGGACTTCTGTAGTTTTATTTTGATAAAAGAGATTATAGGAACTATTGTATTATGTTATGAAATGTGCAAACAATGAAGTATTGAAGTTTTCTGGTGATATATATTCCTCCCTTTGACTTATAAATAGCAATTTGCTTAGCATGCTTGCATGAGTGCTTTAAAATCCTATTAGCTGAAGGTCACATAACATTAACTTATTCCTGATTAGGTGTTATGTAAAATATAGGGATAAAGAAGACTGAAGTTCTTTCCCTCAGGGAACTTAAGATCTACTTGAGGAGGTAAGACATAGAATTAAGATAAATAAATATTAGATTGAGAGAGTTTATGATGAGTCCCAAATGAGTGGTTTAGAATATTACATAACTGGTATAGTATTTCACAGGAGAGAGATGTTTTCTGCCTCCTGAGGTAGTTGGGGAGCACTCCTGCAGGAGCTGGGCCTTGAGCTGGTCCCTGGGGACAGAAAGGATTCAGCCAGGTGGAGAAGATTAGGCAGGATGCTGGTGGCGGTACCAAAGGCAGCTAAGCCAGAATGTGTCTGCCTTTTCAGCAGTGAGTGGATCTATTTGGCTCTAATAGAGGACTCATGAAGGTGAATAATGGAAAATAAAACTGGAGAGGTAGGTTGAATTCAAATTGGAAAGGGCTTTGAACACCAGGCAAAGGAATTAGGACTTTATTCTGTAGAAAATGAATAAATAGTAAAGGTTCCTGAATAAAAAGAAGCAGAAAATGCAAGACATGGCTTTGTAGTTAGAGTAGAAACAGTGCACAGCTCTGAACTGAGCTGCCTTACGATGGAAGACAGTGGTGAAGAGAAGTGTGAGCATTTCTGTCTTCATTTCTGATGGGAATATAAGTTGGGTTAGCTGTTTCATTTTCATTCTTCCCTTTATTTTTCCTGTTCTCTTTTAAGCCCTGTATAAAACCTTTTTTTTTTTTTTCAGTCTTAAAATACATTAATTCAAATTTGACCTTCCTTACTGCATGATAGTTTGAATGCCCAAAGCTATTTTCAGTTGTTCCAGATTGTCATAAGAGTTTGATGTCCAGGTGCCAACTGGAAGGGCCAAACCTGGCCTGTGGAGGATTGTTTTTAAAATCTGATTCTAAATTAAGCACTTTGGGATAGAAAAATGAGATGTGGCCTACTTCTAACTCAGCATTTGACTGAAAGTGTATGTGTTTTTTCTTCTCTGCTTAAATATTTGTCTGGCTCTTTCAGACTCAAAAGGCATATAACTCAGAGCTAAGAATATTTAGATTCCTCTTCCTTCCTTTTTTCCAGAGTATTTTTTGGCTTCCACTATAAAAAGTGATACTTATAAAGGAATTTCTCCAAATATTGGGTAATAATTCTTAAAAAAATTTTTTTATTCCTAGTCCTCCTATTTCATACCTCACAAATTATTGAAACAGGATTAAAATTTTTTTTGAAATATGAGCCATTGGCAGAAGTTAGACTTTTAAATATTTAAAATTAAGTTCTTTTTGTAATGTTTATTTTTATTTATTTATTTATTTATTTATTAATGTTTATTTATTTTTGAGAGAGACAGAGACAGAATGTGAGTGGGTTAGGGGCAGAGAGAGAGGGGAGACATAGAATCTGATGCAGGCTCCAGGCTCTGACCCGTCAGCACAGAGCCCGATGCAGGGTTCAAACCCACGAGCTGTGAGATCATGACCTGAGCCAAAGTCGGCCGCTCAACCGACTGAGCCACCCAGGTGCCCCTGCTTATTTTTATTTTGAGAGAGAGAGAGAGAGAGAGAGCGCGCGCACTCGCAAGGCGGAGGGGCAGAGAGAAGAGGAGAGAGAATCCTAAGTGGGCTTCGAGCTGTCAGAGCAGAGCGCAATGCAGGAATCCATTTCACGTATCATGAAATGATGACCTGAACTGAAATCAAGAGTCAGACACTTAACCAAATGGGCTACCCAGGTGTCCCCTAAAATTAAGTTTTAAATGACAGTGACCACATTGGTAGCAATTGTGATACAGGGGAACAGATCATAGTATACATGTTTTGGAGCCAGAGAAACCTGGTGTCAGCGCCCCCCCTCTGCCATTCAAACTGGGTGACCTGAGTGTATTACTATGATTACACATCATTTTCTAAGTTCCTTGGGTAGAATTCAAAGCAGGTTCTTTTCTCTCTATATAAGTGGAATTTATTTGGAAACTCACAGTGACAGAAAATGGATAAAAACACACATAGACTTTTAAGGGTATCTCAGCTTAGAGACCTTCTGAGACCTGCTGAGATACAGAGTAGAGGATGTGGAGAGAGTCTGTGGGCATAAAGGGAGATTGATGGTTGTGTCACCTCAGATTCCAGGCCTTTATCCTCTCTGAGCCTTAGCTGCTTCATCTTTGAAATGGAGAATAATACTTACAGGGTTGTTATGAAGACAAAAATAGATAACTTAGAGCAATACTAGGCACTCAGTAAAACAGTAGCTATTATTATTGTTGGTGGTGGGATTTGGGTGGGTTTGACTTCTTTTTCAGCTCCACCATTTTTTCCCCTGTATTTTATTTCCTTTTCTACCATCCTAGAAGATGTGGATGTGTTCAGAGCCTAGGATCTTGAGCTAGGAGAAAGAAAAAAGAAAAAATCCTTAGTGATCAAAGGAGTCTTTCAAGGAACATGCTAAGACACTATCATGTGATACTTATACTTTCATTCCATTGGCCAAAACTTAGTCACAGCACCATACCTGGCTGGAGTGGAGTCTGGGAAATGTCTCTTCCCTGGCTGGTCTTTACATGGAAGAGGGGAAGATGAAATTTTGATGGCTAACCAACAGTTTCTGCCAAGGTATTCAGTGTGCTTTTATGACCTGAGTGTTTCCAGTGTCCCCATGGAAACAAAACCAATTATGATGGTATGTAAACATTTTAAATATTCCATAAATGTGTTACCATTTGACCAGTACTCTTAAGATAGAATATTTTATCCTCAGTTTTTAATGTACTATAAAGCACTTTGACTTTCTAATTAAAAAGGTTAAGATTTTGTTTGTAATTATTTAGTCCAGCATTACCATTATTTTTTGTAGTTATGAGGTCTTAGAATTTGGGATTTGATCTCAACAGAGTCTCACCTCACAGCCTCCATTGACATACACTTTGTGTCAGTTTCTGCTTTGCAGTCACAGATACCTATACTGGTCATCACTGCTAGAATTCTGAGGGTCAGGCTCAGTAAAATGTATGCCATAATCACATAACAACAAACATATAAAAACAATTGTCATGTATCTGAAAATATCCTTTTGTGTACTCAGATCTGCCATTGTAAAAACTTTTGTCTGTTTTTCATCATCTATCTATTTGGGTCTTTAAACTGGGTTATTATTATTATTTTTTTAAATTTTGAGATAATTATAGATTCACATGCGTTTGTAAGAAATAATAGAGATATCCTACACACCCTTCACTCATTTTTCCCCGGGAGTAGCATCTTGCATGACTGTAGTACAACAATACAATCACTATTCACAGTGCTTATTTAGATTTCACTGGTTTCACATGTACCTGTGTGAGTGTGTATATGTATGTGTGTGTGGTCCTGTGCAGTTTTATCACATGTATAGATTCATGTGATCACATCACAGTCAAGATACAGCACAGCTTTATCAACACAAGACTCCTTTGTGTTACCCTTTTAGCCCTAACCACCACTCTCCTTCCCTAACTCCTGACAATCACTAATCTGTTCTCCATCTTCGGCCATTTCAGGAATACTATATAAATGGAATCAGGCAGTATGTTTCTTTTTTTGGGGCAAACATTCTGCGCCTAGACTAAGTCTTAGTCATTTACCACAGGAGGACAAAGAACAGCTAATCCCCTAGGCTCTAGGTACCTGTCCTATTTCACAGAGATGTTTATGAAAATACATAAATCTGATGTGCAGGGTTTTTTTTTTTTTATTAACTGAGGTAATTGCATATGTGAGCTTTTGAAATTGGCTTTTTTTTTTTCACTCCACCTGATTCCTTTGAGATCCATCCAAGTTGTATGTATCAACAGTTCATTCCTTTTTAATGTTGAGAACTATTCTTTGGTATGGATGTACTATGGTTTGATTAACCATTCACCCACTGCAAGGACATTTGGATTGTTGTCAGATTTTGGCTAATACTTTTAAAGCTGTTATAAACATTTGTGTACAGCTTTTTGTTTGTGTGGATGTCAGTTTTCTTGTATGCAAGATAAATGCTCAAGAGTGCAATTGCTAGGTCTTATAAGAGACACATTTAGTTTTATAAGCAGCCATACTCCTTCCTAGAATGGCTGTAGAATTTTACATTTCTATAAGCAAAGTGTGAGCGATCCAGTTTCTCTGCATTCTTGAATCCTCGCCAGAATTAGTATTATCACTGTTTTTTTGTTTTTACTTTAGCTTATCTGATAAGTATGTAGTGATATTTCCTTGTGATTTTAATTAGCATTTCTCTAATGGGAAAATATATATACACCCACACACACATATACACATGCACACAGACACATATATATACACATGTGCACATTTTATACATAGATATATTTTTTTCAGAGTAATATCTATTTGGATCCTTTGCCCATTTCAAAATTGAGTTAATTATTTTTTTATTGTTGAGTTGTAAGAGTTCTTTATATCCTCTGGAGATAAATCTCTTATCAGATAGATGATTTACCAATATTTTCTGACATTCTTTGGGTTGTCTTTTCACTTTCTTGATGGTGTTATTTGTAGCACAAAGGTTTTTAATTCCACTGAAATCCAATTTATCTTTTTTTTTTGTTTTGTTCATTTGTGTGCTTTTGGTGTTGTATCTAGGAATCCACTGCCTGACCCAGAGTCACAAAATTACCCCAATGTTTTAAGAGTTTTATAGTCTTAACTCTTATAATTTAGGCTGGGGGTCCATTTGGAATTAATTTTTATGTATGGTGTAAATATTTCTTATGCTTTAAATTTTTTCCGCTTTATTGAAATATAATTGACATACAACATTGTGTAAGTTTAAGGTGTACAAGGACAAAGATTTGATACACAAATGTATTGTGAAATGATTACCATGGTAAGGTTGGGTTAACACCTCTGTCAGCTCACATAATTACCTTTATTTTTGGAGTGATAACGTTTAAGATCTACTCTCTTAGCAAATTTCACATTATACAGTATTGTTAAATATAGTCACCATACTATACATTACATCCCAGAACTTATTCATCATATATCTTATGCTTTAAAGTTTTATAACTTTATATTTTACATGTAGATCTGTGATCCATTTCAGTTATTTTTGTAAAAGTTATGTCCAGTTGTGCCAGTACTATTTGTTGAACTCAAATACAATTTTTGGTTAAAATCTAACTGTCCCATATGCAGTCAGACTTCAAGCTGGTTTTTCTTCTGAGAAAGAAGTATATCTGAGATGAAGTGGGGATATCAAGAATCTAATAAGTGGCTGTACCACCTCAGTTTTCTACCTGCAAAAGGAAGATAATACTTCTTGCCAAAATAAAAATATAAGGATTAAAATCAGAAATACCAATTTCTTGTCATAAAGGTACTTGATAATGTCACTTAAAAGACTTACAAATGGAATAACATTTGGTAAGTTTACCTCCCAATAAAGAAAATGGAAAGGAAGTTTCTCCTTGAAGATGAAAACATATGTATTATTTTAACAGTTCTAAGGACCTCAAGCTAAAATAATGAACTAGAATAAAAAAAAAGAAAAGAATTGGCTTTTCACATTTCAAGTCTTTTTGCCTGGAACTTTGTTCATCCATGGCTTTTTATTAGGTTGTTTGTGAACAGTTGGTGCACATATGGTACAGTTACACCTCATTAATAGAAAATAAATTTTCCATGTGGTTTTGTTGCCTCTTTCTTTGCAGTTATTTTGCTTTAAGACAAATTTCTGTTTCATGAAAGTTTGGCCTTTCTGTCTTAGGAAATCTCTGCAGACACTTTATGTTTGTTTGAAATTACTCATCTTTAAAAAAAATTTTTTTTAATGTTTATGTATTTTTGAGAGAGAGAAAGGGGAGAGAGAGAGAGAGAGAGAGAGAGAGAGAGAGAGAGAGAGAGAACATTAGCAGGGGAGGGGCAGAGAGAGAGGGAGACATAGAATTTGAAGCAGGCTCCAGGTTCTGAGCTGTCATCACAGAGCCCAATACGGGGCTCGAACTCACAGACCATGAGATCATGACCTGAGCTGAGGTCAGATGCTTAATTAACCTACTGAGCCACCCAGGCGCCCCATTAAATTACCCATCTTCTCTTAAGTTTTGCAGTCATGCATTAGATACTGTATACTTCATTGTGTTCCTTTAAAAATTTGTATCATTAGGTTGCTCAATTTGAAAGACATATTTCAAAAAAGATTTTGGCACATAAGATAAGGCTTTAAAAGTACAACAATCTCCTTTTATTTAGAATAGCTGAATAACTGAGAATTATATATACTAGAGGTGGGTTATCAGCGAAATCAGTGGTTAGTTATAAAGTATATTTTGACAATGTGTATAGTGCTTTCGCTATTCTTTTTAAAAGATTTTTTATTGGCATGCAATTTTATAATTCACATATAAAATTTACCTTTTTAAAGTGTACAAATAGTGTTTTTTAGTATTTCACAAAGTTGTGCAATGATCACCACTAATCCTAGAATGTTGTGTTGATTATTTGTCAATCCCTTTTGATTTATTTTTGCTAATTTTACATGTCAAAAACAGATTAGAGGTGGTTTATAATGGGATACTTATTATAACAGTATGATTTAAGATTTCAAAAACACTAGTTGGAAGGGAGGAATAAATATACCAAAAGTTTTAACTGAAGGTAATGTAATATACTTTTAAGCAAAGCATGTAAATCTAAAACTTTCAGTGTGATAGTGCTTCATCTTCTATCATGGATCCAAACTTGTATTCCTAAAAACAGATATCACTCTGCTTCCCTCTTTAAAACGCCCTCTTGGTTTCTACAGCCAGAGGTCATCTTTCAAGTTAATGGATGAGACTCATTCAAAGTTATGAATATAACCTTGCTGGGTGGGTAGGGGTTTGTGTGTGTGGGTAACTTTGCACATCTTTTTGTACCATCAGTTCTACCTAAACATTTTAGAGAAGCACCAATATTTTATATTAACTTGAAGATATTGATTAATATAAAAAATACCTAATGGGTAGAATGCAAAATTTGTATGAAATACATTAGACATCAAATAAATGTTGTGCTTGATCTCAGTTGATAAGAGATATGATACCAGGAACCCTTCTTAACACATGTTCTCTTTTGCCACTAGCAATTCTGCCTAAAAACTAACTGTGGAGTTCTGGCATACCCAAACAAACAAATACAGAACCAAACAACCCAACAAACTCCAGAGCCCTACCCCTCAGCCCTTAGATTGGTATGAAGTCGCTTCACATTGTACTAAATGTCTCACAGATCTGGTTCAGTATCTAACCCTTTTCATATTCTTTTCCTGGAATGTCCCTGCTATCAACCCGATCTGCCCTGTACTATCAGATTCCCCACCCCTTCCTCCATTCCTGGCTCACATAATTTCTGTCCATGTGTTCCCTATTATTATGCTGCCCAGGTACATTCTTCCCGTCTCTGTTGCTGTAATTGCCATGGTGTATTATTATAGAATCACAGGAGGTCTGGTTAGGTAGAGAGAGGTGGTAATGGATGTACGTCTCTTTGTAACTGTAGATGCCTCAAAGGCAGGGCTCATCTTTTATTCATCTTTATATTCTGGTACATCATATGGATCGTAACACATAGTGGATATTTAATAAATGTTTTCTTGAATTAATGAATGAACTTTGGATGACACAAATTTGTGGACGATAGTAGTGCAGATAATTTTGTTTTTTGAAGCATTGTAGTTTTTTTTAATATCAGGATAAATTGAGCTTTTGGTACTTGTTATTCCCTCTTCAATGCATTTCAGTGACTTGCTCTTGGCAAGTCAACAATGACCTAGGTCCAAATCCAATGTACTTTTTTAACCCCAATGCTATCTTTTTGGAGCTCTCTGCTGATGTGACACTGTTATACATCTCTACTTTTGAAGCTCTTTACGCTCTTATTTCTGGAACAGTGCCCTCTCTCACATTTTCTCATGTCAACCATCACACTTTTACAGGCTCCTCTTCCTCTGACTGCATCTTCAGTTGGTGTCCCCAGGTTGTGTCTTTGGCTCCCATCCTTCGCTACACCGCACTGGAGCATCTCAGCCACTCTCCCTGTTTCTGTTTTCTGACCATAATCCCCAGATTGGGGTCCTTAATTCAGTCCTTTTGAGTGAGCATCCTTCTCATCTCTGTGCCTCCTTGGCATTGCTGCCAGGATAGTTCAAAGCCTCACAAACTCTACATGTCTAAAATGAAATTTCCCTTCTTTCCTGCTGAATTAATTCTTCTCCTGTGTTCTCATTTTCTGTCTCTCATTTGCTGAAACCACCATCTACTCAATTACTGAAGCTAGCAACCTAGCAGTTCTCTACAATCCTTCTTCCTCACATATCCCTTTCAAATTAACCAAGAAGACCTCTCAGTTTTATTCCCAGATATTTTGCAAATTAATTTTGATATTCCAAAGGTATTGCCTTCTCCCTCCGGTAATGCTGCAGAGTGGAGAGTTCATGTGGGAGGGTAGAGAGATTGACATTGTCCAGCCCAGTGATTGCATTTTGAACATCAGACTAGCATATGGGCATATATCAAACATTAAATATTTGTGTTGTTTTCTGGTCCTGACATTTCTGGACCAGAAATCTGTCTTTTTCCTCCTGACCTACACATGTACTATTTCTTGATTTCTCTGCTGGTATGGACTGCTTTAGAATTCTCTGGACTGCCCTAGACCTAGAAAGACTTGGGTCTTTAACAGAGCCACATGGCATGCCCATTAAGGAATGTTCTTTAGACCTTCTCTCACATCCAGCATACCCCATATTTGAGTGGCAGACACAGGCTTCTGCTATTTCCAGGAGACCTGTGTTCTCCTGCTTGCCACAGAGCTTGGGCTGGAATCAAGGGCAGTTTTAAAATTTTCTGGGCTGCTTAGCTCACTCCATGTCATGGTTACACTGCTGATTTCATGGGAGGAGGGAGCTTACTTCACTTTAAGGAAGTCTGCTTTTTTGTCATAGTTGTCTTTATTCTCTCTCTGTCCTTCCCTACACTTGTCAGAGACTAATTACTTTCTATAGTCATTCCTGCAAGGGTTTCTATGTGCCTTCCATTCCCAGTGCCCAACCCTTTCTAAAGCCATCCTTGTAAAGATTGTCAATCTACACATTTATTATTATTCTCTTCCTTCTGTCACAAAGGATTTGAAGTATTTTACAGCTGTAAGAGCTGACAGATGTTAAATTTCACTTATCTTGTAGGCAGGATTTATTTTAAATATGGGAGTGGTGTGATGGGGTCTTGTTTAGAAAACCACAGGGAGAGCCTCTGCCATCAGAGATGGTTACAAATTAAAGACAATACCTGCCTCTTGTTAATCTGTATTTACTTAAGCAGGTGTATTGTTTATTAAAAATTTTTTTTAATGTTTATGTATTATTTTTGAGAGGGGAGAAGGGCAGAGAGAGAGAGGGAGATACAGAATTCGAAGCAGGCTCCAGGCTCTGAGCTGTCAGCACAGAGCCTGACACGGGGCATGAACCCATGAACCACGAGATCAGGACCTGAGCCAAAGTCAGACACTTAACCCACTGAACCAGCCATGCACCCCAAAGTAGGTGTATTTTTGATTGTCTATCATCTAAGGTTTAAAAAAAGCATTAAAGCAGTGACTTTATTTTTTTCCTTTGGAAAACTGAGGACTATATCCAAACTTGAGACCAACCTATGTGAAAAAGAGCAATTCAAATGCCTGTTTTTTCCTAGAAGTAATTTACCTCTGCTAGTAGGTTCCATGGCTGCTTAGCAAGGGTAATTTGGTTCAGCACAATGTTTTCTAAGTTGAGATAAATTATTCCTTTTAGGAAGTTAGATCTTCCTGGGAGAAGTAAACACTTCATCTTTGAGAAGAAGAGCTTATCAAAATATTGAAAGGATTTGTTGGAACATCTAACATGAAACTTTGATGGGGGAAGAAAAGAGATAAATTTTTGAGAACAAGACTTTTTATAAGGGGATGTCTTGGGTAAAGTGCCTTGTAGGAACATTGGTTAGCTAGGGGGAGAGATCAGATATTCAGGGAATGGGGAGAGGCAAGCCAGGAAATGCAAAGGAAAAGAGGATTGTGATAAGGTACGTAGACACACACTGCCCTTCTTCCTTAGAGTGGCCCCGGCCGGAGCCTGTCTCCTGTGAGCCAAGATCTTCCACTCTTTCAAGGGTCAGTCCTCGTTTTGCTCTTGGTAGAAAATGAGTTCATTGTTGTTTTTGATGTCGTGTCGATTTCCCCCCTGTGGGATAGATAATTAGAACTCTCTGATGAAGAAAAGGTCCTCTCTGTTTTATAGATAATCATTTTGTGAACCGTCAAGTGAAATTCAGCTTTAATCTTCAGAGCAAATGAAGATTAGTTAGGATGTATTAAACTCTGTGAGTTTAATGTTCATGACAAGTGTTTCATAAAGGAAGATGTTCTCTATTATCCTTCGTCAGAAGGAAATTGTTGATAAGAAACCATTTTGAGTAGTAGAATTTATGTCAACATCAGAAGCTAGGGAAGCTGGGGCAGCTGAGCATCCAGGACAACCAGGGCAACTGGGGCATCTGAGATTTCTTGTGTAGTGTTATGTCTTACAAAAAAATCACATATTTATGTAGTCTCTTCCCTCCAGAGCAATTAAGGAAAATATTTATTCTTTAAAAGTAAAACTCTCTTTTAATGGAGTGTGTTAATTCCTGACAGAGTTTTGTGAAAAAGGATACCAAGAAAGATCTTCTCCCATTCTTGTCTTTGTTCCCCCCCTGCAGATAAAATTGTTATAGTTGGATAATCTATTGATTTAGGATACACTGGGTTGGTAATTTTATCTTGATCATCCAAAGAAGGATGTGACCCCAATGTAAAAAGTCAGACCCTTATGCTGCAAAAACCAATTCATCCTCTTTAAACAAACTGGTGGGAAGGTTCCCAACTTTTCACTGTCAGTCAGCAACTATGCTTTTAATGTTGTAGTTTCCCAACTGTATTCCGTGCACAGTCATCTCTAAAGGTTTATTATAGAATTTCTGTTTATAATACAATGATACCTGTGTTTTCTTTTCTTTGGAGTTCACCCAAAGCAGCATCTTTTCCCCAATTAACTGAAAACAGATATTCTTTATGATACTGTATAAATTTCTTGTTGCTGCTGTTACAAATCACTATAAAGTTGGTGGCTTTAAACAGTAGAAATTTATTCTCTCACAGTTCTGGAGCCTGGATGTCTGAAATCAAGGTGATGGCAAGGCTGTGCTCCTTATCAAGGCTCTAGGAAAACATCTGTTCCTTGACTCTTCCAGCTTCTGTGGCTCCTGGCTTTTTTTTGGCTTGTGGCTGCATCAACTCCCAATTTCTGCCTCTGTGGTCATATCAACTTCTTGTCTGAAAACTCCTTCTAACTACATTTAGGACCCACTAAATTCCTCAAGATCTTTGATGCAATTACATTTTGTCATACGAGGTAGTATTCACAGATTCCAGGTATTAGGGTGTGGACCTCTCTTTTTGGAGGCCATCATCCAGCCCACTTTGTCCTTTCTTCTTTGTCTATAAGATTTAGAATGTTCTATCTATTCTGTCTGCAGTAAGAATATATCATCATAATCTTTCTAAAATTCTGAGTAGATCTAGATAGAGGTGAAAATATGAACTTTTGCCTTTCCCAATAATCAACCTAGATTTAATTATTCATGTTATAGACTGCACTAGTGGAATAGATAATAGAAAATATGAAAGGGAAGATAATCCCAGTATCAGTTATGTTTGACCTTGGCCAACTGTAATGTAGAAAAATATTAAAATCGTTAAAATATTCAAAATCATTTTTACCATCATTTATACAGCTGGGAAGTATTGAGCAATAAGAGATACATTTGGGTTATGCTGAATGGGTATTGAAAATAATTTATTTGAGGTTGAAATTTTGTCAGTGAAATAACCTGTAAGGTGCATACATTGTGAGCATTAGCAAGAGTATTTTGATATAAAGTATTTGTGAAACTAAAGATAGTTGGCACTGGATTTGTTTCCAATTTAATTCATTTTGACAGATGATAACAAAATGTTTCTTCTTTTTATAGTATTCAGAATAAAGAGACATGTAATGTCAAACTTTAATTAAACTTTCTCTGCCTGTACCTGGACTTACCTTACATAAATAGATGTTTATAATTATGAATCCACATACATCAGTTACTGATAGCAGTGTCAAGTTAGCGTGCACCCAATTAGTAAGGTTACTGGATTTTTAGGTGGTCTTGGAATGCTAAGCAGGCAATGCCAAGTTATTTAGAGAGATCTTTCTTTCAGACCTTAGAAATGTCTTTTGTGTGTAAACCAGATAGATATCTTGACCACTATGTGGTTCAGCTAGTTTAAAAGTGAAGACTGGGGTCTGGGAAACAGTTATTCCTGTTTGCTGATGTGTACCTGAAATTCAGGGAACTCATTTTGAAGGAGCCAGAGCCACTTGGTGTATCTCTGGGGACTGTCCTTAGACTCTTCTCTGGATGGCATTTTCCTCCTCCTTCCATACTGTGGTAAAAGTGGTGGAACATACAAGGTGAGGTCTTTTTAGAATATACCTGTCTGGGTGTCACAGAGGGTAAATAGGGAACAGTGAAAGATAAGAGTAGAGCCATTCATTGAATCCTGATCATGGAAGGCCTTGAATACTAGGCTTAGAAATTTGGATTTTCTACTTCCTTTGATCCTTTTCTTCTTATTTAATCTCCTTCTGCACATTTATTTCATCCTAGATGGCAGTGAACCTGCTTAAATTTTTTGTGTGTGTTGATCAGTAATATTTTCCTTTCTAATAATTTTAAACAAATTTCTGAAACTCCTTTCCAAAAGCGTTTTGAGGTTTGGTTCTAAATTTCCTATCCTTTACTTCGCCAAAACAAAAAACCTGAATTTTGAATTTTTAAAGTTTTTACCACTTAAAAAAAAGAAGTTAATATTATTTATGTTACACTTCTCTTTAAAAAATGTCTTTGGTTTCCAGACAAAATATGGAAATTTTGCTTCCAGAAGGTCATGGTCTCTTCTTTTCTAATTATATTCTTTAAAGTTCTGACAGTGTGGGTCCTGCAAATTATACTATCATAACTCTTAGATGTACTTTCCATAACATTCAACATATTTCATTTTTAGCCCTTACAGTTCTTAGGACTTTAACCATTATTCATAAAAATTAGAAGTTTAGAATTAAAAAACAAAACAGAACTCCTGTTTTGATACACAACTAAAATTGTTTTGGTTGTGTTTCTGGTTGGATCGTCAAGGTTAGCTCTGGGACTAAGTGGTGTGGTTAAGATGGTTGTGTTAAAAGTATAATGCAAAAGCCAATCAATCATCTCTTGTCTTTTGGGACCGTATCATTTTCTGAATTTCATATATATAATATTCTTTTTTTTTTCCTGTGGACTCCATTCATTTATATTCTACTGTTTATTGATTCATCCTTTCATATTGAGTATCTATTCTATGCTAGTTCTGTGAATACAGAAATGCAAGGCGGGATCCCTATGCTGAGGAAGTTACAGGCTGTGGGAGAGGCAGGCATATAAACAAATAATAATGGCCTAAAATAATAAATGCTATCATAGTGGTAAGACAAAGTCCTCCTTGTGGCTTAAACTCTTTACCCATATTCCCCAACTGATTATTTTCTTCTGTGGGTCTTTTGTCTTTGTCCCTCAATTTCTTTTTCAGATACACACATGTATATATTGCTTACTTACTCTTTTCTACTTTTAGTTTTCCCCATTTTAGGTGTGAAAACTTTTTCTTATGACTGCTTGCTTTCCTGGATGTTTTGGTAGCCCTCTCCAATATTCTGGCATTCCCTTTAAATGTCAACAGAGAGAAAAATAATGTGTCTCATTTGTGAAACATTTAAAGTGTTGCAGTTGATATGAAAAATGGCAGAGCCTATTGTCCCAAAAGGAAAATTATCCATATTACATAATATGAACTATTTAGAGAATATAGAACCATATGTGTGTGTGTGTATATATATACATACATACATACATACATACATACATACATACACATATATATGCAGTAAGTAAAGCATTTAAGAACACTTTAGGACAAATAGCTTTCAAAGCAGCTTTAAATGTGATGAATCACAGTAGAGACTTATCTTCTTATTTGTTTTTATAATGAAAGAGAATATATTACCCTTAAAGGGAAATTTCTCTATTTTATAATATTTTGAGTGAAAATACGAGGCTTAAGAGTGTTTGTTAAACAAGGAAGCACAGGTAAGTAAAATCCAAGATTATTGGTATAGGTGGTATTAATTTATCTGTTTAAATTCTGAATGAATTACTGAAAGCTTGAGATAGAGTCTTAACTCTTTGAGCTCGGATAATTTGGGTTTTCCATCTGTAATAAGGGGTTGGTATGGAAGATACTTGTTTTTCTGCTCAGCTTCCATTCCTTGTTATTCTTGGAAGAGTTGCTGCTTTTCCATATTTGGTCTTCATTGTTCAGATGGGTCCAACCCGGTCCAGTCCCTTTTATCCAGAGGTGTGCATGTGACCCAGCACAGGTCATTCATTGCTGCTTCCTCTGGTCTCTGTGGTTGGTTATGGTTGGTGGGCAACCTCAGGTGGATGAATCAGAAATCCACTGCTGGCCTTTGTCTGGAACTACTGAGAAGTTACTTTTCATAAGGTTCCTAAGTTAAGCAGGATGGAAAGCTGGAATTGTAGGGAAGATCTACATGGGGAGCTAGATATGGGGCCTATACAGAGGAAAGCAGATCAACTAACTACCTTTTCAGAGATTTGCCCAATAATATTTGTTATCTTTCTTAAGTCAGTTTGAGTTGTCCTTTCTTCTGTCTCATGAAAATGGCAAAGTATAGTCTAATTCATTTGGGTTAGTTAACCTCCACACCGTTCCATTTTCCATATTCTCTGATTCTCTACCTTCTTGTATCACATGCAAGTTAGATTACTCTGATCGAACAAGGTTAGACAAATAGTAACTGGATATTTTCTGGAGGAGTAACTTCTTCATCTCAGAAATAGCAGTGGAAGGAGCAAGAGTAGCTGTTTTACATTTTGAGCTCATTTATGTTTATTTTATAGCGTGCTTCATCTTCTGTAACTTTTACACACCTTTGATCCAATTGTATTCACTAGAGCCCACAAAATATAACAACAGCAAAAAAAGAAAAAAACCACACAACTCTGCTCGATACTAGAAATGAATCACAGGGACATGATTCAGAAATGTCCCTTTCTGAATCACAGGGACAAATGGTCCCTTTCGGAGCCACCCCACCGCTGGGTTAATATGTGTATTTTGTGATGATGACTTTTTAAGGATAGTACATGAAGGTAGAGAAAAAAGAAAGCACCTGTGCAGTGCCTGAAAAACTATGTGTTTGTGAGTGTCCATGAGATGGCGAAGTAGAACGGATGCAGTAACATGGTAACTGGTATGTGGTAATGAAGTATTGTGGATACAGAAGCCCCAGGTAAGGGTCCTGGATCCACCCCTTATTTAGCTGTAACCTTGACTAAGTCTGTAAACTACTTTCATCTACTTTCATGTTTGCGTTGTTGTGAGGATGATGTGGTATAAATTTTGTGAAAGCAGTTTCCATATACAACTTGTTGATGGTTGAAATCATTTGGGAACGAATGAGCCTAGTTTATAATTCAATGGATTTCATTGATGAATTTGTGACAGAAGCAACAGATTGGGAAACATTGGGATATAAGATTAGATATGAAGACAGTTTCAGATTTTGAAATCCAGCCTGAGAAGTTTTAACTTGTTTAAAGAAGTGAGTGTTAGCTACCACTTCCAGGTGCCTTCCTTCAGATCATATCTTAACCTTTGTTCTTGTCTCTTCATTCCCACAACCAGTAAAAACTCCTGACTCACCTGGTGGGTGCCAGTCTGTTCCATATCCAACATCCTGTTGCCACATTTCTCTTCTTCAAAAGTAATACACTCTAATTACATGAAGTAGGCAGCTGGATGTGGTAACTGATAGAACATAGAGATTGGAAGATAGGATTGAGGATAGAGTAAATATATATCTGAGAGATAGGACAATCATGGTATTATTAACAGAAGGAGGCAGGTTGGTAACAAGCCCATGATGAGGTGATAAGACATCCAAGTGGAATCATTGTGTAGGAAGCTGCAGGTTTGGGACAAGCACTTAGGAAGTGGAGTCCCTGTATAGATTTGGAAGTTATAAGTCATTGAACTTTATATTTTAAAGGGTCCTATCTTAGATGAGGCTGCTATAACAAAATACAACGGACTGGGTGGCTTAAGCAGTAAACATTTATTTCTCACAGTTCTGAAGGCTGTGACTTCAGCCTGAAGGCTGAAGGCTGTGACTGGGAAGGCTGTCCAAGATCAAGGTGCTGGCAGGTTCAGTGTCTGGCTGAGGCCTTCTTCCTGGTTTGCTGACAGCTGCCTTCTTGCTGTATCTTCGCATGGTGGAAAGAGAGGGAAAGGAAGCAAGCTTTCTTGTGACTCTTTTGAGGGCCCTAATCCCATTCATGAGGGCTCCACCCACAGGACCTAATTATCTCCTCAAGACTCTACCTCCAGATACTATCACTTTGTGGATTATGGCTTTGGCATATAAATTGGGGGTTGGGAGGAGGAATTCAGTCCACAGCAGGGTCTTGCAATGTCATTTGGCTTTGATTTTTTTCAGATAAGAAGTTGAATCAAAGTGAAAAGTCACATAGTGTATATTGTTAGTAACATAGCTAGAAATAGATTTTTATTTGCTGACTCCAAGGCCACTGTTCTTTCTTCTCCACCATATAGCCTGCCTGTGATATCCACCCAGAGATTACAATGGAAGCTATGATGATAGAGTTAGGAATATAATGAGGATCATCTGTGTACTGATGTCTGCACCTCATTATTTAGTGGCTTAAAACCACATGAGTTTATTATTACAGTCCGGAGGTCAGACTTCTGAAAATGGGTCTTATGGGGCTAGCCAAGGTGCCAACAAGGCCATGTTCCTTTTATTTTATATTTTATTTTATTTTATTTTATTTTATTTTACTTTATTTTATTTTATTTTATTTTATTTTATTTAAAATATATTTTTTTAATGTTTATTTTTGAGAGACACAGAGAGAGAGAGAGAGGGAGAGAGAGAGAGAGGCAGATTGTGAGAGGGGGGCACAGAATCCAAAGCAGGCTTCAGGCTCTGAGCTGTCCAGCACAGAGCCTGATGCAGGGCTTGAACTCATGAACCATGAGATCATGACCTGAGCCGAAGTCAAGATGTTTAACCAGCTGAGCCACCCAGGTGCCCCCTGTGTTTCTTTTACAGGCTCTGGGGAAAATTTGCCCCTTGCCTCTTATTGCTGTTAGAGACCCGCCACATTCCTTGGCTCACAGCCCCCTTCCAGCAGTGGCATCACTGTGACTTCTGGTTCCAATGTCATGTTTCCTCTGACTGTGATGGTCCTGCTTCCTTCTTGTAAGGATCTTTGTGATGACATTTGGCCCACTTATATAATCCAGGATAAGCTTCTCATCTGAAGATTCTTAACATCATCATATCTGCCAAGTCCCATCTGCCACGTAAGATAATTTCTGTCATGTCAGGGATTAGGATGTGGACATCTTTGGGGATCATTGTTTTGCCTACCATACTGATGGTAAAGATTATACTAATGAAGATAATCAGGAATAGTAGCTACTATTAATATTTCACCTGCTCCCCAAATTACTTCTAATAATTTTGTCAGAGAAAACAAACTCTTTCATCCCAAAGCATATATGAAGAGCAAGGCTGGCCGAATAAAGGGATTGAGCTGATTTGATAAACGTTTCTTTACACTGCAGTTAAAAATGGCTTCTTTCACAGAGCTGCCTGGAAACCCCTGGAATGTTTACATTAGTCATCCTTTTGATTCAAGCATTGAAATGCTAGCAAAATACAATTATGTTTTCTGGAGAGAAACCAATTGTCAGCTTAGCACAAGTGACTATTAGGAAAGTCAAGTGAGGCACTGAGGAGATGTGAAACAAGACAGGTGAGTTTTGATTTAGAATGAGGTAAAGGAATTGATCATAGCAGAAAGTCGGTTTTCATATTTGAAATATTGAACAATTTGGCTGAAATTTGGTGAGGGGACGGGGACAGTCTTTACACAGAAGACGCACAGAAAGTTTTAGTCTCATCTCTGATCCCCCCCTCCCCCACCACACACACATGCACACACTCAGAGTTCTGAAACCAAATTCCCAAATGAGTCTTAGTTTTCAGACACCATGTTCTGGAAAGTAGTAAAAGAAAAAAAAAAGCTTGAGTAAAGTGGCAGTAAAATAAATGATGATTAGTTTTTTAAAATCAGTAGTGTCTTGCTTTAATTAAAGTCTTGCTTTAATTTTCCTTCTAATTTATTATTAGTTATAGGTCTGCTGAGGAGAAAAGTAAAGAACAGGTTGTCACGTCCTTTAAAAACAAATCAGACAAATTGTTACACAGCATGAGGATATTCCACTAATTTTGACATCCACTTAATGTGTTCACGTACTAGCCTTTCTCAGACACAGTACCCCTGTAGCTTTTATTTTTTCCAGATTATTTCCCGCAATACATTTTCACATATTGGGTGTTTTTGTTAATTTATAACAAGCATAAATTAGAATATTTTTTCCCCAAATAAAATGCCACAGATTAAAATAGTGATTTTAAAAACTAAAGTCTGTAGAATGTAAAAAATGCAGATCTGGAGACCACGTTCAGAACAATCTATAGTGAACTGGAGGCCTCAGTTATCCCATCTGACCATAGCTTTCTAGCCTTCATTCCTACCTCCTGGGGTCCCCAATGCTATGTACCAGCCAGCTAAAGTCACTCTTTCCTGCTTGGCACTTATCAGTTTCCCTTCACCCCACTAACTGTCTTTTGGTATTAAATTATTATTTCCTACAGAAGTTTATTTATACCATCATTATTGGTATATACCATCATTTATACCATTTATACCATCATTATTGGTATCTGGAAAAAGCTTGGCTCTCATCACCCAGTGATGAAACAGGTTGTCATTTTTCATTAAAGCTCCAACCCCTGATTGTGGCCCTGGTTTAATCCATATGCTGTTGTGAAAAGTGTCCAGTACCTGCATAAAGTGTGACTCTGAAGTTATTAGACAGTGAAGGCCACTTTCTAGATGGGGCAGTTTTCAAGTATGTTGCTACAGTTTGAACGTTCACAGTTTATAAGTAGTTGGCCCCTGGGTCACACAAATACTTCTAATTCTTCAAGTAAGCTGTTCCTTCTATCTGCAACCCTCATGTCCCACTTTTCTCTTGAACAGTCTTTTCTTCCAAGTGTCAAAGGTGCAATTCCAAGGACTTGATAGTCCCGTAAAAGCTCCCATGGAGAACTCAGGGTGAGAATGTTCATTCTGTGAGGAAGTTAACTAATATAATTGAAGTATTTGGACTAGAAAAACCAGCTGAATGGATGTAGTTATATGAAGGAAGCCTGGGTAGATAAAGAGGCTGATTTCAGCAGTGCCTGAAAGTCTTCTGACAAACCGTCTCAGAATCTCTACCTTGATCACTCAGAATTCTATTAGATTTGCTACCATCCTATATTGAACTGTAGGTCCCTCTGACTCTTTTTAAAAAATCATGTCCCAAGGAGATCTTCGAACCTCATTCTCCCTGTCTTTCTTGACCACCATCTACTGCTGTTCCAGAAGGAAGATGTGAAAGGATACGTAAATGAAAATTAGAAATTAGAACATTAAAATTCCAGAGTAATCCATTTATCTCTGTGTAGTTGCTTTCAAATGTTAATCAACTGTTTCAGCAAATATTTTTTTTTAAGTTTTATTTGTTTATTTTGAGAGAGAGAGAGAGAGCACAAGTGGGGGAAGGCAGAGAGAACGAAAAACAGAATCCCAAGCAGGCTCCTCACTTTCAGTGCGGAGGCCGACAGGGGACTCAAACTCACAAACTGTGAGATCATGCCTGAGGTGAGCTCAAGAGTTGGACGCTTAACCTACTGGGCCACTCAGGTGCCCCAGCAAATATTTTTTTTGAGCAGCTACTATTTGCCAGGTGCTAGGCTTAAATGGATGATTGAGACATAAGTCTTGTCCTCATGGATAACCACCACCACTGACATGGTGCTGTTTCCACAAGAGATCCTTCCTATCCCCAGGGAAAAAGCCTGATGTCCTTGTTCCTTGGGGAATGATTGTGCTTTGTTCTCAGTGGGAAATGAAGGTTGCAGAAATTTCTGGATAAGGCATTAACCAAGATTTTTCTAGGAGTTTATGTCTTTTTTTCTTTTTTTTTGGGGGGGGGGGAGAACACAAGCAGAGGAGGGGCAGAGAGAGGGGTCAGAGGATCTGAAGAGGGCTCTGGGCTGACAAGCTGACAGTAGTGAGCCTGATGTGGGGCTCGAACTCACAAACTGTGAGATGATGACCTGAGCTGAAGTCAGACACTCAAACTACTTAGCCACTCAGGCATGCCTAGGAGTTTATATCTTATGCGTGAGCAGAAAAATTGGTAACGAATTCAGAGTTTCAAGTTTAAGGAAATATGTACACTAAAAAATCCAATGCTATTTCTAAAAAGATGGATTTGAATCTATCAAGTGTCCAAGCTTCAGGTAAAAGTTTAATCTACCAAGTGTTGTCTGGAGATGAAGACAACCCACCATAGCAGTTTGTGCAGGTCAGTAAAAACCAGCCAAACAAGAAAGGGTTTTTTGAAAAGCAAACCAAATTTTAAAAATTCTAGTATCTCTGTCCTAGTTATAGTTTGTTTTTAATGTATCCAGTTTTGATGTCAAATATCAGAAAGCAGACAGCTGAGATGTTTATGGGAAAGTCGGTAATTGAGGCTCTAAAGAGCTTCGCTATAATGACTAACCAGGCAGACTGACTTTCCAGAAAGACAAAGTCTCAGAGAAGACATGATCCAGGTTTTCTGAAATCATGAAGTATGTGAATAGGGCAAATATGAACTTGTTCATCCAATTCAAGAAATGTTTTAAAGCTTTGAAAAAGTAATTTTAGGGTAGATGGAAGGTCACAGGAATTGTATTTTATTGTTGACCTTAAGGTCTAAGCTGTAAGATTGCCTAATGTGAAACTACTTTAAGAAGACTATCTTTTGCTGTTGTAGTAATTATCCCCCCTTGGATTAGTTTCAAAATTGTTCTTTTTTTTTTTTTTTTAATTTTATACTTCTAAGGCAAATGGGTCTTTTAGCAGATTTTCAGATGTAAGTAGAAATTATTTCAGTTGAGTGATAAAGACTTACTAAATTAATACTTGTTAATTAGTGGATGGTAGATTCATAGTGGATTATTAAAGAAATAGACAATGTCAAATGTGATAAAGACTTACTAAATTAATACTTGTTAATTAGTGGATGGTAGATTCATAGTGGATTATTAAAGAAATAGACAATGTCAAATGTGTATCTCTTAGCATCAGAAGTTGTCATGGAGAGCAAATGTATTTTTTTCTTAAAATGTGTTTTGATATTTCTGTCAGAGACCAAATACCAAGTCAACAATTAGTCATTTAGTAAGGCATCTCTTGTGTTATCCAGAACTATTACAGCTGCTGTGGCTCCCCTAACTGCCTCCCCGCCCCCCCTCCCCGCGCCCCCCCCACCCCCCCAACACCTGTTAGACATACTCAAGGAAGTTTTTTCCTCTCTATGTCCAGAAAGGTACTATTGGCTCAAGCTTTTTTGAATATCAAGAGAGTAAAGCCTTCTACTTACAAAATATCTGCTTTGTATTTAATACTATGCAGAATGGTCATGCAGGCACTCTTTTGGGATTTTAATGTTAATGGGATGGTTTTACTTCATTAGTTTTATAAATTATAAAGGCCATTAGAGCTGTTTGCTACATTCTACCATAGGCCCAAGGGAGAGAGGCCTTTATCTATGGAAACATGACACACCTTTACAATTTCGTCTTGCTTTTTGGAAAGGTCCATGTCCATGTACACTTTATGACTTGCTCACATTTTCTTTAGAAATATTGAACACTGAGTGCTGAATTCTTACTATTTTAGATGATGATGTGTTCATGATGAGAATAATGATACTGAAATAATGAAAGGTATCACCACATAATATAAGCATTGAATATCTTTGAATTTTAAGATTTTCAGTTCAAAACCACTTTAATAGATCTCTTAAAAAAAAAAAGTTGATTGTGATATCCATGCTACCGCACAAAGGTGTGATCATGGTAAACCATCTATCCCAAAATAAAGAACTTATTCTTTTTTATATTTTATGTGCTTTATCTTTATTCTTGAGGTATTTTTGGCATCTAATATGACATCTGATTACCTCTCTTTTTTCTAATTCATAATCTCTCAGACTAATTGTTAACCTAAACAAAAACTTTTTTTCATTGCCTTTTTGTACTTTTTAAAAATGTCTTTTTATAGTTAGAATCAATTGATTTTATAACTTTTAAAAGAACTGAGTGAAAAGACGATGAGCAAATAATATGAGTTACTGTAAATTACTTGACTGTTTTTGAATTTTTAATGAATTCTTAAAAGCACCTGAAGCTTTACTTGATTGAGCAAGAATCTTACAATTGGACTCCCCTTTATATTATTTTGGCCTAAAGTCATTTCCATATCCTATTTCTTGCAGTAGGGCAAACAGACTTGCTGTTTGTAGTTTTATCCTTTTATTTCCAATTTTAAGTACATATACCTGAGTGTCACTTTGGGTTCCCCGTCTCCCTCTTCTTCTCTCCCTCCCCTGACACACACCTTGTACTGTTAATCTGTCATTAAAATTATGTTAGTTGTAGGTAACTTCCCTTGATATTTCACATTTTCTAGCCTTCTTCACTTCCCACTCTTTCCTTTAGATGTTTAAATCTAGAAGAAATTTTTATCCTGAAAAAAATACTTTTTAGTCAGTATTGCAGACGGATGATTGTAAACTTCATCTCTGTAGATGAAGTGTATGAAAATAGGATTCATTTTCTCCTTTGTTGTTTTGGTTAAAAACTTGAGATAATGTGTTGACGAAATGCAGCTGGCACAGCGCAGTTGGTGGCATGCTGTCATTCTAAAGGTTAAACAGCTGTGCTGGAAAAAGTCATTTTGGTTTAGTCCTTTTAATTGGGAACTGTTTTGGAGGCTGAGTTCCAGGACAGAATGTCTATGACACTTTAACATATTTAACATATTCTCAAAAATAATCAGAATTCAGCCTAATAACCTCAACCACTTGACTTCCTACTGGATTACATTTTGGTTATATAAAGAAAATAAGGTTAGTTTTTTAAAAGAGCAGGCTGGTCTGCAAAAAGGCTATGAAGAAATATCAGTCTTTGATGAAACTGAGACGTATTATAGAAGCCTTAGGCTTCTAAGACTGAGGAATTGGAGGCATCCTGTTTTAATCCCCTGTAACCCAGCCACATGCGTCACACTGAGTGCTGTTAATACCTGATATTTTTTAAAAGGGTAAGAGACCTGTTTTTCCATGTATAGTGACAAATTCGAAAGTGGCATCTATTGCCTGTCCTCCCTATTCTCCCATATCTGGTCTGAGAGAAGGAGAGCCTTGCCATTTGTCACCTGCAAGTGTAGGTAGCTGACAGCATATGCAACGTTGGTGACTCCCTGGACTGTGACTTGTCTGCAAGGCGTCCTGCCAAGACTTCAATGTGGGGGGAGCTGGAGGATTAGAGTCAGGTTTCAGGGCCTCACCTGTGCAACATGGCCATAATATTAACTCCAGTAGCCCTGATGTGTCAGACCATTTATATAGCACTCCTTCCTTCCTGGCCACCAGAGCAGGGCCTACTTGTAAATGGTCCCTTTTCCTTGGATGGGTTTCAATAAAAGTGTGAGGTTTATTTTTCACTGGTTGTTTTCCACCTAAAACCCAATCTGAGGAACAGAGATCTAATTACTCTTGATGCAGCTGCTTTATTTTACTGAGGTAGACAGAGTTTAGTGACACTTAAAAATTAAGTTTTTTTTCAAGTCAGGGTTTCACTAGGAGTACAAAGTTATCTGTATTTTAAATCAAACACTTAATCTTTGAATCTAAAAATATTTAATATGACTCTTAACTTTGCCTTTTCCAAAATGAGAAAGTTACAATCAGAACTTGAAGAAATTTCCTATGTAGCTAGATACAAACATTTCAGATTCATGAAATGTGATGCTTCTGGCCTTCAGTTGCTGTTTGGATTTAAAACTCTGAGGTCTAGCCTTTGTTCTCAGGGGGCATCTTTTATCTGAATAGAGTTTCTAGGACTGTGCAGTGCGCAGAAGCTGTATCCGAGCTCTGAACTGGAAATCTGGTCTTTGTCATACCTGTGCAGAGAATTTGCTTAAATCACTCGGCTTCTCTAAACCTTAATTCTCCCAACTGTACAATGATATCTAGCTCCCCGGGTTACTATAAGTTTGTAATGAGCCCATGTTTGTGAAATCTAGTAGTTCAGTTCTGGGGACAAAAATATTCCTTCTTCTTTCCCTTTTTTGTAGCCTACATTAATAACTGGACATTTAGGAACATTAGGGTGGAGGTAGAGCTATAAAATTACCATTATCTAATAGTAATAGTACAACTACTTATGTAAAAAATTTTCTGCCTGTTCTTTTGTGAATTTCCTATTCACATACTTTGCCCATTTCCCTATTGTTTGTTCAGCTTTGGTTTGATTCGTAAAAGCTCCTAGCTATTATAGATATAAACCTTATGTTAGGCATGTTGTGAATGTTTTTTACTGTTTTGTCTTTTAATACTATATGTGGTGTTTTCTGCCACGTAGAAATTTAAAGTTTTGTTTTCATGTCGTGAGATCTATTGTTTCTCTTTGAATATATGAACCATTGATTATATGACATATATTGATTTTATGGATGTCAAAATGTGAAAAAACAAAGTCTTAGTTTCATTAAAATAGAATATCAATTTTTTCTCTTACAGTTTTTGTGTTTGGTGGTGGTGGTGGTGGTGGTGGTAGTGTGTGTGTGTGTGTGTGTGTGTGTGTGTGTGTGTGTATGTGTGTGTGTACAAGTGTTTGCATGTACAGACAGTCCTTAAATTACAATGATTTGACTTAGGATTTTTTGACTCTAGGATGCTGTGAAAGTGATACATGCTCAGTAGAAACCATACTTTGAATTTTCAATTTTCATCTTTCCTGGGCTAGTGATATGCCGTATGATCCTTTCTTGTGATGCTGGGCATCAAGTGGCAGCAAGCCACAGCTCCCAGTCAGCCAGTCAGTCATGAGGGTAAACAACTGATATACTGACAACCATTCTGTACCCATACAGCCATTCTGTTTTTCACTTTCAGTATAGTAGTCAATAAATTTCATGAGATATTTAACACTTTATTATAATATAGGCTTTGTGTTAAATGATTTTACCTAGCTGTAGGCTAATGTAAGTGTTCTGAGCATGTTTAAGGTAGGCTAGGCTAAGCTTTGATGTTCAGTGGATGAGGCGTATTAAATGCATTTTTGATTTATGATGTTTTCAACTTACGATGGGTTTATCAGGATGTGACCTCATCATTAAGTGGAGGAAGGTTCCATGTAAATTGTGCTTATTTTCAGTTCTCAGAGATAATGCAAACATGACCAGCTAAGACAATTCTAGAAAGAATGTAGTTGGACAGAGCTCAGAAACCCTAGTATGTACTTCAGGTATTGCTATAGGCTTATCCATTACCTGAATGATGTGCTGCCCTGGCTGATGCTCTTGTTCAGCTGTCACTGTAACTTGATCCCTCCTTATATCTATCTGTGGTGGCAACAATGCAGAATTGGCCCTGGATTAGTATTTCTTGCCTGCACCTGCCGGACCCTAACTATGAAAGAAAGAGGGGAGGAGGAAGACAAATCCTGTAAAGCAGGCCACAAAGTAGAAGGCTAAAGTACCAGGTAAAAGCTCTCAGGGCAGAGTGCTATAACTACCTCTTCATCGCTGTAAGAAAGTCATCCTGGCCTTTTCTCCAAAAAAGAGTCAAGGTTGGTCTAAGGCCAAGAAGCAACTGTTCTCCTAAAGTAACCCAAGAATCTAAGAATATAATGGAAGATTGCTTATTTGGGAGTCAAGACACCAGGAATAGTTCAAAAAGGATTTTGCATTTATTGCCCATTAAAAAAAAATCATGACACTGTAATAATTAAGAGCCACTTGCTCTGGTGCAGAGCATGGTAATCATCTGTGAATCAGTAGTTGATGACGTCACAGTGGCCCAAGACCCACAGTGCAGACAGGGTGGTGAACATTCAGCAGAACATTATTGTGTCTCCGTGGCAATTCATGAACTGCAACAGTTCTTTGTCATTCCTGTGTTTTGGCAGGTAACAGTGGCTTTAAAGCCATTGAATCTAAAGCCTTAAAATTGTAATTTGTTGTTCTGTAGCCGATATTAGACTTGCTGAGGTCCTCCCACATACGACAGGGGTTTACACGCAATTTATGAAAATGGAATAATTGATAGAGAATTATTTAAATTTGTCTTCTGTAATATTTCATTTAAATAAATATTGTAGTAAGGTTTTAGCTCTTGGCAAATCCTGACAATAATAATAATAGTAGTAATAATAATAATAGTAATAATAATGTGAAAGCAGCTGTGGAAAAGAATAGTTATTTTTTTTTTAATTTTTTTTTTCAACGTTTTTTATTTTATTTTTGGGACAGAGAGAGACAGAGCATGAACGGGGGAGGGGCAGAGAGAGAGGGAGACACAGAATCGGAAACGGGCTCCAGGCTCTGAGCCATCAGCCCAGAGCCTGATGCGGGGCTCGAACTCACGGACCGCGAGATCGTGACCTGGCTGAAGTCGGACGCTTAACCGACTGCGCCACCCAGGCGCCCCAAGAATAGTTATTTTTAAATCTCAGTAGACAAGTGGGACCTGCTCACTCATCTATTGAGCACACCTTTGTGATTTCTCAGAAATTAAATAGCATGACCCTTTGATTGAATCCAAAGCTGGAAATTTAAATAGGTAACTTCAAAGTAATTGGCTTGAAATCCAAGGATCTATTCTGGGATACTTTAGAAATTTTTATTTCCTTTTCACCCCAGCCTTAAATATATATGTGTGTGTACACACACACACACACACACACACACACACACATATATGTCAAGGCTTCAAAGTCTGCTGTTATACTTCCTCTAAACTATTTTTTTATAATTGGCACTGTTCAATCCTTTTCAGAATAAGATTTAAACTTGAGTTGGAAGAGAAGATGGTTTGGAAGAATCAAGAAGTATATAACAGTGGCATCTAAAAACCAAAACAAAAAGAGGTTGAAGGGACAGATCTGATTTATTCCAGAGAAGCAAGAGTGGGAAGGTGGTATATTATCATAAAGGACTTCATGCACATGAAGTGTTTGATTTTAGACTTTGGGGATTAGCTGTTCTCCATCTCTGCTAAGGGCAAAATAAAAGGAAGTGGTTTTAAGACTGAAACATGAAGAGGCTAACATGAAACAAGGAAGCATTTAGAAATACTTGTTTGTTGAACTAAATACCTGAACCATCTTAAACAAGACTAAGTGTATCAATAATTCTACCCTATTAGTTTGATTAGGTTGTAGACTCTTGAGTCTTCCCTAGATAGCTTTTATTTATTTATTTTTTTAAGCTTATTTATTTTGAGAGAGAGAGAGTGAGAGAGCAGGGAAGGGCAGAGAGAGAGAGAGGGAGAGAGAGAGAGAGAGAGAGAGAGAGAGAGAGAGAGAGAGAGAGAGAGAGAGAGAGAGAGAGAGAGAGAGAATATCTCAAGCAGGCTCCATGCCCTGCGTAGAGAGATGAGATGGACACAGGGCTTGGCTTGATCTTACGAACTGTGAGGTCATGACCTGAGCCAAAATCTAGTCAGGCACTTAACTGATTGAGCCACCTAGGTGCCCTCCTAGATAGCTTTTAAACTGACATGAGATGATTAGGTATGTCTCACAGTTTATTTCCAATCCTAAAATTTAGTGATTTATTCCAGCAGGCTCTGTAGCTAAATTATGTGCATGTTTCTTTCCCTCCTCTCCTTCCTTCCTCCCTCCCTTTTTTTCTTATTTTGTGTAATGTTGAAGACTAGTTTACATAGATGTCATTTAAAAGGTTTATATTTATATTGAAGTCTCCCCTTTGACTGTGGTTCATATTGTATATTCAGACAGCATAATCTGAATATTTTTTATTAAGCTGAAAAAGGCCACTATTGTGTTCCAATTAAAGCATCCTTAATATATTATTTATTTTTAAAAGCAGTTCCTGAACACTGAAGCTATGTTATATGCAACACAGATCTTTTCTCCATCTTACTCGGAACAGTAATTCCAGAGAACTAAATCTTTTCCCCAAGTGAGACACTCCTATCGTGTTGAAAGGTGATCTGGGCTTTTAGTGTGCACTGAAGCTGATGGCTGGCAGTCACTCAGCAGTTTAAGAAATATATGTTGGTCATTCGGGGGGTGGGGGCAAAGAGGTGAAGCATCTGAATTTTGGAGGAGAAGGGTTTAGAGGTTATTAATAGCATCCAGCTGTCCAGAAGAAATGAATGAACCACACTTATAGAAGATATCACTGGCCTAAATATTTTTTCTAAAATAACTCATTATTACTTTCTTTTCAAAACTGTTTTTTTTTAATCCTCTCTCTTTCCCATCCATTTGAAGCTTCAACAACAGCCATTAATTTTTGTCAAGCACCTGCCATATACCCCATGCTAGGAACTGGGGATATAGCACTGAACAAGACAAGGTAGGGCAGGTTTCTGGCCTCATGGAGTTTACGTTTTACTCCATTATTTTGTGCTCACATGATAAGGAACTAGAATTAGTGTCTGAGATGTAGCTCATAGTAAACATCTCAATTATATTTTAATTTATTGTTAAAGTAATATAGGAAAAACAATGTACTACTAGTTTTATTACATTCAAAACTTATATAAAGATATTAAATGTACTGTGTAGGATTTGGGGAGAGTTACTTGTCTGGCAACAATTTGCGTCAAAAGTTTGTGAAAGATTGAGGTAGATCCTTTGTCCTCATATTTAGGTGGTGTCTGAGATGATTTTTAAAAAGTCAAGGTGCAAAATTTCCTTCCATACAGAGAATCCCCTTGCCACGGAGTCTTTTCTTCCCACCGTATCAGTGCACTTCCTTTGCCGCCACTAAAGATGAGGCAAGGAGGGTCTGTTGTCAAGACTAAGGCAAGAGTGTTCAAGGTTCTGATGAGCATGTGGGTATTCTCCCTCATTAAAGCTATGTTCTAAATACTGTTTATGGGGACACCTGGGTGGCGCAGTCAGTTAAGTGTCCAGCTCTTGATCTCCGCTCAGGTTATGATCTGTTTGTGAGTTCAGACCCTGCGTTGGGCTCTGCACTGATGGTGCAGAGCCTGCTTGGGATTCTGTCTCTCCTTTTCTCTGCCCCTCCCCCACTTTTTCTCTCTCTCCCTCCCTCCCTCTCTCTCTCTCTCTCTCTCTCTCTCAAAAACAAATAAATAAACTTTAAGTACTACTCATGTTCTATAGGCAATTTTATTGTCTGTAGTCTACCACATACATTTTTTTTCAGATTAATTAGATGCTTATGTGTCAACCTAGCAACCTAATTGTTGTTGGAAAATTTTGTTTTAAATTCAGAACAGCTGACCTATAGGTGGATGTTGGAATATTACCTACCCTTGCACTGGGTATACGAGGCCATCTTCTGTGAAGAAAACAAGCACATTTCTATTTGTGGGATGTCTATAGTGTTAGAATTCACTATGCTACAGTAGAATTATTATCTTAGTTAATACATTTCATTGTGAGGAATTTTCTTATTCTTATGGATTGCATCATGGATTGAGGATTTGGTCTTTATTCCATGCTAAAACCTGATTATTAATTAGCCTCTATTCTTCCTCTTTGCTGCCAGAAAATGGTATGATCTTTCATTTCAAAGTTGTAGAGGACTGTTCGTTTTCTTTGTTTACCAGATATTTGCTGGGATTTTGGCTACCCAGCACCTGAACTTCTATTCTTGTTTGGGTGAATTATTTGCTGTATGGGCCTTTGGGGGGGGGGGGCAGGGGATCAGATCTTCCCTCTTCTTGTCCCTGTTGTTAGGTCTCAGACATGTGATAGGCTAAGCCAGTCGGAATTACTCAGATCTTTGAATCTTGAAAGCGTGACTCAAAGAAGCATGGGCAGTTTATTGTTGGCAGTGGTAGTGTTGAGAGTCAGGCACCACCACTGTCCAGTCAAGGCAGTGGGGGTGAGAAAGGTATGTTAATGGGATTCTTCTGAGGCCGAGACTTCTGTTTCCCAGCCTCCCTTAGCTCTGGCTCATTTCCAGGCCAGGCATCCAGCTTTATCTTTGAGTCTTAGAATTTTCAATAACCTTCGAATTAACTCCTTTTTTTTCTTCTTTAAGTCTGCCAAAGTTGGTTTCTGTTGTTTATAACCAAGAACCTTGACTGATTTATTGTGTGAAAGCTAACTGCTGCTGAGTATATCTTCCAAAAAATGGTCCCACTAACATATATCCTATCCTAGATGCCCTTTTTACAGTGTGGTTTCACAGACCTAGAGGCGGTGTGCGTTCCCACTCCTTAAACCTGGGCAGATCACTAGATTGTGGTGGAGCTGATGATGGGTGACTTCCAAGGTGAAGCCATAAAAGGCAGTACAGTTTCTTCCTGGTTCTCCCTCCCGACCCCCCTTTTTTTGGGACCTGTTCCCATGAGCCTGAGTCCAGGTACCCTGAATCTACCATGCTAGAGAGATCACGTGGAAAGACAATTACATCGAATGAGAAGGGATGCCAGAGGAGTCCCAGCTGTTCCAGTTCCCAACTGATGAGTTTTCCCCATTTAGATAACATACAGATATGTGAGTGAGTAAGCTTTCAGATGATTTCAGCCCCCAGCCTTTGAGCTGGCCCAGCAGATGCTGATTGGAGCAGAAATAAACTATCTCCATTGAGCTTGCATTGAAGATTCATGAACAAAATAGGCATTGCTATTGTTTTAAGATACTTTTGGGGACATTGGCTTAGTCAGTTAAGCATCAGACTCTTGATTTTGGCTCAGGTCATGATCTCATGGTCCTGAGATCAAACCCTGCATCGGGGCTGTGTGCTAGACATGCAGCCTGCTTGAGATTTTCTCTCTTCCTCTCCATCTGCCCCTCTCCCCTGCTTGTGCTCTCTCTCTCTCTCTCAAAAAAAAAAAAAAAGATACTTTGGGTTTATTATACAGCATTATATATCCAGAACTATGACTATTATACATATTTAAACCAGAACACCTAGTTGTAACTACTAGTATAGAATCATGTCTTTAGATTTTTAAAAGACAGGATTATTGATATAAAATAAACTCACTGATCTAGTTTCCCCCTTTTTGCATCTTATAGATTAAGACAGTTTATTTGGTCTATTATAGGATTACTTAGCTGGAATAATATTAAAGAGCTTTATTGATGTTGGAATTACAAAATATCAAGGCTATCTTCAATATTGAGCTGTTAAAAATACTAGTTTTCTGGATGTTTACAGCAGCTTTGCATCTGATTCCATTGTGGCCGGGATAAAATATTGCTTGGGCATCCCCTGTGTAAATAAGTCTCTAAATGTGAATTCATTCCCTCTATTAAGACTCTAGCACATCTTTCAAAAAGCAAAATGAAAATCCTAATTTTCTTCTGGGTTGGATGTCCCACTTAACGGGGAGATTTAGAGGGAGTTTTAAAAATTAGGAAAAAACAGCTCAGAGTTGTTGAGGATTTAACTACGTGTCAGGTACTATGCTAAGTGCTTGCATATCTTCTCATTCAATGATCATTTAAACAATCTTATGAAGTAGATTCTATTACTCTCCCTATTTTATAGGAAGATAAATGTGTGAGGAAACACATTTAGGGTAAATAAAACTTGTCCAGATCACATAGCTAGCAGCTGGGATTTGAACCCAAGACTCTATGTGTCTTCAGGACCATATATGCCATGCTGTACATCCAGAATGGCTGTGAATGATACTTGAACATTTAGGCCCCTGGATTACCTTTGGGGCCCCTAACATTCAGTGACAACACACACAAACCCTAGCTTTTTTGCAGATTTCACTCTCAGAGTCAGACAAAGAGATACTTTTCACACCTTCTCCCATTTGCTCTAAGCCCTAGTCTTTAAATGTTTAAAAAGGCTCCCCTTACTCTTTTAGGAAAAGCATGAGAACAGAAGCTTTACGGGGATCTTGATGGTCTCAGTGGCACCTGTTTTGACCAATTCTTTGAAGCAAATCTACTTTTTGTAGGAAGTATACAACTTGTATACGAATGATGCAAAGTAATCTATCCTTCATGATGACACTAATTGGTGTTTAAAGTAGAAGATTTTCATCTCTAATACTTGAAATTTGAGTCACTTGTGACAGTAATGTAAGGGATTGACGGCTTCTGAGGGAAGAACTTGGAGACCATGCTGCCACATTGCTAGCCTGGGATGATGGCAAACTGCAGACCTCGAGTTGAAGGAGAACAAGGAAAATGATACTGGTGTTGGATGAGATCCTGATTACTTTAGTTTTTTTTTTTTTTTTTTTTTAGGTTTATTTATTTATTTTTGACAGAGAGAGAGTAGGAGACGAGCAGAGAGAGAGAATTGCAAGCAGGCTCTGCATCAGCAGCTCAGAGCCCAACGCAGGGCTCAAACCCACAAACCATGAGATCATGACCTGAGCCAAAACCAAGAGTTGGACACCCAACTGACTGAGCCACCAGGCGCTCCGGTTTGTTTTTTTTTTTAATGTGTATATCATGCCTAGCTTCTTCAGCAGAGATGACTTGTAGGAGAAAATTTGCAAACAGGATGTTAGAAAAAATCCATCACTGTGTTTCCAACCAAAATTCAAATCTCTTCTCTGAATGTGCTCCTGTATGCTACTGCAGATACTATACTACTCCATATGACAGCACCACTAAATTTTATATTTAGAGGTATTGATTTCGTAGTGAACAACAGAGCCCTGGAAATTCAGAACTCCCATATATCCTGCACTGGGTTACCAGAGATCTTTTTAATGCAGAGGCTCTGTGAGGGCACAACTACAATGGTTGAAGTGCCTTATTGGGAGATGGGCATGTCCCATTTTCCCTAATGACACGGAGTAAAAAAAAGATTTCATGTTCTTTTTGAGTCTTGCACACAACAACCTGAGCCTAGCATGTGACAAAAAGCCTTTGGTCTTTTTATATCCTTTGAGAATGACTTCTGCACCTAGGTAACCAATCATAGGCTGTGGACCACTAACTATGGAGGAAAAGGGCAGTTTTGCTAATTAGCCAAGAGAAACGGACATTGCCACATTCTAGAGCATCTAGGTTTGCAAGAATCCAGCCTAGGACAAAGGTTTGCATTTTTTAAAAGTCTGATATTTTCTCAGGTGTTTCAATGCAGAGACCTGGATTTAACTTGAATTCTCCTCTAAGGGCTATTTATTATGAGCTGTGTGTGTCACAGGTATATATCTGACTTCAAATTGAGGTTTATAAGAAATATTCAGTTTTAAAATTCTTTCTGGATAGCTGAATTTTCAGCAGAGGACTTTGTGCATTCCCAACAGGCTGGAGAGAAATTTGGTCTTTGCCATCTTTAAAGTTCTTCCCAAGTCTTAGTTCATGGCAAGCTGGGGATGGCAATTGTTTCTGCTGAGATGCTCTTGCCTTAGTATTCATCTCCTCTTGAGGTCTGACAGCTCTCTTGCTTTCTGATTGTGCCTGGTTCCTAGAAACCATTTTGTTTTTTTGGAGGCTGGGCAGCTGGTTCCTTCTATCTCCTCCCCATAGGGCACCACTTATATTGGCCCAGTTGGACTGTATACAGATAATTTAGCTCATACCTGCATTGGCATATACAGATAAAATGTTTTCTTATCTTTACTAAGAATTTGGGGAGAGAGGTATAGTGAGAAGCCATGGAAGAGAAAGAAGCTCAGGGTTGGGGCCTACATTAGTCTGCTCAGGCTGCTGTAACAAAATATGATAGACTGGTGGCTTAAACAATAAACATTTATTTCTTACAGTTCTGGGAAGTCCAAGATCAAAGTATGACAGACTTGACTCCTGGTGAGAGCTCTCTTCCAGGCTTATAGATAGCTGCCTTCTTGCTTTGTTCTCACATGGCAGGGAGAGAGAGCAAGCTCATGCATGAACTCTCTGATATCTTAGGAGTGCACTAATCCCATCATGAGGACCCACCTTCATGACGTCATCCAAACCTAATTACCTTCCAAAGGCTCCATCTCTAAATACCATGGGAGTTAGAGTTTCAACATAAATTTTGGGGGCTTATAAACATTCAGTCCCAAAGAAGGCCCCTTTTCAGATTGGGTTGAAGAACCTGCCGGATGTATTCACTGGAGGAGTGGAGGAACCTAAGAGAAGCCTTACTCTCAAGTGTGCAGACACTTAAGAAATACGGCGTTTAGGACAAGGGAGGTACAGGTGATCCTTGCCATCATAATGTGGAACATCTCTAAACATTCAGCTTAGCAGGATACATACTCAATGCTAACAGAACCCGTGTGAACAAATTTCATTTATTTATGCCAGATGGAAGAATTCCTCCCCAGGAACCACCACTAAGTTCCCAACATTTTTTAAACTCATAACCTGAATCATTAGCAACTGAGCAACTAGTTCCACTTTGCCCAAGGATAGAGAGGACACCCTGTGTGTGAGGGGAGGTATTTACCTTTTATGTTGTGAATGTAGCGAAGAAAGAGAAGGCAAACAAAACAGCACTTTCATATTAAAAGAGGTTGGAAGGCTAGATCTTGCCAGAGGGGTAACTAATGAACGTTCCCCTGTATGTGACTCCTACTGTGTGCTTCTGAGAAAGAAATGCTACCTCTTCTTCTCCGCTCTATTCAAGGTTGCCAAGCCTTTGAGGGAAATATTTTATATAACTTTTAATTTGTTTTTCAGTTGGATTATCCAAATTCTGATGCTGAGCAGTTCTATCTTAAGAATGAGTGAGTCCTCTCTAGACTGTAAATTGGAGAACTCAGGCCTTTTATTCCTAGATTTTAATTAAGGAAAATAGATATCTCAGGTGGACTAGAATATCCTGTTCAAAAAAGAACTCTTTCCAAGGTTCTCCTCCCCGGTTCCTGTCCTTAGGAATGCTCATTATATTACCTTTGCTTATTAGCTCTAGGAAAGGTGCTGGTGGGTAAGAGAAAGCTAAGGGGACAAGAGAGAATTTTTGCCCCAAGGATTATATAAATTAGTTGGAGAATATATACATATGAAAATGTTTAGTAACAATTCCAGTAGCATATGATTAAAAGCCAGAATGAATTGGCCGATCGTAAGTTGCTGTAGGACATGGTTAATCAAGTCAGAATCCTATCCAATGCTTGTTGAAACAAATTCATATGCCCTATCCCTAGAGTTTCTGATGCTGTAGGTCTAGAGTGGGGTCCAGTAATTTGGATTTTTAATTTCCCAGCTGGTGCTGATGCCACTGATCTGGAGACAACCATTTGCTAACTGCTGCTCTAGGAGATCAGGGAACAGATAGATGATGGCAAACGTATGATTGACAGGTATTGAGATGGTGCTTCTTGCTGTCACTCACTTGATGCAGTTACCCACGCTTCGCTTTTCTGGCCCCATTTTAGGAGGACAGCTTGTAGTACTCTTTAAAATATCCACTTTTGATGGATATAAGCAGACAGCATACTCTTTCCTATAATTAGGTAATTCTTTACAAGGAGAGGAAATTTCTGTCATCTTCCTGGCAACAATAGGAAGAAAACAATATTCTTGTTTTTGCTTTGACCATTATTATTTTCTTTCACCATTCTCCTACCTTCCACATTCACCCATGCATTCCCTAATGTACATTAAGTTTTTTTTTTTTTTTTCAGCAGCCAAATGAAAATAGGAAACATGTGTCTTTGGATTCACAATCAGTTAAGTTAAAATTGGGTAAATGGAGAGGAGTAAAATTTAGAAAGAATGTAGGGTGAAGAGTTCAGAAAACAAGCTTCCTTGGAAGGAGTTATTTGGTGCTTGGGGAAGAACACTTGCTGATTGAGTATATACATTTCTGGAAAAGAAATGCAATAACATTTTCACATCCTCTAGATGGGGGTTTGTCATAATGTTTTACTGCAGTAAAGTGGAAGATTTCATTGCTATTAAGTTAGTAGCAATCCAAATGATTCTACTCTCAAATATGTGTTCCTATTACTTCGTATTACTGAGGAAATAGCATTATGCAGTTGTTTTTTTTTTTTTTAAAGCAAGGAATCCTTACTTTAAATGCATTTGAATCCTTACTTTATTGCATTTGAAGTTGCTACCAAATACCAGTACAAGCAGAATAAAAAGTTGTACTGAAGTATCTCTAGTCCTCTGGGGGAAACCAGCTCCTAACATGTCAAGAACTTAAGGTTGATCTAATCAGGTTGATTTGGGGGCATTTTGAGCAAGAACAAGTTACCACAAGTCCTTCTCCCCTCCAACCCAGATTTTGCAGCTTTATCCCTTTTCTCCATTTTCTTCCATTGATTACATTCAACTCCCCAAATACAGTGGTATTAGGATTTGGGGATATAGTGAAACTCAGTGTGTATTTCATAGGATAGTAGTTCTTTGTTTTACTTTATGGTAATTTTTTAAATGCTTGGTTGCATGTGATTCCTAATATAGAGAGCAGCTTGTTATTTTTTCTTACTTTTTCAGCAGCATTTTAAAAATACCACTTTGTAAGGTAATGTTCTTTTATTTTGAAGCATACCAATGCATACATATAATTAGGCACTAAGGAGGACTGTATTTTTTTTTTTTTTTTTTGCAAAGATTTTAACTATAGGTTTACACAACAATCCTTTGGATGTGAATTGAAGATGCATGTTAACATGGTGTCTGATACTTTTGCTGTATTTTTACTTCTACGAAGATTGAGGACCTGGTTCCAAGAGAGGGCACCATTTCTCTTAAATGTTTTCTTCCAATTTTTTTTTTCATGCTGAGAAAACACTAAATTATGCTGTCAATTTCTGGAAACTGAGTTAACAATTTTTTCTTAATTTGGCAATAGCGTAGAAACAGAAGGTTAGGAGAGAGAATAGTGTGAAGAAGTTTGTTGAGCCTGATTTGTACATAATTTTGTTTTTGATCAGTGTCTCCTCAGAATAAATTCAAGACACTCTTCCCCTTCTTTTTCAAGATGAAAGAATCCTCCAACTTAGTTAGAAAATAAAGTTTCTAATTTTCATTCTCTTAACACTAAAGTTTTAATGATTTCAGAATCTGCTTCCATTTTCAACTATTCTCTCATGTATTTCTTTTATTTATTTATTTAAATGTTTATTCATTTTTGAGAGAGAGAGAGAGAGAGAGAGAGCATGAGAGGGGGAAGGGCAGAGAGAGGGGGACAGAGGATCCAAAGTGGGCTCTGCACTGACAGCAGCAAGCCTGAGGCGGTGCTCGAACTCATGAATTGTGAGATCATGACTTGAGCTGAAGTCAGATGCTCATCTGACCATGCCACCCAGCTGCCCCTCAAGTATGTTTTTAAAATTTTTATACTTATTCTTCCTTTTCATAATTCTTATTAGGGTTTTCATGCCATGGCACATATCCAGTGACCTCACTCTCTTGCAGTTTGCATCTTATCTCCCAAGATCTTTCTTGAAACAGTTAAGTAATTAATATATATTTGATATCATTAATCTTTGAATAGAGGGAAGGAGAAAGGTCATCTCTCTCTTTACATGGTTGACTAGCACTTAAAAACTTGATCTTAATCTTAATTCTCCAAGATACATGAATAATGCTTTTACTATGAGTTGATACAATCTATTTCCTCTATAATTACTTATTAGAGTAGACATCATCTTAAAGGCCAGGAAGTGTCTGGTTTCTGGATTCTCTAGAACCTTTCCCAGGCTACCACATCTGGCACAGAATTAGCACTTTAGCTGAAGTTTGAATAAATGAATGAAATGAACAAAGGAACATGTAAAGCTTTGAGGAAAAGTAGCATATTTTAGTCATGGGTTCAAGATGGTTAATAAATTATAATATAAAAAAGAGCAGAATTTGGAGTACCTGCCTGGCTCAGTCAGTAGAGCATGCGACCTTGATCTCAGGGTCATGAATTCAAGCCCCACATTGGGAGTAGAGTTTACTATAAAAAAAAAAACAAAAAAAAACCACAACAACTTTTGGCTTACTTTGTGATTTAAAAATATTTTTTATTAGACTTTTTAAAAAGTTTACTTGTTTATTTTGAGAGAGAGAGAGTGCATGCAAGTAAGGGAGGAGCAAAGAGAGAGAGAGGGAGAAAGAGAATCCCAAGCAGGATCCATACTGTCAGGATAGAGCTGGACACAGGGTTTAATGTCGTCACTCATGAACCAAGAGATCATGACCTAAGCTGAAGTTCAGTCAGACGTTTAACCGACTGAACCACCCAGGTATCCCTAGACTTTGTTTTTGAGAGCAGTTTTAAATTCACAACAAACTTGAGTGGAAAGTACAGAGATTTCCTGTATACCCCCTATCCCACACATGGATGACCTCCTTAGAGTGGGAGAGAGCCAAAGCATAAGAGACTGTTAAAAACTGAGAACAAACTGAGGGTTGATGGGGGGTGGGAGGGAGGGGAGGGTGGGTGATGGGTATTGAGGAGGGCACCTTTTGGGATGAGCACTGGGTGTTGTATGGAAACCAATTTGACAATAAATTTCATATATTAAAAAAAAAAATTATCAACATCCTGCACCAGAGTGGTACATTTCTTACAGTTGATGAACCTGTGTTGATGCATCATTATCACCCAAAGCCCGCATTTTACATTAGAGTTCACTTGGTGTGGTACATTTGATCATTTGAACAACTATATAATGACATGCATCCACCATTATAATTTCATACAGAGTAGTCTCACTGCCCTAAAAATCCTCTGTGGTCTGCCTATTCGTCCCTCCCCCTAACGTAACCCCTGGCAATTGCTAATCTTTTTATTGTCTTCATAGTTTTACCTTTTCCAGAATGTCATATGGTTGGAATCGTATAACGTGTAATCTTTTCAGATTAGCTTCTGAACATAGTTATATACATTGAAGTTTTTTCCATGTCTTAGTTCATTTCTTGTTAGCACTGAATAATATTCTGTTGTCTGGATGTACCACGGTTTATTTCTTCATTCACTTACTGAAGGACATCTTGTTTTTTCCAAGTTTGGATTTATAAATAAGCTGCTATAAGCATTTGTATGCAGATTTTTGTGTGGACATAGTTTTCAGCTTCTTTGGGTATAATACCAAGGAGTGTGATTGTTGGATTGTGTGGTAAGAATATGTTGAGTTTGGTAAGAAGCTGTCAAATTGTCTTTCAAAGTGGCTGTACCATTTTGCATTCCTCCCAGCAATGAGTGAGAGTTCCTGCTTGCTGCTGGCCAGCATTTATTTGGTGGTGTCAGCGTTCCAGATTATGACCATTTTAATAGGTATGTAGTGGTATCTTGTTGTTTTCATTGACATTTCCCTGATGACATATGATATGATTAGAGCATGTTTTTATATTCTTACTTGCCATCTGTATATCTTCTTTAGTGAGGTGTCTTTTAGAGCTTTAGCCCATTTTCAATTGAGTTGTTTCTGTTTTCTGTTTATTTACTTGTCTATTTTACTATTGAGCTGTGAGAGTTTGTGTGTGTGTGCATGTGTGTGTGTGTATTTTAAATGACAGTTTCCTTTATCAGATATATCTTTGCTAATATTTTCTTCCAGTCTGTGGCTTGTGTTTTCATTTCCTTGAAATTACTTATTTTAATTTGGTTGATTTTTGAATATGGGGTATAGTTGCAATGTAGAAAATTTTAAAAGTGTTGTGTTTGTTTCCTTAGGTTGCCATAACAAAGTACCGCTGTAGGTGGTTTTAAACAACAGGAACTCATTGTCTTTAAGTCCTGGACGCTACAAGTCTGCAAACAAGGTTGTTGGTAGGGCCATGGTCTCTCTGAAGGCTCTAGGAAAGAATCCTTCCTTGCCTCTTCTAGCTTCTGTTGGTTAGGGGAAATTCTGGTTTGCAACTCTATTTCTCTGTCTGCTTCTGTCATCATTGGTGTTCTCCGTGTGCCCCTCTATGTCTGCATCCAATTTTCTCTCTTCTTTTAAGGACATTAGTTATTGGAATATGGCCCACCCTAATCTACCATGACCTCTTTTCTACTTGGTTATATTTGCAAAGACCCAGTTTCCAAATAAAGTCACATTTTATAAGTATGGGGAGAGAGGTGTTGCGACTTGAATAGATTTCTTCTTGGGGACACAGTTCTACCTACTACAGATATAAAAGTGTGTAAATGAAAAATTTCTCACCTGTATCCCCAAGTCACCTAGTTACACTCCTGAGAGGCACATATTATTTGAGTTTATTTTAAATAACTGCAACTAGTCTAAAAATGACTTAATGGAGGAAAGTCTCATTTTCTCCTAGAAGAATCAGTCTTATTCTCATCTTTTTCATTCATCAAAACTTCGTGATTTTTAGTCATCACATTTATCCCATGTCCTTGGCTGAGTTCAGGGATGGGGGAAAAGAAGGTGAAATGTTCAAGTAGAAACTAAATATAGTGAACCTATATTAATCATTGAGTGAAACATATTCTGTATCCATCTATGTGACTCCCTCATTAAATGTCAGACATTGTGTGGGTAGCACTTAATCACTCACTTGCTGGCACAAAGTAGACTGTTGCTAGTTTTAAATCCTAGTAACATTAAATCCTATAGTATTTGGTTATGATAGTTCTTATTTAGATGCATGTTATTAAGTGTTTTGAAATGAATTTGTTGTTATGTATATATTGTGAAAATGATGTTATTAAAATAAAACTCTTTGAGGCATGCTGTATTGAGTTAGATGAAACCTATGAAGGATAGTTCTGTTCTTTGATACTTAAAATAAGTGCCAATATCTTATGCCTCTAAAAATATGAAATATATATACAAAAACATATATAATGCTGCATAGTAGCTTATTAAATGATGTGCAAAGTCGTGCAGTAAGTAACCAATATTTTTAACTTTGTTTAGCATACAGTTTCCCATAAAGCTCTTTCTAAAACATGATTTACATCTCTCATTACTATTGTTTCCAAGAATATATTTGGAGGAATGAAGGTCTACAAGCAGAAGGTAGAATTAACACATGGAGTCAGAAGCCAAGCAATGAGGCAGGGCAGATAGGTAGAACTTTTATGTGCCCTGTCTCCAATAGATTGTGACTTACGGTCTTTTTGTTGCCATGGGAACCATTGACTTGCTGTCTGAGAGTTGGAGGGAATGGAGGATAACGGCAAAACCCTGGGTTTGGGGGTTGGACAGATCTGGTGTAAATCTCACTACTGCCACTTACTAGTTAAGTGACCTTTGGCAAGTTGCTACATTTTTCTAGGCCTAAATTTCTTCATGTATATGGGGAGAAAAACACAGTTCCCATCCCTAATGGATTTACCATCTAATTGGAGGGTGAGGTTAGAACCTGTGGTTATATAATAAGAATTTGATTCTTGCTTTAAGAGATACTCACAGTGGTTGGGGGGTTTAAAAGCAGGTAGAAGCCAGCCAGTTGGAAAACCAGAAAAGGCTTCATGGGGGAACTGGTGTTTAGGTAGGTAGATGTACCTGGTTTAGTAAGACTAACATTTGGAGACCTAGTAGGGGGAGCATTCCAGGCAGAGCAAAAACAAAAGCAGTGGTGTGGAGATGGGAAAGGAAAGGCATTTGAGATATAACAAGTGGTCTTATTTCTTTAGAGACAGTTGAGATTAAACAGACATTATAACTTTGTGCCCTCTGTGCTGTCAGGGACCCAGTGGTACAAATGGTTTTAGTAGTGCTAATGGTGGCTTTTGAGCAGACTAATGCATTTAATAACTACTATGACACCATTACCAAGTAAATAACCTTGTACTTGAATAAGATTTAGCTTTTACTGGACGTTCTTAAAAATGTGGTCACTGTACTAAAGTGCCAGTACACACATCTTCTGACACAGAGCCCCCATACAATGGAATAGGGACATTTTCATAAATATTTCAGGATTTCTAAATTATTTCCCCAAGTTAGTGTTGAGGAAAAGCTTCATAGATGAATAAGATTTTAATATCATTGAATAAGGTTTAACAGTTTTCTTTATTCCTAAACTTCTCAGAGTTTATTGTGCTAATGTGCAGCGTGAGCCCCATGAAGGGAGATTTAGTGTGTGTCACTTCCCGAGCTTATTGGACCTCCGAATCCTTTGTTCCTTGACTTAATATTAATATCTCCCCAAAGATGTTGTCTTTCAGTCATCAGGGTCAGTATTCTTACACCTGTCGAGCTTTTTCAAAGGCAGACATACTTATCCTTTTCCTTACTCATGCCCTTTTCCAGTGTAACAGATTTGCAGTGGGGCAGGACTGGGACAGGTGCTCAGAAGGTTAGGAACAATGTGGGCTCCTTGATGATTCTGATATCTCACGTCCATTCTTCCAACCTCCTACTTCCTGTCTCCACCCCATCTTTGACTTGACCTAAGGTATAAATTATTCTGTCAGTGGCGTGAACAGTTAAGGCTCAAGCCCTAATTGCTAAACTTTTGCAAGAGAAACCTTATTAAAAACTCATGAAGAAAAGTATAAATATGAACATGAACATGTAAGCAAAGGCTAAATAGGTTATAGATCACCTCTAGAATAGCAGCAGATAATGTACCAGGACTATTATCATGCAAAGGGAGTACATTTTAGAATTTACAAGTTTATTTCTAAGCCTAATTTACTTTTATATGAATATTTTAAACCCACATTAATGTATCTTCAAACAATACAATATATAGGAAACTTTCTGCTAAAGATTGAGGTTTGATATTTTGAAAATTCAATAAAACAAACACATAATTTGGCTCAGAAGTATCAAGGATGTGCTGTGCAACTGATACTACTTCTCTTTGTACATTTCTTTCTTTTTTTTTTTTAAGTTTATTATTTATTTTGAGAGAGAGAGAGCGAGCCAGAGAAGGGCAGAGAGAGAGGGAGAGAGGATCCCAAGCTGGCTCTGTGCTGGCTGCACTGAGCCTGATGTGGGGCTCCAGCTCACGAACTGAGAGATCATGACCTGAGATGGAGCCAAGAGTCAGATGCTTAACCGACTGAGCCACCCAGTCACTGCAGCACATTTATTTTGATTCTTAGATTCTTAGCACTTTTGTAAGAGGTCAGAAAAAAGTTAAAATTCAGATTTTTGCTATATGTTATCATTTGTGGAAATTGGAGGGAGTTTATAATTGCTTATTAGATTCCTGTAATTCATTGATAGTAGGGATCAATCATTTCAGTAAAAATCATTATTCTTTTGGCTGCATAACTGCTTATTTTTTTAATCTATGTGTTTAGTTTTTTGACAAAGATCTGCATGATAGTTTTTTCTTAATAGTTCTCAGGTAGAAGTGTGTGTGTGTGTGTGTGTGTATGTATGTACAAAATTGTATACATAATGTAGTATCATGTAGTAAACCCATAAAGACTGTCCTCAGTGATTCTCGGAAGCAAGATGTCTTTACTTCTTGATCAAGTACCTCAGAATATACTGAACTTGCTTTCCTTACATCATCAAAATGCATATGCTTCCTATTGGAAATGATAATATCTCTCCTTTTTATGATGGATAAGAATTTTCTGTATATAGAATGCAGGGAACCAATAGAGGAAAGTGCCTAAAGGAATGTGTATAAGTTGCCAAAATTTATACCTCCTGAGATGTTTCTAAGAGCATCATAAATAGCATACAGTGAATGCCTTCCCTCCAGCTGAGCTTTTGAAATAGCTCACTCAGCACTTTTGTTAAATAATATCCCTGGGACATGAACCGAATAGCATTTCCTGTTCAGTCTCATCTGTCATTTTCCTGATTCCACAAACCAGTCTCCAGATGTCAAAATATAAAGGTGAAAGTGAGTGAAATTGTTTTTATTTACAGAGCCCCCTAAATCAAACCAGGATTATCTCCTGCCACCATGACCCTATGAAATTCTAAACCATCTTTAACCTTCATTGTAGTTTAAAACAATATACTATACTTGGAGACCATTTTAGCTGAGTTGTATAATCTGCTGTTATAAATTCTGCCAGAGTAAAATTATCATGAGCCTGGGATAATCCTTGTAAAACATGCTTGTAGGACCTTTGTAACTACTACACTGAAACTCTATTGCTACTTAATATCTCCAGCATTGCAAGAAAGAGATAGACTATTGGTTTCTGTTTCTCTTGCAAGTACTTATGAGTGTGGCTTCAAGGTGTGGAGGAAACATGAAGCGAAAATGCACTGTGAAACACCAAAGTGCTGTGTAAGTACCGGTATTATAGTGGTTTCATGAAACTTGACTTATCTGTTTTGTGTGCATTTTAGGTTTTCAGATGTGCAAGTTTTATTATATTCCATTAGGGGAAAATGGCTCATGTAGTCTTTTCAATTGCCTCTCATATGTCCAAAAGTTTGGGTATTAATAGACTCAATTCTAGAAAAGAAGAACTCATAAATAATACCTAGTTGAGTTGTCTCATTTTTCAGATTAGAAACTAAGGTCTAGAGAGATGAGGTACCTTGACCAAGCCAGTTAGTAGCAGCTCTGAGTTAGAAGCTGTCTGGCTCTCTAGTCAGATCCCCAGTTTATTATTCATACCTCAGTAGATATGGAATCTTGTTTACCAACATCAACAACCACAAAGCTTGTTGGCCTTGCCCATATTTTTAGCATACTTTGGTTTTTTTTTTGCATAAAAAACATACTCAATAATAAACTTGCTTTCAGCAGATTTGATTTCCCTATAATCAGGCATCATGATCAATTTAGAAATGTGGATCTAACGATCTTGAAATTCTAGATTTTATATGATATTTTAATTCACTTCATAGGAACTTGTTAACTTATCTGTTAACAAGATCTGTTATCTTGTTATCTGTTTTTATTTTTGCTAAAATACAGGTCTTCCACTTTTTTTCTCCTGGGCCTTTTATCACACAGTGTCTTGGGGGAAGAAAAGGAAGTTATCATAGTTTGTATTTGATGTTACGTTCACATTATTGCCTAAAATAGGGGTTAGATGTCACTTGGGACTTTACAGTGGTATAGCCTGACTCTGAATTTCATCCTCACATTGGTGAGCTAGTGTGAAAAGCTCTTAACTTTGGAAGACCTGGCTGAGTTCCTGCAAGCGCTCCTTTTCACCCACTGTTTTCATTTGGGTCATCACTATCCCCTCTGAACCTGTTTTGTGATGGATACAATGGGAATAATACTTGTCCATCTGTGTTTTAGAATGTGATGCTCATACCATTTCTGAGAAATTTATAAAAGAGTGCTTTATTTTGTTTGGAAGCCCTTGATCCTTTGGGTATTTTCTCTCAATAGGGACATCAAGGAGGCACCTCAAACCCCTAATATCTGTTCCTGAAGAAGAAGGAGGGGAAGGGAAAGGAGAAAATGTTTTATAAATTGAAAAATGCAGTCTAAAGACAGTATAAAGTGCTCTAATATTGTTAGCAGGAAACAACTCCCCCTCCTTCAAAAGTTTTTTAATTGATACCTTAGGACCAGGAAATTGCTCTACTCTTCTATTTGCTGTCCTGTCCTATTTTTGCAAAATCTTACTCTTCCCAAAAGTCCCCTCTCAAATGCTGCTGCTTCTTTAAGCTTCTCTGATTCCCCTCTCACATTAGGTTCGGTATCATAGTGGTTTTTTTGTGCTTATTCTATAACTAGAATGAAAGCTTCTTCAGAGGTTGTCGTGATGAAACTTTTAGGAGAAGGCCTTGCACATTGTAGTTGCTCAGTAATATTTGTTAAGTTGATATTGGGGTCAATGCATTTTCTTTTTTTAGTATTGTTTCTCAATTCCTTCCTTATAATTTTACTTTGAGTTATTTACCTAGTGTTGAAACAATAGTGTGGGGAAAAAAGTCTTTAACTTCAAATGTCTTTCAGTACATATATTTTTTATTAATTGGAATCAGAGCAGTTGAAAAAAAAGTGGTATTTTAAAAGTTGTAGCTTATTTTATAAATCAGCTCAGCTGCACATCTTGACTTTTAAATCTTATTTTCCATTCATATTTTTTCTAGTGATCATATTTAAATATTCAAAGTTAAGAACTGAGTTTTGGGCAAATGATTCCTCAAAAAATTATATTTATTTATTTTTATATTTTTTAATGTGTATTTTTTTTGAGAGAGAGAGAGAGAGACAGAGTACGAGCAGGAAATGGACAGAGAGACAGAGAGGGATACACAGAAGCGGAAGCAGAATTCAGGCTCTGAGCTGTCAGCATAGAGCCCAATGTGGGGCTTGAACCCATGAACCATGAGATCACGGCCTGAGCTGAAGTCAGATGCTTTTCCAACTGAGCCACCCAGGTGCCCCCAAAATTATATTTATTAAAAAAATTTTTTTTTAATGTTTTAATTTATTTTTGAGACAGAGACAGAGCCTGAACAGGGGAGGGGCAGAGAGAGAGGGAGACACAGAATCCAAAGCAGGCTCCAGGCTGTGAGCTGTCAGCACAGCGCCTGACATGGGGCTTGAACTCATGGACTGTGAGATCATGACCTGAGATGAAGTTGGACACTCAACCAACTGAACCACCCAGGCACCCCAAAATTATATTTATTTTTTAAAAGGAAGTTTATTTCAATTTACTCATGGCAAATCAATTTTTAGAAGAAAAGTGTGTTGTCTTAAAGATTGATGACATATTCAAGCTGGTGACCAGAGCATTCCTACCTTCTTTCAAAACTAGGTGTAGGTGCCATGTGAACAATGATGCATCACATTTTATTTTCTACTACTAGAGTGTTCTGACATGATAAAAATCATCATTTACAATATTATGATAAAAAAGAAAAGGTATTTATTGGCTGAGAGGCTTGTGTTTCTAAATCTTTGGAATTATGATGGAAATTTTGACAGAATCATAAACCAAGTTGACATTAATGGGAATTGCTTCCATTATGATCTTGTCTAGCCTTATTAGAAGGTCATTTGGAAACTTTAGATAATCAGATGGTTCTATGACCAAGTAGAAATAGTGCTTTATCTTTTGTGTTTTAACCTTTGGGTGCTCCCACCAAGTGTAGTTTTAGTGTGTATCCTTCCTTTGACTGTTAACACCTCTTACAATGATTACTAGTCTAGTCACTGTGACTAGCTGACATTTCTGTTATTACTGACTTTCATAAAGATTCATTATCAATTGATGACAATGCTCCTGAAGTCTCTAGCTAGGTAGTCACTTTTTGCTTTTCGTAGCCTTCTACCGTCACCCCTGCATGAATCTCTATAGTGCTGGTGGTCCTTACCTCTAATCCTAACGTGAAGGAATGTGGAATGGGGCAAAGAGAACAGAAAGCTCAATGCTAGCATTGGCTCTGACCACTAATGAGCTTTAAAGCTTTGAGCAAATGATTTCTGATCAGTAATATGTAGGTTGCATTAGGTAATTTTAAAGATGCCTCTGGCTCTGAGATTCTGTAATTCATCAAAATTCATCTGCCAGAATGGCACTGTAATAATTAGGTAGACTGACAGCTGGATGCAGGGAAATGACAGAGCCAGAAGCTTCAGTCTACACTATCCCTGGTGAACATTCATGTTTGCATATTTTAATAACAGTATTCTCAGCATCCCACCTCTACCCAATCACTTACTTAGCAAGAAGCTTTGTCCCTCTTAACATTTTACAACTATGTAATTTAATGAAATTCATTAGTACCAACAAAAGGAGTAACAGTGATATTTTAATATGCCTTTATTATCATTCCTTGTATTTGAGAAACCAATTGAAAGACTTTTAGCTTTGACTTCTAAGGAAGAAAAAAATCGCCTGTCTTTATTTAATGGAGGAAAAAAGATCTCCAATAAAGAATAATGCCCCAGAATTGTCATTCACTTCACACTTGCTCCTCTTTAGGCATGCAGAACCTCATGTGTTCTTAAGCATAAAATGGAAGGTGACACATTAAATGAAGGGTCTTTCTGAAAAATAAAGTAGGCAAAATCACTTTACTCTCAAGAATAGTTGTCAAGTGAAAACCAAAAATAATAGCTTATTCATAGTCAATATTTGGAAGTATTTCTTAAGTCCAGAAAGGTCAGAGGGAAATCCAGTAAATGTCAACACTGTTTGTCAGGTGGGGAGATTCACAGCATCTCCTGAGAAATTTAATTTATATTAATGAGGAGTGAAACCTGCCTAGGGCTGTCTCAGAGATTGCTCTGGTGTCAATTTTAATGATCTAACTTCATGAAAAGGATTTTTACCAAATTATTCAGCAAGACAACCTCATATGAGATTACTTTTTAATTGTGAGGCCTCAGTTACTCTGACCCCTGCTGAACCACAGTCACACATGGGGGCTTCTTGCCTCACTAAATTGATAACTTGCTGTCACTTCTGACCCTTTTTGGGTTCTTAGGGGACCATGCCAATCCAAGTGAGATTCTGACAGTAAAGTTCTACTTCAATTCAGCAGACATTCATGAAGACCTCTAACTGAGGCAATGTGGCAGTGACAGCAAGGGCTACTGTTTATAAACACTTATTGTGTTCCAGGTGCCCTACTAAGCGTTTTATATGGCCAATTTCTAATCTGTAACTTCACAGAATTACAGAGGAGGAGATAAGGATTCAGAGATGTTAAGTTTGCTTGCCCAGGATCATACTGTTAAGTGATTGGCAGAACCAGGATTTGAGAAGTCTGTTTGGCTTTCAAATTCCATGGTTTTTCACTCCTCCCCTATTTCTTGGGTTTTTCCTTTACTCATGGAATGTTTCAAAGTTCATAACAGCTTCCATTTATCTAGCAAAGGTATGTTTCAGACATTGTGCTTGGTGTTTTATTATGTAAACCTCTGGAAGAGATGACACTGGCCCCACTTATAAGTGAAGAAGGAGGGCTGGAGGGTTAAGCAGCTTGCCCCAGTTCAGACAACTCCAAAATAATGAGGCTAGGATTCTAACCTCTTCCCAAACTACATTCTTACTGTTAGAGAGCTGTGACTCTAACAGTGCTGTGTCCTGGGTTGGTAGAAAGGTGACAAAGCCAGTTCTCTATCCTCTAGTAAGTAGCAAGAAGTCCACTGGGTTCAGATGGACACAAACTCAAGTGTCTATAAAACCAAGCAGAATGATGTAGATGTGAAATGAAGTGATTTTTAAAAGGTGCTGGGGAAGCACAGAGGCAAGAAAGTTAATGCCAGATAAAAGGTACAGAATGGTTTTGCGAATATGGAGGCATTTAATGAATCGGATTGCAGAATACAGAGAATGCAAGGAAACACACTTCAGGCCAAGGAACTAGTTTCCCCTAGAGTACAACTTTGGCCGTATTTCCTACATTTGAATGCATAGTGTTTTTGTTATTAATTTCAAATAGTTTGTAACTTAGTTTTAATTTTCTCACTGGTTCATGACTCAATTTCTATTGTCAGAGTCTATAACTGGTTAGATTTTTTTGTTTATTAAGTTGTTTTATTTGTATTGTTTTGGGTCAGAGAAAATTACTGAACTCTTCTTGGTTTAGGAATTTGTGTGCTCTATTAAATGATCAACTTTTACAAATGTTCCATGGATATTTGAAATGAATATGCAAATATAGATACATTTTCTAAAGAGTCAAAGGATTGGATTGAATTATTCTAATTGGATTGGATTATTCTAATCCTCACATATTTTTTCTTTGAGGAAATAAATCCTGAGATGAGAGTTTCTCACTGGTATCTTGGATTGAATAAATTCTATATTTCTTAGTTTTTAATTCATGTAATTAGATGCTATGTGTTTTGGTGTATAAAAATGTGGGATTATTATGTCTTCTTAGATTATACTTGCTAATCAGTATAAAACACCTATCTTAGGGCATCTGGATGGCCCAGTCAGTGAAGCATCTGACTTTGGCTCAGGTCATGATCTCACGGTTCGTGAGTTCAAACCCCATGTCAGGCTCTGTGCTGACAGCTCGGAGCCTGGAGCCTGCTTCAGATTTTGTGTCTCTGTCTCTCTCTGCCCCTCTCCTGCTTGTACTCTGTCTCTCTCTCTCTGTCAAAAATAAATAAACATAAAAATATTTTTAAAGTATCTATCTTGTTTCATTTAACTTTTGTGAACTAAATTTATTGTAAAACAGGAGCCTGGGAGATTCAGGCTTCTGGTTATGGAATGAGTAAGTCATGGGAATAAAAGATGCAGCAAAGGAATACAGTCAGTGATCATTGTAATAGTGATGTAAGGGGGCAGGTGGTAGCTATACTTGTGGTAAACACAGCATAATGCATAACTTGTCAAATCACTATGACAAGTATGCCTGAAACTAATGTGCCATTGTGTGTCAACTATACTCAAATTAAAAAACAAAAGATTAAAAATTTACTGTCAAACAAATGTGGTCATAGCTAATCTGTTTATATACGAGATGCATTGTACTCACCACCCTTTTGTGTCATATTATTTTAGGATGATTTTTTATATTCACAGTTTTTTACTCTTTTAAAAAATGTAGCCTATTAATATATATTTTGATTGCTCATATGGTCCTATGCCTGTCATTTAATTTTGTATGTTCTGATACTTTTGGGGGGTGTTTTATTTTAGCTTTCTTTTCTTTCTTTTGCTTCACTGATTTCTTTTAAAAATTCTTGAAAATTATTATTCATTTTCTTTTCTACTAGTGGTGGTTCTTTAATCAATACACATATACTTAATCAATATAAAAAATAAAAATATCTATAACCTCTAAACAAATAAGAAGACATATTTAGCATGCTTTAATTTATCCTTTCTTACATTTACCTCTTCCTTAATACTTCAAATATTTTATAGACATAACCTGAAAATTTATTTTCACATCACCATCCATGTAGGTATATTTTATCTATATGTTTTGTCTTAAAAAAAAAACATTTTCAGGGGTGCTTGGGTGACTCAGTTGGTTAAGCATCTGACTTTGGCTCAGGTCATGGTCTCATGGTTCATGGGTTTGAGCCCTGCATCAGGCTCTGTGCTGACAGCTCAGAGCCTGGAGCCTGCTTCGGATTCTGTGTCTCCCTCTCTCTCTGTTCCACCCCCACTCACACTCTGTCTCTCAAAAATAATAAATAAACATTAAAAAAACCCCAACCCCCCCCCCTCACATTTTCTTGATAATTACGTGAACATTTACAGCCACAGTGAAGTAATTTAACTTTGTTTTACTGGGTTCATTGCTCCCATTTTGTGCCTGCTATCTCACCATTTCTTGAGTTTTTTATTGGATTACCATTTGTCACTTGGCTGGCGTAAGTTTTCTCCCTCAAGTAGTTGTTACAGAAAGGGTAAATGAGTGGACAATATTATTGGTACCATCAGTGACTTTCATAGCACTGTACCTACTAATCAGTTCTTTGCCCTCATCTTATCTAAGCTTTCTATAGCAACTGACAATCACTTTCTCTTGTCTTCATTTGGTTTCTAAGATGCCACTTTTTAAAAATTCTTTTGTCTTAACTATAGAGAACAATCAGATGGTTACCAGAGGGGAGATGGGTGGGGTGGGGTGGGGGATGGGTGAAATAGGTGAAGGGGGTTAAGAGTACACTTATCTTGATAAGCACTGAGTAATATATGGAACTGTTGAATCACTATATTGTACACCTGAAACTAATATAACATTGTTATGTTAACTACACTGGAATTAAAAAAAAAATTAATTCTCCTTTTAGCTCATTGGACACTATTTCTTGGCTGGTTCTTCTTTATCTCCCTCGTCTCTTTATGTTGAAATGTCTTAGCGCTTGTTTTTCAACTCCATTTTCTTCTGTTTTCTTTCATTCCCTAGGCGATCTCATTCAGGTCTATGGCTTTAAATGCCATCTATATATAGCCAAAGTTACATCTTTTGCTTTCACATCTCCTGTGAATGAATACTTGATATCTTGAAATTAACATGCCCCAAACTGAACTCTCATTTTCCCTACCCAAACCTGAACTTTCCTAAGTATTACTCCTTTTATTAAGTGTCAAATCTAGCATTCTACTTGCTTAAGCCAAAAACATTGGAGTCATGCAGTTCATCAAGCAAAATAAAACTTTGGGTTGTCAAATTCACTGAAAAATCTTGTAAGCTGTATCTTACAAGATATATCCAGAATTGGACCATTTCTTTCTTTCTTTTTATAAGTTTATTTATTTATTTTTTTAGAGAGACAGAGAGACAGAGAGACAGAATGAGTGGGGAAGGAGCAGAGAGAGAGGGAGAGAGAGAACCCCAAGTTGGGTCCGTGCTGTCAGTGCAGAACCCAATGTGGGCTCTATCCCATGAACCGTGAGATCATGACCTGAGCTGAAATCAAGAGTCGGACGCTTAACTGACTGAGCCACCCAGTCACCTCCAGAATTGGACCATTTCTTGCCATCATCCTGGTTACTACCCTTGTCCAAGCTACTAGTGTTTATTTCTGTTATTGCATAGCTTCCTAGCTGGTTTCTCTACTTCTGCCTTTGGCCCCCTACAGCCCATTCTCCACACAGCAGCCAGCCAGCATCTATTTCACTAAGAGTAAAAGTCCATATCCATATGATGGTCTATAAGATCTGTACCCACCCCCCACTCTGAGCTCATCTTCCCTTAACACTCTCCTCCTCACCTACTCTTCTCTAGCCACATGGATCGCTTTGTTGTTCCTCCTTCATAGCAAGTGTTTATTTCAAGGCCTTTGCATTTGCTGTTCCTTTAGTGTGAATGCTTTCCCTCACATTTCAACTGGGCTCTCTCCTTCACTTCCTTCAGGTCTCTGCTCATAGGCTGCCTTATCCCTTATCTCCAGTGCTTGGAATGTGCCTCACATGTTGTAATTCCTCAATAAACATTTGTTGATGTCTGTGCATAGTTGAAAAATGTTTTAATCAAGACTGGGCATAAAATTTTACATCCTAATCCTTTTTTCTTAGAACTCTGATCAGACCAATTTTTAAGAATCTTTTGGGGAGAAGATATTTAATAAATGGTAGCAATTATTTTTAAGGATGATATTTTCTATTTGACTATCATATTTATCCAGTAAACATTTATTAAGGGTATACCGTATATTGGGCATGTGTTAGGTGTGTTTATGAAGAAGATAAAGATGTGTAACATAAGCCACTTATTCTCTAGGAGTTTATACTCTAATGGGGGGGTATTATGTTAGGAATTATGGATAAATAACATTGTAAAATATGTATGTACGCTATTGGTATATATTTATATCTACACTTACATTTATCTTCACCAAGTTCTCTTTGTATCCATCCATCCATCCAAACATCCAATCAGTGGAGCCTTGTTTCCATATTTTCCCTGAATTGAGGAGGGGGAAAAAAAAAGTCTTGGATGAACCTGCTCTGGTAAGCATTGGTTGATGATTGTAGTGGGTCAGGCAGCTCTGTTGTTTAAAAAGGTGTTGCAGAGACCTTTTTCAGAAGGAGTGCATGAATGAAATACTTTTCCGGTGTGGACCAAGGCTAAAGCTCTACTCGCCTATAGGTTTTGTAATGTTGCTCTAGATGATGTGTACTGTTAAATTATGATTCACCTATATGATAAAATAGTATGAAGTTATTACATCATTCTAAAAGAGTATTTGACATTAAAAAAATTTTTAGGTAGGAGAAAATTCATATAAAATATTACTTAGTATAATATTTATATGTATTAAAAATGACTGGAAGAGAATATGCCAAAAAGTTCACAGTAGCTGTTTTGGGATAAAGGGATTATAGCTGGTTTGGATTGTATGCTTTATGTGTTTCTGTTTTTCTTAAGTTTTCTAATATAAATATTTATTACTTTTTTAAAAATTGTGGTAAAATCCCTTGTATGTGATGATTCACTTTTCTCTTGCTGCTTTCAAAATTCTCTCTTTGTCTTTTGAAAGTTTGATTATACTGTGTCTTAGTATGCATCTCTTTGAGTTCATTTTGTTTGGGATTCCTTGGGTTTCTTATGTGTTTATATTCATGTTTTTTATCAAATTTGAGAAGTTTTCAGCCATTATTTTCTCAAGCGTTCTCTCTGCCCCTTTCTCTCTTTTTTGGATAACGAAAGCATCCATTTTTCACTTTATAATGAAATAATATTGAGGGTATTATAAAATTGTTTTCTAGTTAATGAATGGATGCCAAGGAAAGAGAGAACTGGGCATTGTGTGGATGGACAAGAATTTGTTTGCTGGTTACCTACCCCAACTCTTCTGGGTATGGAGATAGTGTGGATAGTGGATGTGGCATACTATCCAGCATTCTAAGACAATGTTTTCAAAGTGTGGTCCTTGGGTGCCTGGGTGGCTCAGTTGGTTAAGTGTCCGATTCTTGATTTCAGCTCAGATCGTGATCTCATGGTTGGTTGTGAGATCAAGCCCTGCATCTGGCTCTGTGCTGGCCATGGAGCCTGCTTAAGATTCCCTGTCTCCCTCTCCCTCTGCCCCTCCCCTGCGAGCTCACTCTCTCTCTCTCTCTCTCTCTTGCACACACATACTCTCTCTCTCTCTCTCTCACTCTCAAAACAAAAGCAAAAATAAAAAATGAAGTGTGGCCCTGAGCAGCCACATCAGCATCAATATCGGCATCACCGGGCAACTTGTTAGAAAGGCAAATTCTACTTGGGGAGAGTCTTCTTCATTTAAGAAGTCCTCCAGATGATTCTGATGTGTGCTAAAATTTGAGAACCTGTTGTTCTGTAGGAAGGGTCCTTAACTTGAAGTTTAATATCTACACTATTCCTCTCTATCCTGTGCTCTGTTTGAACATTTTTTTTCTGTGTATGTATTATAGGAAGGGGATATCTCATATCTTTTTACTCTGTGTAATTGATCCTTGCAACATCTGGATGAGGTTGCAAGGAATCTGAGGTATAGAACTTAAATAAATATTCAAAGGCTATTGAGGCAGTGTCAGGAATAGACTCAAGTCTTCAGATTCAGAACTCTGTCCACAGGAACATACATGCTCAGATTTTCCTAGTGACAGATTAACAAATTGTAAAAATTAATCATAAGATTTAAAAAATTTTTGTAATGTTTTTATTTATTTTTGAGAGAGACAGAGAGAGTGTGTGATTAGGGGAGGGGCAGAGAGAGAGGGAGACACAGAATCTGAAGCAGGCTTCAGGTTTGGAGCTGTCAGCACAGAGCCTGATGTGGGGCTCGAACTCATGAACTGCCATCATGACCTGGGCCAAAGTTAGATGCTTAACCAACCGACTGAGCCACCCAGGTGCCCCAATTGTAAGATTTTTTAAAAATGTCTATTTGTTTATTTTGGGGGAGAGAGAGAGAGAGAGAGAGAGAGAGAGAGAGAGAGAGTGCTAGCAGGGGAAAGGGGCAGAGAGAAAGGGAGAGAGAATCTTAAGCAGGCTCTGTGCTCAGCATGGAGCCCAATGTGGGGCTTGATCCCACAACTGTGAGATCATGACCTGAGCCAAAGTCGAGGGTCGGATGCTTAACCAAATGAGCCACCGAGACACCCCAGTTACAAGACTTCTTTTGTTGATGGTTTTGTTTTCTTTTGCTTTTAATTATCTAAATATTAATTGATTTTAATTAAAAATTATTAGTTAAAAATTGTTTGGTTGCTGTTTTTTGCTCTCTGTATTATCACACCGCCTTGCTGTTTATTAGTTCTAGGTACCTTGTACTGGCTAAGAAAACCATTTTGGGCCCTTAGGGTGACACTAGAGAACCAAGGCTTTCTAGTGGTTACTTTTCAACTGAGCCCTGTTTTATTTTCAAAGGTAAGACAAATAAAGACCAGTACTTTAAGATGTTTATTTGATTCCATATTTATTTTCTTTTGAATTATATTTATTTTCCAATAGCTTTGGTGAAGTGAAAATCAGCAAAAAAAAAAAAAAAAAAATCAAGAACAAGTATTTAAGGATAAAAATCAGTTGATATTTAGGGCAGTACACGGTGTGGATAAAATATACTGAAATACATGCCACCTAGAGCAAACAGGTAAAATAGAACAGTCAAAACTCAGTGTTCCAGAAGCTGGCATGAATGGAAAACCCATCAGCTAAAGCAAGTTATCAGCCAAATGAATCCATTTTCATGCACAAAATGGATATATAGTAAATACCATATAAGAGCAAGGTTTTCTTAGGTTAATATCCATTAGAAGAACAGGCTCTTTTTAAAAAAGAAATACTCATTTTACTGTCTCTGTTGTATTTTCTAGATTTGAATTGGTTCTGTGTTTTGGGATTAAATTGCTCATTGATGGATAGAGGCTAACTGAAATAAACATGCTAATTATGTTTTCTGTTGTCATAATGCCTATTCAAATAATTCGTTTTTAATTAACTCTCTTGTATGGCATATAAGTTCTTCAGCCTTTCTATTAGTAGAATTTTAACTAGGCATTTTTGTCTCTTTTTCTCTCTCTTCCTTTTTAAATCTACCTTTTAAACTTAAAAAATTGATAAGAAGGGGGTGTTTGATTTTTGTAGCAGAATAAAATCTCAGATAACTTCTTTGATTTCTTCATATAAGCAAATAATCTCAGCTTTAAACCAGTTTCCCGTTTCTGTGTAGGCAAAGGCCACTGTCCATACTTTGTGGACAAAAGCCTGTCAAAGACTGTGAAGCCAGAATAGATATGATACTTTGGACAGGATTTGATTTGGAGAGTTTTGTGGATTGGCACAAGGAGCTAATGAGGGAAAGGTGTTGGTTTGGTATCCTGGGAGTCATTTGCTTCCTGTTCATTATAAGTAAGTCCTGGGGCTTCACCCTACCCAGATATTTAATGCATTTTATTCCAGTAACAGCAGCAACATCATCTTCTTCTTCTTCTTCTTCTTCTTCTTCTTCTTCTTCTTCTTCTTCTTCTTCTTCATCATCATCATCATCATCAATGATAACATTTATTTAAAGTTTACAATGTGCTAAACACTATACTGGGTATTTATATATGCTATCTGCTTTATCTTCATAGCAGTCCTATTGCAAAATGAATATTATTATCTCCATTTTAGATGGGAAAAGAGAAGCTCACAGAGTTTAGCAACTTGCTCATTGTCTCAGTTAGAAAATGGCAGCACTGGGCTATGAACTCAGATTTATTGGACTCCAGAGCCCCAGCTCGTAAGCATTAGGCTGTAATACTTCACAAGAGATTCTTTATAGTATGAGAAAAAAGATTTCAAAAAATGATATAGTGGGAAATAGAGGCATAATGTAAAGCCAGAAATGATCTTGGAGCAATTACTGTCTACGATAACGCTTATGTTTCTAAAAAGAGAAAAGTTGAGGTCTAGAAAAGTCACGGGACAGTTCACGTTCACACAGCTAGTGTAGGGTAAAGCCAGTCTAGAGCCCAGGTCTCTTGACTTTTAGAGTGGTGTTCTTCCCACTACCTCTCTTCCTCCATGTGTCTGCCTTCTGAGGTAGGGGAGTACTTAGTGTAATCCCAGTATAGAAAAGGAACAAATGGTAATGGTATGGCTATGGCCTATTGTGTTTAGAAGTTGAGCTCAAATCAATGGGCCAAAACTCTTATTGACCTTGATTTTTAAAAGTATCAGTGCTACATTGCTGTCAGTTGCCCTTATAACTAGATATTTTCTACCCTGCTCCACTATAGTGGCTTATTGTCATATGCGCATCATGTTATGGGAGTAGAAAGGGAAAGGAGAAGGCGAAGGAAAGGAGGGAGGGGGAGAGAGAGAATATAACATCTTTCGTGATATGAGTGATTCCCTGTGCTGTTCCTGGAACAAGTGTGCAGTGTGAGATGTGAATCTGCTGTGCCTCAGTCATCTTGGCTGCTTTGTGCCTTTCACGTTGTGAACCTCTTGCCATTCTTGGTGCTATTTTGGTGTTGACAGATATGTGATTTTGTACAGCATTCTCCAACTTCATCTGGTTTACAGCAGAGAAATAAAGGCCTGATTCAGTGCTGGAGGAAGGACTGGCTGAAAGATGTTACAATCTGTATTCCCATGACCCTTTCTAAGGGATCTTTAAGGGTGATTCTGATGGTGTGGTTTGCTAACCTAACTTCATGTAAAGTTACTCTACTGAATTTCTTTTTGCATCTTCTCTCCAGTTCTAATATATAATATTGTCTTTCAGAATAAGTGTTCTCTTCCCATTGTGGCCCTCCTTTGATACCACTCTCCATTATAAAGAGCATGTTCTGTCAGTTGGTCATTCTTAATCTCATTATACCCCAAACTGAATCCTGTGGTTGAAACTGTTTCATTGATACGTGTGGAATATTGACCTTCTAGTCACTTGAATGGCCATCTAGTTGTTCTGAGAACTGGGTTTTATTTTTCTCGTTTTTTGGTTTCTTCTCTCCCTCCCCCAATCATTGATGTTAAGCTTAGAAAACAGTAACTTCTAGGACTGTCTTCTTTTAAATAGTCCTTATCAAAATCATAATGTATTTATAATTTTTATACATTACAGATACTTTTAGATAATTAGGACAAGTGATCATCAAGAGACTTAAGGAATTTCTTTTAGTATCTAAGAGCAGAAGTCATCACATCTGCAGAATCAAGTCTGTGTAGCTTTTTATATCATCTTTCACTCATTCTTTTCCTTCCTTGGGCCTTGTACCCTTTAAGAATAGTTTTCTGTTGTTGAAACTCCAGTATTGGTTAACCCTTTCCTCATTTTCTTTTTGATGGGAAAAGTATAACTAGAGAAGACATATTTTAAAACCTTTTAGGGTGCCTGGGTGGTTCAGTTGGTTAAGCAACCGACTTCGGCTTGGGTCATGATCCCACGTTTCATGGGTTCCAGCCCCGCATCAGGCTCTGTGCTGACAGCTTGGAGCCTGGAGCCTGCTTCAGATTCTGTGTCTCCCTCTCTCTCTGCCCCTCCCCTGCTTGCTTGCACACTCTCTCTCAAAAATAAATTAAAACATTAAAAAAAATTTTTTTTCTTAAACATTTTGGGGGCACCTCGGTGACTCAGTCAGTTAAGCGTCCAACTCTTGGTTTCGGCTCAGGTCATGATCTCACAGTCAGTGAGTTCAAGCCCTGCATCTGGCTGTGTGCTGCCAGTGTGGAGCCGGCTTGGGATTCTCTGTCTCCCTCTATCTCTGCTCCTCCCCCACTCATATTATCTCTCTCTGTCTCTCTGTCTCTCTCTGCCCTCCTTTCTTCTCTCTGTGTCTCTCAAAACAAATAAATTTAAAAAAAAACCTTTTAAAAATGCCACAGATATGTAACACAAGATGGAGCACCCAAGATGGAAACCATAATCTTTTTCTAACTCCAGAATCATCACTTTTGCCTTATTGTTTTCATTTCAAACAAGTTCCTTGGTCCAGCACACATTCAAGGTGAGGGATTACAGAAGGGCATAAATACCAGACAGCAGTGATTATTGGAGGCGATCTTAGGAGTCATATGTCACTGAATGTGTGTTAAGAACAAAACATAATATGGAAGTGTCTTGGTGGCTCAGTTGGTTAAGCATCTGACTCTTGTTTTTGGCACAGGTCACGACCTCATGGTTTCCTGAGTTTGAGCCCCATGTTGGGCTCCATGCTGACAGTGTGGAGCCTGCTTGGGGTTCTCTGTCTCCTTCTGTCTCTACCCCTCCCTCTCTTGTGTTATCTCTGTCTCTCTCAAAATAAATAAATAAACTTAAAAAAAAAAAAAGAACAAAACGTAATACATACTTGGATGCAGCAAAAGCACCACTTCCATGGAACATGGAGGGCAGTAGAAATACAAAGTTGAGATAAATACCCTGAGTTACAACACTGTAACAGTGGCATGACTTTGTAAAAATATAGATAATAGGAAGTAGTTTAGGATAAAAAGTAAAGAAAGCTTTTTTTATCATTAGTATTTCCAGTCTACTTAGAAAAAAATCACATCAAAAACAGAATCATTAAGAAATTTATGTTTAGTAAATTATCATAAAATAATAAAAAAAACTTATACATGCTTTTCTCTTTTTCTCTCAAGTTTTTATTTTTTATTTGTTCTTCATTTCTTCATTTTTCTTGATTGACAATTTAGTGTTTTCCCTCTTAGGTTTATATTATGTTTTTTATTTGTTTGTTTTATTTATTGCTGAGATTCAATCAGTAAATCAGTTTTCATCATAAACTATCTTGCCAAATTCCTTTCCAAGTTTTGCCCCTATATTAATGGAAGGACTATTTGCAAAAGTTAGAGTTATGGGAAATCAAAACACCCTTGGGCCAGCAACAGTGGGAAGCTGTTATTATCCTTAAGCCTTAGAGCAAGGGGTATCATGTCATTGGAAACCATTGAAGCTGAAGATAAGAGATATGAAAATATGAGAGAGGGACTGTTCAACAGGAGCAGGGACAGAGCTACTGCCAGCCTATAGTCTAGCAGGGAGGAATCCAAGGAGATGAATATCTTAACTTCATTCTCTTCTCATCTTCTGATCTCCTGCTTTCCGTTGGCCAGACCCAGTGAGAAGCCATGAGGCAAGGGAGTCCAACTGATGCATCAATTGATGCTGGCTATATAGATCAGTTTCTCAGGGCAGAGCATGGTAGAAGATGGAGAATGATTCTGGAGGGGTGAAAGGAGAATGGTTAGCAAAGAAAGAAAAGTCTTTTTATTTCTTTATATTGCCCTTGTTTGAAATATGAGCTTCTTCGGGTGTACCCACTGTCTACTCTAAAAAGTTTTGAGTTTTTGCAAGTCTTCAAACTTGAATGACCCTGTAATGGTTACAACAAACTCAAGACACTTGGTCTCAGGCTTTCTTTTTTAAGTATTAGATCATGTTTATATTAGATTCTATTTATGATCCAAGTCATGACCTAAGAGTTGCTTTTACTGTGGATGTTTGACCTTGAAATGACTTGTATGGAAGAAATATGGATCCTTGTGAAATTCGGAACAATAAGAAATGGATGCCCTGTTGTTTATGCAAATAAATAATTTTTGTTGAGGCGTTGTTTATCAGTTTCTGTAGCACTATTTTATAAATATCAATAAACTTGAAGAAGAAAGTCTGGTTGATATAAGTTGAGACTAGATGTGATATAGTTATCACTATTCTCCATTTTTAAAAGCATTATTTTATATTTAGAAACAGTAATCATTACACAGAAGCAAAGAGGATCAATGAAATTTATTCACTAAATATTTATAGAGGCCTGTCCACTTAGTGTGAATGCATGGAGATAAGTGGTATAGGAATATGGTAGTTACCAAGATAGTCTTTGCTCTCAAGCAGTTCACCACCAAGTAGAGCAATTAAATGTGTAAACAACTGACAGTAATGATGGGCAGAGTCCTGTATACTCTGTTGGAGGTATAGGCTCTCTCCACTCCTTTAGAAGAATGCAGAGTGATCACAAAGGGATTAGTATTTGAACTGAGCATTGAATTGTGAGTACAATATTACAGTAGAGGAGGGGGAATTCATTTTGGGCTCAGGGAATGGCATGAACAAGGCACAGCTGAATAAAAAATACAAATGTGAAGGCGGGTGAACTCCTATATGTACATGCAATGAAAATACTAAAGGGTTTTCAGAAGCATTTGGTAGAAGATTAGGCCAGCAAGAGAGAACAGGGCTGGATCATCAAGATGCTTGAATGCTTTACTAAGGAGTTTACATTTTCTATCTGGCCTCTAAGGATTTTTTTTGAAAAAAGGGAGACAACTAGTGATAAAGGAAGGGGTCATCTGGAGATGTAAGAGAATGGTACACAGAGGCTGCTGGCAATAGTGCAAGAGTGATGAGGATGAATTTGCATGAAGGCCATGACATGGGGATAAAATGGAGACCACAGACATAAGACATCTTAGGTGCTGATAATAGATGTGTGAGGGGGTTTCTTGATTTTCATTTGGGATGATTGGTAGAAGGTGATGCTGTTACCTGACAGGCAATAGAAGAGAAAGAGTTGGCCTAGGAAGCATGTTAACAGGTTCAATTTTAGACTGGTTAAGTTTGAGGTTTTGGAACAATGGTCTAATATAGATGTACACTAGACCCATTGGAAATTTTAGTCAGAAGCTCAGGAGTCGCCTGGGCTCAGAATAGAAATCTGGGAACATCAGCCTGGCGATATTTTTAAAGCCCTGAGAATAAATGAGCCCTCCCCCATGGAGAGAGTTCAGAATTCAGAGTGGGCCAAAGAGAGAACTGTTTAAGGAGAGGTTGAACAAAAGGCCATAAAAAAGACCGAGAAGGAGAAATCAAAGAGGAGGAAAATCAGAGGACTGCAGTTATTGTAGAAGTTAAGGGGAAGGAGTTTTTAGAAGTTAATAATGCGACATTAAGAGTGCGTGTTTATAGCAACTTGTAGATTTGCCCCCCTTTTCCCCAGGAACTCTAAATTCTGCCCATATGGTGGGTTGAGGGGTCTGCAGCATTTGCAAGAGTAACTTTAGATGTCTAAAAAATTAAGGTGGTCCCTATAGCTGACGTGGTACTTTGGCCTAGTTCATACCCTTTAGTTCTGCAAAGGAACAAGGTGTGGCAACAAAATCCATTTCTTGTCATGATAGGTTCTGTCGTGTCTGAATCTGGTCATGGATATTAACCATTTTCCCTTCAAGCCACAAGTAAAAGAAGAAACTGGCTGTTCTGTTAAAACATTTAACACATAGGAAGAACAATAATGCTTTCTATTATGGATTCTCAATCTTCAAATATAATCAGAACTTGAAATATTTCAAGGTTTTTTCAGTTAACTTCATGGCTTTCTTCTTTCTTTCTTTCTTTCTTTCTTTCTTTCTTTCTTTCTTTCTTTCTTTCCCTTTTTTCTTTCTTTCTTATCAGTTGTTTCCCAAACCTTTTTTTTTGTTTTTTATTTATTTACTTATTTTTTTAAATGTTTATTTTTGACAGAGAGACAGAGCATGAGTGGGGGAGGGGCAGAGAGAGAGGGAGACATAGAACCGGAAGCAGGCTCCAGGCTCCGAGCTCTCAGCACAGAACCCGATGCAGGGCTCGAACTCACAGACTGCGAGACCATGACCTGAGCCGAAGTTGGATGCTCAATGGGCTGAGCCACCCAGGCGCCCCTTATTTACTTATTTCTAATGTGTGTTCATTTTTGAGAGACAGAGCACGAGCAGGGGAGGGACAGAGAGAGAGGGAGACACAGAATCTGAAGCAGGCTCCAGCTTCTGAGCTGTCGGCACAGAGCCCAATGTGGGGCTAAAACCCATGAACTGTGAGATCATGACCTGAGCTGAAGTCAGATGCTTAACCAACTGAGCCACCCAGGCGCCCCTCCTAAACCTTTTGTTAATGTGTGTATGTTTAAAATTTTCTTAACAATTACATATGCTAAGTGAGATCTGGTTAAGTATTTCTTTTGGTTTTTGTGTTTCTGTTTTTTCAAAGAAATTGAAATAACTTAAATTTTTTTTAAGTTTATTTATTTTGAGATAGAGACAGACAGAGAGAGAGAGAGAGCAGGGGAGGGGCAGAGAGAGAGAGAGAGAGAGAGAGAGAGAGAGAGAGAATCCCAAGCAGACTCCACACTGTTAGTGCAGAGCCCAACGTGGGGCTTGAACTCACGAACTGTGAGATCATGACCTGAGCCAATGTCAAGAGTCAGACACCTAACCGACTGAGCCACCCAGGTGCCCTGAAATAACTTTTTAAATGTTATCATGGTTGGAGCCTGCAGTAGGTAACCAAGATGATATGCACCATGGTAAGCCATTTCTTTTGGGACTCAAAGACATTTCTTGAACTCAGTGATTTAGGAACTAAAATTTAAATATACTGTACTGTATAAATGACTTCAGCAATACAGCATTTTTATACATTGTTTGAAGATGAAAGAGCAAGAGCAAACAAGACAGATTAGCATTCAATTAGGACCAGCAAAATTAGCTGTTAATGTGTGATGGTTTGCATGTCAGGGATGTGCATCTATAGCTTCGTGGACAAATTAAGATTTTTATTGGTATTTTTTCTATCACAGAAGTACTGTTCTGATAATAATAGCTTCATCCTTGTATTAGCTATGACAGAATGTAAGTAAGAAATCTCAATAACGATTAATGTTCAGTGTTCTTGGTGGGAGTGTACATCACTGTCAGAAGTGAGGAGATTTAGAGTGAAATTGTATTGTATTGTCTCTGATGGAGTGAGTTCGAGGGGTGGCTAGGCAGGACCCCAAACCTCAGCCATAGCCATCTAACACTGTCATAGGTTCTGCAGAGAGCTCTGTAGTGCAGCCTCTCCTAGCAAATGCACTCTTGCTCATTGTTGCTGGGCTTTGACCCCAAAGCCCTCTGTGGAAGCCCTAGCTCTGGTGGGCTGACCTCAGCCACTCATGAGCGGGTACTCATTTTATCCCTCTGATCTATGACTCAGACTAAAAGGAGGCTCCTTTCACTAGGTCCAACCTTCTTTTTATCCTTGGTTCCTGTCATCCCGATGGTACGGGAAAAATAAACCCCAGGAGCAGAAAAAAGCGTTCACTAGCATTACTTCCTAGTCTGCCTACCAAGCACGAGGCAGCTTATTACACATGGAAAGAGGCATTCAAAGGAAGGACAGTAACCTGTATTGATTCTGATCTAATAGAGTCAATAACCTCTATTGACTCTAATAACCTCTATTGACTCTATTGACTCTAACCCAAAAGGAGCATGCCCAAGAACTTTGGACTGTCCCACTTTCTAATGTGGATCATTTGGCATTGATCTCACACCAATACCAATTCTTCCGTTTTTTTCTTTTTTCTTTTTTTTGAGAGAGAGAGAGAGAGAGAGCACATGCATGGGGAAGAGACAGAGGAAGAGGGAGAGAGAGAATCCTAAGCAGGCTCCATGCCTAGCCTGACTCAGGGCTTGATCTCATGACTGTGATATCGTGATCTGAGCTGAAATCAAAAGTCAGATGCTTAACAGACTGAGCCACCCAGGCACCCCCCCTCCTCAATTCTTCTGTTTCTTACAGTGACAGAAGGGGAGTCTTAAAATCCTGAAGGTAGTTTGTATTTCTGCATTTAAGATGGAAAACATAGAAGATGGTAGAAAAGGGTTTTCACTTTATGAGATTAATCTGTGTTAAATCAGGGGCAGAAGAGAGTTGAGTTTTAAAAGGCTTGGGAAGACCTGAATAATGTTGTGTGCAAAGCCACAAGATGCATAGTTTTGACAAGGCTAGAATCACATACCCTGAAATTTGAACAGAATTTAGAGAATACCTGGGATGTTTAATTTTCAAAACTCCTCCTGAGCCCAGGGCAGACCTTTCACCCTTTCCTAAAGTAGTGTCTCAGGCAAATTCTTATGCAGGGTGGGGTCTACTTGCCATCCCTTTGCAAATCCATGCCTCCCCACCTCTTATAGGTTAGCAAATAATCCTTTATATTTGTTTAGTATTGCATTTTCAAAGGGCTTTCCATATATTAACATTTAACCCAGTGCATTAATCACAGAAGAAGAAATTGAGGCACTCTTAGTGGAAAGCCTCTGTCTAGGGTTGATGGTCTTTAAACCGCCACAGAGCTCCCTTCTTTTCATAGGATTCTGTGTTGGGACAGCAAGCCCTTAAATACAGGGAAAAGCATACTAAAGGCAGTTGTCTGAGAGATTCTGAAGACATTCCCTTTCCCCTACTAAGACCTTAAATTCCATCAATTCTAACAATTTACTTCCCTAAGTCTTCTAAACCTTCTGTAAGAATGTGACTATCCATGCAAGAGAGTTATTTGCTTAAATTGAAGTGTGCCACATTGAAATTGTTGAAGAAGTAGTAATTATAGCAGATTGGTTGGTAGTTTGATGTACAAATGCATGTGGCAAACAGTTATTAAGAAATTGTGAAGTTCAGAGCACTGAACTGTGGAATAATAAGTGATCCCTTTCCCAAAGATTTTACAGTGTAGTAAGAGATCCTCCAGTGGGAACGGGGGAGATTTTGGAAACAGAGTAGCTGTGGGAAGTGACGAATAGTGATATAAATAACCCTGTTTCCTTTTGTGAAAGTTGGATTTGGTGACCAATTTAAGAAGTTTATTTGGTGGCATTATATAGTGTGATGGGGTAAGTTGAATATGAGGCAGGTTCCAAGAGGGTGGATGAAATGCTTAGTGGGATGTCCTATAACTAAGATGTTCTGTGAATAACACATGAGTGTTCCATGCAGATGATATATGAATTTTTGAAATAAATGAGCTGTCCTGGGGCTGTATTTAAAAGGAAGGAGAGCACACTCAAAGAACAGCACAGAGAGTCCTGGGTCTCTCAATAGATGGATTAATGAGTTTGAAGGAGATAATGTAGAAAAAATTAAATTATGAAGTTGCAAAATAGGTAAATGCTATATTTTGAACAAGTGTGGGGAACCTAGGCTCTCAAGGAGTAGACAGTGGACTCTGATGTCAGAGGCTGAAGAAAATCTGATTTTTTGAGTTTTGTTAACATGAAACTACTTATTTTAGTTTATTTTGAGAGGGAGAGTGCAAGCAGGGGAGAGAGGCAGAGGAAGAGAGAGAAACCTAAGAAGGCTCCACACTTAGCACAGAGCTTGACTTGGGGATCCAACTCATGACCCTGAAATCATGACCTGAGCCGAAATCAGGAGTCAGTGCTCAACCAACTGAGCCACCCAGGTGCCCCAAAATGCCACTAATTCTTTAAAAAAATTTTTTTTAAGTTTATTTATTTATTTTGAGAGGGAGAGAGGAGGAAGAGGGGCAGAGAGAGAGGGATAGAGAGAATCCCAAGCAGGCTTTGTCCTGTCAGCAAGAGCCCAAAGTGAGGCTCAAACTCACCAACCGTGAGATCAAGACCTAAGCTGAAATCAAGAGTTGGAAGCTTAACCGACTGAGCCACCCTGGCATCCCTGCATGCAACTAATTCCTAAATCAACTTATTGAGGTATAATTTATCTATAACAAATCATTTTAAGTACGTTTCAGCAAGTTTTGATAAATGTATATAGCTGTGATCACCATAGCCGAGATAACAGAACATTTCGTCATTCCAGAAAGTTCCCTTCTGCCCCTTCTCAGTTACCCTCTACCTCTACCTTGGTCCCAGGCAACAACTGGTATGCTTTCTGTCACTATAGATTTAAATTTGTCTTTTCTAGAGTTTCATCTGAATGAACTCGTACAATTCGACACTTCTTTTGTGTCTGGCTTGTTTTTGCTCAGCATGTCTCTGAGATTCATCTATGCTGTTGTATATATCAATAGTTCCTTTCTTTTCATTTCTTTGTAATATGTACGCATTCAGCTATTAATGGATATTTGGGTTCTTTCTAGTTTTTGACTACCATCAATAAAATTGCTGTGAATATTCATGTACAAATCTTTGAAAAGAAATATGTTTTCATTTTTCTTGGGTGAATACCTAGGAGTGGAATTTCTAAGTCGTACATATCTTCTTTGTGAAGTGTCTATCCAAGTCTTTGGTCAATTTTTAAAAAATTGTTCTGTTTGCTTTCTTATTATTGAATTGTAAGATTTCTTTATGTATTCTGGATAGAAATTTTTTGTCAGATATATGTGCTGTGAATGTTGAAACTAATTTTTGGCCACTAGAAATTACTGAAAATCTTGCCATAGTAGTGGGTTCAGTGCGTAATTGAAATAAAAATAATGGTCTGTATGCTAAAATGTAACACTTCTGCTGTAATGTCATTCATTTGTGTATAATAGAAAAATATAGATTAAAAATACTCTTTGTCATATTCAACTTTAATGATCTCAGATTTCAACCAAGATGCCTGCCTACATATCTCTCTTTTCAGTATACTCTTAAATCCACCTTTTTTTTTAAATATATTTTTTTAGACAGCTGCCAGTTGAGTGCCAGTTTTATATTTGAGTTTTTTCCTGGCAGCACCTTTGAGAAACATATGCTTCCAACTTCAGCTACTGCTTTTTGCTCCATATGCTTCTTGTTCCATTTCTAGGTATCAGAAAGGCATTTGGGTTGAATATGTGCATGATTAAGATCAAGGAGCTTACTGGTGGAGTCAGGCTTTCCAAATGTGAGAGAAAAGAAAATCTGACCACGACCAAACTTCAGAAACATATAACACCAAGCCCTTTTCTGCCAGTGACTTTAATTTTTAAGCTATAGGAACACTTGTTCGTCAGCTCTTTCTTGCTCCATTTCTGTGCGTTGTTCTAAGCTTAACTTCACGGGACAGAACACAGACAGACACTGCTCTCAAGAGCTTAGAGAACGGGTGCTGAGGACAAGAGAGGGAGTTCGAATTCTTGGATGCTTCCAATGCCATTCATTTCTGTTCCTCTACAACTGCATGTTATCGTCTGGTCTCATTGACTTAGAGGCTTTACATGACAGTATTTGGTTCAGAGACATTGAGTAGACATTCTACAAATGCTAGTGGGACAAATTTGGTCTCACAATCCCACTAATGCTTAAAAGTATTAAAGAAATCTCCCAATCCCTGGCATTATAAATAGTCTGTTCTAGCTAGATTCATCTAAGCTTGTATTGTTATGTAAACTATAGAGTGATGGGCCAGTGAAAGTGTTTCTACTTATAGAAATTGTGGATCCTTCTTGAACTTGAATTTTTGGGCTCGATTATTTTAAATATAACTAATCAATGGACAGTAAACAAAGTGATCTCTGGATGACTAAAATAGATATCATAAGGTCTTTCCTTCCTATCTCATATACTTTAGGCCTAGCAGAAATCCTTCAGCCTTGTGCATAGCTTATGTATTCTTATATTAGACACGATTTTCATAAGCTTGGTTATCTGGTTTCCACATGCACTGCTATTAAAAGCAAAAAGGCAGGTGGAATGGAGAGGGACTCTTATATGCAGAAACACTGATAGCAGATCAGAGGAAGAGACCACCATATAAAAAACAGGACATAACAGACACATGAAAAGATGCTTAACATCACTCATCATCAGGGAAATGCAAATCAAACTACAATGAGATATCACCTCACACCTGTCAGAATGGCTAAAATAAAAAACACAAAAAGACCAATAAGTGTTGGTGAGAATGTGGAGAAAAAGGAACACTGATGCACTCTTGATGGGAATGCAAACTGGTGCAGCCACTGTGGAAAACAGTGTGAGGATTCCTCAAAAAGTTGAAAATAGAATTACCCTACCATTCAGTAACTGCATTACTGGGTATTTACCAAAAAAATACAAAAAACACAATTCAAAAGTGTACATGCACCCCTGTGTTTATTGCAGCATTATTTACAATAGCCAAGTTATAGAAGCAACCCAAGTGTCCATTGATAGATGAATGGTTAAAAAAGATGCGCCTTATCTATCTATCTCTATAATAGAATATTACTCAGCCATAAAAAAGAATGAAATCTTGCCATTTGCAATGACATGGATGGAGCTAACAAACTGATATTTACTAGAGGGGAGGTGGATGGAGGGAAGGGTGAAATAGGTGAGGGGATTAAGAGTGCACTTATCATGATGAGCACTGAGTAATGTGTAGAATTGTTGAATCTCTATATTGTACACCTGAAACTAATATAACACTGTATATTAACTATATTGGAATTAAAAATAAAATAAAATAAAATAAAATAAAATAAAATAAAATAAAGGGCATGATTCGAAGCCAAGGCAATGTAGAACTATTTAATATGGTTGTAGCAAATCCCAACGGAGCCTGAGGGCATTTCTGTGTTATATGATGTGATGGCCCTGTATTACAAACAAAATACTAAATTATCATCAGTGTTCTTTTTGTCCTTTGTTTGTAATAAAATTCTAGACTGATTTCAAACCAAAATGATTAAATATAAGTTGCTGTGCCTCAAGATTTAAGGTCTTGACCATCAGGAAAACTTTTTCCTGTTCCCTGTCCTGATTCCTCTATGCTCTCCCTCCACTCCTCTGCACATGTACAACATACACGCTGACTCCTCATCCCAGACTCACCTGCTGAGGGCATTTCCCTTAGGAAAGAGTGGTTTAGCTGCCCCTCCTTAGGGTGCCCTTTACTTATACTCTCATGACTTTCACAACCCTGTATGGTAATTGCCTGTTTACTTGCTAATCTCTCCTAGCAAACCAAAATCTATTTACTAATATGTATGCTTACTACTTTGCACAATAGCACCTGGCAAATAATAGACGCTTATAGATACTTCTTGAATAAATGGATGGCTGAATAAATGTGAGTGAATCCAAAACAACTTTTGGGTAGCCAATGTTCATTTGTATAGTAGTTTAGAAAAGTAGCCTGCCCAAACCTTTTGAAAATTTGTCTTCTAATCTGTTTGGAAATTTCTGTCACAAAGCATCACAGTGGATAAGAAACAAAATTGAATCTAAAAATGGGTACTATGTATAAATATTCTAATATAATAGAGACATTATGGAATAAATGTATTGTTCCTTAAGAGTTCTTGTTTGATATTAAATTATCCACATCAAATCACACAATTGAATAGACTGCACTCCTATAATTTAAAGAATTATTTTGGAAAATACTACTTTAAGAACCATTAATAGTTCATCATTGACTTGGCTGAAAGAGAACAATAGGAAACATGTTATTTCATGGATCTAGTAATTAAGAAAAAATGCTGTTATATGGAATAATTTAAATTCAGAAAAAAGAAAAGCTTATTTCTGACAAGTTTACTAATGACCAAAAATTAGATGGCAGTAAAAAATATTAGGTGATAGCATTAAATTTCAAAATGCCACATTCAAGTCATCAGACTTGGAAGTACAATGATACATATGAATGAAGAAGGCGCAGGGTTTAAAGTACAGCGCCAGGAATAAAACAGAGATTAAAGAGAAGGGTTATTAAACCCTGGATGGTTGGTGAAAAAGATTATGACATTTTTTCATACTAGGATAATGGCTTTGAAATTCCTTTTATTTGTCTGAGTGAGAATCATAGCTATTAGTATTACTTAGTGTTAGAATAAAATTGGTGAAACCCACTAATACAGAAAGAGTCGGATTAGACTGGATATTTTAGGGCCTCTGTGAACCCTCTGACTTAGCAGGCTGACTGCCCCAGGAGCCTTTTCTGAGGTCTTTTCTTTCCTTCCTTTCCCCCCTTCATCTGGCCTGTGTCAACTATGCTTTTTCATTATCTGAGATCATAATTGGACCCCATAAGAACTGGGCTTTGTTCCAAAATAGATATTTGGCTGTGGCCATTTAACAGTGTTGCCTTAAAAATAAAAAGGCACACTAAAAAACAAAAACAAAAACAAAAACATTGAATATACTAAGTATGCACAGACTTCATCCTCCTGCCACTGTGGTAGGTACCCCCATAGGCTCAGGATAGAGTAAGGCTCTTGGAAAGGAAGAGGATGTCTGTTGAACATACTGTATGATTTGTTGTACAAAAGCTAAAAGTTTAATAGTTTGTTTTTGGATGGAATAAAAATTGCCTCCTGTCAGAAATAGCTGCATCAAAATGTCTGCTTTTTCCTTTCCTGTTTTGCGTTAGAAAGTTAATAAGAGAGTAGCTGGTGTGAATTGCTCTATGAAACTTGAGCTCAAGAAAACATTACTTGTCTATTTTTATCACTCAAATCACTTTCTGAGTGTTTCTTGCCAGGGCTGGTGAAGAATCTGATGTCAGCCATTATTTGGGTTCTTTCCCCACCCCCCTCCACCCCCACCCCTGCCACATACATGCACACACTGTATCGTCCTGACCTTGGTCTCCCAGGGCTCATTTGGTCCTGGGTGCATTGGGAGAGGCCTGGTCCTGAGCCATCGTCATGGTCACCATGGCTCCTTCTATTCACTTTGCCAAGTGGGAAATGGGCATGGTGAGCTCCCAGAAGTGCCCACCCATGCTCCTTGTCCCTGCAGGCAGGTTCCACAAGTGCCAGTCAAGGGCAGCATGCTCCAAAGCCACCTATTTGTGGGCACCCTACTCAGATATCTGCCACCTCTGGGTACTCTATGGGAATAAGGGCTGAGGCCCCCAGACTGGATTCACTGCACCCCCAGCCTGCCCCTTCCCTTCCCGGCCCCCTAGTACCTCAGCTCTGGAAGGGCTTTTCTTGGCCTCCTCTTTCACAGTGAGGTTTAATGACCCATCTGGAAGCCCTAAACGGACAAAACTTTATGACCACAAAAGCCTATTTACCTTTCCTGCACATAAAAGGGTTTTAATTTTTAGGAATGCAATAATATGGCCTGCCATCTCCCAAGGATAGACTCTATATTTACTTTAGCAGGTGGAAACCAGCAGTTGCATTTATACATTTAGTTTTCATATCCTTCCGCATTGAATTCTCAATCACCCACATTCCTCCCCCACCCCAGGTTTTGCAAGTTTAATCATGGCATGTTCTAAAGGTTAAGGATTTAGGATCTTATATTCCTTGGAAGTGTATGACTATCACAATCTTAAAGACTGGTCTATTTCTCTTTCTTTCATCTTTCTCTGTCTGTTTTTGTCTCTGCCTTTCTCTCTCTCTCTCTCTCTCTCTCTCTCTCTCTCTCCTCTCCTCTCTCTCTCTCTCTCTCTCTCTCTCTCTCTCTCTCTCTCACACACACACACACACACACTGTTAAAGATCTGAGAATATTTGTTTTGTTCCAAAACAAATCTCTTAGCAATCAAAGAATGGTGGCGAGGGAATTTTTGTCTCGTAATGCTAAATTGTAATTATTTTACTCATCCCCCAAACTTTCTCCATATATTAGAAACTTACTATAACATGATCCAGTTGTAGTATGGAATTTAGCATACCCAGGTGCCCTTGGCAGCTAAGAAGGCATAGTTACTGGGTAGTCCTTATAACATGGCCACATGTGTGACACAGTGCATAGTAGTGACTATGGCAAGCTTTCCTTCTATTAAAACATTTTTTTAATTTTTTTTTTTTGTATTTAAGACAGAGAGACAGAGTGCGAGTGGAGGAGGAGCAGAGCGAGAGGGAGACACAGAATCCAAAGCAGACTCCAGGCTCTGAGCTGTCAGCACAGAGCCTGATGTGGGGCTTGAACCCATGAACTGTGAGACTCAAGACCTGAGCCAAAGTTGGATGCTTAACCGACTAAGCCACCCGTGTCCCTCCTTCTATTTTTATTTAGCCTTCCAATCCTATTTTTATTTAGCCTATCTTGCTTAGCTTAAATCAGAAATTTATAAATCCCTTTTTAAACTCTGATTTTGCCAAAGATATACAAGTCTGATCAGATTTTGCCATTCAAAAGCCATTTAAACTCCTGAAATTTAGTTTAGACAATCCCTGTTCTTCTCTGTAGTATGTTCCTATAAAGGATATAGAAAACAAAGATAACAAAAAATTAATATAAGTATACCTAATTCTATTGCACTTCACTTTATTGTGACCTGCACATTTTACATTTTTACATATTGGAAGTTTGTGGATCTGCATCAAACAAGTTTATGGGCACCATTTTTCCAACAGCATTTGCTCACTTTGTGTCTCTTGTGTCACATTTTGGTAATTTTTGCAATAATTCAGAATTTTTTCTTATTATTATATTTGTTATGGTGATCTGTGATCAATGGTCTTTGATGTTACTATTGTAATTATTTTGGATTGCCATGAACCATGCCCATATAAGATGGTGAACTTAATCGATAAATGTTGTGTGTGTTCCGACTGCTCCACTGACTGGCCATTCCCCGTCTCTCTTCCTCTTCTGAGGCCTTCCTATAGAGAATAGAGACACAACAATATTGAACTTAAGCCAATTAATAACCCTATAATGACTTCTAAGTGTTCAAGTGAAAGGAAAAGTCACATTAAAATCTAGAAATGATTGAGGCGCCTGGGTGGCTCAGTCGGTTAAGCGTCCGACTTCAGCTCAGGTCACGATCTCGCGGTCCGCGAGTTCGAGCCCCGCGTCGGGCTCTGGGCTGATGGCTCAGAGCCTGGAGCCTGCTTCCAATTCTGTGCCTCCCTCTCTCTTTGCCCCTCCCCCGTTCATGCTCTGTCTCTCTCTGTCTCAAAAATAAATAAACATTAAAAAAAAAAATAAAAATAAATTTAAAATCTAGAAATGATTAAGCTTAGTGAGGAAGACATGTTGAAAGCCAAGACAGGCTGCAAGCTAGGCCTCTTATACCAAATAGCCAAGTTATGAATGCATGGGAAAAGTTCTTAAAGGAAATTAAAAGTGCTACCCCAGGGAACACACAGATGATAAGGAAGTGAAACAGTCGTGATAGTGACATGGAGAAAGTTTGAGTGGTCTGGGTAGAAAATCAAACCAGCTACAACATTACCTTAAGCCAGAGCCTAATCCAGAGCAAGATCCTAACTCTCTTAAGTTTTGTGAAGGCCAAGAGAGGTGAGGAAGCTGCAGAAGAAAAGTTTGATGTTAGCAGAGTTTGAATCATGAGATTTAAGGAAAGAAACCATCTCGGTAACATACAAGTGCAAGGTGAAGCAGCAAGTGCTGATGTAGAAGCTGCAGCAAGTTATCCAGGAGATCCAGCTAAGATCGGTAACGCAGGTGGCCACACTACACAGCAAATTTTCAATATAGATTAAACAGCATTGGAAGAAGATGCCATCTAAGGACTTTCATAGCTAGAGAGGAGAAGTCAATCCTCTGAGGCTTCAAAGCTTCAGAGGACAGGCTGACTCTCTTATTAGGGGATAATGCAGCTGGTTATTTTAAGTTAAAGCCAGTGCTCACTGATCATTTTGAAAATCCTAGGGTCCTCAGCAGTTATAAATCTATTTGTGCTCTATAAATAGAACAACAAAGCCTGGATGACAGCACATCTGTTGCAACATGGTTTCCTGAATATTTTAAGCTCACTGTTGAGACCTACTGCTCAGAATGAAAGTTTTTTTTTTCCAAAATATGACTGCTCATTGACCATGTACGTGGCCACCCAAGAACTCTCATGGATGTGTAAAAAGAGGTTAATGGTGTTTTCATGCCTGCTAACACAATATCCATTCTGTAGACCATGGATTAAGAAGTAATTTAAACTTTAAGTTTTATTATTTAAGAAAAATACATTTCATAAGACTATAGCTGCCATAGATAATGATTCCTCTGATGGATCTAGGCAAAGTAAATGGAAAACTTTCTGGAAAGGATTCACTATTCTAGATGCCATTCAGAACATTCACTCTTAAGAGGCATGTGTGTGGCTCAGTCAGTTAAGCATCCAACTCTTGATTTTGGCTCAGGTCATGATCTAACAGTTTGTGGAATCATCGAGCCTGGTGTTGAGCTCTGTGCTAACAGTGCAGAGCCTGCTTGGGATTCTCTCTCTCCCCCTCTCTCTGTCCCTACCCCACTCGTTCCCTCTCTCTCTCTCTTAAAAAAGTAAAATAAAAAAGAACATTCACAGTCCATGGGAAGAGGTCAAAGTATCAACATGAACAGGAGTTTGGAAGAAGTTGATTCCAACCTTCATGGATGACTTTGAGAGGTTCAAGACGAGTGGAAGAAATAACAGCAGATGTGGTGGAAATAGCTAGAAAACTAGAAGTGGAGGCTGAAGATGTGAATGAATGACTGCAATCTCATGATAAAATGTTAACACAGATGAGGAGTTACTTCTTATGAATGAGCAAAGAAAGTGGTTTCTTGAGCTGGAATATACTCCTGGTGAAGATGCTGTAAAGATTGTTGAAATGACAATAAAGGAGTTATTAGAATATTGCATAGATTTAGTTGGTGAAGCAGTGGCAGGATTTGAAAGGATTGACTCCAATTGTGAAAGAAGTTCTTTGGGTAACATGCTATCAAACAGCATCACATTCTACAGAGAAATTGTTGATGAAAGAAAGAGCCAATCAATGAGGCAAACTTCATTGCTGTCTTATTTTAAGAAGTTGCCACAACCACCCCAACCTTCAGCAGCTACCATCCTGGTCAATCAGCAGCTGTCAACATCCAGGCAAGACCCTCCACCGACAAAAAGATTAAGACTAGCTGGAAGCTCAGATGATGGTTAGCACTTTTTAGCAACAAAGTATTTTTAAATTAAGGCATATACATTTTTTTAGACATAATGCTGTTGCACACTTAATAGACTACAGTAAAGTATACACACAATTTTATATGCACTGAGAAACAAAAAAAAATTTTTTTTGACCTGCTTTATTGTGATATTTGCTTTTATTGCAGTGGTCTGGAACTGGATCAGCAGTATCTCAAGAAATGCCTGTATTTAATCTTCTCTCCTCTGTATAATTACTGTAGAGCCTGCAGTCACCCTTTGAAATCAACGTTGTGAAGCCTAGCTTTGGTACTTGGCCTATCAGTAGGCTGAATATTAGGCTGAGGGAGACAGAGGTTGTGGGTGATATGTGTTGGTTGAAATTTTGTGTGTGTGACCAAAAGGACTATACAGAGGGTTTCATTCTGGTTTTAAGAATTTTTTTTAATTGAAAATCAAAAAGCCTAGTTCTGTAGGCATTTCAGTTCAGTTTCTAACTCTGATTTCTTCTTTTTCATGTATAAATCAGACTACATTTAGCAATAATTTTAAGGGGCCTTTGTTTGGTCCCATTTACAAAATTGATTAACTAAACATTTAAGCTGCTTATAAATTTAAGATCTTTACTGTTTTCTTTTTAGGTAATTAAATTGAGTTAAACAAAATGTTGGTAGGTGGTAAATACTACTTTGGTCTTCAAGTTCTCTTAAATGTTCTAAATACATAATATTACAAGAAAGAATAGATTTTTGGATAGGAAATTTTTTTATTTTAAAAAGTCTTCTATACTTACATTTAACTTTTGAAACTTCTGGGGCATAAAAGACAAAATCCCTTTTAAGGAAGGCAGGTGACATCTCAGTTAGCTAAGGTTACTTATGACCAGAGATTTCGGTCAGACTTGCAAAGACCCAGAGCACCTCTCATCACCAGCTAGGAAAACCAACAAATGCCAAACAATTAGGGCTATTTCTCAGTATACTGAAATTACTAATAACCTCGGATTTCCATCTGGACATTGATTAGATTCTAGTCAGCCTAGGAGGCACACATAGAAATTATTTTATAATTGTTCTCTCATAGATTTCATAGTCTTGCATATTCGTATGTCCATGGTTTAGATTACATACACCTTACCAAGTTCTGATTGCTGGCACAAGTTCTATCATATGCCAGGGCTACTGTTTGCATCCTTTTGGTTCCTAAATTATATAAAAGATTTCCATTTAAGTCTGAAGACTTTTGAGCTAGATGTGATTTTTTTTTAATGTTTGTTTACTTTTGAGAGAGAGAGAGAGACACACACACAGAGCATGAGCAGAGGGGCAGAGAGAGAGGGAGACGACAGAATCCAAAGCAGGCTCCAGGCTCCGAGCTGTCAGCACAGAGCCTATGTGGGTCCCGAACCCATGAACTGAGAGATCATGACCTGAACTGAGTCAGACGTTTAACTAATGAGCCACCCAGGTGCCCCTAGATATAATCTTTTCACATGTGCCTAGGACCACATACTCTCTAACTTAAAATGATCTATATTGAATTGGAATATTTCAGTGTCTACCTTAAAGTCAACTCTCATGAAGTCATAGTTTCTACAGTAGTAAAAACTGAAAACATTTATGCATTTTTGGCATTTGCCAGTAAGCAAACTTATGTATCAACTTTTCTTTTCTTTTCTTTTTTCTTTTCTTTTCTCTTTTCTTTCTCTTTCTCTCTTTCTCACTTTGCTTTGCTTGCTTTTCTTTCCTTTTCTTTAGTTTTCTTTCCTTTTCTTTAGTTTTCTTTCCTTTTCTTTAGTTTTCTTTTCTTTTCTTTTCTTTTCTTTTCTTTTCTTTTTTCTTTCGAACCACCTCTGTGCCAGGCACTGTGCTAGGCAAAAGGAATGTAATCATTGTTGAGGCAAACATGGATTCTCTCTTCTTAAAGCATATGATAAAGTTGGGTTGACCATATCCTAGTAGTAAAATTGGGGACTATAGGGCAAGTATTTATATATTGGGGCTGATTTCTGCCAATGAATAAACTACCTCAAGGTACTAATTTTCTCCTTCTCTGGAGTGAAACTAATGCCTGTTCTGTTGGAGTTGCTATAAAATTAACTTGGAGATAATTACTAGCAAACAACTAGAATTTGTGTTTGGTTACATCAAGAGTAACCTCATGGAACAAAGAAAAAAGTTCACTTCTGAAAGCAATCAGTTTATTCCCTATTCACTAATGAGCTTTATGTTAAAATGATGCTACTTTGCCTCTTAAGACCTTACTATCAGATATCACAATAAAGCTTGCTCATTGGATATTGGAACAAGTCACACAGTACAGAACCATTTAGGCCAATTCCTGCCTTATTTCCACTTGGAAAATTTTTTGAATGGAACATTTATCATTCTGAAAGAACTTCATGTGAAAACTCCATGTTTTACTTCCTGATTCTCAAGAATTTATTTAGCATTTAAGAATTTAGAAGTTATTCTAATCAGTCAAGATGACTTAAAAAATGTGGCCTTATTTTCACAAGTTTTAGGTCATTAAATAGTATATGCAAATGGGTTTCTAAGTGGGTTCAACTCATGGCAACACTTGGGAAATAGCTTTATTCTTCTCTCACTACTGCTCTCAAGTGACATAGCATCAAAGGATATGGAAATAGGTCCTAGAAGATTAAACAGAAAAGTGGTTAGCCATTAGGAATATCAGTTTCCTCTTCAGTCATTATCATTTTTAAATGAATATTGAGGAGAATCAGATGCTACCTGTGTTTGATAGGACCCAAGAATGATTCTCTGCTAGGCAAAATAGTCTTTTTCAACAAAGCATGTCAGGGTGCATTTGAACCTTGGAGAATAATAAAGTCTCAGGATGATCTTTTCCTGGAACTCTGGAAGTCCTGACACCTTCACAAGATGTTTTTTTTTTCTTCTCAGGGGAAGCAGATGGAATTAACAGACTCCATTATCTGCTATTCTTAGGCAAGCTAAACCACGATTTGTGCTCCCCTTTCCCAAGAGGATGAGATACTTTAGCAAAAAAAGATAAATTTTTTTGCAAATGCAGTTAAAAGTCTCTCTTTAGAAATTATAATCACTGTTTCTGTTTCTTTTAAAAAGAGTATAAGGTTTACCTGCTCTCCCAAATGATGAAAGAGGATGTGATTGGATGTTGTCAGTGAGCCACAACTTCTGCCCCAGGGAAAATAATTACCCTCTTCGGAATAGTCAGTTGGTTGCTCCCGAAGTGCTTGGCTATGGGCTATGAGTAAAACCCAGCCACATCAGCTTGAAGCCTAGAAAGATTGGATACATTGAAGAATCCAATCTTTTACAGAAGGTTAGAAGCAGTGTGGGTAATAACAAAAGATTGTATTTGAGAGGGATATTTAAAACTTTTGTTTTTTTCTCTTTTTATATCCTGAATCTTCCAGAATCAAAGGAAAGTATAGCCCAGAGAGGAAATCATCTGTAGTTTTGGCATGTTCTATCATAGTGAATGAGAGAAGCAAATCTAGCCAGCCAAGTCTAGCCTGATAATGAATGGGGCAACTTCCAGATGGTGGAATTCAGCACGCACCTACCTACCTATATTGTTCTCTAGGACAATATAAAATAGTTTAGTAAGTCACAGAGCTTAAGTGTTAGAAGAATGCAGCATTCTCCATATAGTTGATGCCTGGAAAAACGTTTGCTGTTTCAAGGCTTGACAGAGGTACTGACATATGTCCTCCTTAATCTAAATGTAATATATAGCACTTCATGGCATATCATAAAGAAAAATCTCTAGAGCAGAGGGAGCAGTTATATAATGGTAAGGCTGACTTCTCCATATGGGACCAAGATAGGTCAGTTATATTTTTGCAAAATGAACCTAAAATTACAAGCTAAATTCTGACTTATGTCTGGTGATAGGAAATAATTCACATTTAGATTTCCTCACAGATATGTTATCCTTCTGTCGGCTGTTTACTGACATGAAACCTCATTGTAGAAAAGCTAGAGGTTCATTTTTACCTAGCTCAGCAACAATGTGTAAAATGACTATTTTCTCCTGTTTGTTTTATATTCCCTTTAAGAATAAACTGCATCTGTCCAAACAAATTCAACTTGTAAAAAATCAGAAAATCAGGAAGCTATTCCTAATCATTGAAATCAGCTCTTAGAATTTTAAATATGGAAACTACGTGTTATTATCAAATGAGAAGCAGTCGTGACCGTTTGCAACAGCCGCTGTTCTGCAAATCTGATATACCAGTTCACTAAAACCCCTATTTATAAGTGTCACATTTGCATGCATAAAATTGAACTGCTCATTCCAATTCATGCTGCCAGTGAATTTTGGAAGGAGGAATCATGAGATTTTTGAGAGGCTCTTTATTTTATTTAGTATCCATATGTTATGGAGCACATAGATGGAAATACAGTCTAGTTGTACTTTAAGCTAGCCATTTGGTGATCAAAACAACGTTTGAGTCGAATTTGGCATATTATTCTGATTTTGTCATTATTAACAAAATTTGTGGTTTTGAATTTTTATAGCAGTTGTCCTTGGGTCCTCAGGGGGCTGTTTTGTTGTAAACTAGTCCACTATTGCTGGAAGGGGAATACCAGACTCTTTTCATTCTTTATCTCAATAATTTTTTACATCTGTATCATTATTAATAAGGATAAAAAGAACTACCTTATATTTTTAGAGAGCTTAAGATTTAGTCATACTTAGTGTTTTTTTTTTTTTTACACCCAACATGGGGCTTGAACTCACAACCCTGATATCAGGAGTCACGTGCTCCAGTGACTTAGCCAGCCCAGCACCCCTAGTCATCGTTATTATATCATGTAGTTTCTTCACATAAAATTGGTGATACAGCTAAAGCAGATATTTTGAAGGAGGGAATTGAAGTCTAGAGAGTAAATGACTGGTCCAGGTTTGAAGAATTAGTTAAGACTAGAGCCAGCCAGCCAGAAACCCTGCTCCTTCTGCTCTTACAGGGTGCTAGCATTCTTTACAGGACGGTCTTGACAGAGTTGATGGGGGTAGATGGTTGTGTCTGCTTCTCTGCCAATTTTAAGTCTAATGAATTCCTCTCTTGCTGGAGGGCTGCAGCAGCACCCTCCTTTATGCTTTCTGAACCTTAACAGGTTGCACCATGCATTTTGGTACTTGATTAGAATTCTAGAATTGGGGAACAAAAACTTAGATCATCTAGCCAAGGCCTTTGTTCAAATGAGTGGAGTGAAGAAGCTGCTGTGTTTGAGATGCAGCAGCTAATAAATAGTAGTCCTGGAACCAGAACTCCTCTATCCTATCTCTTTCCACCACATGAATTGTTCTCTGTAGTTTCATTTCGATAAGCCAGACTCCACACCAAGAATTTAAGCTTTTGGAGGACAGGGACTTCTTAGATCTCCCCATGACCATTCCACAGTGCTGAATACATTCCCAAGGTCATGGAAGTGCATACTGAATTGATTTCGGAGCAAAAGAATTCTGCTAGTTGTGCTGGCACTGGCTCCCTCCAACCAAGTGCTTGTGGGGGGGAAGGGGGGAGATATTTGTCTCAGTTTGACAAGTCCTTTTCTGGCTCTGCTGTGAATGTGCTATAGCAATGGTGGCTGTGGGTGATGGATACAAAGTCAAGTACTAATTTCACAGGACTGCACTCTTTCCTAAATAGATGGTCATCATGAAAATATTCTCCTGAGCCTCCTTGTTTGTAGTACTGGGTGTGTAGAGCATGGATTGATAGAGGGACTTCTTTAAGAGGCAAGGCACTCATGCTTGTTTCATTTCAAGTATATTCCAAGGAGCTTGTTATAGCCCTATAAATAATCATTGATCCTTCCAGGATGCCTCACAGCAAGTGTTTCTGATTTGCAGATGAATCAAGAAAGTGAGAGTTGTTAAGTTTTCTACCTAAGGCAAATGGGTTGATACTGTGCAAGCAGATAGATACTCTGAAGGACGATGGGGCAGGAGGCCTTTCTCTGCATCTTTGCCTTTGCCAGATGTGTGTACAAGGAACATCCCATGCCTGAAGGGAAGATAGAAAACTCTAACCTGTGTCACTTTAATACACCAACATCAGCAAAGGCCCGGAATCAAAGCTGGCTGTGTTATCTCTTCTAACCAGAAGCTCTCTCAGGAAAGTACAGTTGGAAAAGCAAAATAATTTCCAGTTGTGTCTTTGAAGTTGTCTGGTGTGTTATCATGGGTTTTTAATACCTACTGTGGATATTTTTAAAATAGAGAGAAATTATAAGGTGATAAATAGAGGAACTGTTTGAACAACTACATCTGAGGCCTAAAAAGTAACCTACATAAAATTTTATTTTCCTCCTTTACTTTGCAGCTGTGTCTGTATTCTGATGCTGGAGAATTTTCTTTTTAAATTAGAGACTTATACATGCTGGTAGTGAAACTGTTATACATTATGTGATTTTTATACCATGAAGTTTCTCATTTTTATGAGATCTATCATTTCCTTTGCGCGTGCGTGTGTGTGTGTGTGTGTGTGTGTGTGTGTGTGTGTGTGAGTGTGTTAGTGATTAACATGTCTATAAGAAAATCTATTTGCTTCAGTCTTCTCCTGTGGCTGGTCAAATGAATCTTGCCACTCATGGCTCATTTTAATTGGTGACTATATGAGTTTATTATACTAATTTTTCTGTTCTTTTGTCAGGCCACTACTGGGCAGTTCAATGGTTTAGTTCTATTTTGGGGCTCCTACACGAGCAATACAGCAAGAGAAGAGTGCCTGGCATGTAGCAGGTAATAGGTGCTCAGTAAATGTACATTGAATGAACTAAATAAACTGCAGAATGAATAACTCCAGAGCCAATCACAAAATATGGAATACATCAGTTAATGACCTATTTTAGAATCATAGAATGCTATAGCAGGAAGTGACATTAGAGGTCACTTAATCTAGTTTCCTGTTAGGAGATATCAAATGAACTAGATCTGTTTGCTGTAGAAAAGCTTTTTTTTTTTTAAATATTAATTTAATTTTGAGAGACAGAGGGAGAGAAGAGAATGAGTGGGGGAGGGGCAGAGAGAGAGAGGGAGACACAGAATATGAAGCAGACTCCAGGCTCTGAGCTGTCAGCACAGAGCCCCTGTAAGGCTCAAACTCAGAAGCTGTGAGATCATGACCTGAGCCAAAGTTGGACGCTTAACCGACTGAGTTACCCAGGCACTCTTGCTCTAGAAAATCTTTTTAAAGAGATTTGGAGTATTGGAAAGGATTCTAGGTTTACAGACAGCTGGATGATCTAGGCGCCATGCCAGCTAACTAACCACTTGCTTTTTTGCATGACCCTGGAGATACTACTCAGTGTTTGCCCTCTTAAGGATAAAATGAGACAATGGATGCAAATTGTAGGGTTCATGTATTTCATCTCCCTCCTACCCTTTTGCACTTTTAGCAACAAATGACACACCCATCCTGAACACTGGGCACAGGGCCTGGTACCTCACCTCAACTGAACACAGCTATTGGTCTAGGAGGTGGAAACATGATTGAAGCAGGACCAGTGTTAAAAAACAAAATTCAACCAAGTATATTTGAAGGTTGAGTTGGCTTTGTTAACGCTTCATGAATTGGGCAGCATCCCATCTAGCAAGTAGGTTGGGAACTCTTGAGGAGTTCTTCAGAGTGTAAGCTTTTCCGTAGAAGGAGGGTGAGTCAAGAAAGTCAGTAGCGAAAAAGGATTGTTCCAGGCAAGGGCAGCTAGCTTTCCCTTAGGGGAAAAAGCAAGGGATCTTATCACACAGCTTACCTCATCTCTTTTGGGGGATGGAGAGGGCTCAGGAGGCAGACTCTTTGGTGCTGATCAAGAAATTCCTGACTGACCAGTTAAGACTACATTTCTGGGGGAGGTTGAAACAAATTGGATTATGTATTAAGCCCCAGTTTGGGGACTCTGCCAGAGTGACACCATTTTGGGCCTGTGGTTTTCTTTTTAACACCAGTTAGTCTTTCTGTGGGATTCTTCAAACCAAACCTGACAAGGCCCATTCTTTTAGTCCTCAGTTGCAGTAAGGACTTGAGCTTGGAACCGCTAGTGGTCAGCCCCAACTTTCCTACTCCCACTGTTGGAGAGAGTAAGAGGACAGACAGTAATAGAGATAAAGGGGAGGGGAGGCTTAAGTTCCTTGGCCCTGAGGAAGCCTCTTGTTTTTGCTGCAGTTTTCCTCCTTGCTAACCTCAAAATTCCTATTTAGGATGTAAGGTGTAGGGTATTAGTTTACTAAGGCTGCCAAAATAAAGTAGCACAGACTGACGGCTAAAGAGCAGAAATTTATTTTCTCACAGTTTCAGATGCTGGAGGCCAAAATCGAGGTATTGGCAGGGTCAGTTTCTTCTGAGGCCTCTCTCTTTGGCTCGTAGATGTCTGACTTTTCTCTGTGTGTTCACAGGGTCTTCCCTCTGTGGGTGCCTATGTCTTAATCACCTCTTCTTATAAGGGCACCAGCTATAATGGATTAGAACCCGCCTTAAGAACCTCATTTTAACTTTATTACCTCTTCAAAAGCCCCGTCTCCGAATACAGTCACACTCTGGGGTACTGAGGGTTAGGACTACAACATATGAATTTTAGGGAATACAACTCAGCTCATAACAGGCATTTTGCTGGATTTCTATGACTTCCTACTGAAAGAGTGTCAGTTAATCTGGTAACCATAAATTGAATAAACAAGATTCATGGGATCTAGTCAGAAAGCATCTTTTGTTTCCCACTGCCCATTAGAATCTGTTCAATAGAGGAAGTTCTTTCCCTGCCCGAGCATGAAAACTTGGGCAGTCGCATGACTTTTCTGATAATCTATAAGGAATGCACTTGGGTGACTTTTAAGTTATAAATACAAGCTCAGATCGGAGAGTAGAAAGGCCAGTTTGATGAGGTAATCAAAACTTCAAACTTGATTTGAAATTAAATCTTCTCTTTGCTTCTGTCCCCCCACTAAGGCTTTTGACAGTTGGGAATCCTGCCTTAAGTTTCTGATCTCACTAGGGTGTAAGCTGGAAAAGGAAGGAAAAGAAGGAGAGAGGGGCAAGGAAGTGCTTCTTGATGGGTTAGTGACACAAAATGGCTTTATGCTCTCAGTGTCTCATAAGTGCTTTCTCCCCTGGTTTCTTTGTGAGTTTTTCAGCCACAGCAGTAGATGCCCCTATGTTTTACTTATTTGTAATGCAAGCAGTGCATTTTCCTTACCTCCTGTTTTTTAGCAGGTCTGCTCCATACAGGTGCCACTGTGGGGTCCTTTTACCCTTTGAGGCAGCCCTCTTGAGCAGGACCTAAGTGGCTTCAGTCTAGCTCTCTCCCCCATGTGGCCCACATCTGTCCCAGGAGGTCATCTGTTCCCTGGACAGACTGATAGAATAGGCCTGTCTGGCATGGTCATGTCACCCACCTTCAGCTCTTGCTCCCGTCCCTTTTCCAGGCAGGAGTCAGACCTACTTCCCCCATATACTCCTAACTGGGGCACATGCTAGGCTTTCTCAGTGGCCCTCTCAAAGCCCCTCTGTCCTGACCCGAAGCGAGTGGAGATGCATCCTTCCTTCTGGGTTATGTGTGAGAACGGACACATAACACGGCACTTTCCCACGAAATCGCCCTCAGAAACCCTTCATTTTCATTCTCTTGACCCTCTCATTTTGTATGTGGGTTAAGGCTTTTTAGAATCACAGGGCGGGTTGTTAAATGCTGCTCTGACAAATGTGGATGTGGGCCTGGACTTCAAGTTGGAATGTCTTGACCACTATGTCTTGGTATCTCGGTTGGAACTTCCAATTTAACAGATGTTAAACAAAAACAAAAAACAAAAACAAAAACTGTGTAAACTGTGAAGTGCTACAAAAACGTAGGGAATTAACTCCCTTTGCCTTGAGGAGGTACTCAATAAGATAGAACAGAGAATAAAATGTGGCTGTACTTCTTGAAGAAGCAAACATCTCCAAGAGATTTATGTAGGTTGGTCTGGGCAACTTCACTTTCTGTCTAATTAATACATACCTCACTACTTAGTTAAGGTAGAATTGTTAATAACACGCACACTGCTCTCCTGACTTCATGTGCGAATGGCAGTAATCAAGACAGTAGGGGACAAACATTTGAATGAGAGATGAGAGTCACCCGTGGAGCCAGCATTTCTCTCTCAGTTTACACAGGCTGCACTTTGCACAAACACACACCATGTCCACCCATTCAGTGTGTTTTGGTGGTTATGGTGCTTTGCAAAAGCGTATAGACTGAACATCTAATACTTCACTCAAAGGAGCACTTTCTTCACTGAAGGGTTGGAGAAATTGTCAGAAAAGTAGAGAGCCCGTGGGAAACTGCACCGATCACTCGGAATCCACAAGTCCTCATTCATCCATTTAGCTCATTCATGTAGTTATTTACTGGACACCTACTTTTCCCAGGTGTTTATGCTAGCCACTCAATCTGTAGTGGTCAGTTAAACCCGCAGGGCTTGCAGTCTAATAGGGGAAAGAGACAAACACTTAACTGTACGGTGGCAAACTGTGCTAAGTGACAAGAAGAATAATGCCAGGACAGGGGAGGGCAGGGATCTCCTGCCTTCATTTGGGGTTTAGGTGGGGGAGGCATTCTTGGCAGAGGAAGTATGAAGGGTGGGTCCCACTATCTGTCCAAGCCTGTGGTTCCCATGTATTCCTAATTAAATAGTAGTAGCCAGGGGGCGCCTGGGTGGCTCAGTCGGTTAAGCGGCCGACTTCGGCTCAGGTCACAATCTTGCGGTCCGTGAGTTCGAGCCCCGCTTCGGGCTCTGTGCTGACAGCTCAGAGCCTGGAGCCTGTTTCAGATTCTGTGTCTCCATCTCTCTCTGCCCCTCCCCTGTTCATGCTCTGTCTCTCTGTGTCTCAAAAATAAATAAACGTTAAAAAAATTTTTTTTTTTAAATAAATAGTAGTAGCCAGTAATTCTAAATGAAATATTACATTTGATTAGGACATGTGTTTTTTAAGGGTACCACTCAGGCCTTTTCTTCCAAATGTTATTTTCTTCAGTTGGTGCTCTACCCTTTTCCCACACAGAGCTTAGAATTTGTTTAAAAAGACTACTCTGGGAGAGATCGTTGTTTATTGGAATAGAAGTTTATGTGTAATATTTTCTCTAAGTGGTCAAATCTGCCCTCTCAGAGCTTCTTGTTATCAGAAATCTGAAGAGCTGTCCCAGAGGAGTTATTCTTTTGTTTTCCACTTTCTCATTCTGTGTAGTTAATCCCTCTTATTTATTCCATTTCAAAGCAGGGAACTCAGGGAAGGGGAGGGGACGGAAGGAAGAGTGAGGAAAGCCATTTTGACCATGAATGGTTTACTAATAAGAATGTCTTCTCCAAAAACAAATCACTTAACGTTTTCTTCAAGAAAGCAAGAAAGTGAATATGGTTACGAACATATTGTGAACACAGAGCTATTTGGCTAGACAGAAATGTGAGGTACAATGTCTGCTTGACATGTGGATGATACCTGCCCAAGCTATCAATTGTCAGTATTATTTGATAAAATGATTCTTGAATGCTCTCTGACATGGGAGAAGTAGCACTGGGAAGTGCATTAAGAAACTTGGTTTATAGGGGCGCCTGGCTGGCTCAGTCAGTTGTGCATCTGACTTCAGCTCAGGTCATGATCTCACGGTTTGTGGGTTCAACCCCTGCATTAGGCTTTCTGCTGTCAATGCAGAGCCCACTTTGGATCCTCTGTCCCCATCTCTCTCTGCCCCTCTGAGACTCTCTCTCTCAAAATAAATAATTAAACTTAAAAAAAAAAAGAAACTTGGTTTATGACTTCTGTCTTGCCACTGACTAGTGGTTGTCCTTGGTCATCACTTGATGGTATCTATCTCCACGTCCTTAGCTACAAGATGAGGGTAGTGGTAATACCTGCCACACTACCTCTCAGGTTTGTTGTGGAGAATAAGTGCAGTAACCTTAACATGTTTTTGATAATAAATACTTTCACACTGGATAAATCATTATCATTACCATCTGTCTGTTTTTAAATTTTTTTAATATTTATTTTTGAAGGAGAGAGAGACAGAGCGTTAGGTGGGGGGGGGGGGGGGGGGGGGTGGGGGCAGAGAGAGAGACACAGAATCCGAAGCAGGCTCCAGGATCTGAGTTGTCAGCACAGAGCCTGATGAGGAGCTCAAAACCACAAACCACAAGATCATGACCTGAGCTGAAGTCGGACGCTTAACCGACTGAGTCACACAGGTGTTCCCTGGGCACTCAGTCTTATACTGATTGTGATCACTCTTCCACAAAGTCCTCCTTTTGGTTTCTAACCTTCCTTGCCTTAGTTTTCTTATTTCCTTTTTCTTTTCACAGAAGTAAAATTTAGAATATATTTGATTTATAAAGCCACATGTGAGTCCATGAAGATAAGGTTCCATGGTTGATATTACTCTGGTTCTGATGTATATTAGCTGTAAGATGCTGGAGCAGTTGTCTGCCATTTATGTTGGGCTAGGGGATCTTTCTAAGATGCCTTCCATGGTTTTTCTTGTTCAAATTCAGAAGAGTATCATTAAGAACAAACCCAAAGTTGGGGAGCCTGTTTCAGATTCTGTGTCTCCCTCTCTCTCTGCCCCTCTCCCTCTTGCGCTCTGTCTCCTTCTCAAATATAAGTAAACATAAAAAAAATAAGAACAAATCCAAAGCAACACAAATATTGGCAGGTCTGGCAAAAGCCCTGAAGATCATAGAGAACGACAAACTGATGAATTCTAAAGTTGTCAATGATCAGTGGAAATAATGCCGTGGGACCTGGCTAACATTCTGTTTCTATTCAGTGGGTGGATATCACCCTTACTTGAAGACAGAGTTCAGTTTTGGTCACTGCATTTAAAGAGGGTGGTGGAGAAAGTGGCATATGATAATGAGTAGCAACAGAATGGAAAATGGGTCCTTTCCATAGGAACAGGTCAAGTTTAAGGGGTTGGATATAACATTTCTTGGTTGAACCACCCGGTTTTATAATTCTGTGGCTTCTAGTTATTGCTTTACTTTTTCTATTTTTTAATTTCTTCTTTTGACTAATATACGTTTTTATTCCATTCCATTGCTTTATTGTGCTACTTTATTTTGTTTTGTTTTAAAGACAGAGTGTGCATACATGGGTGGGGGAGGGGCAGAAGGGAGAATCTCAAGCAGGTTCCACGCTCAGCACAGAGCCTGACGCAGGGCTCAGTCCCTCGACCCTGAGATCATGACCTGAGCTGAAATTGAGAGTCTGACGCTTAACCAACTGAGCCACCCAGGCGCCCCTGTTCTACTTCTTTATCCTATACTCATTTATTATTGTCTTTTGGATGCAATTTTAAGTTGACACTTCTTTGTTCAATTTCTTTAATTTCTCATTTACTCAGCACTTAATTTATTTTCTTGTTTTTTATTCATATTGTTATAATCTTCCCCCATTCTCACACACAACCTATTCTGTTTTTTACTTTATCATTTCTTTGTTTCCTTGTATCCCCAGTGACAAAAGAGGGACGCTGGTATCAGGGTGAGCCCCAGAAGTTCTAATCCAGGGTTTATTCACTGCTCTGGTACAGTGGGGGGCACAATATGGAATCTGGAGTAAAATAGCAGGAGACAACTAAAAGTTCTAATGACAGGGGCTCCTGGGTGGCTCAGTCGGTTGAGCGTCCGACTTTGGCTCAGGTCATGATCTTGCAACTTGTGAGTTCGAGCCCCGCGTCGGGCTCTGTGCTGACAGCTCGGAGCCTGAAGCCTGCTTCGGATTCTGTGTCTCCTTCTCTCTCTGCCCCTAACCCACTTGCATTCTGTCTCTGTATCTCTCAAAAATAAATAAACATTAAGAAAAAAAAGTTCTTATGACAGCTTAATTTTTTAGGTGATCACCTGGGTCAATTTTTTTGGCACTCATTTTCCTCATTTAAAAAATACTGATTCTTTGCCTTTCAAAGAACTGCAAAGATTAATGAGATGATGAGTATGACAAGTCTTGCCCAGTGGTTGGTACATAAGCCTTAATTAAATGTTATATCTTTCCCTTAATCACACATACCTGCTCATTTTAGTATCTGTGACAAACACACACACACACACACACACACACACACACACACACACACACACCCCTTTCTCTCTGGATTGACAACCTATATCAGTTTTCTTTCTGTCTTTTCCTCTGATCCCTGTATACTTACTCTTTTTGCCTAGTTACTACATACTCAAAACCAAAGTCAAATGTATGAAAAAGATGCAAAATAAAAACATCAGGAAACAATCAGTTAAACAAATCCTTGGTTGATTTTAATTAGCAAGACAGATTATTTAGAGTATGTAAATGTGGAAATTTACGTACTCTATTCTGATAATCACAGCTTACCTACAATACTTCATATCTCCCAAGAACTAATATTTAATCATTTGTTCTAACTTCTTTTTTTTTTCAAATCAAAAAGTCGCTCAGCTTCTAATCACTTAGACTATTGCATAAATTAAGCAAACTGTCCCTTTATTAAAGGTAACTTCTAAGTGTTATGTGTTTAGGATTTTCCACAGGCTGGAGAGGATTTTTTTTAATGTTTATTTATTTTTGAGAGAGACAGAGACAGAATGCAAGTGGGTTGGAGCAGAGAGAGAGGGAGACACATTATCCGAAGCAGGCTCCAGGCTCTGAGCTGTCAGCCCAGAGCCCTATGTGGGTCCTGAATCCATGACCTGATAGAGCATGACCTGAGCCTAAGTCGGCCACCCAACTGACTGAGCCACCCAGGTGCCCCATACCATCTGTCTGTTTTTGAGTTATCTGTTCATGACTGATCTTAGCCTATAAAACCATTCTCCCCAAGTTCATTTACCTTGAGGCTGAGATTTCTGACATCTTACCTGTGTACCTGGCTGGGTAAAAGTTTTCTGACATGGCTGCCACTCATGCAGGGATCCCTCATGGTGTATATGACAAAGTATACCTTTTGAAGCACAAGAGAACTGGGTTTGAATCTCAGCCCCGTTATTTACTGCTAAGTGACCCTGGGGGTGGGGGAATTACTCTTTCTGTGCTTCAGTTTCCTCATCTGTGAAATGGCTGTGAGGAATGAAATGGTACAAATTATGAAAACACTTACCACACTGCCTGGTGTTAGGATAGGCTTTTCAGAAATGCTAGCTCTCTTCTTTAAAACAAACAGTGTGGAACCCAGGATTTGCAAAACAGGTTTTTGTTAAGTAAAAGGTTCCATCCATGAGGGGTTATGATGAATACAAATTCAGTTTTTTTTCAAATGGTGCTGTAGCCAAGAAAACGAAGCACTCTGTACTAGCTTTCTGATAAAATCATATTTTAAAATATTTTAGTATTTAGAAATATCAGAAGAGGCCATTTATTTTTATGTTATTACAATTTGAAATTTTACCACTTGAGTAAATTAATTTTTTTTAAACGGGGTTTATCTCTTACCATTTTTCAGAAAAGTTTGAAAATTGTTTACAAAATGAAGCCCAACAGAAAACAAAGCAATTAAAAATGTAATTGGAAAAAAAATAAGATAAGTGGCTAGCTATCCTCAGAGGCCTGATGACAAGCCACAAAAAGTACCTCCAAGGGAAGAAGACAACGAGAGCCCTTGTTTTTTGCGTGTCTTGTGTGGGCAGTTTGCATTGTCCTCCTCGGAGTGTGCCCCACCTCCTTCCCTGCCCTGCCTCTTCACTATTTGTGGGAAAGGGGGCCCGGAGCTCTTGAGGTCGGTGGGAAATGAGCCAGAGCTGACCAAGAATTTGCAGCACACAAATAGAAAAGTGTACATTCTTTTTGTTGCCTTGACACTTTTTCCTGAATTGAGAGCTTCACATATTGCATCTGCATGTGTATTGTCTCTTGCCTGGGATATAACCGAACTTTCTTTATCTGAAATGTTTCTGGGCCAAGAGTGGTGAAACAGATGACTTCAGGCAATCCGATCACAAAAAAAAAGAAAGAAAGGACTTTGATACATAGCTTTCTGTTTATGAACTTAAAATGACTGAATTTCTCTTTTATAGAAGTGCCTCTTGAGGAATGTGTTTAATGGAGGTTTATGCTCTTATGGATATTTCAACCTAATGGTGTAATTACCATATGTCATTAATCCTATTCCTACAGGGAATTTGTCTTCTCCTTTTTTTTTTCCCAAAGCTAGAGGGTAACAAGAGCAAATATTTTCAACTTTAGCACATAATTCATTTTAAATGTAATTTGACAAGTTGAGGATATGAAAAACAAGAAGTCAAGATGATCAGTTTTTTAAAAAGTGGAAACCATTAAACTGTGTTACAAAGAATGCCTCACAGCACCCTTCCCCCGTGCTGGTATTAATGTAAATGTAAAACAACTTCTAGCTGCATCTTCTATTTTTAGACTTCGATTTTCTGTAGGTTGCTTCTGTGCCAGCTCTGCTCTTCCCCACCCCGAATACTTTTTTGGTAGGTTTCCTGCTGCGACCAAAGTCAAATGACTGGAAATGAGGGAAAGTTAACATTTAAGGGGTACATTTAAGAGATTATACGTTCGCTGTTCCTTTGCTCACTCTTTGGGAGAAGGAGGTAGTATGGGTCTTACTGGCTTTTTTTTCTTCTTCTCTTCTTTTTACCCGAGATTCTTTTATTACAAAAGTAATACGTACTCAGTGCAGAGATCCTAAAAAGTACAGAAAACTTGAAGGAAAATAAAATCACTTGTAATTCCTCCACCCGGAGAGAACTGCCATTGATCGTGATTCTGTGTAGTGGTATATACATCCTTGTTTTATGTGTCTGTGAGTTCACACCATAGGGCAGTTTGGTAAACTTTCTTTTTCAACTAGCAATATACTGTAAATATTTCATGTTGTTGAAACTTCTTCTCCATCACCATTTTTGACGGCTATATGGTATTCTGTCATTTCGATGTATCTAAGTATGGACCAAACGTATCTATCTGAAGACAAAAGCCTTTGTGTCCTGAACCCCGAAGGTAAGTCACAAGCCATTTAATTCGGGCACTAGTGAGGACCTGTGCATGAGTTGCTGAAGGCTGGGCTGCCGGGGCGGCCCAGGGGAGTCATCGGACTTTAACAAGGGACTGCATTGTTCCGTCCCTGTTTTCTTATGCCTGGTGCCTCACTTCCTTAGTGGCTGAAAAAACCCTGGGGAGAGGGTTTCTCAGGTATCATTGCTTAGAGTGAGCAAGATAATTTATATACAATTTTTTTCCGCCTTAAAGCCCTGAGAATGTGTACTCTGCAGGGACCGTTCAACTCCTTTTAATTATAAATAATGACTCCTGTGAACTTGATACTGATAGTCATTTAATTCTGTCATTCTGCAGGATGTAGTTTAGATTCTAATCTATTAATCTAATCTCTGCTCCAGCTCTATCTTTAAAGGATTGGGTAATTTTGCAACAGCCAGGATAACCCTTCTGGTGGGGAGGAGGCTAAGGGAATGCCTGGCTGCGTACATCCATATGTGTATATCAACGCCTCTTTCCTGTATTTGGTTTCTTGTAGTCAAAAGAATAGTGATCCGTCAGTTACAGTTTGCCGGTGCAGAAATGCTGCACTGCAGCAGAGACACTGGAAAATGTGAAGATAGCATGTGCTCAGGCAGTGCTGAAGTAGCGTTGTATAAATAGCGGATGCTGCCTTGTCCTGGGGCCTGGCGCTGTGCACCTCAGGAACCAAGAGGAGAATGGGCCTCAGTAAAGGAGTCCTAATTGCACCAAATCAAAGCTCATTGAGTCAGCCAGGTCATTAACTCCTTGATATTTAATTACTGGCTGCTCCACTGCTGGAAAATGTCATCAGGCCCTTGTACTAAATCAGCTCCTAAAGAATGCATTCTCTCTTTGAAGGGTTCATGTTTTATTGTACTGTAGAAAGATCAGAAAAACATTTTGACAATCCGGTAAAGCTGGAGGTGCCAGCTGCTGTGTCCCGAGCCGCCATTGCTCTCCCAGGCCTGCCTCTAATGGCTTGCAAGGCCATGCAGAAGAAATTCGAAGATTTGGCAATAACCTAAGACTCACCCTGGTCAAATTTGAGGCGGATCCTTGATCTAGGCATTTTGTCTGTTCCTCTCCTCTATTACAACTGTCTTGTGCAGGGAATTGGGGGAGAATTTTTAACTGAATTTCTTGACATTACTTTAATGGCCCATATTCATTCAATCCTGGGCATATCAGTCTCATGACACATGAAGAACTTTTGCGGTATCTTCTCTACACAGCTTTAAGTGAACAGAGTCTGAAGAGGTTTTTAGTATTCCCAAGGGTGTGTTTGGTTTCGTGTTTTGAAAAATGATTTCAGTATCAATTGTTTTTTAACATACTACGTATTTTACTTTGTGTAATTATACCAGATAGCTAATGGCACAAACATTATAATGTAAAACAATCTAAAATATGAAGCATTAGAAATAGTTGTGAGATTTATGTTTCCCAGATGGGCTTAATAATTCCTGCCTAATAATGGCATATTTCTTTTTTAGGAGAGTTTAATTAATTAGCACCATAATTATTTTATTGGTCATGACCTTTTAAATTACTTTCTTATATTTTTTATCATTTTGCATAGCCGGAGCCCCATATGTATTAATAATTATGCAATGTTTGACAGAATAATTCTGAAGTAGAGAGAATTTCACTTGTGGAATTTTTGTGCTAAGTGGATATTTTTCCCTCCCAATTTTTGTTTACCTTCATTGCAATAATACCTGTATGGTTCTTAGCTCGGTGCCTGGCCCATAGTAAATGCTCAATAAATGTTAGCAGTTTTGAGCATTTTCATTATAGTCACCAAAATATTTCAGTTCATTTTTTTACCTCTAGTGGCAGCTCTTGTGTTTTTGTTTGAAATAATTAAATTTCTGAGTATTTACATAGTCTCACAGAATTAAAAGAAAAGTAAACTCTCAATAAATTTTAATAAAATATGTTTCCCAGGAGCTAGTAAAATAATTTAAATTCATTCCAGAGTCATCTCTGAATTATAGCTCTTCTCATTTATCATCCATTTCATTTGATGATAAAAGAATGCAAAACCACGTAAGGGAAATCTTTGACATAACTGGAATAAAATGTCTATTGTCTTGTTAAAACATTTCAACACTTTGTACTATTTTAAAAATTCTATATTCATTTAGCTCCCAGATGTTTTATGCCCAAAAGTGCAATAAATTAGCATGAGTCATTGAATGGTACAAACTGTTATGCCACACATTCAGGTTATCCTTCTAAGTGTGTGTAATTCAATATTTAAAATATTGTTGAATATCATTTCTTACAGATATAGATCTACATATAGTTGAGAGTGTGTGGTTTTTAAGTTTGATGATTTCAATTTTTTAAAAAAAGGTTAGCATCAAGAGTGTTTACCCTAAGTGTTGTTTTTTTAAATTTTTACAAGTATTTCTTCTGCTCTACTCTTAAATCCTGACTGCTTATTAACATCATACTCTTGTATTGTTGAAAGCCAGTCACACTAGGTCTCATTTTTGCTGCCTTAGTTAAGACAAGAGAATTGCTGTTCTTTAAGAAATGGATTTGTTCATTGCTGCTTATGTGACAGAAGGAATTTGAAGCCATGTGATTTCTTAGCTGGTTCTGTTAATTCAGTAATGGCTTCATACTGCCAATTGATGGCTTCTAAGTCACTAAAGCTAACACAGAGGTTTGTGAGAAATTCTGTTCCAATGATACATGAAAATATGAGCATATTTTTAACCATCTGGATGATCAATATGCCTTCTGTTGGTTAGGCTTATATAATTTAACCTGGAGAGATTACTACTTAATATGATACCTGCAAAAGAGAAAGTTTGCAAAACAGTTATTAGGAACCTATGAACTATTATTTTTCTTCTGCTATTTTCTACCAAATTATAATGAACTCTCAGGCTTTCTATGTTATATAGATCTTACACATTCTTTGTATCCTGACTTATATTACTCACTAGCACCTCCAAAGTAGGATGGTATGATAAAAGGAAATAATTAATAGATGATTGATAAAATTTTAGAATTCATAGAATAAAATTTAAGACACAAAAGGATTTTGAAGATCCTCCGACTCAGCATTTTCCCTTCAGCCCACTCCTCTGTCTTACCAATGAGGATACTGAAGGCCAGAGATGTTCAAGAGCACACAGCTGCAGAGTGGGCCAATTGCAGTGTGACCTCGAACCTAGCTTTCCTATCTTGTTGGGGACTCCTTCCAGAAGAAGCTGGGAAATGGAACACTTCATTGTCCCACATTTTACTGTGGAATAGAATGAATTGCCCAAGGAAAGAATGCCTAGCCTACTTTCAAAGGTTTTTAAAGTAGGTGGGTGGTGGGAAGAGACTATGGCTAGAATGGGTCCCTACTGGGAAAGAACCCAAAGACAGACAACAGCACTCATTGCTCCACCATATTGTTTAGGATGAGTTCTGCGAATTAGCTGAGCAATTTATTTCTTAAAAAAACATCTATCTGTAAATTGGTTCAACTCTTTTTTTAAAGTTAGAGAACAATAACTCCATTTTTTATATACTCTCAAGCTTTGATCCATTTAATTCACAAGTCTATGAAATAGCTCAACAAGAATGTTATATTTCTTCCTTTTTCCACTGAGTATATTAGAAAAATGTTATCTATAGGTTGTTTTAACTCATTTCTTCCTTGATTATTCTGTACTTAAAGAGCAAGTGGATTCTACGGTTGAAATTTGCTAAGAGAGTAGAACTTAATTGTTACCACAAAAAAAAAAAAAAAAGAAGAAGAAGAAGGAAGAAAAATGTGAAGTGATGGATGTGTTAATGAACTAGATGGGGGGAATCCTTTCACAATGTATTCACATATCAATTCACCATGAAATGTACTACTTTAAATATCTTACCAATTTATATGTCAACTATACTTCAATAAAGCTGAAAAAGGAACTGAAATTTGATTCAATAATACCTTGGAATTTCTCTGGGAAGTATTTAGTTTATAAAACCCCAAAGCATAATTAACTATGCAGCCTGGAATTTGTCTCTAAAAAAACTTTTAATCTCAATATGATAAAGTCCGTTTAAGGGCCCTGTTAAGTAATTGTGTTTGAAAATAATTTATCTGTTTCCATGTGATTTAATTTAATGAACTTATATATCTACTTCAGGTCTTTCTTCTGCCAGACTTTCCCCTTATCAATTCATCTTTCACACTGCTGGCCCACTTTATGTTTTAAATCACAAACCTGGTGGTCTATTCTTTTGTTTAAAACACTTTAAGGAATTGTATATATTGTAGACTTTACAAGAAAATCCATTACAAACGACAGATTTAATAATTTGATCTCAGAACCAAATAGTGACTTGGGTTCAAATCTCAACTTTATCATTTACTAAGCTAAGCAAGTTAATTAACTTTTTTGGACCTTATGTGAAAATGGGTATAAAAATAGTACATATTTTTTAGAGTCATAATGAAAAGTAAATAAGATAATGAATTTGAATACTTGGCTTAGCATTCAGCATATAGAAACGTTTCAATAAATATTAGCTATTGCTGTTTATTATTGTTATAGAATTTAGTTACTTATTTATGAGAGAGAGAGAGAGCATGCGTGCATGTTCAAAGGGGGAGGGGTAGAGGGGGAGGGAGAGAGAATTCTAAGCAGGCTCCATGCCCAGTGCAGACCCCAATGCAGGGCTCAATCTCACAACCTTGATATCACCAATTGATCTGAAATCCAGAATTGGAAGCTTAACCGACTCAGCCACTCAAGTGCCCCTATTATTATAGAATTTAAATTCGTAAGTATACATACGAGGTTCCAAGTATACATACATGATTCTGCCTTTTGTTCCACGTTTTCCTCTCCCTTGAAACATACATATAGACTCTTCACTCCAGCCCTTAAACCCAATTTAACCTCAAACATACCGTGTTTTTCATGCCTTTGTGTGTGCCCTGTGTTCTTTGCCTGGGTTGCTACTCTGCTTATTGTTCTGCTCTAACCTTACATCCCTCAAGGCTCAGTTCACATATGTCATGTGTCATGGTGTTTCCAATACTTCCCACCTACAGAAGTTTATCGTACTCTTTTGTAGTTGTTTCTTTACCGCTCATCTGCTTCCTTAAATCATAAGCTTTTTGAGGGCAAGGATTCTTCTTTTTGCTCTCTCTGTTCAGCATAATACTAGGAGAATCGTTAACACTCAGTAAGTGTTGAAAGAATGCATACTCGAATGAATTACTAGGCCTGCTTTGTAACCCAGTACAGGCAGCCATCTGCATTTCATAACTGAATTTTGACAGTTGTTCATCCAGTAGACAGGATGACAACCACACCTTACTACATTTATTCAGTTTCCCTCTTGAGTATCATGGAAGTTGGGCATTTCGCTTGATTCATGGATGCCATCTGGTGGAGGAAAGAGTAACTACAGGTGTGTGTGTAACCAAAACCATATGGAAGTGAACATGAGTACTGTTCATTAATATGGAAGTTTCCACAGTTTTACAGTGGTTTCTAGAAGCATAGTCAGGAATAACTCCCTGGTTTGTTCTTTAATTCTTGTGCATTTGTTTTCTTAATATTCGAAGAAGTTGTTCATTTACAAGTAATGTTTGAAAACATTACTTTGGCTAATAAGATTATATGACTAAGTATTGTTCATCTGTTCCAGTATGTGATAGAACAAAACTGGAAAGTCTTATAATGCATGTTTATAAAAAGATTTAAACTCTTATGAATTTAGGAACTTCCCAGGCTCTATTTCTAATTGCTTTAGCTCATATAGAGAATAGCAAAAAAGCGTGGCAGAGATCCTAGAGTAAATGGGCCATCCATTGTATACAACTCTAACTTCCTATATTGCATATGAATTTTTTTAATAAAATTGAGAAAAATCTAGTGTAAGAACTTAAGTGAGTTAAGGTCAACTGATTATCTAAAATTTAGATAGTGAATTTTAAAAATGCTTCTGTGATAATGAGGTCTTTTGATTCATTCATTCCTCAAGCAGTGAGCATGTACCTAATGCCTGATATTGTACAAAGTACTAAAGAACCAGAGATGAAAGTCATAGTTCTAATTTTGGCCCAAATAATGAATATTTAGGTAAGCATAAAGCTAAATAACTTTTCATAAGACAAATCATACCAACTCCATTTAGATTTTCATGAATTCCTTATATTTATTGACCCATCTATGTGAATCATAAGCATCATGGGTATAAAGTTACTAGTTTTATTCTTGCTATTTTGATGGATTTTCTTAGAGTATATGAATCTAAAGGGAAGTTCTTTATGATTTTTAATAAGTAGATATGCATTCAATATTCACATTTTTAAATTACATTCTATCTGAAGGATAGACTGTCATCCCCCCACCCCCTGTTTCAACTATCTGGAGCACTATAATGAACCAGGCAGTAAACAAAAAAGGACTAAGGAGAAAATGATAATCATAAAGTCCATGAAGAGCTTCCCACAGCAATCAGAGTGGTTGGATGTGGGAACCAACTTCATGTATAGGAGAAATGAATGTTTCCACCTTTTGTGTTCTAAAGATGGTCTTAACAAAAAATGCTAGATTTTCTTCTGTATTCTCGTTGAAAAACTGTGGAAGTATGTGTTTCACTTCAGAAACATATCCATCAAAGGAGGTTAAAATAATTTTTCATCATTTAGAGTAGTAGAGTTAAATGGGACATTCACTTATGTGGAACTCTTCATTCCCCAATGACACTTGTTAAATGAGGTATTACAGACTTGAGCTATCATTTATAGAACTTTCATTTGAAAAATTACATAGGACACACATACAGCCAAATCTCATTTTCTCTTTAAAGAACTGGAATGGACCCTGAGAATTTACCTAGTTCTTGGGAAGGATACCATTAAAGTGTTACATTAAAATGTGTTATATATAAAATTTTGTTTTGTACAGGTCATTTCAAACCAAACTGGCAACTCACTTATAAATAGCTGTTCAAAGTTAAAATGGCCAGCTACCTGTCTTCTAAAGTTCTATTAACCTTCTATTTAATTATCTAAATGAAGATACATGATTGGTATTAGAACAGAAAGTTTGGTTTGTTGAGTGCATCTTGTAAGTCACGTAGACTTATTTAATGACCTCTTCATCCTAGGGCACTTAGATCAACATAATACGTTTTGAAGAAGACTCATAGGTACTACCTTGTAGAATAAAAGGAGGGTGTAGATGGCAAAGTTTATACTTTTTATAGTCTGATTACTTCCATACTAATTTATGACATTTGGAAATTGCTTGTTGCAACAATAAATCTTTAGGTGAATTTCCCTTGGATATGGACTATCTGGATACAGGACATAAAGATAGGCCCCTGCTCCATAGTAAATGGTTTTTGCTTGCCATTTCATAGACACCAGCCCTTACTAAGCAATTCATTATTTTCTAAGGTTGAAGCAGCTGTGGATTACTATAATTATGAATTTATTATGTCCCTGCCAATCTACGATGAATCCTAATTCAAACTTTACATGTCTCTTTGGAACCTTGTTAATTTTCTTGTGATAATGTGGTTCTGACATATGACAGTTTTGAGAATCCATAGTTGCTTAAGTTAGTTTTTTATGATGCATTGCCAGTTGCCCATTGTTTCTAGAATGCCTAATGACCTTTTCATTTTTAACATTACATCATGTTACAGCAGCTACTCTTTATAATGCCTGGCTGCATTTTTATCTACCCATTTCCTCTGAGGATTGCTACTGAGCTGCAGTTGCCTCTGACTTTTTAGGTTATGTGGTCAAGTGGAAAGCTATAGAATGTTTAAGAAATCTCTCTGGAGTGTTACAACCAACTTTATTGGGTTCACATAGTAAATTTGCATGTACTTACATTTTAGAGCTGATCAGATTGTTTTGTGATTATCTCTTTAGTCAATTCTGTAGCTAGATTGTGACCTATTTCTAGGTAATGACTCTGTACAACTTATTTTTACACACCTAGAGCCAACACATGATTAAGTACATGAAGGCAAATAATAAATGTGAGTTAAACAATATCAGTAATATATATACATATATGTAATGTGTATACACACACACACACACACACACACACACACACACACACATATCTGCTGATTTTCTTTAGCTTGGCCATTAATATGTACCAGGGTTTGGCAAACTTTTTCTGTAAAGAGCCATATAATAAATACTTTAGGCTTTGTATATCATATGTACTCTGTCTCAACTGCTCAACTCTGCCAATGAAGTTAGAAGCAGCCATAGACAGTATACAAACAATTGTTTGGGGTTGTGTCCCAGTAAAACTTTATGTACAAAGGCAGGTGTTTGGGCTGTAGTTTGCTGCCCTGGATTTAGACTAAGGCACATGGACAGGTTTCATCTCTTGTGCTAACTTTGATTGATTGCTGGCTACCTGGAGTACAGTATTGAGGGGGATTCTCAGTGTGGGTCTAAGCTCAGTGACAAATCTTTGACCAAATAATAAAACATTATTATTATTGTTTAAGTCTTTAATAATATTATTGTTAAAGATGTTAATTCATCTTAACATCTTAAGATGGAATCTTAAGGCATGTATTTTATGTCTCAGCTTTATCCCTGGCTTCATCTCAATTTTACTATATTGTTTTTCTTAGCTGCAAATTCCTAAAACTTGCCCACATGAAATATTTATGAAACTATAGATTTTGTTGAAGAACAAAGGACTATGAGAGGTGCAAGGGCACATCTGCAAAACACTGACAGATCCACCTTTCAGGGTTGTTGTGAGGATTAAATGAAGTAATTTATAGAAAGTACCAAGTATAGTGCCTAGCACACAGTAAGAACTCAATAAATGGTAGCTGTCAAATATATGCCTACTAAAGAACTGGGTCAGCCCGCCTAGATGGGTAAATTATGTTACTTATGATTCTCTAGCCATCTTCCCAGGTAGGTGGAAAAAACTCTGAAGATGTGAATCTTAATTACTCAGATTTTATCATTCTGCATTAAGTCTCTGCCAGTGAGAGATACTAAGCTATAATATACATTCAAGTCTTTTTTTCTATTCTTTTGTTTGTGGGGAACTTTCCACATGAAATAGGACCATGTATCCACATAGAGGGAACATGATATGGGGGGACCACTGGCCTTCTTTCTTACCCTGCTGAGGCAACTTGCATACATTTCTTAAAAGAAGTTTAATTTTATGTATTTTGTTTTACTTTGTTTTAGTTTTATTCCTCTGACTTTTTGGGCAAGAATTTTACAACTCAGGACAAATGATTCTAAGGTACTTTAGGCTTATTAGTTGATGCTATTTTAGCTCACACAGTTCCTTTTGGAAACAGATATTTTCTCTGACTTAAAGAAAAAAAAATAATAGAAGATACCCAGAAGTATTATGATTCTGTGTGTTATTGTAAAAAGGTCAAAACTTGGTGTAAATTTAACACTTGAGATTAATGTGGAAGGAGAGCAAAGACTCTACCAGTTGCCTGTACTAAACAAAGACAGGCAACAGTGTGAGGACTAGGTGAGAAAGAAAAAATTAAAAATACACAAGGCATTGGGGCACCTGGGTGGCTCAGTTGGTTAAGCGTCTGACTTCATCTCAGATCATGATCTTGAGGTCCGTGGGTCTGAGCCCCACGTCGGCCTCTGTGCTGACAGCTCAGAGCCTGGAGCCTGTTTCAGATTCTGTATCTCCCCCTCTCTCTCTCTCTGTCCCCTCCCCCTGCTCACACTCTGTCTCTTTCTCAAAAATAAACATTAAAAAAAATACACGAGGCATTATTAACTGGGAGGTCAAGAGCTTGTTGGGTCCTGATTGTCATTCTTAACTCAGCTTCTTTATAAGAAAGTCATGTTAATGAAAAGAAATTCAGAAACTAACCCCCCCTCCCCATCCCTTGCCCCAACACAGAAAATTATTACTGGTTTTATTTGGGCAAGTGTAGTGTGTATTGCTCCCTTCCATATGTTCCTCAACAGACTCAGTGACCTGTATCTAACACCTCACAGTACAGGTCCATCGTGAAGCCTTCCCTCCTATAAAATTGCAGCTTCTATTCACTCATAGCTCTCATTGATGCACATTTTAGAAATTCCATATCAATGAAATATGCTCTTTTTGCTGCCTGTATTGACCTCTTCTTTTTTTTGTTACCTTTATTATTATTATTTTTTTTTATTTTTATTTTAAGAGAGGGAGAGACAGCAGGGAAGGGGTAAAGAGAGAGAGAGAGAGAGAGAGAGAGAGAGAGAGAGAGAGAGAGAATCACAGGCAGGCTCCATGCTGTCAGTACAGAGCCCAGTGTTGGCCTCGATCTCATGAACCTTGAGATTATGACCTGAGCTGAAATCAAGAGTCAGATACTTAATCAGCTGAGCTACCCAGGCACCTCTGTATTGACCTCTTCTTATTTCCTTACTCTTTACTCCTTTACCTGTGAACCTCCTAATTTTTAGATCTTGGCTCAAGCATCATTCTCTCAGGGAAGCATCCCTTTTCCCCCACTAGGTTGTTTAGGTTTGTTTGTTATATCCCCTCAAAGAACCTTATTCCTTTCCTTAGAGCACTTCTGTTTATATTTATACACTTACTTAAGAGACTACATATTTCGTTAATTTTTGTCTCCTCACTAGACCTTAAGCACCATGAGAGCAGAGACATGTCTACTTTTGCCCACCATTATTCCTAGCAACTAGCACACTGCCTGGCACATAGTAGACAAGTAGTAATTGGAAGGATGTAAAGGATATAATTCTAGCCTGTGACTGCATGCCTGCTCATCCAGCTCTTGTTCGGAGTTGAAGCAGGACTTGGGAAAGGGTATATTTTTCTCTGTAAGGTCCATGAACTATTCGCCCATTCAAATTTATTTTAGTTTTTTTAAAAAAAAATTTAAGTAATCTCTACACCCCACGTGGGGCTCAAACTCACGACCTCGAGATCAAAAGTCGCTCACCCTTCTGACTGAACCAGCCAGGTGCCCCTGCCCATTCATATTTTAAAATGTGTCATTTTATATTTACATAAGCAGGTGTATTCACTACTAAATTATAGCTGTGCCATGCAACTAGGTATCCCATTTTCCTCTTGCTAAAATAAGATACCCTTTCAAACTCTGTATGCAAAGTTATGCAACACTGCTGGTGATGCTGATTTGCTTTCCTTTCTGCTACATTTTGCTGCCACTCTTCAGGCTTCAAAATTCCACTGGCAGTTCCTGGCAGAGGTCAAGCCAGTGTTCTGACCATGCCTGGGCATGGTCAAGAGGATATCACTATGTTTTCAAGGTGCTTTGCCACAGGTCATTTTGTGGCCTGTTTCACACAGCTTGCTGAGACTTGCTTGATTGCGCACAAGCTGTTGGGAAAGGGTTCCAGGTGCTCCTGGCATCAGAAGTACTCAAGGTCAGTTAGCTTGCTTTAGGGAGGGCTCAGCCTTTCAGAGGCTGAACAGATTGGTGATTTTATACAATAAAAAAAGCCTGTGGCACGGAGGGTAGACAGGCCGTGTGGGAATATCACTGCATACAGTAAGGTTTTTACAAGAATTAAAAATATTTACGCACCAAACTGAGTCCTGGGGGATGCAGGAGGGCTTTATTGTGGAGGCTCTGGTATAGCTCTGGATATACATCAGAATTTGTTGTATAGCTTTGCAAAAATACACGTGCCTACACCTTATAAAAAACAGAACTCTAAGGGGTAGAAACTGGTAGGTTTCTCCCTACCTCGTTAAAATATAGTACAAGTTTAAAAAGCAGATTCTAGCGTCCCACCTGAAATATCTTGATTTATCAAGTAGGGAATAGAACCCATAGTCTACATTTTTAAGAAGACATCCCCTACCCCTGTCCCAATTGATTCAGAAGCAGTAACATCCCTGAGAAACACTGATCAAGTCCAACCACCAAATTTGTAGAAAAAACTAAAGCCCTGTCCTAAGTGTCCTTTCCATGAGTGGATCTAATAACGCTTCTCTGAGACCTCATTCATGAACTTCATACTTGGGTTCCTAAAATGGGACACGAGATATACATTGTGTGTGTGTGTGTGTGTGTGTGTGTGTGTGTGTGTGTGTGCGCGCGCGCGCGGACACACATATGCACACAAGAGGATCCATTGCTCTCCTCAGATTTTCATTTAGGTTCAAAATGATACAAAAGCAATAAGAAACAGTTTCTTAGTTTGAGATACAGCAAGGGCTGGCTCTGTCCAGTTAGTTAGTTAGTTAGTTAGTTAGTAGCAAAACTAACAGTCCTGTTTCCTGTGGTATTAAACAAGATTTGGTGCTTAAGTGTAAAATAGTATGACATTTGTATAAATGGCAGAAGAGTGGCAAATGTCAGAGTAATAGAAAGAAACACAACGGGCCCAGTCCTTTTATGTTTGTGATCAAAAAAATTAACATTCATAGAGCATTAAGCTTAGTTTTCAAGTACCCACCTCTCTACCCTTTTCTCCTGGCATGCCTACACTGGGTTCAATGTTATGTGTGAAAACACTTTTGTCCCACCTGTTAGTTGATCATAAATTAGTGAGGTGGCAAATAGGTGGCTGGATGCAGACCATGTGAGTGGTTGAGAGCTGTAGAGAGGTCCAAACAAAAGACGGTGCTGTGGCAGTACAGGGGAGGGAAACCATAGCTTTTGTTCTGGAACACTCCTTTTGCAACCTAAGTAATGACTCCTGTCTGTACAGAAGTTTTAAAACTATGGGCATGCAATAGATGCTACTGAATGCATTCTTTCCTTCCCTATGTGTGAGATGGAACAAATTAAGGTGGTTTTTTTGTTAGGTTATCCTCAAAAAAGTTTTGATGGTAGGTCTTGCAGGTGAAGCCAGAGATGGAGAAGAGTAAATTAAACCTTAAAGTAGTTCAGAGTTTTGTGTTTTCCTCCACGCAGAGTTAAATCTCAGCGTACACAATGTCTGTCTGTCCTGACCTTCACTTTCCCACTTTATGCCTCATTCCTAGGAATTTCTCTCAGTGCTTTATTGCTTCTTATTTTACCTCCCTATATATAAAAACCTGTTCAACTTGTCCACACTAAGACTGAACATTTCTTAGTGTATTACTCCTTAAAATATTTGCTTTTTGATAGGGGAAGAACTAGCATAAACCAGAGATTGAAAGTTCCGTGCAGAAATTGGAATGGCAGAATAAGACAGTTACCAGCTTCCTGGACAGAAGGATGGACCCTTCTCCACACCACCACTTCACATACAAGGAGCCTAAATGTAATACTGATTTTTGAAGGCACTTTTTAAAGTCCTATCAGTCTGGGGACATCAGCTCGATTGGCATTGGCCTTGAACTTCTCTGCCACCTGGCCACATCTGTTCTTTGGAGGTGCTCCCTGAAGAGCCTGATGGTAGCTGTGGAGCAGAAGCCAAATGAGGCCCAAGAGGAGTTCTCTGGCCCTATTGCCCGACAAGGAACATTTTGTCTGACTATGTTCTGGCTGCCTCCCTGAGAGACTGCTCTATTGTTATAGAGTTCTTTTTGATTAATTAACTCATGAGTGTTTTATAATTCATTTATAACAGTTGGTCCCATTGGCTTTCTGAATTACCAAGGGCATTTTCAGTTAGTATTCTGCATGGAACTTTCTAGAACACATTTGGAGAGCATCTAGGGAAATTAGTATTTACCCAAGCCTAAGATTCAGAAATGGAAGGGAATTTTATCAGTAATTAACCATAATTTTCTTTGAAATATGCCATGTTTTCCTCTCTGTAAACAAACATTACCTGGCTTTTTTCTTCTATAGATGTCAAGTGTATAGAATGTGAAATGATTTCTTACTTCTCTCTATAACTGCTGAAATGATAGGAACTCACCTATCAAAAAATTGAACAAGACTGCTTTGGCTGAGTGCTGCTTGTTTTCTCAACAGATTTATAAGACAGTTCACCAGCAGACTGTTTTTATGTTGCCATCTCTCAGGAGAACTTAGATGTGTGTATGTGTGCTTTAAGAAAAAAATTAAAAGGACCATGGAAATTGTATAGTCTATTCTCCCCTGATTCTCTAGAATGTGTGTGGTAACTGAGGGGCAAAGGCTTCATTAATCATCACTTTGATAGTAGAAGATAACTTCAACTTTTCTTCAGACTGTAAATAGATGAACCTTTTTAATTCCTTAGAGTTTGAGTGTAGATTTTTATTATCAAAGCAGTAAGATTAGGAAAGTAAATCACATGGCTAGACAGTGTTAGATTCCTTGGCTAATAATATCTTACTGGACTAGAGAACGGGGATCTAGAAAAGGAAAGTAAGGGCACCTGGGTTGCTCAGCCGATTAAGCGTCTGATTCTTGGTTTTTGGCTAAGTTCATGATCTTGCTGCTTCATGAGTTCGAACCCCATGTCGGGCTCTGCGCTGGCCTTGTGGAGCCTGCTTGGTATTCTCTCTCTCTCCCTTTCTCTCTGCCCCTCCCCAACTCACACTGTCTCTGTCTCTCTCAAAATAAATACATAAACTTTAAAAAAAAAATAGAAAAGGAAAGTAATTTGGTATATATGTGTATATATATCCATCTGTAGTCTGGGAAGCTGTCACTTAGGGAGTGGAATTTGAGTTATATTTTCACACTCTGACATGCTTGGTGCTACCACATGAAAATGGCCTCAGATCAAATATGGATCAGATGACTGATAAAATTATTAAAGGTTTGTCACTTGAAGAATCCCAGGTGAATTATCCTGAATAATCTATAACTTAGCAGTCAGCACCTTTATGATTAAACTAAATGAAAACTTCAATCTCCATATTAAGTAGGTAATATGATTTCAGGTCCCTCACTTGCTGAGTGTTATGCCCTCTGTGATGGTCATTCCATCACAGACTGACTAACATTTGCACATCCACAGCTCTGGCTCTCCAGAGCAATCTCAAATCTCCATAATAAGTACAAGATTTCATTTATATATTTCAGGGTTAAGCCAGGAACTTTTTCCTGATGCTGTCTCTCTTGGAGGAATCACATTCGCCTTCTTGAGCCAGGATTATGAATTCAGGAGTGCAAGATGGTCCTCTCAGAGATGTCTTTCTTATTTAAATAACCCCCTCCAGGTTAGAAGTGGCAGAGACTAAAAATGGCAAGAAATGAGGCTTTTGGCAGGTATGAGAAAGGAACAGCTCCCTTGCCTTATGTCCTCTTTCTGGTGGGCAAGGGCACTCACTCTGACTTTGTTTTAAAGTGCCTGGGGCCAAAGAGCAGTTGTCAAAAGTTAATGATATGTAACCATAAGAAAGATGGATTCCAAGATGGACCTAAGTAAATTAACGTGTGATCTGTGTGCTGGCTGCTGCCAAATCAGCCCATGCACATTCACTTCCCTTCAAGGGCAGGCAATCCTTGTCTGCAATAAAAATATTACTCCCTTCTCCCTTCTGTCTTCCTGTGGCACAGATTTTGAAGGATCTCCTTTATGGTCTCTCCTTTATCTTGTGAATACCTAGCTATCATTCCTGGGTCACAATTTCCCAAAATTCAGCTTTTCTTCCTACTCAGTATTTGCAGAATTGATTTCCCATCTGGGCTTTCTTGTATGTCATCATCAGCACCAAAGTCTACCTCTCAGCTAAAGGGTCGCTGGTCAGATGCCCTTAGAGCCAGATCCAGCACCATATTGTGTGTGATGAGATCGCTGTTAGCTGTGGGTAATGTGGATCCAAAGATCAGCCCATTAGTCTTCTTTTGAACCAGTTTTAGAAACTTGTGTTCATTTATAATCAACACTTATTTGAAGCAGTAGCACACTGTGTTCCAAGTCAGGCATATATATGGTATAAATATAAACTGAATGGGGCTGCCATCAATTATTTGTCCCATTCACATCAATGGAGCATTTCTTTTCGCCAAATTACAGTTGTGTGTGTGTGTGTGTGTGTGTACACATTAGGTAAAATGAAGGGGGGTGGGGTAATTTATAAAATCAGATAATTTGAAATTTGAGAGTTATTAAAATTCTGAAACTTCTTTTTTTACTTGGCAAAGAATGCTCAAGACCATCATTGAGGCAAAAGTGAGTGTGTGTTTTTAAGGTGCTTTTCTCAGATTTTGTAATCTTAGAATCTCATTTGTTAGTTTTTCTAAGTTGCTTTGAAATTGGGTCTTTACAGCAGGACTAGCATTTATAACACAGCTCATTACAAACTTAATGTTAAAACCCATTCCTTGGGGGCTGCCTGCCTGGCTCAGCCTGTGAAGCTCATGGCTCTTGATCTCAGGGTTGTGAGTTTGGTCTCCATATGTATAAAATAAAATGTTTAAAAAAATCATTCTTTGGTTTTAAAAATATCTTCTAAGTAAGAATTTATTGAGTTTAGAAGGATCTTTCTTTCTTTTTTTTTTTTTGAATATCATACCTAAAATTTGTAAATATAAAATTGCATATGATAGACTAAGTCTTAGACTTGGTAATAAGATAGACTATTTGATTAGAAAGTAAGGGGCAAAATATTAAAAACTCCCACAGCCATGAAATATACAGTATTAAATAAAAAATGTAAAGCATATTTTCATTAATGACATCAGAAGCCTGTTTTTATTTTAAGCCTGTCAGAGGTCAAAATGGATATTAACTTGACCTCTGCTAATTCTCAGAGAAAAATACTAAAAGTAATTTGAACATAGGTCTAATTTGCTTGTGATCTTTCTCAAATGGTGGCTCTAGTAGAAGTTAATGCAGTATCACTTAATATCTTTTCTTGGAAATAGCTTTCGTCTCCCTAGAACTTGTAACCAAAGTCATTTGTCTGGTATTCTTCTTTCAAGTTCTATAAAATAAGTCTAATACTTTCTCCTTGTGGAGGTTTTTCCTTTTTGAGGGGAGGTGGTGTATATTCCATAGGTTATGGAGAGGTGGATATTCTCCAGGCTTACAGTTAAATGTTTAAAAGTAAGTTTATTATGCTTCACTTTACTCAGTTTTCCCATTTACTCTTAATAGCACCACCTCATGTTTAGCTTCCAGTTTTGCAACATCGAAGCCCTTTTACACATTTTTCTTCCCCACCTGTCACCAAACTTGGATCAAGTGCTCCTTTGTCCTCTTCTCAGGGCCCTTATCCCAGCCTAGGGCTGCTTTACCTTGTAAAGGAATGACCACAGTAGGCATCGCCCTCTTTTTTAAAAAAACTTTTTTTCTCTTTTGGCTTGCAAACAGTTGGTGTTTCCGGCTCCAGCACTCACTGTGTAGCCAAGAATAAATGACTTAGCCTCTCTGAGTCAGTGTCCTCATCTGTAGAAACTTCTTAGGGTCACAGTGAGGATTAAATAAGTGAATACACATAAAGCATTCAGCATGGTGCCTGGCACATAGAAAATGGGCAATCATTTCCTACTGTTTTTATTTTAGAAAATTTGGAAAATGCAGAAAACAGCATAGAGAAAAAAAATTTAGTATCACCTGAACTCTTGGTACTCTGAGATAACTGTGATCCATATTGATATAATTCAGCCAATTTTCTCCTCCCACGTGTAGTGTACAAACTGTTTTGTAATCTGCTTTTCATTTTGAACATTTCCCCACATAATTTAGTGTTCTTTCATAATATGATTTTTAATAGCCACATTGTATTCCATTGCATGGATGCCGCATAATTGAATCAACCAATTTCCATGAATAATACTTCGGTAAACATGTTTACACCCAAATCTTTTTCCCCCCTGGAAGAGAATGTAAACTTTTATTCAAGCAGTGATGTCACAGAATAAATGGCAGTTCTTCCAGACCGCTAACCACAATCCCAGGAGTTCCTGTATGAAGAATAAACTCCATCTTGAACATACCACCATAACAGTCTGCCCCAGCCTTAGAGAACCTACATAAATGAGAGGGATTTACATTCAAAAACATTACACCCAAATCTTTAACCTCATATTTAACTTTTTCTTAAAATCAGTTCCTAGAAAGGCCATTACTAGGTAAAAGCTACACACTGTTTTAAAGTGGTTACATTTTTTCATATTCTGTCCAAATAAATTGTCCCATTTATACTCCAACCACAGTATGGAAGGCCAGTTTTCCTGTCCTTCAGACTTTTTACTTGTCTCCGTGCTTTAATTTTATTCAAGTGCCTCTGAAACTCAGCTCCAAGCACATTTTTTCTCAAAACAAGATGTGATTATTTATTTCTCTCTTTGAGATGGTTAGTATTTCCTTTTACTGCTGGTACAGATCCAAACAGTGTGGTTTAATGGGGAGTTAAAACTTCTCCAACTGCCAAGCTCTTTCTTACTCCTAGTTTTCATCTTCTTCATTTCTTAATATTTCTTCTTATGAACTCGCATTCACTACTTTCTAGATTGCTTTTCTTTCCTCCAGTAAATGCTTCAAAACTGATCTTTAAACTCCAGTGATTTTTCTGGTTCTTTTCTTGTTCCCACTCCTTAATTTTTCTCCCTGGAGGCCATTCAGCACTTAATATGGCTCATATATTAAATAAATATGTTAATTTATCCCAAGATTCATGCCTGTTTTTTATTTCTTTGTGAAGTGTGTTTTCCCAGTATTTCATGTGTGTGTGTTGTTTGGACGTTAAACCTTGCAGGTTCCTTTATGTCAGACGTTTGTTCTCCGAGCAGTGTTGGGTCTAATGCACTTTACTCAGCAGGCATTCAAGAAGTTGGAATTGGCTGGCTGACAGGTTTTTAAGATGAATTGTGAAGCAGTTAGCAGCTTTTAAAATACTTTGCACCCCCGCCCATTCTTTCATATATATTGATTACTTCCTAAAGAACATATGCCACTGTAATAGTAAAGAGCTTTTTAGCCGAATGACCAGTAACAGCCTTCTACCTAGTAGGTTCCTGAATTTAGACACTTAGTCATTCTGCTGCTTTTCTTTTATCCTTTTGAGTATTTTTTACAAGGTCTGCTCTAGCCCTTTACTGTCCTCCAGACCAAAGTTGCTATGTATGCAAATTCTGTAAGAGGGTGCATTGGCAGGGCACCTTTTGTGCCCTGCCTCACCAGTTTTTAGCTCATCTTTCCAGCTGTTGACCATCTTCTCAGGTGTAATCTGGAGAACATGTGAACTGTGTGTCTTCCAGTTTCTGCCCTGAGGCTTCTCTGCTACCACCTGAACAAGCACAAACTTGAACATGTAGGCAGATTAACCCCCACAGGGCAACCATTAACTGAGAAGCCCAGTTTTGAGCTGCATTCCACATGACTCTTCAGAGGGTCCCTAGCAGATTCAAGCCCATTGCCAAATGAAGAAATAAAGGCAAGAATGGAGAAGATGGAACAATTATGGAGAGAGGAACACATTAAATAAAGCTTCCTATACAGCTTTGTATGTGAAGTACATAATTTGCTATTTTGGGTTTAAGCTGTTTACTTTCCTACAGTAATGACATCAACGATAATTAAAGACTAAGTGTAGTAGCATTTTCCAGTGGAAAATGACTCCTAGGCTCTATCTAGAATCGTGAAAGCAAGTTAAGATTGCAAGCAAAGAATTATGAACTGTCAGAAGGTTTTCTCTAAAGGCTATCTCAAAATACCTGATTCTTAGCTAGAGCCAAGATGTTAAACTTCTTGGTGCCAAGCACTGAACCAGATGCTGGGGGAACCCAAGGGTATGTAAGATACAGTTCTTATCTCAGCCACACTGAGGAAAATACTTACACCTATACAAATACCTACACAAACACTTGAAAGACTGTTGGCTACTACTAGGTGTGTTCACTAAAAGAATTTGTAGCATTTTAGCCAAACTTTGAAGGATGTGAAGGACTGGCCAAAACCAGTAATTTGTCTACTTTCATTCAAAGTTATTGTGAACATACAGAATGGTAACAGCATAAATTGCTGGGGAAAGTGTAAAGTACCACACGAATGCAAGATACTGATATTGCTAACTAATATTATCGTTTCTGGAATGGTTGATTGTAAGAGCATGTAATTTAGGATTTAAACTTCCAGTAGCATTTCTCATTGATGAAACAATAGATAAGTAATCTTAAATTTTAATTTTGTTTTTCACTTTTTTAGAATTCCAATGAAATTTTTAAATTTAAATTTTTCTTTGTATTATCTGTTACCTGTGGAATAATTATAATCTCAGTTAATAAGATAACAGCTTGGTTTTTTATTGAGATATAACTGACAATTGTTTCAGGTGTACAACATAATGATTTGGTATTTGTATATATTAGGAACGATTACCACATTAAGTCTAATTAACATCTATCACCACACATAGTTACAATTTTTTCTTGTGATAAGAATCTTTAAGATCTACTCTCTTAGCAACTTTCAAATGTGCAATACAGTATTTTCTTTTTTTTTTTTTTTAACATTTATTTATTTCTGAGACAGAGAGAGACAGAGCATGAATGGGGGAGGGTCAGAGAGAGGGAGACAAAGAATCTGAAACAGGCTCCAGGCTCTGAGGTGTCAGCACAGAGCCCGATGCGGGGCTTGAACTCACTGACCGCGAGATCATGACCTGAGCTGAAGTCGGCTGCTCAACCGACTGAGCCACCCAGGCGCCCCATGCAATACAGTATTTTCAACTGTAGCCATCATGCCAAACATTATACGCCCAAGACCTATTTATTTTATAACTGAAAGTTTGTACCTTTTGACCACCTTCACCCATTTTGACCACCCCCATCCCACCAATCTGTTCTCAGCATCTACGAGTTCAGTTTTCTTTTGTTTTGTTTAAGATTCTACATATAAGTGAGATCATATGGTATTTGTATGACAGCCTCTTTTTTAACATAGATTCATGCTTGAACATAAGGTTTTAACTGCCATTTGAATACATTTAGAGCATTGCCACAGTATGAAGGTGATTTCTTGAAATATCTTGACAGAATCTAGTATTTTGCCAGAATTGCTTTCTTTCTGTTCCTCTTAAGAATCTTTCCCACCGGAAGAACTCTATACATGCACATGCAGTTATACCGTTTTATTTTTTTTATTATTTTTTTTAATATATGAAATTTACTGTCAAATTGGTTTCCATACAACACCCAGTGCTCATCCCAAAAGGTGCCCTCCTCAATACCCATCACCCACCCTGCCCTCCCTCCCACCCTGCCCTCCCTCCCACCCCCCATCAACCCTCAGTTTGTTCTCAGTTTTTAACAGTCTCTAATGCTTTGGCTCTCTCCCACTCTAACCTCTTTTTTTTTTTTTTTTCCTTCCCCTCCCCCATGGGTTTCTGTTATGTTTCTCAGGATCCACATAAGAGTGAAACCATATGGTATCTGTCTTTCTCTGTATGGCTTATTTCACTTAGCATCACACTCTCCAGTTCCATCCATGTTGCTACAAAAGGCCATATTTCATTTTTTCTCATTGCCACGTAGACATGCAGTTATACCGTTTTAGAAATGAAATGCCAAAGTATAACAACAACATAGTAAAAAAAAAAAAAAAAATTATAGGCCCTGTTCAAAGACCTGTATCATGATTTTAATTAGAAAAGTAAACCAGTAGTACAATTGGAAGGAAATGTGTATGCTTTCAATAATAAAGAGTACACCAGTATTTGTAAAATGTGCATTTTAAATTACTGCTGGTACCTCATAGATTATCTCCAAGGAAAAACATTAAAGAGAGATATTACACTAAATAGCAAGGTAGTATGAGTCTAAAAATAGTTATTCTGCAGTATGTTTGTTTTCCAGTGTCAAGAGAAAATTGTTATTAAATTCTAGAATTAAATATGTTGTGCCAATATGCTGAGTCCATTTACATTTTATGGAATAATTTTATTTGTTCTGCACTAGATGGCTGGCAGAGAAATTGAGCAATGTTTGGTGATATTTTAAAATTGTAATTTCATCAACAACTGACCTAGGAACTCTAAATGTAAATGTGGAAAGAAAAAGTGTTGTGTGCTATATTTTGCCATTCTGAGGACTGATCTATAACTTTTCCCCATCATTTCCCAGTAGACTTTTCCTGGGAAATTAATTGTCATTGTTCTGGCAAGTTTCTCTTCCTCTTAAACTGTGCTAACATTTAAAAGGAAAACTCTGAAGGTTACAAAAAAACATTTTAAAGATAAAAATTATAATAGTAAGAGCAGTGAAACAATTCAGAAATGTGGAGAGTAAAAAGTGAGTATGTTCTCTACAATTGGAGTATAGCCCTCCCTACCTTCTCCCAGGCACATATGATATTACAGATTAAATATATACATACATATATGTATGCTTTCCATAAAAAGGATATATTGTCACTGGTATTCTGTAACTTTGTTTTTTAATGTTAAAGGTAATATCATGATGTTCTTCCTTGTCAGTTCATACAGACCTAGCTCATTATTTCCAAAGGCTATAGAGCATACTGTTCTATAAACGAAAAAACAAAACAAAACCCTGTTGATGAGCATGTACTATATATGTGTTTGTGTGTGTGTTTAACTCACACTTGTCTTAAATTATGCAATGAATAGCTGTATCAGAATTTAAAAATATATATATATTAAACTATGTGGATGGGTCTTCTAGGCACATATCCCAGAGACAATCCTTTTTAACAGTTTCTTTTATTTAAATTTATTAGTGGTTGTGAGTATAATTTTAAGCAGTATATGTATGCATTTGTTTATTTTATCACCTTCAGTCCCCATGCATGTGAGGCAGAACTGGACCGCCAGGAGATGCCAAACTCTTGGTTTTCTTAAGCGATGTGTTTTAAGAATTTCACAATTCCCCTGATTCATACATGCCGCTGTATCACTTAATTTCTCTCTTAAAGTTCTGTTTAACTTTAATTGTGATTCTCAGCTGGGAGAGAGAAGAGTATGCTATCTCCAGCCCAGCAGCAGAACATACCAGAATCTTTGGGGAGGTCTTTTTCAAAGTATGCATGCCTTCCTTCCTACCTCAAATGGAAGCTTGCTTACCTGGTTGAAAAATCACTGCATGCAATTTCAGGTGTCACTAGTTAGGAGTGCTTCATGCAGATTGTGTAGCCGAGAAAAAGAAAATAAGCTAAGAATGATCTATTTCTATGTCTATATATCTATATCTGTATCTATATATCAGAAATATATATGTATATATATATATAGGCCAAGACATTGAGTGGTAAACAGTTCTTTTTTCAGGTTAAGGGCATCATTGCCTTAGGTCTCTTCATTCTGTTTATGCCATTATTCCATTATCAGCCCCAGCAGAGGACTCTCTATTCACTTCACAGGAGTTCCTCCTGCGTAAGCATTAATGAGCAGAGAACATCAAAGCAGAGAAGTGGATGCCGTGGCATAGGTGAGCTCACCGCTGGGATGAGTGACTAGCTTCTGCATTCTAGACAAGGGCAAGTCAGATTTATAGCCAGTAAAATTACTATCACTGGGTCCTCAGAGTTCAGCGGAATAGTTGGAACTCCGGGTGATAACTCTTTGTATGCCAAACCCAATCCATCATCTTGTGTACCTTTAAACCTGGTAGAAAATTCCTAGAGGTCTGTGAGTCTATTTGAAGGCCCACCGTACTTCGTAGAGTGGAGTCTCACAATGACAATGACAAGAATGTGCTTGTCTAAAGGGTTTGTGTCACAGTGCTTTCGGTTTCACTACAGCACTTGAGGGGAAGGGAACAGCCTAAGATGGCTACTAATAGGGTTCTCTATCTGTTTTAACTGCAGACTGCAGCAGAATATGTAAAATCGCGACTCCCAGAGGCCCTCAAACAGCATCTTCAGGACTACGAGAAGGACAAAGAAAATAGTGTTTTGTCGTACCAGACCATCCTTGAACAGCAGATTCTGTCAATTGACAGAGAAATGCTAGAAAAATTGACTGTATCCTACGATGAAGCAGGTATGTTTGTCTTTAACACGCGGACACACACACACACACACACACACACACACACAGAAATGCAGAAATGTCTTTATAGACTTTGGTTAAATTTAGGCCCTTTTCTGAGGTAGAAGATGAAGGGCAGACTGGATTCAAAGTTACATAACATGGATTAACAATAAATTTCTGCTCTGCAGTTTTAGTATCAAAAATTTCATCAAGCGATTCCTAAAAGTGGCTCTTAAATATCAAATCCCTTTAAATTTTTTGCTTTTTTTTTTTAAATGGAATTTTTCTGGTCTCTTATCCACCATGCACTCCTGTTGATTTAATCATTTAAAGTGTCACTTCAATTTTGGATACCAACTAAAACCTTTTACATCCGACAATCCAAGGATTGTTATTTGCCTCAAGCATTACTTTTTAATTTCAGAGACTTTCTTTTCTAAAGAGGTACCATTTTTTTTTTCCTTCAAGTTTCAAGCTGAACTTAACTTTCTTTTCCTTTAGCTCCTCAGATGAATTCTCACCCCTAATACCACATTGTAGACTTGGGTTCACTGCCTGCCATAATTCACCCATCTAAGGGAGTTTCTTAATGAAGGCATGGACAGGCCTCCTTATAAAACCATTTTTAAATATTACAAGGTCTGTCAGCTAGAACTCAATTTTAACAAAGCCAGTACAGTATTACTTGGAGTTTTAAAATCTTTAATAAAATTAAACTTGGGAGAAATATCTTGGATAAAACTGTCATTACTTACCCCTTATTCTCCCCTCCCAGATTTAGGAAAATAGGTTGCTAATGGACAAATGTTGGTAATATTAATCCCCATTTTAATACCAGGAACTTCTGTCTGTATTTTCACAAGGAAGTTGTTAGTTTGCATCTTATTTTCTTCCTCATGATCTAAGTAGTCTCAATGCTGACATTCTTAACATTTGATTTCAAGCTTGAATAGCAAACAGAAGAGCAAATTTAAAAAGCAAACATTAGGGGCAGCTGGGTGGCTTAGTCAGTTCTTGATTTCAACTCAGGTCATAGTCTCAAGGTCATGAGATCAAGCCCCGTGTTGGAGCATGGAGCCTACTTAATATTCTCTCTCTCTGCCCCTCTACCCTGCTTGCTCTCTCTCTAAAATAAATTTTTTTTAAAAAATCTAAAAAGCATATATTATATACTACATATGTCTAACCACTAAAGCAGTTTTCTGGTTACCAATCTGTTCCCATTTACATTCCATCCTCTAATCCCTTTACACCCCTGTCAGAAAGGATCCATATCTCTACCCTTGCCCAAGACATTTGCCCAAGACATTACTACTCTCTCTCAGTCTCCTTTGCTTTATTAATTTTCCAAACACATTGGCTTTCTTCTGCCTGGTGAGTGGTTAGTTATTTGATCTTCATATTTATCTTGTTTTTAACATTCTTTTCTTTGGAATTCGCATTTATCTCCTCTCCCATCCCCAATGAAATAAAGTAAACCTATGATTTAGCCCAATGAAAATACTATGAATATTTATAGAATCTTAGAGATTATAGACCTCATGTAGTCCACCCACTTCCTGTTCCCATAACCATTTTATGGTGAGAAAACCGGGACCCACAGACCTGCCTAAAATCACACACCTCCTAATTACTAATCAAGCTGGGCTTTCACCACACTCCTGCAGGTTCTCATCCCCTCAGTAGGCATTTGTTGAGTGCATAGCAGATTTCTAGGCCATTGGAAGAAAGAGGAAAAGGTATCAAAAAAGGCAGGGAGGAATCTGAGATATAGAAAACACAGGTCTTGCTTGAAGTCTAGCTGGCGAACTAACACATCTGTGTATGACTTCTGGAGAAAAATTCCCAAGGAGTTTGGGAATAGGCACACTCTGGAATAGCTGCAAGCTATCAAAGTTAAGCTGAAGGGAGTAAAGGAATAGTGAAAGCGGCTCAGATTTTCAGTGGGACTCTTTTGGGGACAGCATTAGTTTAAACCCTGAAGGACAAATGATGAACATGGTTTTATGAAGAGAACATGGTTTTATGAACATAGTTTTAGTCTGCATGCATGAAAGGGCCCAGGTGGACACCAAGCTGGCAATGAACATCAGCCTCAGCCTCCTACCACTCAGTTTTAACTTCTTCAGGAAAAATTTTCCACTCACCTGCACTCTTGTTGAGTAACTACTCCTCTGCAGAGGTACCCTTGTATGTGGACGTTAGGGGCAGATACTCTGGCATGGAATTTATCAGTATGAAGGATTTATCAACTTGAAGCAGTGGAATGAATACAGGATTGGGAGCTGAAGAACTGAATTCTGGGACTTTCCTCTGGCTTAACAGTGGTGTGATCTTTAGCAAATTAATCTCTTAGAGCCTCTTTCTGCATCTATAAAGTTGGGCTAGTAATATCTCACAGGGTTATTATAATAAAATATAGCATGTTTGGGGAAGTCCTTAGAAATCATATTGCAAATGCTGCTAATGTTGAATGAGAACAGATTTGGATCTTGTCTGTCTCTCAGACCAGTTTAAAATACTCTTAAGAGGGTTTTCTTGGCATATAAAGTTTGGGGAGAGAGAGGGAAATTTTTAAAAATGATCTTCAGATGCTTCTCAAAGTCAAACCACATCTATCTGTTAAATTACCCACTCTGGGATCAGTTTGCCCTTGGTCATTCCTGTATGAGGTGACACATTTTGTGGGGACTGTGTATATGTATATGAATAGGTGAATGTCACTGTGTGTTATAAAATCAAAAGATCATTCACTGCCTTCTCCTCCACTACCCATATATTTAATATTTCATTTAAAGAAAGAAGAGAAAATACAAAAATACTGTTATTTAATAGAAAAATATTTCATCATAGTACAAAAGAATCAGGATAGAAAATCGGTTAAAAAAAAAATAGCCAATACCTTCAGATATAAACATCCTATACTAAAATACTCATTTGCTTCAAGTATTGAACTTATTTTTTTTTTTAATTTTTTATTTATTTTTGAGAGAGAGACAGAGTGCAAGCTGGGGAGGGGCAGAGAAAGAGGGAGACACAGAGTCTGAAGCAGGCTCCAGGCTCTGAGCTGTCAGCACAGAGCTGGACACGGGGCTCGAACTCACAAACTGTGAGATCATCACCTGAGCCGAAGTTGGATGCTTAACCAACTGAGCCACCCAGGTACCCCAACTACTGAACTTCTTATGCTATCCCAGGTTTGATGTCCTCACATTCTTTTTTTTTTTTTTTTAAGTTTATTTATTTATTTTGAGAGAGAGACAGAGAGACAGAGAGAGAATGAGAACACGGGTGAGGGGCAGAGAGAGAATCCCAAGCAGACTCTGCTCTGTCAGCACAGAGCCCCATGCAGAGCTCAATCCCATGAACTGTGAGATCATGACCTGAGCTGAGATCAAGAGTCAGACGCTTAACCGACTGAGCTGCCCAGGCGCCCCTGATGTTCTCACATTTTTAATTCAGCTCTCCTAGTTTTAAGAAGTAGTTGTAAATTAGACACTAGCCTGGTCTCTAGAGAGGTTAATTTGTTTTTAATGCTCATCCACGGATAAATCAGCCTGAGTGACTTGATGACAGTTGCCACCATCTGTGGCTTCTAAACTTCTAAATACCAATTAATGAAAAAATTCCTTAGATGCTTGTCTAAAACCAGTGGCTCGGAGCCTTTTCTCTCTCCCTCCTCTTTCTTAGTCTTTCCTTCTTAGCATCCTCTCTTTTCCTTTAAGTATATACATACCTGAATGCTTTACTCACCTATAATTCAAGTATCTGGCAATCTGACATACCTGAAATTTAGCAAAGAAATGGAAAGTAAGGAAACACCACATGCAACCATACCATGTCACAGAATTTGTGGACAAACCCATACAACAGAGGCTTTAGATTCTCACCTAGAATCTATATATTTTTATTTTATATTATTCTGAGCAGTTAGGTTATATTTTCCAATGTGATATTTTCTTTTATAAAATTCTTTTTCTGACCATGAGTGTTACATTTTTATTGCAGAAATAGAAGTTAAGTAGAATGGTGTAAGAGACTAGTAATTATAATAATCCTACCATTGTGAACATTTTGGTGCATTTCCCTCACTCAAAGCATTTTTGAAATATGGTTGATAATTCTGCAGTTTTATATTCTGCTTTCTTCACTTAGCATTAGTACGTAAGTACTTCCTCATTTCATTAAAACCTCTTTATGTGAAGATAATTTTAATGGCTGCACAATATCCTGTTCTTTGAAAGCACTGCTAGCTAACTAAACATTCTCCTATGCTGACACTTAACGGTTTTTGTTTTTGTTTCTGCTATAATGAATCATGCTGCAATGAATATGGTGGGCATTCGTCTGCATTTCATATTACTTTAGAGAATAGACTTTAGAAAACATGAGTTTAAGATTAGGATTAGAAGGTGGGGAAGGGGATGATAATTGGAGCAGAGACCCTGAGGGCAGCAAGGAATACGAGTAAAGAGTAAATCCACAGACACCTATAAAAAGCAGTTATTCGTATTCCCAGCATTGCACTACACTCTGAAATCAGCATCCATAGACTCTATATTATAGGGTTGACATCATTGATCTTCACAGTAGTGACCTTGATTCACAGAGAATGTTAATTATATTTTGTATGTAAAAATAGTAATTGTGTAAACCAGTTTAGAAATATTTTCATCCAAGTGATTTATTTTTAAGTTTTGACAGGAATGAAGATGTTTTATGGTATAATTGAAAGAGGTTTTGGAACTAAAAGACCCAGACTGTATTCTAACTCTACTGCCAACCAGGTTTATGATCTTGAGTGAGTCACCAAATCTTCCTAAAGCCCATTTTCCCATCAATCAAAGGCATGGACAGGATCTCATAGATGTCTTCCATTTCTAAAACTGTAACTCTGGTCTCTTGACACTGGAAAATGTAGGTAGCCATAGTTTCTGAAAGGTTGCATGTAGCTTCATCTTGAATCTTCTGCTTGCTCTATTGCCTCCCTCTTGTCTCCTCACACATCCCATGTAATTTGTATGTAATATCTGACTAAAAGAAAAACATTATTTAACTTTCCTGGCATCTGCATATGAAAATGCCTAGACACACTTTTGTTCGTGGGATGGGAAGTGAGATGATAAGAGTCCAGCAACACTAGATTTTGGAAGGAGAGTTTCTGAGCCATCATTCATGGATCCTCATTAAGACACCTTAACTTAGATATTTTTACTAGCATTTGTTAATGCTAAGTAAAATTCAGAGTAGGATGTTTTACATTTGATCTATTAATGTTTTTACTTGAATTGAAGTACAAGTTCATACATATTTCAATAGGTTGGGTTTAGCAATAGAGAAATTTCCAAAGAAAGCAGTGGCATGATTTGAGAAGAGATCAAAATAGCATTTTACATTGTCTCACTGACTACCATTATGTAAATTTTCTTAATTTGTCATAGTGGGCAAAAGTTGAAGGGCTAAAAGAGCAGGAAAGGGAATCTTTCTTTGCATTGTTTATTTTTAGGCTAGTATATTCTTCATATTTCTTTATATAATCTCAAATCGTTTCTAAGGTTTTTGTTTTTGTTTTTTTGAGTTTGGGCATGAATAAATAGCCTACATATTCTCTTGTTAAGGATAAAGGAGTATGGCTTGTAATGCTTTGTGTTTGAGGGAATTCTGAGGAGAGTAGGCCGATATTCTCTGCCTCACATACAGGAACCCTAAGACATGGGAAATGGGAGTAAAGAGCTGCCCTACCTCCCCTTTTGGGAAAAGCCAAGTGTAGGTCTGTCCAGTGGTGCCATCTTGCTGCAGGCTTCAGAGACAGTTGCCTGATTAGAGCTTCTTCTCAGAGTTAAACCAAAGACCAGTCAGAATTTTATTTTTATTCTTACAGTTCACTAGAAACCCATATGGCTTTCCAACGAGCACAGGTTTTCACCTCGTAGAAAGAGCACTTACAAGTAGAAAGTGAACCAGATAGTGCCGATGAGGGAAGGGGAGAACCCAGCTGGCTGTTTATTGCGTTCATTTACGCATCACTTAAAGCTGGGGACCTGAAGATCCACTTACAAGTGTCAGGCAATCACATACAACTTTCCCAAAGGAGGTGAGAAAGAAAGAGCAGCTTTAATTTTTCAGCCTTTCATTTGTGATTCCCTGATGTTGCTCTGCATTAGAAATTTCCGAGAGCTGAGCCCAAGCAAAGCTACCTGCGGTGAAGACACACCAAGTACTATAATGGATGTTTTGGAGAAATAGCTTTTTAAAAGGGTGGCGAATGAGCTCTGTGCAGTTTAGGAAGTAGCCGGAGGGTTACTTCCTATCGAGCTTATTTTATTCTTAAAATAGACGGTACCTAAAAGTTACACCTACGATTTAATTGAGCCATTAGTGTCAGCGTAATCAGTGATCTCAAAAAGAAAGCCATTTACTGTCATGGGGTAAAAATTGAACACACATCGGGAAACCAAACCCAGGAAAGAGACTGTGAATTATTTAGGGACCTTTCAAGTTTTCTACGAACATAAAAAATGCAGTAAAAGGCATTTGCAGGAAGTTCTTCACTCTAACAAATAGAGTGAATTTCTCAGTATGTTTCTCAAACATGTCCTAAGGGGAAAGTAACACTAAGGTTTCCTTACTTTATATCTTCAATCACGACCTCGTTTCCAGGCTGAAAAGATACACTTGCCAGAGCGTTGCTGACAGGTTTTCGGAAGAAGGGAAAAACAGGGACCCAAAAGAAACTTAAAAAGGGAAATTAAGTCCTGGTGTGTAACCTCTGACACCAACTTCTGAATTTCTGTAAAAAATTCAAATCTGTTTTATTTTTCCATTATAAGAGCAATATAAATACATTTTAGCACCTTTTTTTTAATGGCAAGATAGAAGATGAAAAGATATCTCTAATTCTAGCACTTACACATAACCACCATCTTTAGTATAATTACTGCCTCTCATTTTTCTGTTGGGTTTTAGTTCTTTTTACCCAATGATATATGTTTTTTCATTTAAGACTGAAATGTCCTATTTTTCTGTGTTCTTTTAAACTACTCAGAAAAGTAATTATTCATGGTTGCATAATAACCTATTGAGTGGATATGCCATAGTTACCATTCACATAACCTTTTAATATTTCCAGCATGGTCCCTACCTTTTTTATCCACGTTCTCATTACCATATAGAATCCCTGAATTTGAAGGTCTGCTTCTAACCTGTGAAAAGGTGAAAATAGGTAGTATTATTACAAAAACATAATGAGGACTTTTGTAATGCAGCCAATTATTAGTCATACAACAGTGGAAGCAGAAGATGAAAATAGGTAGTCAAAATCCACTTATAATCTGAGAACTTCTTTCTGGCCAATAATAGCAGTCTTTTTAACCATGCTAATTTAAGTTTCAGTTATAATTCTTATATTTCCCCCTTTTTATCATGAATTTCAAAAGCCAAAAGATAAGCATTCAGGGAGTAGTAACAAAGTGACTTTGTCAATTATAAACTAGAAAACTCTGTGCCACAGCCTTTGGAAAGTATCCAAACGTGGGATTCACAAGCCCTGGGGCTGGTTTCCATGTCTATGGCGGAACACAGCACCTCTCTGCTTGGTTTCTTCCATTTTTAAAAAAGGACATTGCATTAGGTATTTTGTTAAGTTTTTTCAGCTTTACTAATGTGTGATTCTGTCGTTAGTTCATTTAACATTTATCGGTTTATTCATTTATTCACTCTAAAAATTGAGCACCTGTGAGGAGGGCATAGTGCCTGCCACTGGGAATGCCCAGATGACCATGTGGCCCTTCACTGCAGGTGTGTGTGGATGCATAATGTGTGTAGGCACGTGTGCCCAGTAGTAGGAGGCCAGAGGGACAGAAGTAGAAACATATAAGTGGACTAGAGTGGAATCAGTGCTCTAGAGGGTATGTTCAGAGGACAGTAAATGTGTAGAAGAGGCAAGAATCACATTTGGGATGAAAAGTATTCTTAAGTAAATCAGAAAATCATAAGAGAATCCCTAAGCCTCTTAGAAACTGTTAATCTGGAAATGTAATGTCAGTTGCATTTTTAAAGGCAGGCTTAGTGTGACTAATGCTTTATTTCTCCTTTGCTTCCTGTGATGATGTGCCAAAGCCTCATACAGACCTGTTCTTGCCCTCTGCCATAGTATCACCTTCCACATTTTAAATGTTGCTCTCCAACTAATATTAATTAGCTTATATTAATTAGTTTACATCAGGGGCACGTGGGCAGCTCCGTCGATTGGGCGTCTGACTCTTGATTTTGGCTCAGGTCATGCTCTCACATTCGAGAGTTCAAGCCCTGTGTTGAACTCTGCGCTGGCAGTGTTGAGCCCGCTTGGGATTTTCTCTCTCCCTCTCTCCCTGCCCCTCCCCTACTCATGCTCTATCTCTCTCTAAAAAATTAATAAACTTAAAAAAATTAGTTTACATCAATATGTTATCAGCATTGCCTGTTTTCTTATGAGATGTCCAAAATTAAAAAAAAAAAAAAGATAATTCAGACTGAATTTTATAAAAGTGATATGATGGGGAGTTATTTTTTTAAAAAGTCACATTCCCCAACTTCCTCTTGATTTTTAACAGAAAGCTTCATATCCACTCTGAGAATACATTGCTCCAAGTTTTGTGGTGTGCAGAATAAAATTTTAAATTTTGAAGAATTTGCTGAGAATACTGGAAACCACAAGCTAACACTGGGATTTAGAATCAGGAAGTGCCACCTCTAGTGATTAAAACATTTCAATGGGGCTGTGTTTATCTTCCTAATCAAGTTGTCATTGTTTGCCACAAGGGAAGTAATGTTATTACCTGTTCTAAAGTAGTATTTGATTACAAGGACTGAAGAAAATGTGTACGCTTCAAAGAAAATAATTGTACCAGGTGGTCACAATTTAGACTGCATTGGCCAGGCAGAGACAGGATGCCGATGCTCTCAGTATCTCTTCCTTTCAGCACTATCGGAATTTTGTAACCAAGATTCTATAGACTTTGTTGGAATGCTTGTAATAAATTTTAATGAGATCCAAGTTAATTGTAAGACCTTCAGTCTGTAGGGAAAAATAGGATAGTTTTTAAAGTGCCAGAATTTCTAATGTACCGTGACTGTCCATTTGCAGTAGTGAGATGTAAGCAAAATGCATCCTCTGGCTGACTTTCAGACTGGGAAGATCTGTAATCATAGGCAGCTGGACTACTGTTTAATGTCATTTTGCAAGAATGTTAAATTTAATCTTCGGGAGCTACTAGACACTCCAAAGTTTCATTTGGTAAATTGCCTTCTGAAAGGCACTGTTTTCAAGCCACCCTCTCTCACCCAGAGGAATTCTCTTTGTGTTTCTTTCTTTGGCTAATGTCCCCATCTCAAGGCTGTGTGGCTTAGGCCCTTTCTGGTGAGGCTGGTCTGATGAAGAATTTCTGCAGTGCCTGCCCTCAAGAAGCACCTGAATGTGCTCTTGTAGTTTTGTCATCGGTCCAAGGGAACTGTAAATCAACCAAAGAGAAATCACTAGGACGTACACTGTTCATTCAACGCAAACATTTATTGTGTACCGGGTTCTGGCTAGGTGCTGAGAGTCTAAGAAATGGGGAAGGACAGTGGACTTAGAAGTCTTTCCCTTTGAATTTATTGCTAATGCTGACTAATGTCTCTATAAATCCATCTTCTAAGACCTGCCTCAAAATGACACCTTAACTGGCTTCTTCCTTACCTGAGTCAGGGCTTTCCGTTCCTCTGACCTCAGCCCTTCTCATCCAAGGAGGTAGGTAACACATTATCCTTTTGTTGTTTATTATTCTACTTGCTTCCTCAAAGTTTGATTTACATACAGTCGCTATTTACACGCATACAAGAATGATGGTGCAATAAAAATAGGAAAGTAAGGCCAAAAAGGAGAAGGAAGCAAATGTATTAACCATGAAAAATAGACAAAATGAAAACGTTTTCCAATGGGGACAGCTTCTCTTCTGGTACTAAAGTGTCTGTGGACTTTTTCAAAAGGCACCTTGTAAACAGGCCATTGAACAGCATTATCTCAGCTTGGGTTCCCTAAAAGCAGAGTCTAGGGGCGCCTGGGTGGCTCAGTCGGTTAGGCGGCCGACTTCGGCTCAGGTCACGATCTTGTGGTCAGTGAGTTTGAGCCCCGCATCGGGCTCTGTGCTGACAGCTCAGAGCCTGGAGCCTGTTTCGGATTCTGTGTCTCCCTCTCTCTCTGACCTTCCCCCGTTCATGCTCTGTCTCTCTCTGTCTCAAAAATAAATAAACGTTAAAAATAAATAAATAAATAAATAAATAAATAAATAAATAAATAAAAGTAGAGTCTAGAACAAAAGCCTTGAGTGCAGATAGTTAATTTAGGAATGCAATCCCAAAGAACAGGAGTGAGGGGCATGGGGAGTGGAAAAGGAAGCAAGGGAAAAGAGAAACATGGGAAGCTAATATGAGGACACATTATGGGGTTGGCCTCCCCTGAGGGTGACTGACTGCTGCCTAGGTCCACAAAGGAAGCTTGTGAACAGCATGCTGGAAGCATCCACCAAGAGGTGAAAGGGGAAGCATTTGGCTACTAGTCCCACTCCTCACTTGTCAAGGGTTGCTCCACAGACATGAACTTCACGCTTTCTGGTTTACATTTGCCTGAGTGCCAAGTGGGTTTGGTGGGCGTCCCATACCTTAGTGTCAGGGAAGCTCCCAGGAAGGAAGCAAATGACCAATGGCTCAGGCAAGGCTATATCTGGACTGAACTGGGTTAAGAGGTGGGACCAAGAGAGGGCAAAATGGTACACAGGAGATGTCCCATACGAGTACAACAAATGAAATCTTGTAACAACTTAATAAGAATTGCATGTGAGTTTGTCTTACTGTCATTTCTTGCATAACAGCCATCTATAAAAGCCAAAGATACTTTATTCATATTTTTCAAACCTCTGGTATAGCATGTGGCTCTGTTCAATGCAGAGAGTGTTTAAATGCATTTATAGAAAAAAATCTTACGTGTAACAGGAGACAAAAGGAAAGGGTATTTTTGTTTGATGTAATATTGGCAGCTTTCCAGCTTAAACCAGAATAATTGACTAATCCTCATTTTTATGGCTAATGAATTCAAGTACCTAGGCTCTTCAACCTGAGTGGCACAGTGAGCTCCAGCTTTTCATATGTGTAAAAATTAATTACCTTCCATAGATAACTCACAATAGTGGTTACTCTGGAGAGGAGAGTACATTTTTATCCTCTTATTGTATTATTTGCATTTTTAACTTTGTCCATACATTTTCTATTTTTTTTTAATTTTCAATAAATAAATAAAACTAAATAAACCTTGTTAGTACATTTCCCCTTATCTTCAGTGCTGGAAATAGAATATAATAAGACTGAAAACCATTCTCCTTGTTTTCAGTAAAGCTTTTCATGTATATCCATGGAATAAGTCAAGAAAAGAACTCAGCAACAGGGTCAGCCATCATGGAACTGCAATGTCAAGGTCAGAGAAGGTCAGTAGTGAGACAGGCTTACTACTGTGCCAGTGAACACCTGAACTCCAGGGATGCTTCTGCCATAGGATGCTTGGTGGTCTTTATGCCCTATGTCAGCACTGGTCCCAGAGTCCCAGGAAGGCTAGCCTTATTGGGGGGTAAAAAAAAAGGAGAGAGAGAAAAGTTCATCTGAAATAGAATAGGACTCATGGCCAGTGAGCTGATGTGGATTCAGCATTTTCTGATCTTACTTCCTGGTGGTTGCCTCTGGTCTACCTTACCTTGATCTTCCTGTGTCTGACAAGTTACCTGACTTGCTGCTTTACTTGGCCTTTTAGTCTGATTCTCTTTCCTGAACTATAGCCAAACCTCTACTAATTTTCTTGCAAGAAAGTATAGCACACTGGAAAGAGCCTAGGCTTTGAAGCCAAACTGGCTTCAAGTTTATTACTTATCATGCCTTATACAGCTTTTTATGAGGATTAAAGATAGCGTATGGAAAATGACAGACATAGAGTAGACAATGAGGGTAACAGTGTTCGCCTTTCTGCTATTATCTTTGCTGTTACCTAGGTTGTCATATTTTTAGTTTGTTATACAGGGGCATTTTCCCAACCCCTTCATGGTTGAGAAGATTTCCCATCTTAAACTGTGCATAGACTGATTTCCTACACGAGCACAACAGAAACCATCAACATTCTGGCTCTGTCAACCTCCTCTTTCTTCTTTGTGCTGTCCTGAATGGAAAAGCAATTGCTCTACTGCGTTAGTACTCTGTTTTTGGTTTTTCTTTCCTAATGCTGTGTCTTTGTTATCGCTTGTTGCATAACAAATCACTCGAAAACTTAGCAGCTTTAAACAATAACTGTTCATCATCTCACACAGTTTCTGAAAGTCCAGAACCCTGGTTGGTTCTCTCGTGAGGTTGCAGTCAAGTTGTCAACCAGGGCAGCAGTCTTTGAATACTGGGGCTGGAAGTACTACTTTCAGGCTTATTCATGTGGCTCTTGGCAGGAGGCTTCAATTCTTTCCACATGGCCTCTCCATAAGGTTGTTTGCTACACAGCTTCCCTCAGAGATCTAAGAGAGAGCAAGGGAGTACCCAAGATTGAAATGGCAGTCTTTTATAACCTAATATTGAAAGGGACACACCATAGTTTCTGCCGTTTGCTGTTGGTCCCATAGACCAACCCTAACTCAATGTGGGAGGGGACTGCATGAAAGTATGAATACCAGGATGTGGCGATCATTGGGGCGTCTTGAAGGCTAGCCACCACAGTCTGAGTTGTAAAAATATCTGCTCTTAACTCTGCCAACTCCTTCACCTCTGCTCTCTATTATGATCACCCTTTCTCTCATTTTCTCATAGGTACCTTCATCCTGCTTCCATTACGTCCAAAGCCAGAGTGTTCGGCCCTGTCCCCAGCCCTGGGATGGCCTTAGGATTCTTTAGACTTAGCGTCCTTTCCCATAGCTGCAGATTGTGTTTCATTAGGCCATTGCCAATGCCCTCACTGTATCAGTTGCTAAATATTTTGAATTTGACTTCTGACTCCTCTAATTTGTGAAGACCTTTCCTTCTAGAGCTTCCTAACACAATACCCAGTATCTTAGTCCATTCAGGCTGCTATCACAAATACCACAGACTGGGTGGCTTATAAACAGCAGAAATATATTTCTCACGCTTTTGCAGACTAGAATCTGAGATTAGGATGTCAGCATGATCTGGTAAGGGCCTTCTTCCGGGTCACAGACTTCTGACTCCTCATTGCAGTGGAAGGGGCTAGGGAGCTCTCTCTGGCCTTTTTTTTTTTATAAGGGTACTAATCCCATTCCAGAGGGTACTATCATCATGATCTAATCACCTCCCCAAGGCCCCACCTCCAAATACCATCATATCAGGCATTAGGATTTCAACATAAGAATTTGGTGGGGGAGGCAAACATCTGGACAGTAGTTCTCAGGCGTTCTCTGTAGTTGCCAAACTGCAACTTAGTTTTTCACAATGGTATCCTAACTGCTTTGAGATGAAAGCATTGCTCTCTGGATAGTTATAGTTTTCTGTCTCTCTGTCTCCCCATCTCTCTGTCTCTTCTTTCATCATTCCCTCACTCCCCACCCCTCACTTTATTTTTCTTTCTTTGTTTTTTCCTTTAGCTGGCTATGTACTAAAATTTATCGCATTTAAATTTTTTATATTTATTAAATAATTTGATGACCTGTTCTGTTTTTAATTTTTAAAATAGATGAATAAAGTAACTAGAGAAATTATTTTTATATTTGATCCAGCAGTAAAAGAGTTTCCTGTCCGGGTACCTGGGTGGCTCTGTCAGTTAAGTGTCCGACTTCAGCTCAGGTCATGATCTCACAGTTCATGGGTTCAAGCCTCACATCGGGCTCTCCACTCTCAGTACAGAGTCTGCTTCCTATCCCCTATCTCCCTCTCTCTGCCTCTCACCCGCATTGTCTCTCTTGGTTTCTCTCTCAAAAATAAATAAACATTAAGTGGAAAAAAAAAAATTGCTTCTTGGCTGCCTCTTCAAATGAAAAAGTCACTGAATATCTTGTATTTTCTACTTTTTATTATTCCATAATTTCTCTTGCTTGTAGGCTTCTCCTTTCCTACCAAATTCCACCTCAGTTTCTTTGTTTCTAGAGAAAACAACAGTAAACAAGTGAGTCTCTCATCATGTCGGCTTTAGTGCAAGAATGCAGATGGAACTAACAAGTTACTTCCCCCATTTCCTAGAGACTGCTTCATTGTGGCTACATTTTAAAAAAATGTTTTGAGAAAAGCTTTCTTGAGAGAGCACATATATATTTTTTTTATCTACCACTCTTAAAATTGCTTTCTGATCTACACGAAATTCAAGCTGAGATTAAGCATTGAAGAGCTAGGAAAAATAGAAATGCCCTCACGAAACGAGAGATGCATTTGATTTTTGCACTTAGACCCAGCTTGTGGAAAGTATTGGCCCACATAAATAGAAGGAAATAAACTCAGCCAAATTTACCTACTTGTCTGCAGGCCTACATGTGTTTTAAAATCATACCTGTAAGTGTTATAGGCCTAGTGTAATTGCATTTGCAAATAAAATACAGGAAGGTCTAGTGCTCAGAGTACAATTAGATGTGTTAATTTTCCCTTTTGGCTCCAATGTCAGAACTTCAAGCTTCTTCACTTGACTGTACTTCCTTGTAACCTTACCCTGTAGGGGAAATCAGTATTCCAGAACCACCAAAGAAAATGAGCTTGTCTAAAAATAGTTGCCTGTTGACAAGATTTTAGCAGATTTTTTTTTTTAATATGAAAGCTTTGCCAAATGGAATGAGGTCAAATGTGACAGATGTGGTCAAATCCACTTCTAATCTGTAAATCCCTGACCAGCTGCAGTTGTGTTAATTTTAAAATGGATATTTTGAAGTTGTGCTGGATTTATGACATTCTCAGCATTTTTCTATATCTCTAAGCATTTGGGGGTACTCGGCTGCATTCTGTGCTTCAGTGATCAGTGCACACTGTTCACTGGTGTCCATTGGGTCCTACTTACCAGAGTCTCAAAGGAGGTTCTGTTTTGCCCTGCTTTTCTTTGTCAGGAATTCTTCTCCAGCAGCCCTGAATAATAAAAATTGGTTTACTATAATACTCTACAGCAGGTGGTTCTCGACCAGGGGCAATTTTTAACCCATCTACCCCACCTCCTGACATTTGGCAATGTCTGGAGGCATCTTTAGTGTCACAACTGAGGAGGATGAATGGGGGGTGGAGGGGAGGGAGATGCCTAGTGGTATCTGGTGGGTGGAAGTCAAGGATGCTGGTGAACTATGCTGGAAGGCACAGGGCAGCCCTCATAGCAAAGAATTATCTGGTCCAAAATGTGGATAGTGATAAGGTTGAGAACTGCTTTAGAGCAATCGTTCTCAACCTTTGTAGCATATTAGAATCATTCTGGGGAGCTTATACCCTGAATGCACCCGGACCAATTAAACCAGAATCTCTGAACAAAGTACCCAGGCCTCCATGATTTTTTAAATCTCCCCAGGTGGTTCCAGTACACAGCCAGGGTTGAGAGCTGCTACTTTAGAGCAAACAATTTTAGAGGGCAAGACTAGCATAGGCATCGTCCCAGATAGTTTCCTTTCTAAAGTACCTGAAAGGGCCTCATTGAAATGTGGCTTGACATATGGGCAGTGTCCCATTATAGTATTACTGTGAGGTTCAAATGAGTTTTTAATAACTTTTTATATTCTCTAAGGCCAGCACTTAAAAACTTGAGGAACTTCTATTCTCATTACCATATTGGAAGTTCATTTTCTCTTGGTTCTATGTAATAAAATATGTTCTTTTTTCCTGCTGGTGAGTGGAGATAACAAGTATTTACTGGTAGCTTTAGTCAGTGAATTTCTCTCAGATAACATTTGGGGTATTTGGAGCATTGGAGATTTCTTTTCCTTGAAGGTTTCTGATGTATTTTTATGACTTGATGAACAAGTCTCATCACTTGTATCTATCTGAACCCATGTGCTATGCAAAGGAGCTAAAGTATCCTTTCTAAAAATATTTTATTTGAATATTTTCCCTTTTGCATCCCTTTCCTAACCATTTTCTCTCACAAAACCCCAAATCTTAAAATGCGTGGACAGTCACTCTAAACTCTAGACAAACAAGTATTCTCTAAGTATTGTTAACATTTAACTTTTCATTTTATTTTAGAAGCCTCTGTTGATGGCACAGCTTCTCAGGGACCCCCCCAACCCTCTCCCCAAAAAACACAAATGTGTCTCTACCTTTTGACAGGTAGATTGAACAATTCTTAATGATGTATTACATGGTAGAAAGACTTCCATTTGTAAAAATCGGGACATACTTGCCTAGTGGACAATAAAACTGTCCCTGTCCACATTTGCCCCAGAGCCTCAGCAGAGATCAGATTGTCCATCTGCAGATCCCTTGAAGGAGTAAAGTGTGGTATAACTCATGGAGAGCCATCTGAAACTTGGGTCATTAACATGCTCTTCTCCCTGCACCCCCCAAGCCTGTCAGTAGATGCTGGACAGTAACCACAGGGAATGGGAATAAGGAAGAAAGTGGTGGTGGCCACAGAGCCCAGCGGCTGCCCACAGTTCTGTAGGTTTGTTAGGTTTCTCAGGCAGGACAGGGAGAGGTCCAGGTTTCCAGGGCCCTGAGGTTTACAAGTTTGGAGAACCTCTTTAGGAAAAAAAGAAGAAACATTAGGTACAAAATGCAGATTTATTTAGGATGAGAAATCACAATGAATTGCACATTCAGAGAGGTAACAAATACCCAAATATTACAGAACCTAGAAAATAACAGTATTTTTATTAATTGTCTGATACAGGCTGTTTAGTCTGACACATGCTTAATTTTTCCCATGTTTTTGGCAGCATACTCTTTGTTTGCCTTTTCCTGTAGTGATGAGTTTGTAACATTATTTCCTCTAGAGGGACTAGGAAGACAACTCAGTCTCTCCTTTAGAATAGTTGAATGAAATTTGTGGGATTTTATTTCGTTTTGTTTTTTAACTGATGCTGTAGAAAGTCTCTTTCAGCTTTTCGACTTGTTAGTGATGTCATGTCAATTATGAGCATTGCTGCCAAACCTGGGAAAACCTCTATCAAAGTTTCTTGCATACCTGAGATGAAAGATTTTAGGTCATTCGAAGTTTTCTGATGCAGTAGCTAATCATAAATACTCCGTGAATTTGTTAACACTCGTAAACCAGTTGGTTATTATTGTCCTTATTGTAATGGTTCATTTTGAGTTTTGTTTATCCTCACTGAATGTCAAATGATCAATAAGAACCTGTCGAGATGTAATGGACGAGGCCATTTCAGGTCAAAGGAGAGCGATGGTGTGATCTGGCAAAAGCGTGGTGTCCAGTTCGGGCGCAGTGCTGTGTCCAAGTAGGGCAGCAGTGGTCAACAGGAGTAGGAGGGTGTGCTGGAGGCAGCCAGGAAAGTGGGAAAGTGTCAAAATTTGGCAGGTACCTCAAGATAGACTAGCTGGTGTACTTTTAATTTAAGAAGTCCAGGGCCGTTGGTGGACCACTGAGTATGTGAAAGCAGCATGGTGTAATAGTAGTACCATTGGCCTTAGACCCTTCCAAATTCTGATTTGAATCCTAGCTCTTCCCCTGGCGGACCCATGAGACTTTCCTGTCAAAAACTATATATGAAAGTAACTGCAAGCAACGTAAATATTTCACTATGCTTAAACTTGATATATCCTCGAGTGCCCCTTAGCTAGACCCCCAGTGGAGGCCAATATAAGCTCACTCTATACAAGGAAAATATAACCAAGGGGATGTCAGAGTAAAAAGAGATGGTGGTTTTACCTGATTACTTCTTACTTCTCCACATATGTTCTCCAAATTTTCCAAAAACATGAGCCAAGAAAGAGAACTTGTGCAGGGAGGGGCCCTCACATTTAAGCTGCAATAGCTTCAGGTAAATCTTCCTCTGCTCAGGACTTACTCTTTCCCTCCTCTATGGCTTCAGACTCAGAGATTATTTTTTAAGTTTATTTATTTATTTTGAGAAAGAGAGAGGAGAGAGAGAGAGAGAATGTGCATACAAGCATGCACATGAGAGGGAGGGGCAGAAAGAGAGGGAGAGAGAGAATCCCGAGCAGTCTCTGTGCTGTCAGCACAGAGCCCAGCTTGGGGCTCAATTCCGTGAGCAATGACATCATGACCTGGGCCAAAATCAAGAGTCGGATACTTAACCTACTGAACCACCCAGGCATCCCAAGACAGATGATTTTTAATGCAATTATTTAGGCAGTTACTATCATTTTTGACAGTCATGTAGGGAAGATATACTCTGATTACATTTTAGACTAGATCATAAAACCCAAGCAAAGGAACATAAATGTCTGATATCAACACTCAGACAGAAGGTGGGATGATTATTCAGGGCAGGGCAGGATCTAACCCCAGTCAAAACATGGTCAGCCACCCCCTTTATCCAAAAGTGAGAGTTAATGACAAGAAAAAGTCTATAGGGTGCAACAAGTGCCTCATAATTTAAGCAGTAGTTGATCTTAAGGTATCTAGAAGAAAAACAGAGTTGTAGCAATAGGAGGCCCATAGCAACCAGGATTCTGGGCGGTTATATTTTGTCCTGAATCACACAGGTGTGACCCCTGCCCCAGAGGCCTGTTTAGCTGTGGGAAGCAGAAGCTAGGAAGAGGCACTGATTAGTATTTTAAAACAGTGGCCTTCAATAAAAAATACAACGCTTACATATTTTCTAAAAAATTTTTGAAAACTACAGACTCCTCTTGCACATTTATAAATTGACATATCAAACCTTTCATCATAAGTTTGAGTAGTAACAAAGGATATAATTTCTGGCATTTTACATATGAACTTTAACTATTTTAATCCAAATCTTGAGCTACAAATTTAGATCATTAAATTTTGAGGAAATGGCTACTTTTTAGCTTAGTTGTTAAACTCAGTCCTTACTATCAAACAAAAGGGCCAAACTAGACTTACTTGCTATCAGAAAATGCCTGTTGTCATTTTTTCAACTCAAAGGTATAAAAACAGTTCCCTATAAAAATCATCCTATGTCTGAGTTCTCATTCTGAGATGGATAGCTAGATGATGGATGAATGGATGGATGCATAGAAGCAAAGAAAGGATGGTTGGGGGCAGGGAGGAAGATGGATGGACAGATCATTATCTAGGTTACACCTTGCCCTAAGTATGTTGACTAGGAGAAAGAATGCACTTTCAGATTCTTCCTTTCACCTCCAATAAGTTTTCATACTCCGGGCAATGTTATGTTGTAAGATTTTTGATGAATGTGGGAGATACTGTGCTCTTTTGTAATGTGGGAAGAGGGTAATTATGAAGGAAAGATGGGAAAGGAGAACCATCTCAAGACAACCTAAGTTACGAAAGAAAGATCTGGGAATGGGATCTGAAAATTGATTTCATTAAAACTCGGTGTACACATATCTTCTGGGAAGTTTTTATGTATTACTAAAGGTAAAATTAAAGACAAAAGAAACCATAATTTTTTTACTTGCCTGAACATCAGAGTCAGAGACATGTAGAGGGAGACTACCTAGATAAATATGTTTTGATACATTTCTCACTTTGGGAAGAAATTTATGCAGAAACTGATAGTGGTAACTAGGCTCTCATATCATAATCTGTTGGATAATATTCAAAGTCTAGTTAGACTATTGGAATAAGGGTTCCTACTTGATCCAAACTGGCTTTGAATCCCAGCCCAACCAGTTATCAGCTATATAACTTTGGGATAATTTATTAATTTTTCCAATTAATGGTTTTCTCATCTGTAAAATGGGACTAATAAAGAATGGTATCTTCAATATAGGATTGCTGTTAAGATTAAATGGCATAATACATGTAAAGTAGTGTGCAAGGAAGGGTTACATGCATGGGATTTATTTATTTGTTTGCTTAAGAGAAGGAGTGAATCTCTTTTTAAATTTGATTCCTAATATATGGGATGGACATGCACCTGAGAACACGGAGAGGTTGTGATAATGTCATGCTAGAAAATGCCTTCTGATTCACCACCTGGCACATCCTAGAACTCAAGAGAAGTTTCTCAAAGCTTAGAGTAATAGGTAGACTTTATTAGGGAAAGAGAGAACTTATAAGCTCAAGATTAGCAAGAGAAGGTCTAGGTTCCCTATATTCCAGCACCCCACAGAGAGTTGTGTCCCTGGCCAGGGCCCTCTACTGGATACTTCCTAGTGTCTATATTACAAAGAAAAACCACAGCTTCACACCCCACTTTATTTTCCTTTTTCTATAAGCAAATGTGAGAGATCCTTCTCAGTAATGGGACACAAATGTCTCAAGCAATATAGATTTAGGTGCCAGTTTTTTACAGTTATTGTCTGGGAATACCAGCTTCCCAGCGCCTAGAAACCTTGGGCCATGGGAAGTTGGAGCCCATCTGGCTGCAGGAGGAAACTCCAGATAGTATGGGAAGCTGAGCTGGGGTCAACTCTTCCTGGTGAGAGAATCCTTAGTCCTAAGTAGCTCATCCAGGCAATCAGTGAGCCCTCAGTATCGCTTTTGGACAGTGCTGCTCCTGAAATCACAGGTATCATCTGCTCTCTGCTTAACTCCTAGTCTGGATCTGAACTCCAATGGGAACAAAGATTTGGGAAAGAAACTTCAAGGAATTTAAAGTCTCTCTCTTGTGGGAAACTCTGGGCATAGTGCTGCTTTAGGACTAAAAGGTCAAGGTGCATTATAATAGAAGACCAGTTTTACCCCACTGCATGGGACTGTCCTGATAAACCATAAGCTCCTTGAGAATTGGCAGTTTTGGTTGCAACAGGAGATAGCAACTTTGTCATGGACAGCCTCATGATGGGCATTCCCTTACAGCACATTGTATTATAAGAAAGAAACCTATCAAGATAATCTCAAGAAAAAAGGAAGGTTTATTGGAAGAATAGAATCTTTGGGAGGAGCTTAAGGAAGAGCTGAATAGGCAGAACTAGAGCAAGATGTAACAAGGGCAGCTCTGGAAACTCTTACAGAAGTATGTAGATCTTCATTCTGTGGCACTGTCATTCATGTGGTTGGGTTACTACTGCTGTGTAACAAACTACCCCAAGCTCTGTGGGGGTGGGAACCTCACAACATTTTATTGTGCTTATGGATTCTAGGAGTCCACGCATAAGGGGAGTCATTTGTCCTTGACTCTTCATGTGTGGGGCCTCAGCTGGGAAGACTTGCATGGCTGGGTGCTAGAGGAGCCACTTTCAAGATAGCTTCTTCATATTCATACTTCTAGTACCTTGATGTAGGAATGGGCTTCATGGGTGCTATTGGCCAGAGCGCCTACACATGGGCTCATTAGCATCCAGGCCAAAAGATAATCAGACTTTTTATATGACAATGCAATGTTTTGGGAGGAAGCATCCTAAGAGGGGATGTCCAAAGAATGGTCATTCCAGAATATCCAGGTAGAAGTTGCATGCCTTATTTTTTAAGAAAAGATTTCTTATTACTTTCTTATTATTTATTTAATTTTTTAAATGTTTATTTTGAGAGAGAGTGTGTGCACATGTATGCGTGGAAGCAGGGGGCGGGGGGGGGGAGAGAGAGAGAGAGAGAGAGAGAGAGAGAGAGAGAGAGAGAGAGAATCCCAAGCAGGTTCCACACTATCAGCACAGAGTCCATCATGTGGCTCGATCTCACGAACTGTGAGATTGTGACCGAACTGAAATCAAGAGTCAGATGCTTAAACCCATGAGCCACCCAGGTGCCCTACATGCCTTTTTTTACCTAGCCTGGGAGTCACTTCTGACAAATGCTATTGGCCAAGTAGTCAAAGGTCACTCTGATTCAATGAGGAAACAGAGACTCTACCTCTTCGTGGTAAAGATGTCAAAGCATTTGTGGCCATTTTTTTCTAAATTGTTACACTGGGCTACCAACTTCACTTTCTTCCTTGGTGAAATTCTTGAACTAGGGAATCTGATTGGCTTAGCTCATTCTGTGGATCAGTTCCTCTGGTCCTGTCAGCTCTGGCAAAAAGGGCAGGCTTATATATTTAGTAGAACTTTTCTTCCCTGCCTCTGAAGAGGGGCAGGCTCTCTAAGAAGAGTTCGTGATTGAGAAGGAAATAATGAGCTCTCTAGCGTGGACACTATCAGGAGTGGTAACCATCTTACTGCTTTCCACAAGCGGTTTGGGGAATAGAGGGAACCTGGGCCAGAGAGAAGAGCAAGCTTATGAGGTGACTGAAGCTCATGGGGGCACAGATTCTGTCAAGAGCATGACACTTAAATTATTTGTGTTTATTGACATCTATAAGAAAGTGAGGTCTGGAAGCATTCAGGCTAAGCCAGAAGTGAATAATACTAGAAAATCAACCTTGTTCTTGAAAGGAGAACAGATTTGACCTTGAGCAAAATCAAAGAATGATAGAACCACTTCACAGCTGCTACAGATTTCCGACTTTTAGAAGCAGACGTTAAATATCAGATTTTCTTGGCTTTTAGTGTGTCAGTCCCAGTCAGTAATTAACAACACTGAATGAAACATCTTTGTTGAGATTCTCAGGCTGCTTAACTGATCAGCCTAGCTTAGCTGAGCATCCTGGGGTAGTAAGCAAAGGGAAAATATGGTTCCAGTTTTGGTGTGTGTGTTACTAGAGCAGCCACTGAAAAGAATTAAAATGTTTTTTCATTTTCCTTTCTGCCTGGGAGAACTAATTCATGGGGAAGTTAAGTGACTTTCTCAGGGTCTCAGAACAACTTAGTAGAATAGAATAGCCAGTCTTTAACTACCAAAGCTTTCCTGAGAGCCACAATTTTATGCTCTACCAACCTGCTTCCTCTGTTCAGATAGAATTTATAGTGGTAGTGCAGTTAGCTGAAGATGTCCATATGATTCTTTATGCTTGAGAAGAGGGCAAGGAATATCTGTGATTTCATAAATTAGCTCTGTGGCTCTCATGAGCAGCAGATTTTAAGGATAATCAGAACCTTTACTAGAAAAAATATTTGTTATGGAAATGAAGAAGGCATGGTTCTTTTGTAGAAAAGAGCAAACCAGACTTGGCTGATATAAAACCCAATGTGTCGATTAAAGAGAATGTTGTTACTTGTGTGAAGAAGAAGAAAGGAGGAGATAGACTGAAACAAACTGAACCATTGCTGAGGAAAGTCTGTCATCTGAAGAGTATGAGGACTTCAGGGCCTCATGTTGAAGTCCTGCTTTTCCTATCAATATTTCTTAATCCATTTAATTCTAATCTGTTTGCCACCCAGTTTTCCTTTTTTTTTTTCCTTTAATTTTTATAGCACCAACTCCTGTAGACCAACATGATGATTGCCCTGTAATAAGTTCCTCTAGAGTGGGAAGTCTTAGAGAAAAACAATTTAAGTATTTCTTTCCTCTCAGTTAATATGCTACAATAGTAATTCTCATCCTTGAAGAACCTACACTTTCTTTTTATAACAAATATTTTGTAACAGTCTATCATCTTGAAATGAAATTCAGAAATTCATGTGCATAATGTTAAAATTTAGTGAGATGCCCTGATGACACAAAGGGGGAGACAAAGGGAAAGTAATATATAATAAAATTATATGTATTTCCATCTGTAAATACTCAGGTACTAATACACAAGAAGTCATACTGGTCAGATGCCAGCACTTAGATGCTTGTGGCACTTCCATAAATACAACAGCTGTGAATACAGACAGCTGCATTGGTTGGATTGTGGTTGGATTGTTTGGACAACTCAAATACAATAAGTGGTTCTGTTGTGGTGAACTGATTTTTCCAAGATGGACTAACTCTTTGTAAAGTTCTAAACAGAACAAAGTGCAAGCTCCTCTTCGTTTTCACAGCAGTTACATTCCTAGAAAATTCAGTGTATAGCGAAACCATTCCAAAAATATTTTTTGTTAACATGCAAAGCAGAAGACCCCGGCTCATGTGGTCATTAACAGGTTTTTCACTTCTGTTATTTGAAAGTTGTGTGCAGTGTAGGAAAGTCTTTGTTTTGTAGGACTGGCCATTGTGTTATAGAACATCTAGTGTCACTGACCTGTGTGTGTGTGTGTGTGTGTGTGTGTGTGTGTGTGTGTGTGTGTGTGTTTGTGTGTGTGTGTTTGTGTGTGTGTGTGGAACCCACTGTCCCTATGACAACAAAAAATGCCCCCACAAATATTCACAATACCCCCATTTGGAACCAATGTTGTAGAGTCTGGAACAGAGGTGAAGAATTAAGTTTAGGTGAGTGATAGGAGTCTTCCTGAGTCCATTTGTAATGTCTTTGATTAATTTAGGGGGGGGTTAGGATGCTGACAGCCACTGTTTCATTTTCAAATATTAGAACCTTAAGATCCTAGGATCTTCTCAGGAAAAAGAAGGGTTGTGATGGTTAAGATGGCATGCTCAGCTTATAGCTTTCGCAAAACCATTAGAGCTTCATTTGAATCCCTAAGAAGGGTTTGGTCAGGGAAAGAAGACTCCAACTGCAGAAATGGTTCAAGCCTAAGTGACATCTTGAGGAACCTAGAAATAGGGTCAGTTATGTTTTGAGCAATAGTGTAACTGTCTTAGGACATTTTAAAAATGTTCTTCTTTCTAGGACTAATCTAGAATCTCCTGAAGGTCACACTGTCTCATTTTCTGAGGAGTCCTGGAAACCTGGGCCTTATGTGTAGTCCCAAGGGCTGTAGCCTGTAAGAATGACCCACAGGAGGTGCCTGAACCACTCATGTAATAAAGAGAATCCAAAGTGCTTAACTAGAAATTGATGAGCAGCCTAATAAGTCTATACCACTTATCTCATTACGTTGCATTCTGTATATGTAGTTACACATACGCATGTGCCTTTATAATAGATTTATGAAGAGAGCTTAATCTCGTTTCCCCTAAGTAATATAATAATAACTAATAATGACAACTAACAATTATTGAGCACTTCTATGTGCTAGATTCTATTACATGCATTTCATATGTTCCATTGTCTCAAGAGCCATAAATGGGAGGTATTATTTTTCACATGGGGACACTGAGGTACAAAGATGTTAAGGGACTCGCCTAAGGTTCTATAACTGGTAAGTAGCAAAGCCAGAATTTGAACCCAGGCAGTCTGTGTTTCTAGAGCCCATCCTCTTCACCATTATGCTACACGTTTTAATAAAGGATGTAGGTTGACAATTCATAATACACAAAGTGGTACTTCTTTAAATATCATCCTGCTCCCAGTCCTCATCAAGCTAAATGTTTGGAGGTGATGATGGTTAGAAAAAACTGGTAGTGCTGTTACAGCTTTATTCTGTAAGTGTCTACAGGAAACTCCCTGTGTGTATTCCAGTGTAACCAGAGCACATGAACAGCAGTATCTCTAAAACAGAAACGACTAGTGTAACCTTCACTCAGTTCATTAAAATTTGGGCCCAGGAGTCTCCATTCCAACTGACAGACAGACCTTCAATTCTGACTCTATTAAGCAAAAAGAAAACAAAACAAAACAAAACAAAAAATGGAATGTGAAATTTACTGGGTCTGTAAGTGAAAAGTCCAGTATATACACTCAATTTAAAAATGGCTTGATCCAAGTCTCAAACGATATCAAAGCTATAACTCTCACTCCTTGTGCTCTGCTTTTCTTTGCTGTTAACGTTACTCTTGTCCACTGCAAATAGTTTCCTCCTAGAAGCCACAAAAGATGTTTGTTGTTTGCAATTCCAGAGGAAGAGAGGGACTCTTTTCCTGGTATCCACAGGGAAGATATTGATTGGCCAGTGTGGGTCACATGCTCATCTTTGACCCAAGAACTGGGCCAAGGAAGAAGAATTCTAATTGGCCAGCCTGAGCCATATGCTTATTTGCCTAATCCCTCAGCAGGAGGGTGGGCAGGAACTGGGGACCTCACGGCTTGGAAGATAGGTGCCCCCCCCCCCCCCCGCCGGGGGAAAGCAATGCTGGACATTTATAAATGATAGGTCACTGCTTCAAGGACCCAAGGATCCAAGGAACCAGAAACTGACTGCTACTATTTCTGCATTGCCAGACCATTGCATCTCCCAACTTGTAACTAAGTTGTTGATCCATGTACACTGTTTTTGTTTTTGCTTTGTTTTGCTTTTGTTTTGTTTTGTATATGAGGATGTAGAATTGTAAACAGTACCTGGCAGAGGGCAATAGTTCACTAATTGGTAGCTGATGTTATATGCTCATAAGTAAAAATGATATTGTTGCTATTGCCTCGATAATGAATGTCTGACAAAAAAGCTTATTATAATGTATACTGGTCTCAGGTGATGCTTATCAGCAACTACATGAATTATAGAGCAAGACTTTCTAATCTAGATTGCTCTTGAGTTTGATAAATTATTTGATCTTCTGCAACAGAGTTGAGGGGAAAAGGAAGTCAGATAAGAAAATATGGGAACTGAAGTAAAACTTTCATGCTAAAGAGGGTCAAAATGGAGGGGTGCCTGGGTGACTCAGTCAGTTAAGTGTCTGACTTCAACTCATGTCATGATCTCACGGTTTGTGAGTTCGAGCCCAGCATCAGGCTCTGTGCTGACAGCTTGGAGCCTGGAACCTGTTTCAGATTCTGTGTCTCTTTCTTTCTCTGCCCCTCTCCCACTCACACTCTGTCTCTCTCTGTCTCAAAAATAAATAAACATTAAAAAAAAATTTTTTATGAGGGTCAGAATGAAATGGTCACAAGGTGGCAAAAAATTGTCTCTTGCCTGCCCTAGGTCCACCAATCGGAAAACATTGTCCTCCTAATGATTCTAAACCATTAGCATCACTCTGCCCACATTGGGTAACTTGGGGGAGCTTTGTAAAACTATAGGCCACAGGCCTTAACCCTGAAGACTGATTTGGTAAGTGGGGAGGGGCACAGATTCCTAGAGTAAGTCTAGTGGGCAGCTAAACATGAGAACTGCAATAATTAACCTCTGTAATTTATAGGGGAGTATATGCTATAGTAAGAACACAGAGCAACAGTCTGGGCACACCCAAGCTACAAAAACTGAACCTTCAAGTGGTGTCTGTGAACATACAGGTGTTCACATCTGCCCCTCTTTTTGATGACAGAGCCATTCTGGACTCTTAGCACAGCTAACATGTCCTGCTTAGCTCCTCATTTTTCTCCCATCAAGGACTGATACACAAAACCTGTTCTTTCCTCCTCCATTCATGTCTTCCCCACCCCCCATTTTCCCCTTTTTCTTTCACTGCTCAGTTAATTTCACTTTGAACAGTTTCTTTCTCATGCATATAGGCAAATTCATTCTGACACATTTTCTGGTCTCTTTTGCAAATCTTACTCAAGATTTATTTTGGGAGGAAAATATTATTCTGTTTATTCATGAATAATCACAACCTTAAATACAGTTAATAAATTATATTCATTTATTCAAAAAATAGTTATCGTGCACCTACTTTGTACCAGGCATGGTTCTGGGTACTAGGAATTAAACTGTGAATAAGCCAGACAAGTTCCCTGTCCTCACGAAGATTATAGGGTAGTGACAGAGACAAAATGATGAACAAGTGACTGACTGATAGGATGCCAAATGGTGATAAGTGCTATGGAGAAAAATAAAACAGAATAAGAAACTAGAGCTTGATTGATGGGGCATAAGAGGGACTGAGGTGAGTGAGCAAGCAAAGCTTCTGAACACAGGCCTGAATGAAGTGAAGTGAGCCCTTCTAAGATCTCAGGAAGAGCCTCAGGCCAAGTGACCAGGAGACACTGAGGCAGGAATGTTTGGCCTATTCAAGGAATAACAGAATGAACAAGGCAATGGAGGTAGGGCATAAAATGAGAGAGATGAGGAGATTCATGAGACTTACTTCAAATTCTATTAAATGGTGGTATAAGATGAACAACAAAGGTTGACGATTGGATTTGGCAAAATAGAATTGTCGGTGCCCTCCACAAAAGCAGCTTTGTTGGCACTGTGAGAACAAAATCCTCTTTGAAGTGAGGTAAGCAAAAATTGTGGAAGGTGAAGAAGTGGAAATTTCAAGTAAAGACAAATTTTGCTTGCAATCTGCTATGAAGATAAGCAAAGAAATGTGCCCGGAGCCAGGGGGTTTGTGGTATTTAGGTCGAGATTTTTTAAGGTGAGAGAGATAACAACATACTGATAATCTAATGAATAATCCTCTAGAATGGTGAAAACAGCTGGTGTAGGAGAGAGAAGAATAAGAGGAAAGCTCTTGAGTAGGTGAGGGAGCCAGGAACAGGGAGGAAAGAAGGCAAGACATTTTTGTTTCTGTGGGTGAATAAATTGATCATGGGAAAATACCTCAGTTTTCTCTGATTGCATCTCTTTTCTAAGGAAAATAGTGGAGGTCATAGGTTGAAGAGTGAGGATAGGGGAAGTGGTTTGGGGGATTAGAGAAAATGTAGAAATATACAAAACAGTCAACTCTGACACTGAGAGATGAAATTCACTAGGAAAAAAGAATTAAAAAATGCAATGATGAATGTTGCGAGATTGATGGTCAGAAATTTAAGGTGAGAATAATCAGGAAGATTGTGTTTATAGAGTGCATACCTGAAGTCAAAAGAGGATTTAACCAGATTTGGATATTTTCCATGCAAGGCAACAGAAGGAAGAGCAAGGGAGGAATTTCAGTGATGTACTGCGTAAGAGAGATCATATGAGGATTTAAGGGGGGTGAGGGACAGTAAAAAAGTGGTAGAGCTAATGGGTCATTCATTCTCTTGGGCTGAAGAATTCTTGGAGTCCAAGTGCTCGTGAGAGTGCTGTGGAAAGTTAGGAAGTAGTGGTTGGAGAAAAAGATGCTTCAAGTAAAGATCTCTGAAGTAGTTTGAGGAACTAAGTGGCAAGGCTTCCAGTGGCTGGTCTGTGTGGATGGTGACAATGGCAGTGGTAGAGAGAGTGGTGCTAGTCCTTCCGTCTACCAGGAGAACAGTAGAGCAGATCTCCTCTGGAGATGCTTGAGAGGTGCTGGATGTTTATGGGACAGGAAGTGGTGTGGACACAGCACTGAAGAACAAAGAGCTCTGCCCTGCCTTGGATCTTTTGGTATTAGGGGTGTGAGAGAGGACAGATACCACTTCAGAAGGATGCTCGAGAAGCAGTGCCCTTGGCTTAGAGCCAGGCTTCAGGTGGAGCAAGAGGTGAAGGCAATGGTCAAAAAAGAGTTTTGAGCATCAGGAGATTTTTCTGATAAGCAGTTCTGGTAGACATATTGGAAAAGTTGGAGGGGAATAGCAAAAGGGAGAAACAGGAAATGGGGGACACTTTAGCGAATGTATAAAGGTAAATTGGAATGAGTACTGGTAATGAGGCTTGGACTTTCCATGGTGACAGCATAAACAGGACATGCAAAAGGGTGAGTAATGATCTTTTGGAGGGACATGAGGGTAACCTCCTTTTAGGGATTGCTGTCTGGGCTAGAGACTGCTGACTGCCCACCCTAATATCATAGAACCTCCGATTTTTATTTGGACATTGCTGTCTAGAATAAAACAGTATTCCCCCAGCCTTCCTTGTAGCCAAATGGGGCCTTGTAGGACTTTGCATGATGGCTTAGATTCAGAGTCTAGGGCGGGTGTACCTGATTGCCAGGCCTGGGATATGTGCCAATTGCTAGCTGTCAAGGGGGCTGAGAAACAGAGAGCTGGACGATTTGCAATAGCATAAAGTCAAACAGTCTACATCCCCAACAATAGGGATAATTGGAGTAAGCTAAAGTTCAAAATAACCTGTAATATCCACCCATTGAGGATTAGTTAGAACAACTCCGGTGCTTCAAAATAGGGGATTAGATGGAAAAATGAAATGTCTAATAATTAGAATGACCTGAATTTACTCCAGCCTTATACATAAAAATTGAAAATGTAGGGACACCTGGGTGGCTCAGTCGGTTGAATATTTGACTCTTGATTTCGGCTCAGGTCATGATCTCAGATTCATGGGATAGAGCCCCACTTAGAATTCTTTCCTTCTCTCTCTGCCCCCCTCTCTCTCCTTCTAAAATAATAATAATAATTAATAATAATAAATTAATAAGGGTAAGCAAACATAATTGCCTTAAAATGAATTACAAAAACATTTAAAATAGAAAACATACCACAAACCCCATGCTTTACTTTTTAATGTCTTATTTATTATAAAAGCAATGGATGTTTATTGTAGAGAAATCAGAAAATACAGATAACAAAAAGTATATTAAAAATCCATAATGCTATTTAAGAGACAAATCCTACTTCCACCATGGTATGTATTTTTTGCCAGAATCCCTTTTCTATACATACATAATTATAGGTTATTATTTTCTGTAAAATGGAAATCATTCTGTACATGCTGTTTTGTAACTTACCATAATCTATTCAAGCCACGCACTAATTTGGGATATTTCAGTTATTCCAACTAATCCCTATCTATTGTGGGCCTTTAATTTGTTCTAATTACTCATTTATTGTTAGACGTTTAGGCTGCTATAACTTTTCACTGTTGGCAACAGCAGGTGTAATTGGTCAAACATGAATTAGGAATGAGAGAACAGCAATAAATAAACCAATACAAAAAACTGTAAGTCTATTTAGGAGCTTCTCCTAACCAACCTCCACTTAATTGACTTGTCAGATTAACTGACAAGTTTCTGTCCCCATGTAAAACTGATGCTGACTGACGCCCATGGAAGCCGAACCCTCACGGAAGACAGCTGCTCCCCAGCATATACTTTGCTGGAATGTCAGCTCCACTAGGGCTAGAAGTTTTATGTGTTTTATTTAATGGTATATCCCAAGTGCTTTAGAACTGCTTGGCATTTATTGCATGACTGACTGAATGAACAAATAAGGAGAAATATGTAAAAATTAAGAAGGTTCTGCTCGCAGGGTTTTTTTGTACTTGTCTTTAAAAGGATGACATTTTGTTCTGCTTAGAGAACCTGAAATTGGATATCTGAGGTCAGTGGTTCTCAAACTTTAGCACACATCAGAATCCCCTAGAGGTCTGGGCCCTTCCTTGGGATTTCTGATTCAATAAGTCTGGAGTAGGCTCTGAAAATCTGTATTTCTGTCAAGTTCCCAAATGCTGCTACTGCTGCTGCTGCTGCTGCTGCTGCTGGTCCAGAGTCCACATTTTGAGAAGAACTGTTCCAGATCATACCTAATGGATGTGGTTTATGCAAAAAGATAATTCTGAACTTGGGTATCAGGCAAACTGGTACTGGAAGGAAGTTAAATTCTAAGTTCTGTTGTACTTAGAATTTGATCAGGTTGGGGAACCAGGCTTTAAAAATATGCAGGAATAAAGGAGGTGGCGTATCAGAACAACAGCTAAAATATCATCACTGAAGTAATCCAGTAAGGTCTCTATTTTCCACGGTTTATATTACCAACACTGTGTGCTAGACACGATCACTGCCATTGTTTCTCCTGAAAACTGACTGATACTACCATTACCTAAAAGAATTCTTTCCCATCCCTGCAATTTTTTATGCTTGGCTCTGGATTCAGAATCCAGTCCAGGAGACCTGATCGGCTAAGCCTTGCTCGTGTGCAGCGTCCTGGCTGGCAAGGGAGACTGCAAAAGTGAGTGTCTGGGCTTTTCAGTTTCTGTAACAGGAATAGGACTCTGTCTCCCCTTTTATTCAAAAGATGAGTATATTCCCAAATATGTTAGATATCCACTGGAGATGATTTCTGAATTTTTGACCTTGACTGAAAGGGAGAACGATAATGCTGTTGGCAGAAATATGGATGCCAACAGGAGAAACCAGATTGGGAAAAACTATTTGTTGTATTCTTTTATACATGTTGGTTATGGCTGTTTAGGTACATCATAGAAAATCTGGGCACTTCTAAGCAGTCATATTGTCAGATGCCAAATGGGCTGGTTTGATGACTAACTCATCATCTGAAGGACAACATTAGGTCAAGCTTGAACAAGACCAACTCCAAGCCTTTGTAGCCGGTCTTATTCTGGATCTAAAATTCTCTTGATGGGATTTTGAAAAAGTCAGATGGACAGGCAGGAAGCAAAAAAGCTGATATATTTTGCAGTTTTGTGTTTCTAGTATAGATTGCTTTTTCTCTTCTAGATTAAATAAGGACAGCCTATTACTAACAATCTCAAAATAAAATTGTGCATGTCCTAAAGACTTCACCAGGAATTAGAACAGCTAAGAACACAGGAAGCAGGATCCTAGTCTCATACACAAGGAAATAGGTTTGATGAGACACTTTTTTTTTTTCATTTCAAGATTTTACTTAAATTCTAATTAACATATAGTGTAATATTGGTCTCATTGATTCATCACTTACATATAACAGCCAGTGCTCATCACAGGTGCCCTTCTTAATATCCATCACCCATTTAGCCCATTCCCCCACCCACCCCCCCTTCCAACAACCCTGTTTGATCTCTGTGGTTAAGAGTCTCTTATGGATTGCTTCCCTCTCCTTTTGTTTGCCTTTCCCCTATGTTCATCTGTTTTGTTTTTTAAATTCCACATATGAGTAAAATCATATGGTATTTGTCTTTCTCTGACTGACTTATTTTACATAGCATAATACACTCTAGTTCCATCCACTTCATTGCAAGTGGTAAGATTTCATCCTCTTTTATGATTAATATTCCATTGTATATATACACCACATCTTCTTTATCCGTTCATCAGTCGATGGACATTTGGGTCTTTCCATAAGTTAGCTATTGTTGGTAATGCTGCTATAAACATTGGGGTGCATGTGCCCCTTCAAATCTGTACTTTTTTATATTTTGGGTAAATACCTTGTAATGCAGTTGCTGGATTGTAAGGTTGTTCTGTTTTTAACTTTTTGAGGAACCTCCATACTGTTTTTCAGACTGGCTGCACCAATTTGTATTCCCACCAACAGTGGAAGAAGGTTCATCTTTCTCCACATCCTCGTCAACATCTGTTATTTCCTGTGTTGTTAATACTAGTTGCTCTGAAAGGTGTGAGGTGGTATCTCATTGTGGTTTTGATTTCCCCTGATTATGAGTAATGTTGAGCATCTTTTCATTTGTCTGTCTTCTTTGAAAAAATGTCTAGTCATGTCTTCTGCCCATTTCTTGATTGGATTATTTGTTTTTCGGGTGAGTTGAGTTTGACAAGTTCTTTACAGATTTTAGGTAGTAACCCTTTATCAGATATGTCATTTGCGAATATCTTCTGTTCTGTAGGTTGCCTTTTAGTTTTGTTGATTGTTTCCTTTGCTGTGCATAAGCCTTTTATCTTGATGAAGTCCCAATGGTTCATTTTTGCTTTTGTTTCCCTTGCCTCTGGAGATGTGTCTAGTAAGAAGTTGCTGTAGCTGAGGTTAGAGGTTGCTGCCTATGTTCTCCTCTAGGATTTTGATGGTTTCCTATCTCACATTTAGGTCTTTTCCATTTTGAATTTATTTTTGTGTATGATGTAAGAAAGGAGTCTAGTTTAATTCTTCTGCATGTCACCATCCCAGTGTTCCCAAAACCATTTGTTGAAGAGACTGTTTTTTCCATTGGATATGCTTTCCTGCTTTGTTGAAGATTAGTTGACCATGTAGTTGTGGGTCCATTTCTGGGTTTTGTATTCTGTTTTATTGATCTATGTCCTGCTTTTATGCCAGAACCATACTGTCTTGATGACTATAACTGGGTAATATAGGTTGAAGTCCAGAATAGTGATACCTCCAGTTTTCTTTTCTTTTTCAAGATTGCTTTGGCAGGGTACCTACGTAGTCAGTTAAGCATCCAACTCTTGATTTTGACTCAGATCATGATCTCACCTTTTGTGAGTTCAAGCCCCACATCAGGCTTCTGCGCTGGCAGCAAGGAACCTGCTTGGGATTCTCTTTTTCACCCCCTCTCTGTCTTAAAATGAATAATAATAATAATAATAATAATAATAATAATAATAATAAAGGTTTCTTTGGCTATTCAGGGTCTTTTGTGGTTCCATACAAATTTTAAGATTGTTTGTTCTACCAGGCACCTGACTGCCTCAGTCAGTTGAGCATCTGATTTCAGTTCAGGTCATGATCTCATGGTTCATGAGTTCAAGCCCTATATTGAGCTCACTCCTGTGAACGCAGAGCCTGCTTCAGATTCTGTGTCCCCCTTTCTTTCTGTCTCTTCCCTGTTCACTCTCTCTCTCTCTCTCTCTCAAAAATAAATAAGCCTTAAAAAAAAAAAAAGGTTGTTTGTTCTAGCTCTGTGAAAAATTCTGGCGGTATTTTGTTAGGGATTGCATTAAATGTATAGATTTCTTTGGATAGTGTAGACATTTTAGCAATATTTTTTCTTCCAATCCATGAGCATGTAATATTTTTCCATTTCTTTGTATCTTCTTCAATTTCTTTCATAAGTGTTCTGTAGCTTTCAGAGCACAAATCTTTTACCTCTTTGGTTAGGTTTGTTCCTAAGTATTGTACGTTTTTTGGTGCAATTATAAATGGGATCAATTCCTTGATTTCTCTTTCTGTTGTATCATTATTAGTGTATAGAAATGCAACAGATTTTTGTCTCTTGATTTTGTATCCTGCAACTTTACTGAATTCTTGTATCAGTTCTAGCAATTTTTTGGTGGAGTCTTTCAGGCTTTTTAGAGTATCATGTCGTCTGCAAATAGTGAAAATTTTACTTCTTCCTTGCTTATTTGGTTGCCTTTTATTTCTTTTTCTTGTCTCCCTGCTGAGGCTAGCACTTTCAATACTATGTTAAATAAGAATGGTGAAAACAGACATCCCTTTCTTGTTCCTGACCATTGAGGAATGCTCTTGGCTTTTCCCCACTGAGGATGATACAAGCTGTGGGTCTTTCATATATGGCCTTTATGATGTTGAGGTATGTTTCTTCTATCCCTGCTTTGTTGAAGGTTTTTATTAAGAATGGCTGCTGTATTTTGTCAGATGCTTTTTCTGTATCTATTGAGAGGATCATATGGTTCTTATCCTTTCTTTTATTAATATGGTGTATCACATTGATTGATTTGTGAATAATGAACCACACTTGCAGTCCAGGAATAAATCCCACTGATTGTGGTGAATAATTCTTTTTTAATGTACTGTTGGATTTGATTTGCCAGTATCTAGTTGAGAACTTTTGCATCCATGTTCATCAGGGATATTGGTGTATAATTCTCCTTTTTATTGGGATCTTTGTCTGGTTTTGGAATCAAGGTAATGCTGGCCTCGTAGAATGAGTTTGGAAGTTTTCCTTCCATTTATATTTTTTTGGAACAGTTGAGAAGAATAGGTGATAACTCTTCTTTAAATGTTTGGTAGAATTCCCCTGTGAAGCCACCTGGCCCTGGACTTTTGTTTGTTAGAAGATTTTTGATTACTGATTCAATTTCTTTGCTGGTTATGCGTCTGTTCAAATTTTCTATTTCTTCCTGTTTCAGTTTTGGCAGTTTATATGTTTCGAGGAATTTATCCATTTCTTCCAGATTGTTCAGTTTGTTGGCATTTAATTTTCATAATTCTCATAATTGTTTGTATTTCTGTGGTGTTGGTTGATATTTCTTTTTTCTCACTTGTGATCTTATTTGTTCATGTTCTTTCTCTTTTCTTCTTGATAAATCTGGCTAAGGGTACATCAATTTTATTAATTCCTTCAAAGAACCAACTGCTAGTTTCATTGACCCATTCTACTGGTTTTTGTTTGTTAGTTTCTAAATCATTTATTTCTGCTCTAATCTTTATTATTTTCCTCCTTCTGCTGGCTTTAGGCTTCATTTGCCGTTTCTTCTAGCTCCTTTAGGTGTAAGGTTAGTTTGTGTAGTTGAGACTTTTCTTGCTTCTTGAAGTAGGCCTGTATTTCTATATATTTCCTTCTATGACAGCTTTTGCTGCATCCCTAAGGTTTTGGACTGTCATGTCTTCATTTTCATTTGCTTCCATGTATTTTTTATTTTTTCTTTAATTTCCTGGTTAACCCATTCATTCTTTAGCAGGATGTGTTTAACCTTCATGTATTAGAGGTCTTTCCAAATTTTTTCTTGTGGTTGACTTCAAGTTTCATAGCATTGTGGTCAGAAAATATGCACGGTGTGATCTCAATCTTTTTGTCATTGTTGAGACCTGATTTGTACCCAGTATGTGATCTACTCTGGAGAATGTTTCATGTGCTCTTGAAGAGAATGTGTATTCTGTTGCTTTAGGATGAAATGTTCTGAATATATCTGTTAAGTCCATCTGGTCCAGTGTGTCATTCAAAGCCATTGTTCCCTTGTTGATTTCTGCTTAGATGATCCATTGCTATATTGGGATGTTAAAGTCTCCAACTATTATTGTATTATTATCAATGAGTTTCTTTATCTTTATTATTAACTGATTTGTATATTTTGGTGTTTCAAGTTGGGGGCATAAATATTTACAATTGTTAGATGTTGTTGGATAGAACTCTTTGTTATGATATAGTTCCCTTCTTCATCTCTTATTACAGTCTTTGGTTTAAAATCTAGTTTCCTGATATAAGTATGGCTACTCTGGTTTTCTTTTGACATCCAATAGCATCATAAATGGCCCTCACTTTGAATCTGCTGATGTCTTTAGGTTTAAAATGAGTCTTTTGTAGGAAGCGTATAAATGAATCTTATTTTTTTTATCCATTCAGATACACTATGTCTTTTGATTGGGGCATTTAGTCCATTTATATTCAGAGTGATTATTGATAGATGTGGATTTAGTTCCATTTTATTTCCTATAAAGTCACTGTTTCTGGAGAATAGAAAACTCTGTTTTCTCTGTTCCTTTCTAGTCTTCACTGCTTTTGGTCTTTCCTTCTTTCTCAAAGAGTACCCTTTAATATTTCTTGCAGGGCTGGTTTAGTGGCTATGAACTTTTTTAGTTTTTGTTTCTCTGGGAAACTCTTTATCTCTCCTTCTATTCTGAAATGCAGCCTTCCTGGATAAAGTATTCTTGGCTGAATATTTTTCTCAATCAGTGCATTGAATATATCATGGCACTCTCTTCTGACCTGCCAAGTTTCTGTGAATAGATCTACTGTTAATCTTATTTGTCTTCTTTGTCTTCTAGGTTAGGGATTTCTTTTCCCTCACTGCTTTCGAGATTTTGTTCCTTATCTCTGTATTTTGCAAATTTTACTGTGATATATCTTGGAGTTGGCCTGCTCTCGTTGATATTGATGGGAGTTCTATGTGCCTCCTAGATTTGGATGTTTGTTTCCTTCCCCATTAGGGAAGTTTAAAGCTATCATTTGGTCAAATAAACCTTCTGCCCCTTTTCCCCTCTCTTCTGCCTCTGGGGCTGCTATGATATTAATGTTGTTATGCTTTATGGAGTCACTGAGTTCCCTAAGTTTACATTTATGGTCCAGTATTTTTCTTTCCCTCTTCTTTTCAGCCTCATTATTTTCCATAATTTTATCTTCTGGATCATTAATTCATTCCACTGCCTCTTCCATCCTTATGGTCATTACATCCAGTCACTTTCACATCTTGGTTATAGCATTTTTTTATTTCAGCCTGACTAGTTTGTAGGTCTTTTATTTCTGTGGGAAGGGACTCCCTGATGTCTTCTTTGCTTTTCTCAAGCCCAGCTAGTGTCCTTATGATTGTTGTTTTAAATTCTGCTTCAGGCAGGGGCACCTGGGTGGCTTAGTCAGTTGAGCATCTGACTCTTGATTTTGACTCAGGTTATGATCCCAGGATCATGGGATTGAGCCCCGTGTCATGTTTTGTGCTGAGCATGGAGCCTGTTTAAGATTCTCTCTCTCTCTCTCTCTCTCTCTCTCTCTCTCTCTTTCTCTTTCTCTTTCTCTTTCTCTTTCTCTTTCTCTCCCTCTGCCCCTCACCCCTGCTGGTGCTCCTTCTCTCCAAAAAATAAAATGGATAAGATAAGATAAGATAAATTCTGGTTCAGGCATATTTCTTACATCTGTCTTGATTAGATTTCTTTTGAGATGAATTCCTCTGTCTTGGTATTTTGTCTAGGTCTCTGTTTTCTTTTGTGTATTAGGAAATCATGTTATGTTTCCTTCCCCTGAGAGTAATGGCTATATTAAGAAAAAGTTATATGCTGTCCAGGGCCAGGCCCTTTAATAAGTGTTTCTGGTGTATGCTGTGTGCACTCTGTTGTGTTTTGGCTGCTCTTTCCCTCAGGTCAGCCCTCTGCAGAGTTTCTCCTTGCCTGCAGTGGGAAGTGTTTGGACCTTGTCCAGTGTGTGGCAAGTTTTAACTAAGTGTGCTCTGGTCTGCTTGTTAAAAGAGGCCTGATCCTATTTCCACTAGACCCACTAGACCTGAAGCTTTGAAACACTTTATCGTCAGTAGACTTGGTGCATGAAGGTGGGGGGTGAGGGTGGGGTTGGGGGATGCTGTACTGGTCTTCTGAGGGAGGGGCCTGCTGCTGCTTTGACTCTCATGCACACTTGCCCTAGTTAAAAAAATGCCTGCATAGTGCAAGGGGGTGGGGCTTGGTATAAGCAGCTGAAGCCTTACTGTGCCCACTGAAGTCCATCTGTGTTGATGAGTGAGAGTAAAAGTGGCATCAGCTGGCCCTCTTGTCCCCACAGAGGGGGGTTCACCTCTGGTGCTGTTCACAAAGCTCTCACAGAAGAGTGAACAATCTCCCTTCGTGTGTTCCAGGCACTCCTCAGATCCCTGCCTTCATCCTGTCTGTGTCCAAGCTGTCTGCCCACCCAGAGATACAGAGCTCCTGTGTTTTATTTCAGGCCCCCAGCTGGGTTTCAGAACTCCAAATTTTAGGGACCCGGTGTGGCGCAGACCCACACTGATCCTCTGTGGGAGGGTCTTGTAGCTGGTGCCAGTTTGTCCCAGAAGGGCAGTCACAGGAACAAGCAGGGGCTTGGGGTTTATGGTAAAGTAAAGCAAAAAGCAGGTGTCCAGATTAGCTACCCTCAGCAGGCCTCCCTGATCATATGCTAATGTATGGGGCAGTGCAGTGGCACTCACCGGCTCTTTTGTCCCCTGAGAGGCAGTGCCTCAACTCCCAAATGAACTCCAAGAAGGGAAACTCACTTCCATTGCAACGGAGGAGATCCTCAGAGCACGGTGTCCAGCCCAGGCCTCTACCCTTCTTCTCCACAGGAGCACTGCTGCACCAACAAGGCTCCACTCCGTCAATGGCACCGACTGACAAAACTTCACTTTCAGCTCCACTGCTTGTAATAGCTTGGGATAATCAGCCCCTCTCGTTTTCTTAGTCAGTGGTTTTCAATGGTTTGGGGAAAGTGTTTTTCTTGGGCAGTCCCTTGTGTGCTGCTCTCTCCCTCCCTTTCTCTCTCTGTTCTCTCTCCATGGTCAGAGCTCTCTCCCCTCCACAGCACCTGTGATTCTTTTCTCTCCCAAATTATGTCTCTGCACCTCTACCAGCCACGATGTGGCCTCTTTTCTCCCTCTGATTATGCAGTTTCTCTCAGTCCTCAGATTGATTTCTTGGGTATTCAGAATGATTTGATATTTGTCTAGCTGTGTTCAAAGGGTGAGGCAAGCATAGGGTCCCCCTACTACTCTGCCATCTTAATTCTTCCCATCTTGACGAGAAGCTTGAGAAGAGTTTATCACAGAACCTATTTGGAAAATATGATAGAAGAAAAGTGATATGTAACTAAGAGCTCCAATCATACAAATTACTTTGAAAATACAAGTAGCTTTTGCATTCAAGACAAATAACATTACTGGAAAAATTTCTCTCTGTTGGAAGACATTTCCGCATTCTACATTAAAACAACTTAATGAAAGTGCCCCAAATTGTATTCAAATGACCACAAACACCATACTTAGGCATAACAGGATTGATTGTCACCTGGGACTCACTATTCCAGTTGTTTACAACCAGCATCTGTTCTAATTGTTTAGCATCTGTGCCTTGCTGGTTGTTAATGTTTTTGTTTTCTCCCCTGCTAGAGTATGTATTTATGTGCCAACTAGCGAAAAGTATATGCAAATTAATAAAACAGGAACAAATCGTAAATATTGTTTAATCTGATGTGGCTCTTACTGTTATTCTTATGCTTTTCTCCCCTTCCCTCCCCCTTTTTTTTAAAAAGCAAATCATAGAGGTGACTTTGTTGTCACCTTCATTAGAGTCACAGAATTCTAAAGCACTTTCTTGAGGGAGATTTTTGACAGGCATCTTTGAAGAGGTGTCTGGGGAGACTGGGAACCCCTGAATGACATTTTAGGAAATTGAGCAAGAATGAATAAATGTTCTGGAAGTATTAGCAAGAGTATGAAAAGTGTTTTCTTTAGTATAAATTTTTATAAAGCAAGAATAAATAGTGACCGTTGAGTTATATAAGTAGAAAGGTGATCATTTGTAAAGCACTGTGACTGGAAAGTGATATGATCCCTATAAGCCTGGTCTACCTGAAAGTTATTTCATAATTGCATTTATTAATACTGAGTTACAAAGGTACATGGTCTTTTCAGTAAAGAACTTGACCTCGTAAGAGAATGGGTTTCAGTTTTTATGACTCCATTAAAAAAATTTAAAAAAAGGAAAAGCGCCACTTGTGAAAGGAGCCATGTTTTCTCAGTAAAGCCACTCAAAATATGACATGCATGGCAAAACACATGCAGTTTTGGTGGAACATGGAGTAAAAGGTAAAAACCTAATAATAGCTTTGATTTTTTTTTTAGCACCTTCTATGTGCCTGCATCCATTTATGCATTCTAGATACAGTAACTCATTTAATCCTGATCGCCATCCTATGAGGAGGGAAGGAATAATTCATATGGCCATTTTTATTGATGAAGAGACCGAGGCACATAGAAAGGTAAAGTAACTTGCTCAAGACTACATTACTTATAAATGGCCAAGCAGGGCTCCTCCTGAGGACAGTCTCATTCCAGGGCCTAGAGTCTAGACACACAGCTTTATGCCATACTGTGTTGCATTTAGTTAAGCCATATTTCACTATCCTAGTCTGTGACTCAAAATATACATTTTGAATCCAGATTATTGTGCCGTAGGCTCTGACTGGCCTGAGGGAAATAATGTCTCAAGCCCCAGCTCCGCTTCCTGGGGTACTGCTTCCCATGTGCTCAGTGTTTTCTTTCCAGCCTCTCACCTTGCTACCATGCTTCTGCTACACTGTTAGGAGATTGCTGCTATGCCAGGCATGATCATTTTGTGGATGCAACTGTTGTGATCCCCTAACTCTGACCTCAGGAAGGACTCAACTTTCATCAGTTCCTCAGAGTTCAGTTGAAATCACCCAGTGATTTTCAAAGTCCTGCTCACATGCCCAGTACACAAAGCCATTATCTCAGTCTGAAGCTTCTATAATCTGGGTCATTTTGCTTTGTTCAGGACTTCGCCAAGGACAAAGCAAAGTCTCTTATCTTTCACTTCCTAGAAGTGTCCTTTCCAGAATCAAGAGGGGATGTGCAGCCCAATTCTAATTGCAGCCCTTAAAATTGGAGTTTTATGGATTCAAGATCTTTTGTGTGTTTGTATTTAAATAGTTATTTGCAGGTATTTTTCCTTCCCAAGACTCTGAAGTACTCCAGAGCACCTTTGTATCCACAGAATCTAGCACATAATAGACATTTAGTAAATGTTTGCTGTGTGAACAGATGATTGAATAAACAGGCCATAGAGAGGAACAGCTCTTTGGTACAGCAAATTGGTAGTGAAACATTCAAATATACATGTGCTTTGAGTAATTAGAGGTTAGAGGCCAGAACTTGGATAATAGGTGGGAGCTATACATGCAGACACTCAGATTTCCAATAAAAAATTCAAAGGTGAAGCTGTAATTCAAGGTGGGTCTGAAAGAGAGAAGCAGTGAAGGATGGGGAAGCAAGAGTGAGCGTGAAGGAACACAAGTAAAGTATGGGCGAATGTGATCTAACAAAGGAGCTAGAGAAGTATTATTCAGAGGGGCTCGAAGCAAGTCAAGAATGTGCACGCCTCAGAAACTAAAAAAGAAGTGAGTTTCAAAAAGTGACCAGTAAAAACAAACATATGACACAGATGACCAGTGAGCCGGGTCAGATATATAAGGCAAGTTGAAAAAAGCAAGGGACAGAAGGCCAGTGAATTTGGCAACAACAAAAAAGGTATTAGAGTCCTTTGAAAGTACATTTCCAGTGGAATAGTTTGTTTTTTCACATTTCTGACTTATTTATATTGATTGCATCGATTTTTAACAAAAGTGATTTCTCAATATGTAAACTTTTTTGTCATTTTCATAAGATTTTTTAAAGATATACTGGAGAAATCAGTTAGAAATAATCATTTGGGTTGATATCAGGTTCACTGGAATAATTCTAGAAATTTTTCCCCATGAGCACTATATAGAGAGTACATTCTTTTTTTTTTTTTTTTTAATTTTAAATAAACTCTATGTCACACACGGGGCTTGAACTCATGACCCCAAGATCAAGAGTTGCATGCTCTACCAATTGAGCCAACTGGGTACCCACAAGAGTCTATTCTTTAATAGGTCACTGGATTTTTCTTTTTCTGCAAACACTTTGCACAGCTCAGATACATCTGATTAAAACCTCTTTAACCCATCAGTGATGATGTTAAAGGCTATGCTGGGGGGTTCTTGCAGGCAATAATACCACCATGATAAGATTATTGAAGAATTAATTTTACTTCCTAAGGATCAGGTGTATTTTAAACTCTTTCTAGGAATTTAATTTTAGGAACATGGCTTGAGTCTACTTCAAACTATTAAGATTTAAGTTCATCTATAAGTAATTGTAATTTCTCATTAAGTCTCATAACAACAGTTATTTGTTCCCCTCAGTTGTCATCTTTCTAAGAATCACAGACCAATTATTTTACCAATTCTAGAGCTTTCTATAGACTAGACTGCAAGAAAACACCCAAGAACTAAAAGGCTATAGTTTTAAAGCAAATAAAATCAGCTTTTCCCAATGATAGGAAAATATATAAAACTCTATACTATATGTTTATATATCAGGCCCAGCCATAAAAAAATCTTACTTATACACCCCCAGGCCTTTTTTTTTCCCTCCCATCAAATATTATGAGGTGTCAGTGCCCTCAAGCTCACTTTCTTCTCCCTATTATTAGAATTTGGAACTGGAAAAAGATTTTTTATCAACCATTCATAATGATGAATTTAATATGAACCCTTTCAAGGTATTTACATTTTAAGCATTTTTTCTAATTTATGTATTTATGTATTATTCACCCAATAAATATTTATTGAGCTTTCTGTGTGATACTAGTTTCTGTGAGAAATCAAAGGTGAATTAGATATGAAAGCTACCTTTTAAAATAGCATGAAATGTGTGCAATTAACTATGATCTAAGATAAAAAATAGTGAGTAATACAGATTATCTAGAGTTTAGGGAAAAGAGAGGGCCATCTTATGCTCAGAGTGAGAAAGTGTTATGAAAAGAGCAGTGGTTGACAGGGTGACACAGCATAATGATTAAAAACAGGATCTGGAACCAGCCTTGCCTGTTCTAGATCCTACCTGTCACTTATGGAATGACCTTCGGCAAGTTACTCAGTTAGCTGTCTATGACTCCATTTCCTCATCTATGAAATGAAAATCATAGTAAATCATAGTATTTATCTATGGATCCCTTTTGAGCATTGAGTGATAACATGTAAAGCACTTAGAATATAAGTCTTCAACAAAGGATTTATTAGCTATGATTCTTTAAACTGGTCCTTGAAAGATAGGATACATAGGATTTAGGCATGCAAAAATGAGTCAGAATAAAATGAATTTTGGAAGGAGCAAAGATGAAAGTGTAAAAAATTAAACCATAGAAGAAGTCTTAAAAGAAATATGAACAATTTTTACTTATAATCTCAGGGTAGGGAAGGCCTTCCTAGGTATGACTCCAGATCTAGAAGCTATAAATTAAAGAGTTAATAGGTTAACCATTAAAATAAAAAAACTGCATAAAAAATACCATAAATAACACCAGTGTTTTATACAATCGAATACAGTTGACCAACAAAGATAAACTTAAGTATTAACTAACTGCTTATGTGATTATTTTTAAAAAGTAAACTTTGAACAAAAAACTGTAAATCTCCTAGAAGGAAACATAAGGGGAAATCTTCTTGACAATGGATTTGGAAATAATTTCTTGGATATGACACCAAAAGCATAGGCAGCAAAAGCAAAAACAGACAAATGGCACTACATCAAACTTAAAAACTTCCACACATCAAAGGGAACAACAAATAGAAAGAGAAGGCAACCTACAGAATGGGAGAAGACAATTGCAAATCATATATCTAATAAGGAATTAATATCCAATATACAAAGACCGATTCTTTTTTTTTTTTAATTTTTTTTTTAATGTTTATTTATTTTTGAGACAGAGAGAGACAGAGCATGAATGGGGGAGGGGCAGAGAGAGAGGGAGACACAGAACCGGAATCAGGCTCCAGGCTCTGAGCCATCAGCCCAGAGCCTGACTCGGGGCTCGAACTTATGGAACGTGAGATCATGACCTGAGCTGAAGTCGGACGCTTAACTGACTGAGCCACCCAGGCGCCCCACAAAGACCGATTCTAATAACAACAACACCTGATTTTAAAATGTGCAAGAGACCTAAATAGACATTTCTCCAAAGAAGATATGTAAGTGGTGAAAAAGCAAATGAAAAGATGTTTAGTATCACTAGTCATTAGGGAAGTACAAATCAAAACAATAATATCATCTCACAGACATTAGGATAGCCACTATAAACAACAATAAATAAACAAAAACCGAGAAAATAACAAGTGTTTGTGAAGATGTAGAAAAATTGGAACTCTTGTGTATTGTTGGACCTCTTGTGCAATGTAAAATGGTGTAGCTATTAGGGAAAACAGAATGGAGGTTCCTCAAAAAAAAACAAAAAATACAGGGGCATGTGGGTAGCTCAGTTGGTTAAGTGTCTGACTCTTGGTTTCTGCTCGCGTCATGATCTCCTGGTTTGTGAGTTTGAGACCCACGTTGGGCTCTGCCCTGACAGAATGGAGCCTGCTGGGGATTTTCTCTCCCTTTCTCTCTCTCTGTCTCTGCCCCTCCCCTGCTTGTGCTTTCTCTCTGTCTCTCAAAAAAATAAACTTTAAAAAATGCAATTACCCAGTGGCTCCAGTAATCCCATTTCTGGATCTGTATCCCAAAGAACTGAAAGCAGCCTCTCAAGGACGTATTTGCACAACCAGGTCCATTACAGCATTATATACAGTAACCTGGAGGTAACGGTAGCCCAGATGTCCATCGGCAGATGAATGTATAAAGAAAATATGGCATAAACATACAATATTCAGCCTTTAAAAAGAAGGAATTCCCATCACATGCTGTAATATGGATGAACCTTGAAGACATTATGCTGAGTGAAATAAACCAGTCACAAAAGGAAAAATACAGTATGATTCCACTACATGAGATATCTATAATGGTCAAATTTGTAGGGGAAGAAAAAGTAGAATGGTGGTTGTAAGAGGCTAGGGACGGGGGAAACGGACAGTTGTTTGATGGGTATAGAGTTTCAGTTTTGCAAATGAAAAATTCTAGAGATCTGTTACACAACAATTTGAATATAGTAAATACTACTGAAAGGTACACTTAAAAATGATTAAGATGGTAAATTTTAGAGTGTATGTTTACCACAATTACAATTTTTTAAAAATTTAAGTAAACTTTGAGTAATTCTGAAGACAAAGTGGAAAAAACATTTTTTTTAAATGATCAGCTTTCTCCAAAATCCTATTTTTTTCCCCTTCGCTCTGGTTTTGAAGCTTTTATGCCGAATAACATGTTCTGAAATCCCACCATCTCCACTGTTACTCCTTTGCTTTTGCCATTAGGAAAATGTGCCCCTTCTAATAATTTCTCTTACCATCCCAGTTATTCATTCATTTAATATTTATTGAGCATATATGATGTGCTAGGTGTTGTTTCAATAGTAGAGATTTAGCAGTGAAGAAAACAGAATCCTTACAGCCCTAGACTTCTAATGGGGGAGACAGATAATAAACAACAAGTAAATATATAGTATGTCAGATGGTGTTAAGGGCTTTAGGGAAAATAGAGTGAGCTGGAAAGGAATGCCAGGGTATAGGAGGAATGCTATTACATACAATGTAATCAAGGGAAGCCTCACATAGAAGGTGACAATTGAGCAAGTATATCTGAAGTAAATGAAGGAATATGAATGTTACATATCTGAGGGTAAGACTGTTCCATGTAGAGGTACCATTGAAGGCAAAGGCCCAGAGGCAGGAATAGCTTGTTGAGTTTGGGGAAGAGCAAGAAATCCAGTGGAGCTTGAGGAGAGTGAGCAAGGAGGGAGGAATAGAGATTAGATCAGAGAAGTTGGGGACAGGGCATTAACTTTGTGGGCCATTATATAGACTTCATTTTTACTGTGAGATGGGAGCCATTGGAGGATGCTGACCAGAGGAGGGATGCTCTTAGTTAGATGGTCTCTTTGACACCTGGGTAGATAAGACTGTAGGAGGGAGAAGAGGGAAGCAGAGAGGCAAATCAGGAGAAAAACGGTGGTGGCGAGACCAATGAGACCAAACAGTAGTAGCAGTAGTAGCAGAGGTGTGAGAAGTATATGGGGTCTATTGTGAAGGTAGAGCCAGTGGGAATTCTAATGGTTTGCATGTAAAGTGTGAGAGAAAGAACAATCAAGGATGACTCCAAGTTTTTTGGCCCAAGCTGCTATCAGGATGGAGTTACTGTATTCTGAGGGAATACTACAAGAGGAACATGTTTGCTGGGATAATATCAGGATATTAGTTTGGGACATGTGAAGTCTGAGATGCTGAATTAGGTCAAGTAGGTAATTGAATACTTGAGTCTACAGTTCAGTGGAAAGATCAGGGTTGAAAATAAAAGTCTAGAAATAACCAGCAGAGAGTTGATATTTCAAGCCATTAGACTGCATGAGACCAACTAAGGAAGTATGTATTTGAGGAAGAGTTCTGTGGACTGAGCCCTAGGGTGCCCTACTCAGGGTGGGACAAATGAGGAAGAAGCTTCAGAGGATGAAGAGCAGCCAGGGTGGCGGGAGGCTGCTATCTCCAAAAAAAAAAAAATCCCTTTGCAAGGGACTCTGATTAATACCTATAAATATATATATATATATATATATATATATATATATATATATACACACACACACACACACACACACATATATAATACCTATAAATATTATAAAAAATATAAATACCTACAAAGTACTACAGTACTTTATCAGTTACCAGTATGATCTGTACTTCCGGTTACATAGATGGTGTTGATCTTGGATTAGTCTTCAATGGCCCAGTGTTTTCCCCATAGGTCCTTTTTTGTTTCTCTTTCCTTTTGGAATGGAACATTTACTATTATGTAAGCACATGTACGGAAAGTTAAGATAACTTTATCCAGAAGTTAAAAAAAAAAATACAGGACTACATATTACCCATACTATTTAGAGATACAGTATTTGGCGTTTTGTTTTTTCGTAGTAGGATGCAAATCAACTCCCTCCATCATCACACTGAAAATAATGTTTTGAGATCCCAATCCAACTAGATTTGTAACCTAACCTCTGTTCTCATTCACCCCCCACCCTTCAGGGCACCCTGTTAAAATGCAGTGTAAGAACCTATTGATTTCACTTATTATTCTACCTCCCTCCCTTGCCTCTGGCCACAAATTAGTATGAGTCAGAAAAGGTGGTGAGATAAAAAGGCTATATATAGTCTGTCCTTTTCTATTCTTTCCAAAGCCTTTTTTTTTTTAACTAGAAGGTGACAAAAGCCAAGCTCAAAACCAGCTGCAAGCTGTGTGTCCTACAGTCACTCGAAGTCCTTTATACTTTAAAAGCAAACACTGTGGCCTGCTATACCCAATTAGTTAAACACAGGAAGCAATACTTGCTATGATTTACCTGTTCCTCAAAGTACATTGTAAAAGATACTAAAATTCAGTGTGTCACTTAACAGAAGTAACTGTTTCTAACACTGACTCCAAAACGTAAAATATTCTTGTTGTTTTTATGTCCCTATTGTCTAAATTAGGGAACAAGGAACTGACACTATCAGCTCATAAAGCCAAACAATATCACTTTCTTTTTCCAGGGCAAGAGTTTTAATTGTACGGTAGTAGAAAGTAGCATAAGCAATAACTTTTTAGATGTCTCCCTCCTTGCCTTCATCTTTCGGTTGAGGATGTTTGGGGGTTACATTATATAACCTCCAAGCCACTGACTTCTACCGCTCATGGAGCAAAATGAGTATGCCTGAGTTTTGTGCTGGCATCTCCACTTCCATATTTAAGGAGCTGGCAAACAAGAGAGCTGCTATCCAGGAAGAGGTCACAGTTGTAAATCAAGGAGCACCGAGTCTAAGTGCGTGTGGGAGGAGGGTAGTTGGTAGGAGAGGTGTAAGGGAGAAATGGAGAAAATTGTTAATAAATTCTCTAACTCTTCCCCCATCCCGACACACACAAGAGCATAGAGCATCATAATATGTGTTTTATTTGGATATATTCTATTTTTTAATTAATCATGCACTATGGGGTGCCTGGGTGGCTCTGTCAGTTGAGCAAATGACTCTTGATTTCAGCTCAGGTCACGATCCTAGGGTCATGGGATTGAGCCCCATGTCAGGCTCTACACTGAGCATGGGGACTGCCTAAGACTCTCTTCTCTCTCTCTCTTTCTCTCCCTCCCTCCCTTTGTTCATCCCTGCTTGCTTGCAGGCTCTCTCTCTAAATTTAAAAGAAAAAAAGAAATCATGCACTCTATTGGGTTCCATTTTCCAGATTTTGGCATTTTGGCCCTAGAATCCCATTGCAGGCCTGGTCTCATTTGTGAGATAATGCTGGTGATATCCTGCTTTCATGTCAGTGCTTCCAGACTAGCTGGAAAGCTAAGTAGTTATTTACAGGGTACCACAGTGAAATTAACAGTGGACTGAAATATGGCTGTGCCACGGTTATGTGCAAGTTCTTCATAAAACATCACTGCCGGAGCCTGGAGATAATGCAGTTGTAGAAAAACAATTTGTCAAGTGTGATCTGAAATCCTAAAGGGGATTTTCCAGCAGATGTGTTCTGTTAATACCGGTGCTGACCGAGTTGATCATAAGATGCGAGCTGCATCTCAAAACTGGTCATTATTTATATCCTTTAGCTTCTTTCACTAATTAAATCCCTTGAGTTATCTCTGACACCAACCACCTGGGACCAGTCTCCAGACAAAGGCTTTCTTGTGGCACGCAGCTGAGCCAGGTCTGGACCCTTCTGTTCCATGTCAGAATATATATTTTAGCTCTGATTCTTTTTGTCCAACTGGATTCAGGCATTTTCTGGTTGGTCTGCTTTATTTCTTCAGCAAGAATCAGTTTACCAGACTAGCTGCTGTTTAGACTGACTAATTAAAACCTGCTCAGTGTGAGTGCAGGCAGCCTCCAAGCCAAATACTGCCCTGCACAGAATTGGAGTGCCATTTTTATTCATTAGAACAGATGGGCATTGTGAGTTACCCCCAGCCAATCTGACCCCAGTGTTTGTGTTGTAATTGCATGCCCTTATGAAAGTATATCCCCATTTGAAAAGAGTCTTCCAGTCTTTGGGGAATCCTATGGAAAGGAGAGATGTGACCTGCGTGTTCCTGAGAACAGATGAGGAACTGCTTCATGAAGGAAAACTATTACTTTATCACGTCCCTGTCAGAGAAGTAAGGCATAGTACAAATAGGTTGTGATAGGAGAGAGAAATAAAAGGTTGAGTAGAGGACACATGCGACGCCACTAGTAAGCTTGTGAAGAGCAGCTTTACTAATTCTCAATTTTATTTAGAGTGGTCCCTATTTATAATATGTCCATGATTTGGAAACTTTCTGAGAGGTTATCTAGTCAATGAGTCTTTAAGAGAATAGCATATGCTCATGGATTGGGTATTCATTTGGAGGGGAAGATTCTGTTTTCCAATTTCTTAGAAGATGATATTTGGAATGTTATCTGAACCAAACACAATTCACTTTTTTTCTTTTTATTTATGCTGGTCTTGCCAGATCATAAAAGAGCTTGTTTGAGATATTTCAACCAGTATTTCTAGCTAGAAATGAATAGATTTATAGAATGTGTCATTATTTTTAAAGTAGAACTGTGAGTGGAGGTGATTCCAGCCTTCGTTTTTGCATGTGACTCCTTAGAAAGAGGGAGTTGAGGGTGTGAGTCGCGTTATCTTAAGGAACATGGTCAAATTCTTCCCTCAGTGATCCCAAGTTAAAGAACATTTTTTGAATCATTGTCATGGTGAAAACTGAAGAGGAAAGGGAATGTCACAGAATACAATAAACTGCAAGTTGTCAGAACTATAAGTAGTTTTAAGGGAGATTAGATATAGAACAGAGCTGCATTTTTCTTTTTAGCCCAATTATGGAATCTGAGCATCTTGAGTCAACTGATTATGCTGATTGGCTCTTCACTAGCAGTTTCGTTTCTTCCCAATTTTCCTATTCTCCAAAGACCTTCAGGGGTCTAGCACATTGTTTAATGGCCTGCCTGCATTTTGGTGTTCTATTGAAGGTCCATTGGATTCCATCTTCATAAGTAAATGCCAATCTCAGAAGTAAGTGCCCATTATGCTTATTGTATTACAATTTTACTAAGCCCAGAATTGTCATGGGAGGTTGAAAACATTTCAGTGGTCAAAGAGAGAGGGTAATTAGCTCATTTAAATCCTCTTCCATGTTCCATTCTGTCCTTGGAGCAAAGGTGCCAGCCTGTCTTTATAAGAATAAATGGGGCATATAGCCTGGCATTATTTAATTCAGCTATCAATCTTAAAAGAAACTGAGCAGATTATAAACCAAATCAAATTTGCATGCAGACTGTGTGTCAATGTGTTTGTCTCCTCATATACATTAAGTACTGGCAACCCCATTTTCTGTAGCAGTTCGTCAGGAAGGGCCATCTTTATAGAAGAATGCTCATGGTACATCACAAATACAGGATTTGCAGTGACACACAAAAGACCATGACGAGTCAATTTTAAGAGTGCTCTTTTCATTTTACAAGTAAATTGGCTCTAAACAAGAATTTTTCAAGTAGAAATTTTCAAATATATTTTGTTTATTCAATAGTAATAATATCAAGTGGTTTGCCTTTCTTGTCTTATTTTTCTTTTAACATGAAAGGTAGCATAGATATTTTTATAAATGAAATTCTAACATTATTGCTCTGGGCTTTTTTAAAAATTTGGATTTAAGGTACCATATTATGTAAGATGTGAAGCTACATTTGATGACAACATTTCATTAGTTTAGGAGTAGTTTTAATTAGCATTTTAATGAACTTGAATTGTATCTTTTTAAAAAGGAATTTTGTAGAGTTTTAGGAGTGTGAATATTTTTCTAGTATTGCAACTATTTATTACACACTGTCTATTATAAAACTGGTATAAAATTTAAATCCAAGAATAATATTTCCAAAATATACAACAATAGAAAAAATTAAGAAAACAAAGATTCTTATTATTGTAAGAAGCTGGTGACAAGACAAAGCAAAGCTGCACATTCTCCAATGTATGTTTCTTGGGACTCAGGTATTCCAGGTATTCTAGGCTAAAAAACATTTGGAGTATGTTTCACACCATAGCTCTTCTTGGGATCTACCATTTGACAATACGTTAAAGGATCTATAAAGACCAATAGTTTAACTGGTTTAACTTTGATAACTTGGTATTTCCCATACTTACTAAAGCATGAACCCTTTTACTGAGTAACCCCAGCTAAATTGGTACTCCATGGAAATCACTTTAGGAAACTCTGAAGTAGAAGATACGATTATTTGAGGAACTCAGTCATTGATTATCAGTTTTAGATAATACTATATATGATGCTGAAAATCTCAATCCAAAATCAAACATTTTTGATAATTCTGGTTTGTTTTTTTAACTACTAAGTTCTAGATACTTTTTGGTGAAGTAACTAGCTAGTTTTTAAATATTACAAACATATGGAAATTGATTTAGAAGTAAAACAGAATCAAAGCACCATTTAGTGGTAAGGGATTTGTATATAGAACAAATTCATGAGTAAGTAAATTTGAGTAGGTTTGTATTTTCTGCCATTGCTGTATCATCAGTCTGCTCATACTTGCTGAGTGTCTACTGTGTGACATACATCCACTAGGACCACAGTGACACATTAACAAGATGATGTCTCAGAGAGTACATTGACCTTATCCTCTAAAGTGTTAAAAAAAAAAACTAACCATAAGAAACAAACAAACAAACAAAAAACAAGCCATTTCATGACTCAGTTTTTTACTCTAATATATTCTAGCCCTTAAAAATATTTGAACATGTACTTAAGTCCTGAACTCTCATGTAGTCAGATTTGCTCTTTATTTATTGCTTCAGGAGGACATCTAAGATAATACTCCCTTCAATGATTTCAATGATTATGATTTCAATCAATTATGATTTCAATAATCATAATAGAAAAATAAGACATAGGAAATAGTCAAGTAGCAATCAAAATAACAGCTTTATTTTTTCTTTAAAGTTTATTTATGTTGAGAGAGAGAGAGAGAGAGAGAGAATCCCAAGCAGGCTCTGCTGACATCGTGGAGACCAACACAGGGCTTGATCTCCAGAACAGTGAGATCATGACCTGAGCCAAAATTGAGAATCAAACATTTAACCGACTGAGTCGCACGGGCGCGCCAAAATAACAGCTTTATTTTGATAGAGCTGATTGAGGAACCTGACTTTAACATGAGCTGGCATTTCAGAGAAGAGGAAATAGGAATATACCTTAAAAAAATGTTCAACCTCACTACTAGTTAGGCAAATGCAAGTTAAAATCACCATGAGACACCATCTTATCCACATCAGATTAGCAAAAATTAAAAAGTCAGCAATAGGGGCGCCTGGGTGGCTCAGTCGGTTGAGCGTCAGACTTCGGCTCAGGTCATGATCTCGCACTCCGTGAGTTCCACCCCGCATCAGGCTCTGTGCTGACAGCTCGGAGCCTGGAGCCTGCTTCGGACTCTGTGTCTCCCTCTCTCTCTGACCCTCCCCCGTTCATGCTCTGTCTCTCTCTGTCTCAAAAAATAAATAAACATTAAAAAAAAAATCTTAAAGGGGCGCCTGGGTGGCGCAGTCGGTTAAGCGTCCGACTTCAGCTCAGGTCACGATCTCGCGGTCCGTGAGTTCGAGCCCCGCGTCGGGCTCTGGGCTGATGGCTCAGAGCCTGGAGCCTGCTTCCGATTCTGTGTCTCCTTCTCTCTCTGCCCCTACCCCCTTCATGCTCTGTCTCTCTCTGTCTCAAAAATAAACGTTAAAAAAAAAAAAAAATTAAAAAAAAAAAAAATCTTAAAAAAAGCCAGCAATAATAAATATTGCTGAGGATGTGGAGTGACAGAATCACTTTGGAAAACAATTTGGCATAATCTAGTAAAGTTGAAACTGCATATGCCATGACTCAACAGATTCATCCCTAAGTATATTTCTTAGAGAAGTGTATATATTTATTTGTATCAGAAAACATGTGCATCAGTATTCATAATCACTTGCTTATAATTCAAAACAAATTGGAAATAAAAATATTGATCACCAGGAAAATGGGTAAATTAAAAACCATGGTATGTACAAAGAGTGGAATACTATACATCAGTGAAAGGTGAATGAATTACAGCCATATATGTCAACATAGATACATATCAAGAATATACTAGATGAAAAGAGTAAGTTGAAGAATACACACAATTTTGTAAAGTTAAAACATGACAAAATGAAACAGTACACTGCTTAGAGAACCATCCATGTGTGATTAAACAATAAAGAAAAGCAAGGGACTGATAAATGTCTGTTCGGGGTGGAAAGGAGCAGGGTAAGGTCAGAAAAGAGAATACTGAAGGCTTCCTACTCATCCTGACATGCCACCTTAGCCATAATCCACATACTGTACTGGTTTTGCATAGTATTCAGGTTGCCTTTTACTATTTTGGTGCTTAATTGGTGTTTTTATTAGATCTGGGTATCCTTGATAAGATTAAAAGGGGTTTTCTTTTGTTGATGTGGAGAGAGGAGTTTCAAGCCCCACAACTGCCCAGAATCCCATGACTCTAGTTTCCCATTTACCTGGAGTTCTTTCATAAATAACTTTGTGGATTCCTCATCCACAGAAGTCAGAGAAAACCTCTTTTAATGACTAATAAAATTCAGGACCAACCACAAGGGGATAATCTGTACCTTTTCCTATCAAAGTGATGAATGAGTCAGCCCTCCTCTGACATTTGCCTCCTGTGGCAGTCAGAGCTCTAAGATGGCCCCCAAGATTCCAGCCTCTTGGTAAACACACCCTCTTTGCTTCACTCTTCTTTCTCTTTTAAAAAAAATGTTTATTTATTTATTTTTGAGAGAGAGTGCGTGAACCGGGGGGAGGGACAGGGAGAGAGGGAGACAGAATCCTGAGTGGGCTCTGTGCTGCCAGCACAGAGCCCAATACAGGACTCAAACTCACGAACCATGAGATCATGACCTGAGTTGAAATCAAGAGTCTGATGCTTAACCTGCTTAACTGACTGAGACTCCAGTGCACCCCATGATCCTTTCTTGTTAAGTGTGGAGGGACCAGGGAATATGCTGGGCTTGTGGTTGGATTGGGTTGTTATATGATCACGTTGATGGGGCAGTCATCCCATGATATTGTTATACAAGATTATTGCCCCTGCTGGCTTTAAAGCTGCTGTGTTATAAGGAGAGGGACCTCCTGCCAACAGACAGCAAGAAAATGGCATCAGCCCTACAACTTCAAGGAACTGAATTCTGTCACCAACCTGAATGAGCTTGGTCCAGATGAGAACCGCAGCTCTGCTGACACCTTGATTGCACTCTTGATTGCCCTTTACTGGGCAGAGGACCCAGTAAAGCTGTGCGCAGACCCTTGGGACCGAAAGAAATTATGCAATGATAGATTTGTGTTGTTTTAAGCTGCCGAATTTGCACAAGTTGTGACACAGCAACAGAAAATGACTACACTCCCTATTCTTGTTTCTAACTGCCAAAAAGTCTGAGCTGTCAACCTGGTCTGGCCCTCCTTTCTTTCCTTTCCCTCACGTTTTCATAAAGCTATCAATTTCTGGGGGCAGGCCAATGCCGATATCCTCCTCTTTCATCATGAAGAAGAAAGAAGAGTGCCACAGTTTAAAGCCTGCATTCCAGATAGTCCTCCCTCCAACTTCTTCCCAAGATACACCCTTACCATGTGCCAGCAACAGGCTGCCAAGACTGTGACACTGTCACTAGACAACACAAGTCAAGCTTCCTTCCTCCCTCCCCCTCCCTGCCTCCTTTCTCTTCTTCCTTCCTCCCTTCCTTTCCTTTCCTTCCTTCCTTCCTTCCTTCCTTCCTTCCTTCCTTCCTTCCTTCATCCTTCCCTCCTTTCCTTCCTCCTTCCCTTCTTCCTTTCTTCCTCCTTCCCTTCCTTCCTTCCTTCCTTCCTTCCTTCCTTCCTTCCTCCTTCCCTTCCTTCCTTCCTTCCTTCCTTCCTTCCTTCCTTCCTTCTTCCTTCCTTCCTTCCTTCCTTCCTTCCTTCCTTCCTTCCTTCCTTCCTTCCCTCCCTCCTTCCATCCTCCCTCCCACCCTTTCTTTCCTTTCTTTCCCTTCCTTCCCTTCACAAACATTTTTTGAGCATCAGCTGTGCTGTTTCCCTCCCGTGCTTGCAGAAATAAAGAAAATATCATCTTTTCCTTTAAGGAGTTCACTATTTAATGGTAGAGACAAATGAGCCCACGGTGATTGCTCTGCTTTCTCTGCTCTTGGACAAGCAGCCAAAGAGTGGGAGGGAGAAGAAGGTAATTATGCTGGAATCTCCTCTTTCCCCTGTTGTCACAACGCCCACTGTCTCCTTCCTCTCATACGCACTTATTAGCAGCCTATATAAATAAAGTCTTTAGTCTCAGTAGAGATTGAGTCTCTGTTTAAATCACTACATTCGTGTCCAGAAATGGTAGGTGCTTTTAAACTGATATGTGAACCATTACATGGAAGGAAGGCAGGAAGTAGAGGAAGCGGATTTGGATTTTGGGCCTCCATTCCCCTAGAAGTTTGAGCCGGGCCATGGAGATCTTCTGTGCTTTGTCAAAGTGAGTTTGTCCTAATAGTCAGTTGAATATGATTTCAGAAATGTCATCCTGAAGCATTAAAAGTGGCAAGACTACAAAATAGCCATTTGTCAGCAATGCTTGTAGCAGCTTCTGTGGCGGACACTTTCGGAGTTTTACACCTGCACTACGTCTTCTACCTAGAAATGGCCGTGTTAAACAGGATGTGGATAATCAGCTTTTATAACAGGTTCTCTAGATGTCTTCCCTGTACCTAGGCGGTTTTAACCAGAGACAAAATTAGATGAATATGATGAAAATACGTTACCACCAAAAACATGCTTAGGTTTTTTTAAGTGAAAATAGGGTCCTATCAAAATCCCTGGGTCCCAGTTGAGGAACAGCAAGCCCGGAGCTAAGCAAACTTAAACATTTCTTCTACTCTTCTAAATACCAAACCCATTGTTCAATTGCTTATAGGTAGCATTTCTAAAGAGCCTTTTTAAAAATATATAAAAACAGCTATAGAAGAGAGCTTAGTTTGGGCTTTTGGCTCAAGGACTGGTTTTTATTGCTGTCCTTTTACCAATGTTCAGAAATAAATTGCTTGATGTCTCTGTGGGGTGAACATTCAGAAGATGAAGAGGCCCCCAAAGGCATTCTATTATCTGGGAATTAGTTTTCCTGACCGTGCTATGTAAGATCTCATATGAAAGTTCCACTTCTGTGGAGCCTTTCATTTCATTTCACAGTGATCATACTGCTACCCAAGCTTTAATTATAGACACTGTTACTAATGTTGCAATCCTCTGCATTCTTCTTCTCTGTTTGACTTAAATTGGATAAATGGGGTCATGTTCTACCATACACGCAGAAACTAGAATGGAGGGGAGAGAGAGAGGGGTAGCCCCTGCACAAGACATACAGTCCAAATGGTCAATGTAAACAGCCACAGAAAGATGCAGTAATGAAAGATAACTCATCACAGACTCACAGCAGGGGTGCTTAGATTCTCATGCAATTATTGCTTCTACCGGATTTCGTTTTCTAAAGGAACAAATACAGTGTCTGACTTCTGCTTCTTAGCCAGGATTATTCAGGGCCCCAGGAGATGCCTTGAAGTATACCTGCTTGTTTTTCAATATATCTCTGAAACAGCTTTACTGATAAAATAATTCACAGGCCATAAAATTTATGCCTTTGAAGAATGCAGTTCAGTGGTTTGTGTTCTATTCAGAGTTATGTAACCATCGCCACTACTTACGTTTAGAATATTTTCATCGCCCACAGAAGAAACCTCATACCCTTTAACAGTCACTCCCTATTCCTCCACCTCCATACCCTCCAGCCCTAAGTAACCACGAAACTACTTTCTATCAGTATAGGTTTGCTTATTCTGGACATTTCACGTAAATGGAATCATACAATATGTGATCTCTTGTGGCCAGTTTCTTTCATTCAGCATGTTCTCAAGGTTTATCCGTGTCATAGCATCTATCACTACTACATTCCTTCTCATAGCTGAATAATACTCCATTATACAGATATGCCACATTTTGTTTATCCATACATCAATTGATGGACATTTAGATTGTTTCCATTTTCTGGCTATTGTGACAAATATACAGTATGTACAAGTTTTTGTGTAGATATGTTGTTCATTTCTCTTGGGTATATACCTAGGAGTGTAATTGCTGGGCCTTATAACTCTATGTATAGCTTTTTCAGGAACTGCCAAGTTGTTTTCCAAAGTGGCTTCATCATTTCATATTCCACCAGCAATGTATGAGGGTTCCAGTTTCTTCACATCCTTGCCAAAAGGTGTTATTATCTATTTAATTTTAGCCATCATACTAGCTGTGAAGTGGTATCTCACTGTGCATTTGCATTTCCCAAATGACTAATGATGTTGAGCATCATTCTATGTTTATTGACCACTTGTACGTCCTTGGAGAAATGTCTGTACCCTTTGCCTTTTTTGAAGTTGGGTTTATCTTTTTATTGTTGAGTTGTAAGTATGCTTTATGTATTTTAGGTACAAATCCTTATCAGATCTACAATTTGCAAATATTTTTCTCCCATTCTGTGGGTGGTCTTTTCCTTTTTTGATGATGTCCTTTGAAGCACAACAGTTTTTAATTTTAGCGAAGTCTGATTTATTCATTGCTTTTGCTCTCAGTGTTATATCTAAGAACCATTGCATAACACAGGGTCACAAAGCTTTAGCCCTATGTTTTCTTCTAAGAGTTTCATAGCCTTGGTTCTTACGTTTAGGTCTACGATCCATTTTAAATTAATTTTTGTATATTGTGTGAGGTAAGGGTCAATGTGGATTCATCCCTTTTGCCTGTGGTTATCCAGTTGTCCCACCATCATTTGTTGAACAGACTGTTCTTGCCCCATTAAATTATCTTGGAACCCTTGTCAAAAATTAATTGACCATAAATGTAAGGGTTTGATTTTTATTCTAATTTATATTCCATTGGTAGTTCCATATTTATGGCAATATCCCATTGTTTTTATACAAAGCTTTGTAATAAGTTTTGAAATTGGGAAGTCCAAGTTTTCCACCTTGCCTATTTTTTAAGATGGCATTGGCTATTCTGAATACTTTGCATTACCATATGAATTTTAAGAGCAGCTTGTTAATTTCTTCCCCCCCCCAAAACAGTTATGATTTTGACAGGGATTGGGTTGAATCTATAGATCAATTTGGGGAATATTGCCATCTTAACAATGTTAAGTTTTCTAATCCATGAACACAGAATTCCTTGCATTTATTTAAGGTGTTTTAAAATTTCTTTTAACAGAGTTTTGTAGCTTTCAGTGCACAAGTCTTACACTTCTTTTGTTCAATATATTGCTTCATATTTTACCTTTTTTGAAAAAAAAAATTTAAGCTCAGTGCCCAATGTGGGGCTTGAACTGATGACCCCAAGATCAAGAGTCACATGCTCGACAGGCACCCCTGTGTTTTACCTGTTTAATGATACTATATATGGAATTATTTTCTTAATTTAATTTTCCGGTTGTTCATTGCTAGTGTTTAAAAGTAGTATGTTCTTGCAATCTGTGCAGCTCATTTATTCTAATAGTTGTTCTGTTGTATGTGTGTGGTTTCTTTTGGATTTTCTTTATGCAAAATCATTTTATTTATGTTGCCTTTCCTCTCTGGATGCCTTTTATTTTGTTTTCTTGCCTAATTACCCTGGCTAGAAGCTTCAGTACAATGCTGAATAGAAGTAGCAGGAGTGGACATCTTTGTCTGGTTCTTTAATTAGAGAGGAAGCATTCAGTCTCTGAACATTAAATATGATGTTAGCTCTATTTTTGGTAGATGTTCTTTACCTGGTTGAGCAAATTCTCTTGTATTCATAGTTTGTGGGTGTTTTTATATGAATAGGTACTGGATTTTGTCAAGTGCTTTTTGTGAGTCTATTGAGATGATCATGTGGATTTTGTCTTTTATTCTCTTAAGATGGTGTGTTACATTGATTGATTTTCATATGATGAATCAATCTTGCATTCCTGGGAGGAATTACTCTTGAGCATGGTGTATAATACTATTTCTATGTTCCTGGATTTTGTTTGCTAGTATTTTTTTTTAACGTTTATTTATTTTTGAGACAGAGAGAGACCGAGCATGAATGGGGGAGGGTCAGAGAGAGAGGGAGACACAGAATCTGAAACAGGCTCCAGGCTCTGAGCAGTCAGCACAGAGCCCGACGCGGGGCTCGAACTCACGGACCGTGAGATCATGACCTGAGCCCAAGTCAGACGCTTAACCAACTGAGCCACCCAGGCACCCCAGTTTGCTAGTATTTTTTAAGGGTTTCAGTACTATTTTCATAAGAGATACGAGATGCTGGTCTGTGGTTTTCTTGTGATGTCTTTGTCTGGTTTTGTTATCAGGGTAACAATAGTCTCATAGAATGAATTGGAAGTGTTCCCTCTTCTTCTGTTTTTTGGAAGAGTTTGTGAAGGATTGGTATTAATTCTTCTTTTCGTGTTTGGTAGAATTTACCAGTGAATCCATCTGAACTTGGGGTTTCTTTGTGAGAATTTTTTGATTACCAATTCCATCTCTTTATTTGCTCTAGGTCTACTCAAAGTCCTATTTCTTCTCCAGTTAGTTTAGGTAGTTTGTGTTTTTATAGAAGTATATTCATTCCATCCAGGGTATCTGGTACCAGGGTAACTTTTGACATACAGTTGTTCATAGTATTCCCTTAGAATTCTTTTTATTTCTGTAAGGTTGTTATTTATCCCTTTTTTCATTCCTGGTTATAGTAATTTGAGTCTTTTCTTCATTTATCTGGCTAAAGTTCTATCAATTTTGGTGATCTTTTCAAAGAATCAACATTAGTTTTTGTTGATTTTTCTCTACTAGTTTTTTATTCTCTATTTTTGCTCTAATCTTTATTATTTCCTTTCTTTTGGGTTTAGTCTGTACCTCTCTTTACAGTTTCTCAGAGTGGAAACAGGTGTTTCATTTTCATTCATCTCAAAGTATTTTCTAATTTCCCTTGAGATTTCTTCTTTGATCCATGGGTTATTTAGCATTATGTTCATTACTTTTTATATATTGTTGAATTTCCCAAATTTATACCTGCTATAGATCTAATTTCATTCCTTTGTGGTCAAAGAACATACTTTGTATGATCCCACTCTTAAATTTATTGACATTCGTTTTATGATCTAACATACGGTCTATCCTGGAGAATGTTCTATATACACTTGATGAGAATGTTCATTGTGCTGTTGTTGGGTGGCCTATTCTATAGATGTCTGTTAGATCTTATGATTTATAGTGTTGTTTAATTCTTTCTGTTTCCCTGTTTGTCTTCTGCCTAGTTGGTCTATTCATCATTGAAAGTGAGGTTTTGAAGTCTCCATCTGTTATTATTGTCTATTTCTCCCTTCAGTTGTGTCAGTTTTGCTTTATGCTTTGAAGAGCTCTGTTGTTACATGCATATATGTTTATAATTGTATCTCCCTGATGGATTCACCCTTTTATTATACTGAAATAATCCTTTATGTCTCTAGTAATAATTTTTGTGTGAAGTCTATTTTGTCTAATATTAGTATTGCTACTTCAGTTCTCTTATGGTTCTCTGTATGGTATACTATTTCCCCCTTTTTACTTTCAACCTATTTGTGTCTTTCAAGTATTTCCTAGACAGCATATAGTTGGATCATTTTTCAAATCCATTCTACCAATCCATGCCTTTTGATTAGAGTCTTTATGTTTAATGTAATTTCTGATAAGGCAGAATTCATGTTTGCCATTTGGTATTTGTCTTCTGTGTGTCATGTCCTTTTGTCCCTCCATATTTTTCATTATTGTGTTCTTTCACATTAATTGGATATTTGCTCTTTTAATTCCATTCTTGTTTCTTTTACTAAATTTTCTGAGTTACTTTGTTAGTGATTCCTTTGGAGATTAGTATTAATATCTTAAAAGTATCTAGTCTATTTTAATTACAACTTAATTTCAACTTTATACAAAAACTTTGCTTTAGTAAAGCTCCATTCCCTCCCCTATTCTCTATGCTATTGTTGTCAAATTACATGTTTATACATTATAACCCCATCAACACAGTTTTATCAATATTGCTTTATGCAGCTTTCTTTTAAATTAAATTAAAGGAGAAAAAAAGTTACAAACAGAAATACATTTATATTGTCCATTATATTTACCTATAAATATAGGTTTCTTGGCCTTTTGGCTAAGATCAAGTGTATTATATTTATCTATTTAGTTATCTTTTTTTAGTGTTTTCCATTTATTTGTGTGGATTCAAATTACTATCTTCTCTCCTTTCATTTCAGCCTAAAGGGTTTCCTTTAGTATTTTTTGTTTGTTAAGGGTTTCAAATGACAGATTTTCTCAGTTTTTGTTTATCTGGGAATATCTTAATTCCTTCTTCATTTTGAAGGATGGTTTTGATATTGTAGCATTCTTGGTGACAGTCTTTTTCTTCCAGCATTTTGAACATGTCATCCCACTGCCTTCTGACCCCCATGGTTTCAGATGAGAAATCAGTTGTTAGTCTCTTTGAAAATCTTTTGTACAGGATGAGTCATTTTTCTCTTACCGCTCTCAAGATTTTCTTTGCTCTTTGGCTTTCCACAATTTGATCATGTGTCGTGATCACTTTTATTTTATCCTATTTATATTTTGTTGGGCTTTTAGGATGTGTACGTTAATGTTTTAAATAAAATTTGGTAAGTTTTTGGCCATTGTTTCTTCAAGTATTCTTTCTGTCTTTTTATCCTTTCTCTGCTTCAGGGACTCATATTATGCATATTTTGTTACATTTAATGTTCCACAGGTCTCTGAGGCTCTATTAACTTTTTCATCAAACTTTTTTCTTTCTGTTTTTTAGACTGGATAATCCCAATTGACTTATTCTCAAGTTTCATTTCATTCACTGTACTTACCACTCAAGAAATTCTCTCTGCCTCTCTCTCTCTCCATGTATACATATGTACACATATTTCTATCTCTTTATTGATATTCTTTATCAGTGAGATACCATTTTCGTACTTTAATTCTTTTTTAAAATTTCAGTATAGTTACTATACAGTGTTATATTAACTTCGGGGCTGTGGGCATAGAGGGAGGTGTCAATGTTGACTCCCAGGTCTCTGGATTTGGATTAATGTTGATTCCATTCTCTGATTTAGGCCACATGAATGAAGAAGCAAGTTAAAACAAAGAAATGTGTGTGTGTGTGTGTGTGTGTGTGTGTGTGTGTGTGTGTGTATTAAACGTTTATTCATTTTTGAGAGAGAAAAAGAGACAGAGCATGAGCAGGGTAGGGACAGAGAGAAAGAGAAACACAGAATCTGAAGCAAGCTCCAGGCTCTAAGCTACTAGCACAGAGCCCAATGCAGGTCTCAAACCCACAAACCGTGTGAGATCATGATCTGAGCCAAAGTCGGACGCTTCACCTACTGAGCCACCTAGGCACCCTGAAATGTTTTATATGTTTATTGAGTTTGAGGTCCCTATGGGATAACAGAATGCAAAGTCCTGATAGGCTGGACACTCAGGCTAGCAGTACAGATTTGGCAGACAGAAGTATACGGATGGGGTGGTATGGACAGATTTGGCAGACAGAAGGTGTGGATGTGGGTAAGGGGATCCTAGCAAGTAGAGCAGAAGACAGGGCACCAAGGACAGAACCCTGGGGAGCAAGTGGAGGAAGAGATTTCTGCAAAGTAGTCTGTAAAAAGGCACTGAACAGAGATAAAGGAGAAATGGGAAGAGGAGGGGCTCAGAAATCCAAGAGAAATTCAGCTCCAAGTCAGTTCATAGAGGGGCTGGATTAGCATCATCTGTTGCTGTTTGCAGCCACACTGCAAAGCAGAATGTGATAACCATTCCTTTTCCTACCATCCTTCCCAGATCAGTAAACAGGGCTACATGACATCAAAGACAAAAAGGCCCTCCCAGATGGCAGAGAGGAGAGGGCAGTTAGGAGAGGGTACCCAAGCCCTGAGGCAGTCATTAATAGAAATTTACCAGGATGCTGACAGAATGCCAGTGTGCATGCCCTATAAAATTTTAATTGGTGAGACTGTACTCCTTAACACACAAGTCCATGTAATGGCAGTAATCTTGATGAACTCTGTTCAGTTTGGGTTCAGGGAGGTCATAGGTACTAATAGGTCTAATTCATCACATTTGGTGGATATGTGGTTTTATATTACACTCTCGGTGCCATTAAACACAGTGATCATAATGCTTATTGGTTTTCTCATCTCAACTCTCTTGTCAGAGCTGGCACATACACAAACAAAAACCCTAACTATGTAGTCCGACGGCAGCTTGTATGTGAAAGGGCAGATGTGGATTTGAAGTCACACACATAGGGAAACAGCACTTACCGAGTCTCATTATGCCCAATATGTCATAGGTTGCCTCATTTTACCCTCTCGAGTCCCCTCTGAGGTACCTGTGGGAAAGAGCCACACTTAGTGAACAAATGAGGAAGTTGAGTCATACAACTAATAAGTATGGAACTAAGACTTGAAACCCTTGCCCATCTCACTCCAGAGCTCATAGTATTTCCATTAGTGATGTCAAAATGGAATCCTATTAAATTGACCTACATGCCTTATAAGCATGTCCTAAAGCTTAAATAAGCTATATGTGAAAGCACTTGTAAACTTTGGGAAGAAAGCTATACGCAGGCAGGATATTTTTAATTTTGACCATTAACCTTAGAAGTAGTATGAGGGTATAAAAGATGCCTCTAAATAATCTCTAAAACTACATTCTTATTAGTCCTCCCCCTCCCAAAAGAGAATTTTAATATATTACCATTTTTTCTTAACTTTGCTGTTTCTCTCCCCTCTAGGAACTTTTTTTTTTTTAATTTTTTAACATTTATTTATTTTTTGCAAGACAGAGAGAGACAGAGCATGAGCAGGGGAGGGGCAGAGAGAGAGGGGTCACAGATTGTGAAGCAGGCTCCAGGCTCTGAGCTGTCAGCACAGAGCCTGACGCAGGGCTCAAACTCACTAACAGCAGGATCATGACCTGAGCTGAAGTTCAATGCTTATCTGACTGAGCTACCCAGGTGCCCCCAGGAGATCACTTTTATACACACCACTTTGTGGTAGCCATCTTCTCCTCTCCCCTCATCCTTAATACACATACCCCATGGAAATGCTTCCTTTCCTTGCGATTCTGCTAGGACATAGAACAGTACTGGCAGGAGGAACTAAAGAGAGCAAGCCATTAATCTCTCTGGTAGGTGGCTGTTTTATAAAAGATATGATTTGATTATATTCCTGATATCAGGATCTTTTCCCTGGCCTCACTTCCACATACCCTATGGCCTCCCTGAGATCCTGAAAAAACCATAGAGAAAAGGCTGGCCCATGGAAGCTGGGGACATTTTCTTTTTTTTCTTTTTTTTCAGGGCTCTGGCTGCTTGTTGTTTATTTTCCACTTGGATCAAGGCACACTGTTACAGGGTATTAGGAAGGCTGGCACAGTTGCTTGGATAGTAAAGAACGGTGTTCTCTCAACTTCCTTTTTGGTCTTTTGCTGTTTTGATATATAAGTATCTGCTGTTTGCAGCAGCCTGCTTAGTCTCTGGGAAGGGAGGGGACAGGCCACCCCTGATAGCCTAGCACTTACTGAAGCCTGGTGGTGGCCACTCAGGATTGGGGCCCGGTGTTGGCTTTGCCAGGCTGACCACTGGGCTGCTTCCTTGAAGGTAGCCAGCCAAGTCACAGGTGATGATGCCACTGGAGGCCTGGGGAGAGCCTAAGTGTTCTGGGGACTCCAGTCCAACTCCAACTCCAGCCATGAATGGGAGAGTGGACTTGCCAGAAAGGAAGTTTGCCCACCAGTGACCGGGGTCGGCCTTGGGGAGACCAGGGTGGTGAGGGATGGCTTCCCCAGGTTACTGTGCACTTCCTCAGGAGCTATGACTGGAAGTGGAACCCAGGCGCACCGGTCATAGTCAATGGGTGGCCACGAATGAGCCGCTGGAGGGGATGGCTTCCAGGCTGTCCCTTGTGGGCTGGTGGAAACCTGGGTGCACGATCACAGGTGGTGGGGATGGGGATGCTAGGCCATGGGGCTCATTTGCAGAGGAGACCACGGAAGGCTGCTCCTTAACATGCCACACTCCACAGCCAGGTGCATGCAGGGAATTTTTCTTGACCCCATGCTTGCCCATACCATGGGAGCACACCGTGAGCTCAGACAAAATCCTACAGGTTCTCTCCTGTTTTCCGTTTTATAGTAACCTGTCTATCATTTCCCAGGCAGCAGTCTCCTGTCATCACAACAGTCACATCTATTATCAAGGGAGGCAGAAGGGGGAATTTGAGTATTTAGCGAACCACTTCTAGGCTTCTAGATGTGGGGTTAAACTTCCAATACTTTTGCTTCCAAAAGTGATTTTCAAAGTTTTCCCTGGGTACAGTATCCATAATTCAAAATCCTGAGTTACATGAAATAAGAGAGAGGTGGTCCCTAGTGTACCTACTATATTCTAATCACAACACAGATTATAGAAACAACCGCCCTGAGCCAAAAAGGACAATTTACAGAGGTCCTTCCTTTGGTATAATCCACCAGACCTTAGAAGAGGCATTGCGTGTCAGACAAGACTTCGAAGTAAGAGAACACAAGGAGAAATAAATCTTAGTCAAGTAAGCTTCACCCTAAAGACTACTCCCCATCCTCCTTCCTGAAATAGGGACTTGAAATGATTCACCCTCCTTCTGTTTCATTACTTTTGCAAGCTGCCACCAAGACCAGATGATGGCTAATGTCCAGCAGAAATCCAGACAGGTCAGAAGTTTGTATTTCTGAGAAGAACAAAGGAGAATCAAATGTCCTTTATCTGTCTGAGCAGGCAAGAAGTCAGGTGCAGTTAAGGCAGAAAGTTCAGGAAGACACCACAGAAGCAAGCTGGTAGTAGGGATTATGGCAGCCTTATAGTGACCTGGAAAGAAAACCACAGAGAACAAACAATCATTGAGCAACAACTATGTACCAGAAAATTTCATGGGTCTTGTTATACATTGCAGAAACCAAGAGACACTAGGTCATTTTTCTGAGGTCATCTAGCTAGACCGTGAAGCCAGGTTGTATGACCTAAAGCTCACATTCTTTCATTTCCTGTTGAATCCCAAACAGCTTTTCTGTAGAGGCCACAGGAGCGTGAAATAGGGCAACAAATGTACATTATTGCCATCTTCCTCTGCCTGGGAGAAAAAAGCAGAAGAGAAATCACAGTCTAATAGAGCTGACTTTTCTACATTTTTGTCTCCCCCTCACCTCCCATTTTTCCCCAACTCATTTTATTTCAGGGCTTGAACACAAGAGGCCAAATGTAATAGTATATCCTTTTAGGGGCACCTGGGTGGCTCAGTCGGTTGAACATTCACAGTCAAGCATTGTCTGATTTTGGTTCAGGTCACATTCTCACAGTTCATGGGATCAAGTCCCAAGTCAGGCTCTGTGCTAACAGCACAGAGCCTGCTTGGGATTCTCTGTCTCTCCCTATCTATCTGCCCCTCCCCTACACATACATTCTCTCTCTCTCTTTCTCTCTCTCTCTCTCTCTCAAAATAAACTTTAAAAAAAAGTACTTTCTTTTAATAATATCAATAGATTTAATTCAATGGCTAAAGTGGAGTGAGTTCCTTTTCCTATAAGTAATGAAATTGCCTCCATTCTATCCTGTTAGGATTGTGCATTCATTTCAGTGTTTCAAAGAGAGATCCTACCCTCACCTTGGTTCATTTTTCCATCACCTAATAGGTCACCCCTGAGTAACTTATGGACATCCAAAGTGACTTAAAAATTTATTACAAGGGCTATCCTTACACATATATAGAGTGTATCAGAGCATCACCTACCTGATATACTTTGAAAAGCACAAGAAGGGGCGCCTGGGTGGCTTGGTCGGTTAAGCATCCGACTTCGGCTCAGGTCATGATCTCATGGTCCATGAGTTTGAGCCCTGTGTCGGGCTCTGTGCTGACAGCTCAGAGCCTGGAGCCTGTTTCAGATTCTGTGTCTCCCTTTCTCTCTGCCCCTCCCCTGTTCATGCTCTGTCTCAAAAATAAATAAACGTTAAAAAAAAAAAATTAAAAAAAAAAAAAGAAAAGCACAAGAAAAACTTCCTTACCCAAATATATATCTCCTTGTAGCATATGACATTCCCTGAAATCTTGTCATTACCGATTCCTGACCTCATGTTACTAGATCAAGTTGCTGTTATTTGGTCTTCACCTAACACCTAGGATTCTCAAACCAAAGTCATAAGAATCCTAATGGAAGGAATAGAGGTAGAGAGGGAATGGGTAGAAGTAGGAGATTTTGGAGGCTTGAAGCATTACCTGTGAAGACCAGACAAAGTAGAGTGCCTCAATAGACCCTAGGTGCCAGGGGATGGGCTTGGGGCCCACCACCACCCTCAGAGAGCAGATAAAGTATGAGATCTTTTGAGACAAAATTAGACCATCTCACAGTTTTGCTTGAGTTTGGTTCTGCTTACTGAATAGGTAAGTAACCTAAGCAAAAGGAAGTGGAAGGCAATGCAGGAAGCTCTCAAACCTGATGTGAAACATGTAGAGTTTTCATGGTTTATGTGGTACAGGCCCCTTGGTTAAAAGAGGAAAGAGCTAATTTTGAGAGAAGTAGCCATTGTTCTTGAGTGTCTAGAAAGTGATTTTGACTTGTCTTCAGAAATGCTGAGGGCTTTGTCTCATTGTTTGCAGGGAAGATACTTACAGTTCCTTTTTTTTGTTGATATTAGAAATACTTGCTAATGAATAAATGAATAAATAGATGAATAAAAATATAAATAAATGAATAAAAATAGGAGATACAAGATTAAAATGATATGAATGGGAGAAATACAGAGTTAAAACCCTACGTCAGAATGATTGGCTTATTTCCCAACTAAAGATAATCATGACACGTGTGAGTATAAGTGGTGGTTCCTGCTGCAAACACCAGGGCTAAAGTGACTCTACAGATTGTTCCAGTCTTCCAAGTTCCAGGAAATTCCTAACCGATGATTTTGCTGTCTTTAGGACCTTCTTCAGGTTTGAACATATTACGTCTTTTTTGCAATATTTTTCAATTTATAGCCTAACATACTCAGAAAGGATCACAGTATCCCAGCCAGGTGATTTGAACATTTCTTTGTTGTCTCTAGTTAATAGGCTGTCCATGTGATATCCTCTTTTATTTTTATCACCAGAAACCACAGAAATAAAGGGGAAACACTATACCAGGAAGTCTGAATCAAGCTATGACTCAGATTTCCTAAGAAAGAGGAGATCAGAATCTACTTTGACCTCTTCAGTCTTAAATTCAGAACCATTTTGGGGGCAACATTAAGTAATATCTGAGTTTGTGTGTGAGTATAGCACATCTTCCCTAATCATATTCTTCATACAATATACTTATTTGACATATCATCATTGACAATTTGTTCACTCCTGGGAAATGGCTGATCATAAGTGTATATATGGAAGACAGTGGTTCCAGGGTATGTGGGTTCAAGTCCCATCTTCTCCCTTAACACCTTTGTGTCTTAGTTCCTCCGTCTGCAAAAAGGGAATTCTGAAAGTATCATTAGTAGAATTGCTGTGAGAATTATGCGAATCAATATGTGTAAATCACTTAGAGCAATGCTTGGTACAGAATAGGTGCTCAATAAACATAAGCTGTTGTTATTCTCTTTCAGCAAATGGTGAATTTGACATAGATAGTTGTAGAGTTTGGTCAAGCCAAGCCAAGTGCTATTCGAAACATTGCAGAGCTGCGGGGGAGTTCTTGTTGCTCAGTATACATTCCTTCATGTTAATTTGGTTGTTGTTGTTGTTGTTGTTGTTGTTGTTGTTGTTGTTTTTCCTCGGTATTAATGTTACCATCAGTCTCTTTGCTCATCACCGTTAACCTGTGGTCACTAGTCAGGGTCAACCTGTGGTCACCACTCAGGGCATTCCTTGTGTTTAATGCTGCAAATCCAGGGTGCTTTCAGAGCAGAGATGTGACAAGTCCATTTTTCCTGCCAAGAATGTAAGTAGCTTGCCTGAAATCCCATCTGACTATATTTCTTGATCTGAGGAGGATTAGTTCTCTAGGAAGCCCTTCATTTTTTTAATCCTAAAAGAAGGCAGTATTCAAAGTAAAAATCCTTTTAAAAAATTCTTCTTATTCTGAATTATGCTTTGGAAGTTCAGATTTTTTTTTTCTGATTATGGTAACCATTAGCAAACATTTACTATGATGGTTTTAAAGATATGCCCACAGGGGCGCCTGGGTGGCTTGGTCGGTTAAGCGTCTGACTTCGGCTCAGGTCATGATCTCACGGTCCGTGAGTTCGAGCCCCGCGTCGGGCTCTGTGCTGACCGCTCAGAACCTGCAGCCTGTTTCAGATTCTGTGTCTCCCTGTCTCTCTGCCCCTCCCCTGTTCACGCTCTGTCTCTCTCTGTCTCAAAAATAAATAAACGTTAAAAAAAAAAAGTAAAAAAAAAAAAAAGATATGCCCACATATTCTTTGCTGCTACTTCCCTCAAGAGATGGAGCTTGATTTGTCTCCTCTTGAGTGTGGGCTGGACTTAGTAAGTCCCTTCTAGTGACTGAAGATGGTGGAACGACCTGACATCATGTCTGATAGTAGGTTATAAAAAGACTGCAGCTTCTCTATTGGTTGTCGCTCTTGCTCTCCCTTTGTTTCTTAAATCACTTGCTCTGATGGAAGTCAGCTGTCATCCTGAGGCAGCCCTGGGGAGTAGGAAGGCAGCTGCCATATCATGAGGATACTTCGGTAGTCAGTGGAGAGACCCACAGGGTGAGGAACAGGCCTGCCAAAAGCCATGTGAATGAGCTTAAGCATACCCTTCCCTAGTTGAGCCTGAGACTGCAACTTCATGAGAGACCCTGAGTCACAACCACCCAGCTAAACCATTCCAGGATTCCTTCCAAAGCTATGTGAAATAATAAAAGTTTTAATCTGCAATTATGATGAGTCTTATATCTATTTCTTCAGCAATAAGCTAACTCACATTGCCTCACATAATTTATAGCAGAGGGCTGGTTGCATTTAACAATAAGTGTGGTCAAGAGGTTTTTTTTTTTTAATGTTTTATTTATTTTTGAGAGAGACAGAGTGACAGTGGGAGAGGGGCAGAGAGAGAGGGAGACACAGAATCTGAAGCAGGCTCCAGGCTCTGAGCTGTCAGCACAGAGCCCAATGCGGGGCTTGAATCCACAAACCGTGAGATCCTGACCTGAGCTGAAGTCGGACATTTAACCAACTGAGCCACCCAGGCACCCCAAGAGTTTTATTTAAAAAAAAAAAAAAAGCAAAATTGTCCTGACACCTTTTCATTTTTTATTATAAGCACATCTTTTTGGTGTGTGTTATAATTCAGTCTCTCCTCTTTATGAATTATTACTTTGACAATCATGTGAAAATTCTTCCATTCTCTTCAATGGTTCTGCCTCTTCCCAGGCAAGGAAGAGGCAGCCCCAAGGACTCTCTCTCCCTCTGGAAAAACGATCCAGGTTCTTGCTGCTCTGCCCTGTTAGAAAGCAGGGCAACTGAATGGGGAAGCAGTAAGGAGGAAGCATGTATTTTTTTCATCTGAAGCTATCTTAGTATTGGAACTTCCTAGGTTCAGTTTCTCTTGAAATTTTGTGAAACTCATATCTCATGATATTTCAGCTTTATTTTTTTTAAGTTTATTTATTTATTTTGAGAGAGAGAGAGAGGGAATTCCTAGCAGGCTTCACATTGTCAATGCAGAGCCTGACTTGGGGCTCGAACCTATGAACCGTGAAACCATGACCCAAGCTGAAACCAAGAGCTGGACCCTTAACCGACTAAGCCACCCAGGCTCCCCTTATCTCATCATATTTTAAACTATAATACATAACTTCTGTCATTTGGCAAATTTAGGTAGAAGGCATTGAATAAAACTGCTTTCCATCTGCTGATCAAATGGAGTCTGAATTAAATAAACTTCTTCAATATAAATGCTAAAATCTTGTTTCTGTAAGCCTTTGGATCTTTAAAAATTGACTTCTAGAAAGGTGGTCCTGGATCTCAGGCAACATATACTCCCTTTGGAAACTAGGTATAAATCTACCAGGTTTGGGTCTAAGATGGATTATTCCATTTGTGTACCCTCTCTAAGGCCACAAGAATTTGCTAGAGTTCATGATTATATTTTGAAAGTTATTGGCTGGCCAATTGCTTGATGCTTCATGAAATACATTCTTTTATCACTAGATAATCCTTTACTTCTTTCCATTAAGATATTTCTTTTGTGGAGTGACAGTTCAGTGTTTTGTAATCAGAAACTTTCAGTACAATACATAGTTTTATAATTATTTCTAAATTATAGCCTTAGAGATTTAATTCTTAAATAGTGCTGAGACACTCCTCCTCTCCTTTGTTAAAACTCCCCAGCTGGATGTCAGTCAGCCATCATAACAAAGGACTGATGTAACATGTGTTCTTAATTTAAGATCCTGAAAGCTGGGAATTTTCCACTGTACATTAATTCAAATTTGCAAGCAAGCAAGAACATGTTCCCTCTCTATAAGGTTAAACATGTAATCTGAAAATAGAGCATGAGAAAATCAAGTGTGGTATTTACTGTCTCCAGTGCTGAAATTGGGCACTACAGCATATGGTCAAAGCCTTTACTATTAATTAAGTAATCACAGAAAATTCCATATGGATGATTTGTGAACATTCCAAAGTTGGGTTGGGAATTTGCTTCTTTATCATGTTTCCTTTCTAAACACAACTTTCCTAAACAGCATGTAGGTCTGTATTCATATTTGCAACTAGGTGATGTTTAAGAGCTTTGACACGTCTTAATATGACTAATTTCCATATTAAGATTTGACATATATTTGGACTCATGTTAAATCAGATGTCCTACTCATCATCATGTTAAAAGACTATTTGAAAAATCTTTCTCAAGTATGGAAGAGGAAGAAAGATCCCCTTTCATTCATTTCCTTAACCACCGCCCCCACGTACACACACATACATGTACATATACGCATACATTTGTTCAGCTACATCCTATTCATGAGTCAAAACTCAGCTCAAATATCTTCTTCTCGTACCACTGCAAGCAGGTTTTTGTGCTTGCCTTTCTTGACTGAAACAGAATTGTTTTTCTATTCTCTCTCCTCTGGCACCCCACTTAACTGTAACTTCTTTACCTAGAGACTGCATCTTTTATTTCTGAGTCCCCAGTTCCAATCAGAATGCCTGGAATGGAGTGACAGTTCATCTGAAGCTATTTATAACCAGAAAGTCTGGTTAAAAGCATGCTAAATGAATGAATAACTCTAGCCTCCAGGCTAGCTAGCAGATGAGTTCAGAGGCTATATATGCATCATTTATAAGCTCAGCTAGAATCTTATTGCAGCCAGAGTGGCAGAAACTCAGCAAGTCAGAGACAATGCCACTCTGGGGTTTATAGCTCCTTCAGGGGCTGTATGAGGCCAGACTAACATGACAAACCACATGCTGGGGTGCCCTCATACCCCACATCCCTGCAGCCTGGCAGTTTTGCACTGTCTGTGGGCCAGGCCCAGGTCTGTGTGAGCGAGGCTCCTGCAAACATTTTGCATATTCAGGAACTGCAAGAAATAAAATAGGTGGGGAGAAACATTCCCTGGCTAGGGATGGGAGGTGGGGGGGGTAGACAAAATTCAATTATGTGACTCATACTTAATGTTTTAAAAACCTTGTTTTCGGTTTGAGTCAGAGGTTGACTTAATTACATTTGCCTGGAAAGTAGACTGGTGACAAGTAAAGAAACTACCATCCACTTAGGGTGGATCCAAGGGAGCAATGACAATGTGAGAAGTTTCACTTCTGGCTGTCGAGCAGAGGGAGGACTTCCCAGGGACCCCGAGAGTCGTGTTTAGATAAACGGATGTTGTGCACCTTGAAGCGTTCTTGTGGTCAGTTCAAAAACATGTCTCCTGCAGTTCACATAGTAAGAAGCTGGGGGGGTCAAAGGGGGATTTAGACCTAAGTGTTTAAGATTTAGAGCACAGTGTTCCCTATTTAATTAAAGAATTACCTCCTTCTTACCTGACCTGACCAGCTCCTTTATGAGTTATGCTCTTGTGACTCGTGCCTTGTCAGTTTTAACTCTTGGGCCCATAATTGCTGAGGCTTTCTTTTCATACTTGGAAAAGATGAGATCGTAGGTTCTACTCAGCAGAGGCTCATGCCAGCAGCCTGGAATATGCCCCAGGTCTGGGGAGGTGCCCAGAGTGCTAGACGGAGCAGCTGAAATGCAGCCTAAGTTCTGGAGCCCTTGCAAAGCAGTCACCAATTTTAGTTCCTGAGCCTGATGCCTCATTTAATAAATGGAAATTAATAGTATATCACTCAGGATCATTGGAAGAAGTATTTCTTATCACCTCACAAACCCTGAATACTATCCAACCCTCCATCTGAGGCAGTGGAAAAAACATGACATTCTAAATACCTCAGAGCCCCTTCCGGAATGACAGTCTCAGGGATCTGGGAGACGGTGTGTGTCCGACGGCATTTCCAAACTGATCAGCCCCTCACCCTCACTTACTCCTTGGGCTTTTCACTTTATAATTGTTTCCGCCCCCCAAGAAAACTACATCCTTATTTTCCAGCTCAGCCGTGTTTTGAAGAACAATTTTTAAAACTTTTTTATACAACATTAGTATACTTGACCAAAAAGTTTTCTTTAAATATCTAGTTTGTATATTGTCCCATATCGCTCTTTAGTAGAAACACATACAAACTTTAAAGAATTCTTGTTCCATATCTGTACAAGGAGGGGATGATGATGATGATGATGATGATGATGATGATGATGATATATACCTTGCAGGGTTTTTGTGAAACTGAGTGAGGTCAGGTATGTGTGAGCAGCAAGCAGAGTGCCTGGCCCATTGTAGCCTGTTTAGTTAATGACAGTTCATTTTCTTTTGTGACTTGAAATTCTGGCATCCTGGAACTCTTTTGTCTCCTGCTCTCTCCCCTCACCCTCCTTGAGCTTCACCTCCTGTAACATGACACCCAGTCAGCAAGGGCCTGTAGCAGGAACCACCTGGCTGCCTTGGGGAACTAGCTGTCCCTGGTCAAGGCTTCCTGTACAAGTGTGTCACAATTGGCTTCTTCCTGCTGCCCTCCACCCTCTGTGGTCATCCCTTGTCCCTTTCAGGGCAGCAGCATCTAATCGTGTCACGTGGTGGTGTCAGAGTGGTGTCAGCAAACCCAGAGCTTTTGAAATACTACCCGTGATAAGTCTTGGGCCTGGCATTCCTCCAGATGCTATTTCTTCTCTCCCTGGAACTACATTGACCAAAACGGATAGAGGGAAGGCAGGAAGACTAATCAGTATTTCAGTTGGATAGGCTCAGTCTTGTTGACTGAAATGGCAGGTTAGTTCAGCAAGGAAAATTGAACAACTAAACAAAAAATCCAGTCATATCATTGTAGACCGTGGCAGAAGACCCTTGGTAGTAGGAAGGGAGGGAAGTGCCCAACATTGAGAGCACAAAAGTAAAAAGCACTGAATTTGGTAAAAGTGAGATAATTCCTGTAAATGAGTTACATTAAATGTAGAGATTTCAGAAAATTTTTCAAAACAATTTTTAAACCAACTTTAATAACCAATATTTTCTTTTTGTTTCCATCCAATATTCTTCTGTGTATATTTATATATGTACTTATTGAGGTAAATGAAAATTGGAATAATTTATGTACAGTTTTTTTTCAAGTAAAAATGCTAACGTAGTATATTTTTAAAGAAATTTTAGGGGTGGGGCACCTAGGTGGCTCAGTTGGTTGAGTGTCCGACTTCGGCTCAGGTCATGATCTCACTGTTCATAGGTTCAAGCCCTGCATCAGGCTCTGTGCTGACAGCTCAGAGCCCGGAGCCTGCTTAGGATTCTGTGTGTGTCTCTCTCTCTGCTCCTCCCCAGCTCTCTGTCTCTCTCTGTCTCAAAACTAAAATAAACATTAAAAAAAAAAAAAAAGAAATTTTAGGGGCACCTGGGTGGCTCAGTTGGTTAAGTGTCCAACTTCAGCTCAGGTCATGATCTCACAGCTTGTGGGTTCGAGCCCCACGTCAGGCTCTGTGCTGACAGCTCAGACTGGAGCCTGCTTCAGATTCTGTGTCTTCCTCTCTCTCTCTGCCCCTCCTCTGCTTGTGCTTGCACACGTTCTCTCTCTCTCTCTCTCAAAAATAAATAAACATTAAAAAAAAGAAATTTTATTTACAGTTTTATTTCATTTTTCACTTATGAGTACTTTCCCATGACAGTACATGTTCTTTAGAAACACTAGATTTAATGTTTATACTATGCCTTATTATTTGGATATTTCATAATAAATATATGTCTACTTATTTTCATTATTTCTATTGCCTTGTTGTTTTAAATAATTCTATGAGGTCAGTCCTTGTACTTGAGGCTCTGTTCACATCTCTGGTTATTTTCTTAGAATAAAATTCAAGAATTGACCTTATTAAATCAAAGAGTATAAATAAGTGTTTATTCTGTTCTTTGTTTTGAAAGTGAAATGTGAAGAAATCCCCATTAGAAAGCTGTTCCTTTCATTCATTTTTATTCTACAAATTCTTTTTTTTTTTTTAACCTCTTTCTTTATGCTAAGAACCATATTGGGCTGTGTATGTGAATTCATTACCCTGCTACATCTTCAAGAGGGGGCTAAGGTCTCACTTCATCCCCATCATCTTCCATTTCTCCCCACCACCTACCATCTAACCAGACTGAACCAAGCTCCCTCTCTGCCATCACTCCTGTCCACACACCCAGGCCCTCGTGGCACTGTCATAGCATTTTCCACTCTGGAGTCTAGGGTCTGCTTCCATCTTGTCATTAGGCAGTAAATGCCTTGGAATTGAGGACTGTATCTTGTTCATCTTTATTGTTCCAACATCAAGCCTAGTAATTTGCATGCAGTAGGCACTGATTGAGGGAACAAAGAACATAAAACGATTTAATATGCATGCGCGCACACACACAATCTTATATTATTAGATGCAGGAGATAGAGGTATGAGAAAGAGAAAAAAGAGTCATTTCATGGACTAATATGGTTGTATTTTCCCAGTTGTTGATGCATAGGGGGAATATCACTTTTTGGTATGTGCCCAGATGAGCCAGATGGGATTAACATAAGGATTTTACCGGATCTTTGGGACAGCAGCTTGCCTGGAGACACAGCTTTAGGGTCAGTTTCATAGTCCACTGAACCCAAAGCAAGCTAGAGAGTTAATAATCATCAGATCAAATTGGCCCCAAATATGATTTGGCTTTATTTATTTGTCCTAAATGAACATAATTGTACAGCCTTTATTTTGTCCCTTTAAATGGGGATATCACTGACTGTGCTCGTTTGGATGCAAAATGTCATCTGGAAATAATTTATGTAACTGCAGAACCTGCCAATGGCATGCTTCACAAAGGCAAACTTGGCTTTGGAGACTGTTTCTCCTACGAGCTAGAATTTCTCAGTAATAGATGTGTGCTAACTGACTCAGCAGCCAGGGAAGTCACGTTTGGTTATCGAACATTGTTGGTACTGGCTATTTAAAAAAAATTTTTTTTAAGTTTATTTATTTTGAGAGAGAGACAGAGACAGAGAGAGAGAGAGAGAGAGAACAAGCAAGGGAGGGGCAAAGAGAAGGAGAGGCAGAATCCCAACTGTGAGAACTGTGATATCGTGACCTGAGCTAAGATCAAGAGCCACTTAACCAACTGAGCCACCCAGGCACCCCTTAAATTTAATTTACTAATTTCTAGGCCACGATAAATTTAAGATGTGTAATGTGCAACAGACATGAGATATCTTATCACCTGTCTATCCATCCATCCGTCCACATGCATTATGCAGTTACAAAATAAACATGTAAAAATGTAGCCTATTTATCTCCCTAGAACTGACTGCAACTTAGATTTTGAGTCCATATTGGATCTGATACTAAAATCCTACTCTATTCATTTCCAGGTATATCCCATTATTTCTCGATTTTTCTCAAGTTCCTATGTTAAGTTCGTGTTTGCATCCCCCTCTTCCCCAGAAGTGATCTGAGTGATCTGAGTATCTGGCTGTTGTTAATGTCCTGGTACCTGCTAGGATGACCCAGGGCCTCCCTCATCCCAGCTCTGAAGCATCTGAGAGTTGCCATTCCTCTTGCAGGGACAGCCTGGCAGTTCTCAGTTATTCTGTCTGCTACGCACTGGGCTGTGTAAGTGAGCTCGTTCAACCTTTACCTCTCCGCACTGGGACAAAGGTTTGTGATTTATTGGGCTCTGCCCTGGAAAGCTAGGTCTGAGTCTTTTCTGCTTCAAGCTTCACATGATTCTTGGAGACCCACACATCAAAGACTCCCTCCTGTTTTCCTTTGTGTCTCCCCTTCATCCTCACCTTTCCCACCTGGGCAGCCGTAGTGGTCAGGAAGAGAGGACTTGTGGGCAGGAAAACTCGCTATTTGCTCCATCTTCATATGCCTGGGGTTCAGTCCAGAACCTGGGCTGATGGATGCTCAAAAAGATTTTTCTCCTGAGAATACTGTTTTTTTGTGAGTTTCCATAGCCTATCTGAAGCTCAAAAACTAAGCATGCTCGTTTCTTTTCTCTTTACACTTCAGCCACGGCAATCCTAATCTTCCCTGGGACGATGAGTGCCTCACATTGAAGGAAGGAGACTCATGTACATGTGAAAGGGCAGGAACTTCAGTTGATATCTCCAAATGTCATTCTTCCAGCACATGAATATGTAAATAGATTTATAGCTATACAGTAATTTAAATAACTGAATAAACTCAAAGGTCAGATTTGTTTGTTTTTAGAGAGAGAATGAGCAGGGGAGGGGCAGAGGGAGAGAGAGAGAGGGAGGGCCAGGGAGAGAGAGAGAGAGAGAGAGAGAGAGAGAGAGAGAGAGAGAAAATCTTAAACCAGCTGCATGCCCAGTGCAGAGCCTGACTCGGGGCTGGATCTCATGACCCTGAGGTCATGACCTGAGCCAAAGTCAAGGATCAGACATTTACCTGACTGAGCCACCCAGGCGCCCCAAGACCAGGTTTGTTTTGAACTGAAACCAAAGGGAAGAGGGTTGATTCTATGCTAACAGAAAAAAAAGCCAAAGAAAATGTAATTCTTTGTTAAGCACCAGATGAATCAGGCTGCACCTCTCAGTTTCCAGCCTTCCTCTTCCCTCTTCTCTTTCTGCCATTCTCCTCTCTGCCTTTTATTAAAAAGCAAATGCCCCTTTTATAAAGTTTAATTTCCAAAGTTCCTATTATGCCCACTCTTCCAACATTCATAAAGAAGCAGAGACTACTTGTAATTTGCTGGGAACCCTAGAGAAAAGTGAGATATCTCACTGAAGAATCCTCAAATAACATGAAGACATGAAAAAATGTAGCCAGTGCTTCTCTGGCTTATGTAAGAAGAATCAAAGAACCATGAAATTAATTTTATTTACTATTAAAAGATACTGGACTTAGGATCCAGTATGTGATAATGTAATTAAATTAATTTCAGTAACATACTATCATCTGAACTAAATGTCAGCAGTAGTTATGAGAAGTATATCAGTGAGCATCACAAAAGCTTGCCTGCTTATTTATACCTTAAAATAGTCATGCTCAGAGAGTATAGATGAAAACTCCCATAGCAAGAGGACCTTCTAGGTTTTTCTAAGACTCTCCAGTGCACGTGATCCATTTAATGGGAACCAACTCACTTTATCATGTTTATACTTAACTGAAAAGGAAGGATGAGAAGGGTGTCCAGGCCACACTCAAGGGTGAAATAAACTTTACTATTATAGCAGTTGAAAGTAAAGTTGAAGAAGATTTCAATTTCAAAACAGGGTTCAAGAGCATCAGACGACATATCTATATTTTAACTCTGGGGAGGTGTGAAAATTAAATGAATACTCCATCGGACTCTAAAAGCTTGAATTATGACTTCCTCTGCCCCATTAAATAGATTACTTTTCCTATTTAGGGTGGCACACCTCATTTGTGGAAAAAACCTTTCTGGCACTCATACACTGTTTCTTATTTCTACTGGTCATCTTATTAATTACTATGTGTTTGCCAAGGAAAAGCCCAAGTATACCTACATCTAGAATTAGCACTAGGGTTTGGGGTGACTGAGTGGCTCAGTCCGTTGAGAGTCTGACTTCAGCTCAGGTCATGATCTCATGGTGTGTGAGTTTGAGCCCTGCATTGGGCTCTGTGCTGACAGCTCAGAGCCTGGAGCCTGCTTCGGATTCTGTGTCTCCCTCTCTCTTTGCCCCTCCACCGTTCACACTCTGTCTCTCTCTGTCTCTCTCTCTCTCAAAAATAAATAAACATTAAAAGAAATTTTTTAGAATTAGCACTAGGGTTTAAAATAATAGAATTTGTCATCAAGTTGACTGGCTCACGTTCAGCCAGTGTCACAGTCCATGGATGAAATTTTTGCTTATGCAAAAATCTCACCTAGGAAATGAAAATTCGTGATTTGTAATAGACCTTTTTCTCACAAAATGTTATTTCTGCCACTCTGTCCTCTGGAATGTGATGAGGGGGAGTTGAGGCAGCTTTGGGTTGCAAGGGAGCACCCAAAATGTGCCATCTGGGAGAGCTTCCTATCTGTGCCCAGCCCAGGGACTCACAGAAGCTGTGGGAGGTGTGTATGGGCATGTCCCATCACTGCTTTCTCTCTTTGGAAGCCCACAGAGATACTCTGCCTTCTTGAGTAAAGAAGGCCTTAATGTGTTCTCAGTAACACTCAGATGTGGCCTTAGAGATGTTGCTACCAATATTTCACTCTTCAGGTTGCTTTGGGGCTGCTACCAGACTCTGTGTGAAGTAGAAACCCTCTGATATGCTCTTCTGCTGGAATTTCTCAAGTGACCTTCTTCCATGGTAGGTTTCTTCCTGGGTGTGCAGGGCAAGATACAGCCTAGAAGCAGGGTCCCGGTATCATTGTGCAGGTTTGACTACATGAGTGCTAGAAGGCACCGTTCACACTGTGGTTATTATCAGTTTGAATATGTACTTTAGCTATTTTATGGAGTTGGTGGTAAACTGTCTTAAGGAAGAAATACCTTTCTTTGGTTTGCACAAAAACATTAAATATGAGCTAGTAACGGCCTGCCTCAAGGTTGGAACACTCTGGCAAACAGTAGGTGAGTTCCACCTCTCACTTGGCTGTGTGGCCTTGGGCTAATCCCTGAATCTCAGTCTTATCATCTGCAAAATGGGGATAATAGACTTTATAGGCTGTTAAAATGAAAGAAATTATATATGCCAAGGACTGGGCTTAGGGCCTGACACATAGTAGGTGGTCAGTATGTGATAGTTCTCATCACTTGGTCAGCACAAGCCTCTCTACACACACAGATCTCTTTCCAGTCACTTTCCACTCAAGGCTCTCAGAGCATAAAATAACTGTCAGACGCATTACTACAAGATTCATTATAGTAGAATTATTGATTTTTAGTATGAATCATTAATTAGTATTAATTCAGTAATTCTCTGCACTGAGGTAGACTAATGAGTGGTGATTCTCCCAGGACAGTGACACATATTAGTATAATGCTGACGAGGGTCTGCCTCTGAGAGAATTTAGAGCAGGGGGTGCAAGGACTCAGGCAGTCCTTAGTCAGAATCTTAGTCTCTTGTCTAAGAGAAAAAGGAATGAAGAAGGAAAGATTAGAGCTCGCTCTTTAGTTTTCCAGACAACAGGTTGTCCCCGACAGGTCTGTCTCTGCCATGGCATTAATTATTACAAGAAAGACTGGTGAACAAGCTCTGAGCAGGTCAAACTTTGGCGGACTTAAAGATTATGCAGACAGGGGCTGGAGACCGGGGAGTCTTATCTACAAACTACCTGGCACTTTATCTGTGTTTCAAGGCTCCTCACAGCTTTGGCTGTGGGAGGTGGAGACTGGAAGTCCCTGCTGACAGTGATCTTATCATTCCCCATGATACTTTCATTAATGACTGGCTTCGCCTGCTCTTTTTCCAATATGTTGCTGCTCACCAATATAATTTCTGTCAGTCACCGGGCCCTGATGTCGTCTAGGCCCTGAAATTGTGTTCTTGAGCTAACGTTCATTGTCAAAACTTTACAAGATAAACCCTATTTCTCCTCATCCTATAAATGTGTTGATTTTCCCATGCTGCATATATTGAATGGCCTTGAGACTGTTAACACCTTCAATGAAATCCTCTCTCTCACCCACAAATGTATGCGTGTGTATGTCCCCTTCTCCCCATCCGCTTCCCCTACCTCTTCTCCACCCCGCCCCCAATTTTTTGCTCCCTTTTGGCACTTTTCCTTATTCTCTTACAAAAGACTTGATGCCACAGAGGGGAGTCACTATGTGGCTCCTAAACCAAGTTAATTCCACCCAGTTCTCCCATCTCTGCCCAGCCTCCCTCTCCCACTGCCAGAAAAAAATCAAACTGCAGTGTCACTTGCATAAGAAAAATGATGTGGTAAGGTGAACTTTCAGAAAAAAGGATTCTCATGACTCCGATTTTTAAATCATAGCTGTGTGCATATAGAAAGCAGGGGTGGGGAGCGCCAGGGATTGAGGATAGTGTGCTTTGATTGGCACCAGGGCAGGGAGTTCTGCTCTGAGCAGAAGTTGAAGGTGACCCTGCTCAGAGATGAGGTGAGGCTATTCAGCAGTGGGTGGGGGAGGGGGAGGCCTAAAGGCAGCTGAGGCTAGCTTGTGTGTCACTGATGGTAGAATCTGAATCTGAATTTGAACTATCTGCGGGCAATAGTGCTGTCACTGTTGTCACTGCTGTTCTCCTGGGCTTTGTTTCCCCCTGTACGAGATTGTCAGTTCTGCTTTTCCTCCTTCATGTCTTGTGTACTTGGCTTTATGCAGTGGATATGCTCCTGAAGTGTTTTGAATACATTTGGGTTTTAAATGACATTACATTCATCTTAATACAGAAAGGTATAAAGAAAATGAAGTGGTCTAAAATCTCAACACCTAGATACTCTGTTAATATATTTTTTAAATAAGAGTGTGAATATTTACATGGTTAGAATATATATATTTACAAAGCACAAAGTGTGAATTGTACAAATGCTACCATTAGTACATGTTATAAAAGCACCTCATGTTACCTAAATACTTAACACCACTCCTAGTGCTAGGAGTCTGTGCAGTGTAGAAAGCACTATTATGGAATAGAGCGATAAGTATTGCAAGAAGCATTTTCTTTTAAAAGACTTTATAATCGGGGCATCTGGGTGGCTCATTCGGTTAAGTGTCTGATTTCGGCTCAGGTCATGATCTCTCAGTTCATGAGTTTGAGCCCCGCGTCGGGCTCTGTGCTGACAGCTCAGAGCCTGGAGCCTGCTTCAGGTTCTATGTCTCCCTCTCTATCTGCCCCTCCCCCGCTCACACTCACTCTTTTTCTCTGTCTCTGTCTCCCTCTCTCACAAAAATAAATAAACATTTAAAAAATTTTTGATAAAGGACTTTATAATTAAAATACATACACACAGAGCAGTGAATAAGAAAGGGTCACCCTGGCCCAAAAAGAGGCTATTAGTCTAATGGGTCAAAAAATCATCTGACCCACAGTGTCTTTTGTTTCTTTGCACGGTTTGATTTTTTTTTTTTTTTTTTTAAGTTGCCAACATTTAAAAATCAGGAGAGTTCAGGGGCACCTGGGTAGCTCAGTCGCTTAAGCATCTGACTCTTGATTTTAGCTCAGGTCATCATCTCATGGTTTGTGGGATCGAACCCCAAGTCAGGCTCTGCGCTGCCAGCCACAGAGCCTGCTTGGGATTCTCTCTCTGTGTCTCTCTCATCCTCTCTCACTCTGCCCCTACCCTGCTTGCACCCCCTCTCTCAAAATAAATAAATAAACATTAATTTTTTTTTTTTTAATTTGTAGAACTATTCACAAGGGGCCTACATTCCAACATGGCAATGGCCTTAATTGCTAAGGATCTGCTGCCCCTTAGCGTGTGTTCTCCAGTTTGCCAAAAGCCCCACCCACATTCCCTGTTGTGGGCCTGACACTTAAATCTGATTTCAGTTGTTACTTATCCTCACACCTGCCCTTAGAGCAGAAGGTATTTCAGAACCCATGGCCCTGTCAAAAGTAGGGGGATAAAGCTGCTCCAAGAGGGCCACGGGCTTTTTCTTCTACCTGTCCTACTTTTCTAAAGGCATTGGAATTTGCAGTTCCAAATCAAGATCAGCAGAATATGAAAATTGAAAAGAGCCTATAGGTCAACTAATCCCAGCCGCTGGTTTTTTATTTCAGAGAGGTGAGGCTGCCTTCTGATTGCTCATTATTGAGCATTTTCAGTGTACCAGCTTTGTTTAAGTTCATACAGTCACAGTTATATTAAATGAAGCTCGTGTCACATGATTAAATTTTTTCCTCATCTACAAACTTTTTTGTGACTTGTACCAACATATACTGCGAAAGGGGGCAAGTTGATGGGGACTCTTCAAAACACAGAAGTGTAGAAACAGGTCACAGAAATCTTTACTTCTGGGAGTAGGAAGAGACCAGCTTAGAACAGGAAGAAGTGCTGATTGTTCAAAGGTGTGGCCTGGTGAAGTCAGTCCAGGTATGTGACCATGTGACCAGGACAGGGGGTTATCCTGAGACCTAGTTTCCCCATCTGTTAAATGGGGATAATTATGCCTTATCTCAGGCAGATTAAGTTATACAATGGAAGTAAATGTTTAGCATTATAATGAAAAGTTATCATTGGGGTCTATTATTGTTATCATTACTAGAGTAGTAATTCTGGACTCTCTGGTTTTTTAGGCACTTAGTCCCACAGTGCATATGCATCGAGCAGTGTAACCATGGGTAAGACACTTGAAGCCTCTGTGTCTCATTTTCCTATCTGCTCAAAGGGAGGAATAAAGTCTGTCTCACCCCCACTGAAGAGTTAGGAAATCAACTACACGTGTGTTTGTGAGCCACTTAATGGCATTTAGAGTGCTAAATAAATTGTCATTACTACTTTGCTATTAACTAAATTGAGTTTAAAAACATTGATGACCAGGGTCTTCAAAGGTACCTGAACTAACCCGTTACTTAACCTTCATTAGGATTTACATTTTTCTCAAGCTCAACTCACCAAGTGAATTAAGTCCCTAATATTATCCAACCGTAGTATTTAGATAAGTCCAGAAGAGGTTTTCTCGTATACCTTTACTTTGCCTACCAGGAATTAAATCAGAGGAGAGAATGCTGGTTTAGAAGAATAGACTAATGAATAATTAGCATTTGTGGGTTTTCCCTAAAGAAAATGAAAATTCACAGGACAACATGAAAACATGTCTGTTCTGCTCAACTACAAACTGAAGTCAGGAGCAGACACAGATTGGTCACGTAATGACCACCGTGAGGCACTTTTATCACTTCCCAAGGCTCTGGAAGGCATGGTGAGGATAGAAACCCTACTCATGTTTCATTTGCATTGGACCAGGAGCCTGGACTGGAGGGAAGAGCTCGGGACGCTCCTGGGCTGGAAGCTCTCTCTAGTTATTGGCAGTGTGCCTGTGTGCATGGTTGGTTATACATGTATAGGAGGGTCCATATGTTTTGATCAATGTGTAATATATATTTTGCTACCGCTAAGTCTCCCTGCTGTGGTGGTATCCAGAAGATGGTGTAAATTGTATTATTGAATGAGGTGGACATGCTCAGAGCAAGTCTGCAGAAGCTTAGCATACGTCAGCTCAGGATCAAAGAGATAGCGTGTGATTATTTATCCATTCATCTACTAATTCGTTTATTCAGCAAATATTGAGTGGCTGCTGTGCTAGACATCAGCATTATAGTAGGGAAAACAAGCGGACAGTGTCTTTACCCTTGTGAAGTTTACATCGTACAGGGGAAGATTGGTATTAATTAGTTTAAATAAATATACAAGATATTTACATAAGTGTGTGTTGTGACGGCAATAAGGGAAATAAAGGGGAGATCACCCCATCAGAGAAGGCTTCTCGGATGATGTCACACTTGAACTAAGACATCACTGTATGCATTAGTCAGCCAGTGTCAAAGATGGGGAAATATACGAGGCAGAGGGAACAGTGAGTACAAAGGTCTAAGGACAACAAAAGGGTTGGCATGTTTGGGCAACAGAAGGGAGGGAAAGCAAGGGCAAGAGTAGTATGACATGACATTGGATAGTTTAGGTGGGGGCCAGACCATGCAGGATGTGGCCATCATTGTTTTTCACCTGACTGCTGAAATAGCAGTACTTAGAAATGACTGTGGCCTGGACTAGAGTGAACACAATGAGAACAGGAGAGCTGGAAGGGTTTAAGATGTATCTTAGAGGTAAGAGTGACAGAACTTAATGATGGATTGAATGTCAGGAATGAGGACTAGAAAAACAAGGATTACGCCTAGCTTAAAGTAACTACATTCGATGCCATTTTCTGAGGCTTAAAAGTTAAATAGCTTGCCAGACCTCATTCAATTAGGACATTGAAGTCTAGTCTGTGTGAATTCACTTTTTTCATTGTTTTAATCTGTGAAGTGAGGCTACTAGGTTAAATTTCCAAGATATCTTCCAGATTTGCAATTAAGTTCTCATCTAGATGAGAAACATCAGAGGTAGAAACATCCTGAGGTATTAAGTAATATTGCCAGAATCTGGTATCTGATATAGTGCTATGGTGAAATAAATCTTTTATATCAAAACTTGTAGCCAAAATTTGAGAGGTGTTATTTTCTCACATGAACAAAAGAAACAATGATTTGTCCATTTTCTCTTAGACACAGTGTTTTTTGGGAGTCTTTCAGCAACGAGGTAGTTTGTACTGTAAAGGAATATTACATTATAAATTGTCTGTTGTAATCCCAAACTAAGACTGCAAAGCCCAATCGATAAATTGCTTACAGGGAAGCAGTTTTTTTAATATTATTCATCAACGTTTATTTATTTTTGAGAGAGAGAGAGACAGAGACAGAGCACAAGCAGGGGAGGGGCAGGGAGAGGGGGAGACACAGAATCTGAAGCAGGCTCCAGGCTCTGCACTGTCAGCACAGAGCCCAATGCAGGGCTCAAACTCACGAATCATTAGGTCCTGACCTGAGCCAAAATCGGACCGATTGAGCCACCCAGGTGGCCCAGGGAAGCAGAGTTTTTAGATTATGCTTGGGCCTCCACCCAGATACAGGCAGGTTTCTACAGAGAGGGGAGGGGTGTCATTTCAGTCATCTGAAAAACAGCCTGCAGCTCTAATTCCACCATCTGGGGCCCGCCCATTTTGGCCAGGTCTGAGATTCCATTGCTCACATTAGCAGCCCCCACTGTCTCAAAGCAGTAAATTGCTGAACTCCAGCTCATGAGGTACATCTTTTTTTTACCCATAGAAACAGTGGAATTGTGTTCTTGACAAAGGAATTGGCAGGCCATGAATCTTAAGTATATCCAACAGCAAGTGAATAAAGAAAAGCAACCACTCTAAATCTATCCCTAGACCCCCTTTTTTGGACTATAAACCCCTGAATCAGTTAGGATGCTACCAGGAACAGAAAAATCCAACTTAAAAAGCCATGAGCAGTAAAGATATTTAATGTCTCACAGGACAAGTCAATTTCAGGCTGGTTCAGCAGTTCTGTGATGTCTTAGGGACTCAGGCTCTTTATCTCTCTGCTCTACCCTCCTCAGCAGAGTGCCTTGACCCTGAGGCTCAAGATGGCTGCCACAGTTCTGGGAAACACATGAGCCAACACGGGACCAAAGAAGTGGGTCATTTTCTTTGTTGTGTCTCCATTAGTGACAGAGAAAGCCTTTCCCAGAAGCCCTAAGCAGACCTCCCCTTAAATCCTTATCCATGGAGCACCCAGTTCCCCCCATGCAGATAGTAGGACATTATCCTAGACGTTTCCCCCTCTCCTTTATTTCCCTCACTCTCTATGACCTCTCTAGGTTTTATATAATCTGTCTCCTACCCTCTATCTACATTAATTCAGATGCTCATTATCTCTTTCTCTCTCCCTGGATCCAGTTTATCTTCCATATTGCCACTGAAATGATCTTTTAGAACACATATGTCATCATGACACTATCCTGCTTAAAATCCTTCTGTGATTCTTAATCACATATACGATTAAATAACAATTTTTTTTTCTAGCTGTAGGATTGACCTCTCCCTTCCTCTTTTATTAAAAAAAAAAAGACTTACCTGGCAGCTCAGGACAGCTAGCAGGTGGGTGTAGAGCTGCTGTGCTGAAATGGGGTGGGAAAAGGGCCCATAGACAGGTGGATCCACCTGCTTCCCTCACAGGAAGGCCCAAAGCCCTTCCCTGGACCCCCTGCAGTACAGGCAAGTGGAAACACCTACAGACCAATTGGTATGGACCTCGGGAGTGTCAGCCATGCCAGTGGCACAGGCTTAGATGGTAGTGGAGGCCGAGGTCAAAAACATGGTCTCTCAGAGTGTGCAGAGTGAGAAGGGAAGAGGGCCAAAGAGAATGCACTGCCTTCAAGCCATGCAATATCCAATGAAGTAATATTTCTTTTTTTTTAAGTTTATTTATTTATTTTAAGAGAGTGGGGAGGGGCAGAGAGAGAGAGAGTGAGAGAGAGACTCCCAAGCAGTCTCTGCACTGTCAGCACAGAGCCTGATGCAGGGCTCAATCTCATGAACTATGGGATCAAGACCTAAACCGAAGTCAAGAGTCACATGCTTAACTGACTGAGCCACCGGGCGCCTTTAAAGTAATGTTTCTATTTTACCTTTCATACTTTAAGAATGTGCCTTATATTCTCTGATTGTGTTAGACATGTTAACCCAATCAGATTCTTGAGGAGAAAGTGAGGATTGTTCAAGACCAAAAGGCAACTGATATCAAAAACTGAGAATAACAATTTCTAATTGATGAATTATTTTTGTGTTTACATTTTCATTTTTATAGTGTTTTTTAAAGGTAAAAGATTTGCAATTTGCCTGGATAATCCCTAAGATTAATCTTTTTTCTCTTTTACAAAGCTTTTCATATCAGAAATCCTGAGTTAACCAATATTTCATGTATTTCCATTTTTGATCAAGGCAGTTTTGAGTTAAATAGCCTTGAGAATGGAATTTCAAACTGAACTATAATACCCGAATATGCTAAATATGCTAATTATTCTCCCTGCTCTTGATATTGAGCTGCATTTATTCTTTACGTCCATTTAAGAATTCAATCTTGTTTCTTCTTCTGTAAAGACGAAAGAGCCGTTTAGATGCAGTTTACATTCTGTTATAGAATATAACCTTCTAAACGAGGAGGGAAATATTAATGAAGACATTGATGGATAATTTTAACAAGGAAAGGCGTTAACAGTTTGAAGCTACAGCTTAATGGGTTGTGCATTTCAGTGGGTATTTGCATACTCAGTGACATTGTCAGAAGGGAGGAGGGAGAATGGAAAGAGCTGGGCAGAGGACACCAGGTGGGAAATAAGGGCAATCTCCAAGTAGACTAGGACTGTCCAACTCTTATTTGCTCTTACCCGTTCTCATTTCAAGAATGGTTTGAGAAGAGCTTGTCCTTTTGTGTCTTGTATAAGCAAGCAGGTCATCAGTCTTGCTTCCCTTCTGACTCTGACCACCCCAACCCCCCACCTCCCATCTATCTCGATCTCATCTCTATCATCACTGTAGGGTTTTTTTGCTTCTCCCTTTATAGTCTGTCCCCATCACACCCTGGAGCTGATCTGTTTTTGGGTACCAGTCTTTGCCATCAGACTTTGTGTAGGCAAGTTTGTATAGGCAGCTCCTTCATGGCTCCCCATGACGCCATAAGATCAGGCTGTTGGCATCTGTCATTTATTGCCTCTTCCAGCCCCTCTAGCTGAGGAGCCCACACAACCCCTATCCTCTCCACCTTCTGGGACTTCACAGAGATTAGGCACCAATGAGAAGCAAAAAATATGTATCAATTGTCTGAAGCTTCAAATTGATTTGGACTCTCTCCTAATCCTTTTAAATGTGATACGTGTTTAAATTAAGAGGAGCAGAAACAAAAATGATTTGGGAAAATGATAATGTTATCCTAGCTTATTTCAGTAACATTCTAACATGGTTAAGAAAATGGACTGTCGGATTTGATCAGTGTTGTTGAAGTGAACAGCCATCATTCTCAGAGTGTCTGGAGTTAAATTCTCACCCAGCAGGAGCAGTTTTAATGACTGAAGAATCCAGTAACACGGAGAAATAGCTGAATCTCAATGCACTGCTGACCTCTCACGTTGCCCCTCTCTCTTCTGTTTTTCAGGTACAACGTGTTTGATTGCTCTGCTATCAGATAAGGACCTCACTGTGGCCAACGTGGGTGACTCAAGAGGGGTCCTGTGTGACAAGGATGGGAACGCCATTCCTTTGTCTCATGATCATAAGCCTTACCAACTGAAAGAAAGAAAGAGGATAAAGAGAGCTGGTGAGCTTGTGAATACCTCCAAGGACTGTCTGCCATCCTGTTCGGTGAACAAGGTGGCTTGCTTGGATTGCCTGTGGGGGATGAGATGTTCAGTTACCCAGTGATTAGTAGATGAACACAGAGGCTGGTGCTGAGGTAGCTGAGACTTAACTTTGGGACATATCTTGTCAAATGACCACGGAACTTGCCCTTCTTCAAGGCCAAAGATTCCAAAAGGGCCCCCCCAAAGCCCTTTGCCTGTTTAAAGGCTAACGAGATCTTTGGGCACCTGCTTGCCATACTCTGTTTCCTCCAGCCACCCCAAACTACTAACCATTCCCCAAATGAACCACGTCTCTGGTAGCTCTGTGCCTTTGCACGTGCCATCCCCACCATCCATTGGATAACGATTACTTGTCCTTTAAGATTCAGTTTAAAGGCATCCTTTTGGAAGTCTGCCCTGTCACTGCGCCAAAGGCTCCCCCAGTCTAGATTAGGTGCCCCTTCATCTTTCCCAGCATCCTATGTGGGTAACCTATCGGGTTACCTTTCACAATGTATGGACATACTTGGCTCTCCTATCTGTCCTGTCTTCCTGATTGTGAACTCTCTGAGGGCAGGAATTTGGTCTTGTTCCTCTCTCTGCTCCCAGCACCTAACTCAGTGAGTGCTTGGCACAAGTAAATATTCTGGGGTGGGGCTGGGGGTGTCCCTTTTTTATTAATTTCTTTCTATATCTAGAGGCTGGGGATACAAACTTATATTCTGGAATTGGGATGGGGTGGGGAATGGAGTAGACAGACATTAACAATAAATAAGTAAAAATAGGTAAATTATCTAGTATATTACAAAGTGATAAACATTATGAAGAGACACAAAGCAGGCAAAGGAATGGGGAGTGTCAGGGGTGGTCACTATAGGCCTCACCAAGGTGACATTAGGACAGAGACTTGAAGGAAGAAGATCAGTTGATGATTATATTTTCATAATTCACTTTGGAGGGATTCTTTTCTAGCTGTGGAAAGGAGGAGTCCCTCCCTCTGCAGACTGAGAAGTGAGGCATGTAGGCTCTGTGCAGTATGCCAGGCGGCAGACCCAGCTGTCCAAGGGGAGCTCACGTACCCTGGGTCTCTAACCAGAATGGGCCCCTGCTGCCCAGGGTAATTGCAGTTGACTCTCAGTCTCTACAGGTCAGCTTCTGCCCAGAACCTAATCAACATTTGAGTTTTCACAGTAGGAAGCTGTACTGTTGAGTCAAAAAGTGTTGAATTTTATTACAACCTTCTGCTTCAGTGACTGCTTGAGATGCAGAATAATTTTTAATGAAAGCTTTGGTCAGGTTTTTTGTTGGTGGGATGGAACAGACGATGTTTTAGGAGCATCTGTCCAGCTGCAAGTAATATGAGCAAAATTGCTGGCTTCCTTACTTACAAAGACACCATTTCCCTGTGAGTCCACTGCAACCCTGGACTTATGACACAGTTATTCTGTGCTCGTGTAAACACAGGCAAGGGTGTGTGTGCAATGCACGATACCTTGAAATGTCATCATAGCATCCAGCGTGCCCTTCTGAAATGGCATTCCCGTTTTATCCTTCCTCCTCATCCCTGCCAGACCCAACACCTGCACCCCCACCCTGCAGGGATGCTTTATAGAAGCCAATTTGGACACAGTCTCCAAGGAAGTTAATCGAACCGGCTGTGTCAAGGGTGTATTTTATACCAAGGCTTAAGGGACAGTGATTGGTTTTATTACCTTTATGTGTGTTTTCTCTGACCTCAGCCTTCCTTTCAGGACATCTTTCCCTGTCCTACTTAGCATAACAATACACTGCGACCAGTCTGGGCCAAATACACGTTGGTCTGTCTGTCTTCATTCCTTTTGTTGTTTCCAACAACAGCGATGGTATCAGCTGCCATTTATTGTTGTTTGCTCACTGTGCTGGGAGCCAAGACTGGTTCTTTACATATGCTTTCTTTTTACTTACCTTATGAGATTGGTGATGTTATCCTCATTTTTACAACCAAGGAAGTGGGACCTCATAGAGACATGTGTGCCCAAGGACACACAACTAGTGAATGGTGAGACGAGAATTGAGACCCAGGACATGGACTCTGGAGCCCATGCTCTTGCCCACTAGACCACACTTCCTGGAATGTTCTCATATATTCCTGCCCGTAGAAGTCCTACCTGTCATTCAAAGCCCAGCTTTACTGCTCACTCCTCCCTGACTATCACAAAGATATCATTGCTCCTTCTCCATCTGATTATAGCATTTAGCAGGTGCTAGTTTCTCCCTGAAAGAATACTTCTTTTTTTTTTTTTAATTTATTTAAATCTAAGTTAGTTGACATATAGTGTAATAATGATTTCAGGAATAGAATTTAGTGATTCATCACTTATATATAACACTCCGTGCTCATCCCAACAAGTGCCCTCCTTAATGTCCATCACCCATTTAGCCCATCCCCCCCCCACCCCCAACCAACACCCTGCCAGGAACCCTCAGTTTGTTCTCTGTATTTAAGAATCTCTTATGGTTTGTCTCCCTCTCTGTTTTTATCTTATTTTTGCTTCTCTTCACCTATGTTCATCTGTCTTGTTTCTTAAGTTCCATGTATGAGTGAAATTATGTGATATTTATCTTTCTCTGACTGACTTATTTCACTTAGCATAATACACTTTAGTTCCATCCACGTTGTGCAAATGGCAAGATTTCAAGGAAATCTTTGCTTTGTGCTTACAGTTGTCAATACATGTGACTTTTCCTTTCTGCTAGACTGTCTACTTCTTTTGAGAAAGGTCTGGATCTTATATAACTTTATAGCCTGTAAATTGCCTTGCATGGAGTATACATTTAATAAATATCCGACAAATAATATGTGAATGAATAATGTTCTAGCTCCCTTCAAGAAAAAATAATAATAGATAATATTGAGTGCATGTTATATTCAGGCACTGTGCTAAATGATTTATATGGAATAACTCCTTTATTTCTCACAAGTCAATAGAATAGGTAGTATTATTGCCCGCTCTTTGTAGTCAGGGAAACCTAGAATCCGAGAGATAGAGCTTCTCGTCTGAAGTCACACATAGCTACAAGTGACAGAGCCAAGAATCAAATCTAAGCAGTCAACCCGAGAGCCTGAGCTTTTAACCACTGTGCTAAAATACACCTTTCTTTAATCCTGATCCTATCTGGGGAGTTGTTTTGAGATCTAGATGCACCCAAGGGTGGCCTTGAGCTAAATGAAGTAGCCCAGTGGGGGTCTCTGGTTCCCGTTCTTATGCCTTTCAGCACTCTTTTGCCATTGTCATTGATCCCTACCCTGGTGCTCCCTACTGTCCATCAAGGTGTTGTTGAGTTAAAACCAATGCCCTCACCTATATGTATCTTCCTACCCTCAATATTTATGTTGATATAGTCTTCAGAGCCTTTAAGATGCTAAAGCTGAGGACGTGAGGATCTACTGGTAGAGTGTGAAACCTCAAGTCATGTGGTGGAATACTCTCCTGGCAGTGCCAGGGGAGCTGAGGGGGGCACATGCAATAGATGAGCCTTTTGTACATGCACCCAGACTCTGCCGTGTGTGTGAGATAATGGCTGGTCAAGCTAATGGGCTCCTTCTGTCTTTACAGGTGGTTTTATCAGTTTCAATGGCTCCTGGAGGGTCCAGGGAATCCTGGCCATGTCTCGATCCCTGGGGGATTATCCGCTGAAAAATCTCAATGTGGTCATCCCAGACCCAGATATCCTGACCTTTGACCTGGACAAGCTCCAGCCCGAGTTCATGATCTTGGCATCAGATGGCCTCTGGGATGCTTTCAGCAATGAAGAAGCTGTTCGATTCATCAAGGAGCGCTTGGATGAACCTCATTTTGGGGCTAAGAGCATAGTTTTACAGTCATTTTACAGAGGCTGCCCTGACAATATAACAGTCATGGTGGTGAAGTTCAGGAATAGCAGCAAAACAGAAGAGCAGTGAACCCCTCAGGGTTTCGTCTGCCTTAGACTAAAGGACTTTCAACACACTGGTCTCTTTTAATGTAGTGAAAGGCGTGGGAGTTACAATTAGGATCATCTACCTAGACATGGGATTCCCCCTCCCTGGTGGCCATAGGTCTATATGCAGTAATGAACAGAGGGTGCTCTCAGCCAATGTATCCAAGAGGCTGGAAAATGGTTTCTTCATGTTTTTCCAAGTCTTTCATCCGATGTTGAAAATATATAAATATATAGCTGTAGATTCACACGTATGAAGTGAATGGCATATGTGCCATATATTCTCCCATTTGAGATTCTTTTCAAGATCTCTTACAGGGTTCTCCAGGCATCAGACTTTGTCCTCTCTTCGGAGCCGTGAACAGAGCAGGCCTCCAGAGCTGCAGGAGACAGGCTGCAGCGTCCCCTGTGAGTCAGGGCTAATGTGTCAACGCCCATTGCTGAGAGGCAGAGCTATCCTGAGAGTGCTTTGTCCTCCTGAGCCCAGGTTTTTCTGCCCAGCAGCAGCCCAGACACAGATTTGGGATGGTTTATTATTCCGTGGCCGCTCTTAGAGACTGAGGGAAGTGGGGAGGATGAGAGCCGCCTGCACAGCAGACATAACCTTTTCCCCTGGCTTCCTTTATTAGTTAAATAGACTCTGTGTACCACCTGACCAGTCTTTGTGCGTTTATCCTAATTGTGCATGACCTTAACCTTTTGCTTCTACCTTACGTTATGTAATAGGCAGCTGTGAAACTTCACCACCAGACACCACGATTTTTTGTCTTACCAAGAAACCTGTTCGGGGAGATGAGTAACGCAAATCACAATACCATAATTCCTTCAGTCTTTAAGGGTAGAGGAAAATAGTGGCCAAATAAGTCACAGTGCCTCTTGGGAAATCTACTGTTTGCATTAGGAGAGAAAGCTGGTGAGGTCACCACCCTGAACTGAGCTCCAGCGGCCAGTTTTTGTGCGGGTTTTTTTTTCCTCGGCTATCCTATTAGCTTTCATGTATCTTTCAAGCAGTGTTCAGAGAAGCAGCAGCCTCGAACTGCGTGTGTGTTCCTTTAAGCCCAGTACACAGTTCCCAGTGTGGTTTGGCATTTGGTAATAAAATGCTGGCATGTGCTTCTCCTTGATAGTGGAAAGGCAGCAGCCGGTAACATTTGGTTGCAGATCACCGTCCACACTAGGTAGCTTTCCCCAAAGAAATACAATCCGTCCCACACCGCCCCGCCCTGTGTTTCGAGGCAACCCAGCTGGCTGGGAATTCAAGCTCAAACCTGTATTGTTAAGTGGCTCAGAGTTATTTCTGTGCAAAGCTTGCTGCTCTTCATTTCCTATCTCCAAAGTCATGTTTCCAATATCAGTATTGTATAAATTAATTGACAGAAAATGCTGGGTCATCCTGTTTGCCTGGCTGACGTGGCTCAAGCAACCAAACAAGATTTTTGTTGTGTCTCCGTCCCTCTGTGTCTGAAATGTCAAGGTGTCCACCTGGTTTTGTCCTTCTCAAGTGGGCACTTGTCGTTAGAGCTTCTCAAAGGCCCCATTGCTTGGCCACCTCTGGTCCATGGTGCTCCTCCCCTCCCCGCCCCACCCTTATTCAACTATGCAGCTTTCCGGAAGCAGGTTCCAAGGGAGGACCTGGGAGGATGAAAAGATTCCCTTGCGGCTGCCAAGGACTGCACACCCTGTCTTGATTCCTCCAAGCACTTACCTTTCTTTGACTGCAGTGAGAATTAATAATGGTTTCCCAAGAGATTTGGCTCACTTTGGTAAACTGTAACATTAGAATTTCCAACATTAGAATCAGAACCCTGATTTTTTTTTCAGCTGTAGAATGTTCTAGTACAAAATATCTGCCACCATTTTAGATTGAAGTGTTTGCATATTGAGAGACAGTGAGCATTTGGATGTGTGTATCTGGGTGGGGGTCAGGAGAGGAATGTAGGAGTCATGCTGGTTGTGCTCAGTGATGGGACAGTCAAGCCAGGTAGCCCATGTTTGCTTGGAGATCTAGGACATTGTGACTCTGGAGAGTTAGCAAAGCCCACCAGGAACTGGCAGTTTCAGCATGTTGTGCTACACAGTCCGTTTTCCTTTTTTATTTTTAACTTAACCCTAAAATTCATCATAACAAGACAAAGAAATTATGAAATTCCATGATCATTGTTATTGTCTAAAATGAAAATAGTAATGTTTTGGTGAAGACAAAAAAGCAAAGCCACAGTGGAGTCCTGTTTGTTTACCCTGCGCGATGTCTTCCTAGGCAGCACCAAGTGCAGGACTGCATGCCTGGGGAAGCCCCCAGCTGAGGTTCACAAGGTGGCTTCCAAATTTTGCTTTGTAGAATTAACTCCTTCCTGAATTTAACCACATAGTGTGTGTGTATTTCCTACTCCCTTTCTTTCTGCCTCTTTTCCTCCCACTTTGGCTTGTAGATTTTTCAAAGATAGACATTTTAGGCAAAATAGTAGCAGTTTTATTAATAGCTGTGTCTAAACTTAGAGAATTTTGCTTCCTTCCCCTGTCCTGGAGCTCTCTCTGACCCTCCGTCCAGCTGTTTAGGGTCTACAGACATCACCCCTGGGGTGCCCTGTGGCTCATTTTCTAGGGACAAGGGAAGTTGAATCTAGCCTTTAGGGAAATTGATTTGAGGAGTTTGCATGTGAAACTTCCCTAAACAGCACTGCCAAAGCTTTGGAATTACCACACGAGGCCGCCCAGACTCCCTAGCCCGAGTTCGCATTGCCAATAGCCCCATGGTGCCAAATTTTGGGATGATTTTGCGGTCTTTTAAAAATGAAGTTGGGAATGAATGACCACATGCTTATGAGCCCCCAGCAAGGTGCCAAGCCCAGATCCTCATCAATGCACTGCTCTGCTTCTGCTCCACTGGCAATTTATACTCTTAACATGGGTTGGGATTAGGGGCAGGGGTAGGACAAGATAGGAAAACTTTTTTAAAAATTCATTGTATTTGCAATTCTTTAATCAAAGGAATAAACAATACTTACATTAAAAACTCCAAAGCTAGCTCCTAAGATCTGCATTCATTTTATGTGACCAACTTGTCCAAGGCACTTAACGCTGAAGTCACTATTGTAATACAACATGACTGTGCACAGATGAACACATTACTGGTAACCAATGGCTACATTCTATTCCTTGCGGTAGATAAAAGGTATTGGCCTTTTGAATCTTGTCTATGTGATAAGGGTATTACGAAGAGTATTTTTTTTGTAGAGTAAAGGAGCACAGGCAATCTGGATAATTTAACACAGGGCTTATTTCAGGCAACTGTAATGATTTCAACCCACATACATTTTGTGCATACGGGATTGCGTTAGAGTGACAGGTCATCATTTCAATCCAACTGAAGTAATTCTAGGAAATTGATTACATTATTGAATTGGATCACTGGCAGTACATGCAAGATACACAAGGGAGTGATCACTTTTTTCCTTTGCCCGGTATACCTTGATTTTCTGGATTTTTTTTCTCCCCGAGTTATTGCCAGATCGAATGCTCTTACAGCTGTGTCAATGAAGAAGGTTTAGAAAGGGCAACATTTTGTAGTGCATTTGAAAGTCTAAGAATACATGCTGTGGATAAAGCTTTATTCTTTAATGGTTTCAGAAAAATTGTTTTTCCTTTGACTCATCATCATTAGACTGATCCTCCCATAATATTCTCCCCAGATTGCCTTAGCTTGTCACACCAGCATTCCTGAACCAGCTCTGCAGAAATGACATGACTGTTAGATACCACACTGGGGCCTATTTAATTGCCTCTAGATTAAATTGTTGGTATCTAGACTTTTGAGCTACTTAGCTGAACATGGCAGGAGTAATAGAATCCAGTGTTCCCCAGAGTGTGTTCTATAGAACCTAAGTTCCAAATGGAGGTGCTCTTCCAAATATAAGGTTCCATGGTCAAATGAGTTTGGGAAACATACTATCTTATCATACTGTGTGCTTATAAGCACATAGAAGGTTTTAATTTAAATGTCCTATGGCGGGGCGGGGGGGGGGGGGGTTGCGGAATATACCACAAATGTAATTTAAGTTAGCTCAGTGTTTTTCAGATTAATTTGGACAGAGAAACTTTTTTGACTAACACCTAGTAACATTCCAAGGAGCTTGTGTTCCATAGGACCCACATTGGAAATTCTGGTATATGGAAACATTACTGTTTTCTCATTCACTGTGACTCTTAGTAGTAGCAGTACAGTTCGCAATTTTGAAACAAGTCCTTTCACATAGGAGACTGATTTGTCAGTGAAAGCAGTGTTAAGAAGCAGTCTGACTTAATAAGCCCATCAGCAGCCTCCCGTTGATAACAGAAGCCCAGCAGTCCTACCTGAAGCTCTAAACTTCTCTCTTCTTCTATGTGAATAATAAGTAGGAGCCTTGCTGTAGCTAGGGATTTCTTAGATTCATTCCAAGAGCTTTCCGTTCTGTTTCGAAGTTACCTCTTGGCTTTCCAGACTGAATCAAAATAAATAGATTTATATTTCATCACAACGTGAGAGTTTAAATATACATATTTAAAATAATAGAAAAGGGGGGAAAGACTTGGTTTTAATTCATTTTAAATTTTTAACTCAATTTTTTAAATTATGTATCCATTGTGTAATAATGGAAATGTAAACTAATACTTCTTTACTCTCCTTCCTCTGTCATTCTTTCTAGATTCAATGATATAATCCGAATCAGTCAAAGCTCATTCATTCTAAAATCCCTTTCCCATATTTTCCCACCTTTCACATTTTATGTAAAGGATAGTTTGGTAAGTCAACTCTTGCATCAGATGTAGGGCTTGACTACATAGCTCCATACTCCTCACTCAGCCTGGGCAGTGCTGGGAAGCTCTGAGAGGCAATCCCAAAATAACAGATGAAATAAATCTAGTCCAAAACGTGGCGCACGGGGAATTTAGGGTAACTTCATTAACTCAGAATTACCTCCACTGTTCAGGAATTATACCCACCCTGTGGACATTATCCAAACTAGTAAAAAACTGAAAGTGAAATTATTCAGGCCAAGTGGCAGATGGTGGAGGGCAAGTGATGGTTGACACTACATGGCTTCCGTCAGATATGTGCGTCTAGACACGTTTTCTAATATGTAAATTTTTTGCTAATTCATGATGTTTATGCTTTGTCCATTACTTTTTTGTTACCACTGTTAAGCTGCAGACTGTTTAACTAAGAGATGCTTATACTAATTTTGATGTGCTTAGTAATGACCACACCAGCACCTGTATAATCACTTTATTAATCCAAACTAAGGACTTTGTAGAGAGCATGTAGTAGCTGTGCATTTTAACAAATCATCATAGGCATTTTCACAACTCAAAACTCTGCCAGCCAGCAAGCAAGCAGCAAAGGTGTAGATTATATTTAGAGATGTGGTTCCATTTATTCTAGAAGTCCTATAATCTGGTATTATTTAACTACAAAATTCCCCCTGACATTTGCCAAATTTGAATTAAGCTCAAAGCCTCCAAGTACCTGAGTCCTTGGCTCTGAGCACCAGCAGATTGCCGTGAAGGATCTGGCAGCAGATTGTGGTGGGTGAGCATTGAGGGCAGGACCATGTGCCTGAGTCACTCATTACCTCTGTAGGAGAGGGAGTATCAGCCACACTCTCCCATCACCTTCTGTCATGAGGAAATTCCAGAGGTTAAATATGATATCATGCATTATCTCTACTTGCTTCTGTATATATCTGACAATGCATAATTTAACCTATGTTCGCACAGAAACAATGGTAGAAGTAGTAATCAAGGAACTGGGGAAGAATATCTTAAGGGTACCCAGACACTAAAACTGTAAAAAGCAGGTTTTCCAAAATTTGTGTTATCAGTCTTCTGCCATACATGGGTCGTATTTAATAGCAATTGCTGACACGTGCACACAGCTCAGTAGAAGGCAATTGTTCCTACATCTTACCTACTCAGACGAGTGGCTTCCTACTTAGAGTATTGGCTAATGCTTTTTTTATGGGTTAAGAAAGACAGAATTCTAGAGCTCCTTTTATAGGACTGCTAGAACAGGCAGAATGACATCTAAGAAAAATAATTTGAACATTTTTTTAATTTAAAAAAAGGCAAAATTAATTTCCAGTATGGTCAAAGTCAGAATGAAAAGAAAAACATTTTTAAGAACACATAAAAGACAAAATTAAAAGAGAATAATATAAAAGGAAATATTTTAAGAAAAGGCATATTTTATTACATTATGAATCATGCTTTCTGATACTTGTGGTTTTTCTGAAGTTAAGGAGATAACATTGAAATAAGAAAATGAAAATTGAGTTATTTGTAAAGTTAGTAAAATTACAGTCCCTGTTCCATTCTTTCCCAATGAAAATGAATACATGTGGTCTTATTTATTGCTGTTCTAAACACCTTCACTGTTCTAGGTTCTGTTTACTTTCCAAATCTTAGCTACAACAGAGAGCGAATTTTAGAAGACATAATTTTTCAAATGCCAACATGAATACCAGTGAGTATTCAATTCAAAACAGACAATTATGAATCACTCAACTGGGTTTTACTCCTGAAACCAAGACTACACTGTATATTTACTAACTTGAATTTAAACCAATTTTAAAAATAAATAAATAAAACACAATTACAAAAACAAACAACAGGGTAATTCCGTGTTCTCACCTGTGGGAGGTTTTCTAATCCATATAATGCAAAGGGCCATATTTGCTCATATAATTTAAAAAAAACACCGATCGTGTAGAAATGATGTTTCAGACATCTTTAGCCCAAGAGAATGAGGTCTTTTGTGCAAATTTTAAATTTCTGTCTGTCTTAGTATATGTAAGAATAAACAGTGACTGCTTAATGTACTAATGAAAAGGTACAAATCCTGCTATTTGGGAAAAAACTAGAAACATGGGACATTAAGCAAGACTACTCTCCACATTTAGGCTCTAAGACTATAACCAAACAGGCTTCATGTATTGGTTATTTTGATTGCCCTTTTATCTCAGGCATATATTCAGAAAATAGAGTAATAAATACAAAAATGGAGAAAATCCAATAACTTTTGCTTCTATTTTAGAATGCAGGGATGCCTAGCTGGCTCAGTCGGTAGAGCATGCAACTCCTAATCTCGGGGTCGTGAGTTCAAGCTTCACACTGGGCACAGAGATTACTTTAAAGAAATTAGAAAGCAGTGTTTGCCCTTGTTAGTTTGTCTGAAATACTTGTTCATATTGAAACATTAACACCTACAACATTGTCTTCAGTTTACCCTTCAATTACTAAAGCAAATGGCTTTGAGGTATAGCACGTACACAATTTCAGGGCAGGTTGTCCAGCTGAAATTTACTTTGCAATGCCTCAGTGTTCCCATGGTGAGCCAGGAAAAGGAAAATAAAAGGAAGAAGAAGAAATTTTAATAAAGTCAGAGAATGGTTATTCTGACAAGCCTGGAAAATAGTAATGAAGTTAAACGCTCCAGTGTGAACGTACGTAATTTCTATATGCCAAATGTACAAGGTATATTTTTAAATATAAGCATTATTGCATTTATAACAGATTGATCTACCTTATGAACAGATTTAATTAGAAAAGACACTATTTTTGCTGTAAGTACATCTGCTTGTATGTTTTATTCTTTCCTTTACTAATTTTTCTTTTTTTTCAGATTACCTGACATGTGCCAAGCAGAGATAGTCTGAATGTCTCTAATGGTGAGCACTCAGGCACCATCCCTGCCTTCTTGGCATTTACAGCCCATGGGAGGTTTCGTAGATATTCTAATGCTCACTTTTGGCTGAATGGGTTGAAAATTGGCATCTATCATGATTTCCTCCAATAGGCTTAGATTTGTGAAGACAGGGCAGAAAATTCTTTCCTACACATAAGAGAGTGCATGATAAAAGATTAGGGATATCTTGCTCACATCCAAGCAAATTGCATCAGATAATTATTCCATGTTAGATCACCTAAGTTTTTCTTAGGAAGTGAGGAAGTGAGACAGAGAGCCCCTGTAGACCAGGGCAGGGGTAAGGCTGTCCCAGAGGAGGCCATCATTGAGGCCTCCACCCAAGTCAGACAACAGCCATACAAGGGCTCAGCAGTAGTATGGTCAAAGCCAAGGTGTCTCTCCCTCCAGGATCCTCTCCTGGAGGAAAGAATTACAGAAAAGGAGAATAAGGAATAATGACAACATCTCTCCATGGAATATTTTAATTTTTGTTCCCAAGAAGCTATATAGTGTAACAATCTTATGCCCCAAAAGAGAACCCAGAACTGAGGGTGTTTATCAACAGTGTTCCTAAATATATAAATAAGTGAACTCGTTATATAGAAAATTGACATGTCTCAGGAATATAATTTCTTTGTTTTAAAAATGAAGAGAAGACTAAATGCCAGATTGTTTTTTAATCATAAATTTGGTATCCATAGTAACTTTTGGCACAGAATTTAAGTTTTATATTTTGAACAAAAATAGCAACATCTATTTTCTGTGTGGCAAAACAAAACTAAATACCAGACTTTTATTTTTAACCACAGAAGCCACCACTTCTAAGTTCTTTGCCTGGTCATCTTACCGAGATCTCTTTTTCTGTTTGTGGCAATTGCTTCTTTATCCAAGGAACGTTAGCTACTGCCAAATGACATTAGAATCCTACTGAATTAGAATAATAGAAGGTGAATGATAAGAGATTGGGAATATCTCATAGTGATAAGAAGTGGGGAGTTTTGTTGCTGTTTTGTTTTTAAGCATGAGAACATATAAAAGAAAATTCAAATTAAGGCAAAACAACTTATGATTTGGTAAGATTAAAACCAGAGGTGGAGCCCAATTATTAAGGAAGTAAAGGAGAGTTGGAGAGAGGAAGAGAAAAAAAAAAAAAACAACGCATAATTGAGTATGTTTTTTATGAATGGTATAGCTCCAAAGCTCTGATCTCATTCCTTGCTGGATTTTAAAACAGTGACTTTGTATAAGGTTTGACTGAACCAATTTCAACATCACGAAATTTTTCCATTAGTACTTTCTTGCTATTTTAAAAATTATAAGAAGTTGTTTATAAAACGATAACCAGGATCCATAAATTATTAGACAATGCTTTTTTTTTTAGGAATCTTCAGATTATATTTAATCATTAGATCACAGGCCAAAACGATTGCTCAAATCAAACAGGCTTTCTGATAAGTTAGTCCCTGAAAATTATCCATGATAAATATAACAAAATCTTCACAAAACCTCATTACTCTTGGTACTCTTTAGAGGTTTGTATACCTACTGTTCTATATTTGTCTCTAAGAGACATTTGAAACAATGTTAGATGTTAGTTTGGTGTAGAGCTCAGAGTAGATGGCGGTTCACGGTCACTCAAGATGCATGGTATGTCGTTCAGGTCCCTTTGATGTGTGCTAGGGGTAGATTTAGCCTTGTAGAGACTAATGTGTTCATGCAATCACTGATTCTGTGTTGTTGTATACAAAATGAACAGCTAAAAGTTCACCCTTGATGACAAGATTAAAGCAAAAATAAACACATTAAAGTTATTGGACTTTATACATGGGATCGCTGCTGTTCTGTTCTTTTGGTTAAACTTGTTTTCCATTCTAATCTCTGCTCTGGGGTTTTACAGTTTCTCAGTGCTTTTCAGTTAAAGTAGCTGTTGAGTGGAGAGGCCATGTAGGAAACAGCAAAACAATTCATGGGCCAAGACCAAAGCACAACAGAAGGAAGAGATAGGAGATACTGAACCTTCGAGTGCTATCATTTGGAACAGGAATAAGCCTGGCTATGGTTCAAAACAAGGTAAATTTTAAAAAATGGATGCAACAAAAATTTTTTATTGTTAACACAACTTTTATCCAGCTTGATACCTCATCAACCAAGTTTATATAATATAACTAGTATTAGGTGATGACAGATAGAGTAGCTATACATACATGCAAACTCTAGCAACATGGTATGGCACACCTCTCAGAAAAGTGTTCAGAAGAAAATAGCCACGTACAAAGGTTCTCACAGATGCAGGAGAAAACACTGTGGAATCTGGAGACAGTGAAATACACACACACACACACACACACACGCACATGTAGTACTACTTTTAGGTATTCTAAAGGTGAAATGCTCAAGCGTGACCAGTACCTAAAACCTAGATGAAGAATGATAAAAGTTAATCAGCAGATTGCCAAATTTGAAATTGGGTGTGACAAAGCAAAAAAATATGGTCTTGGATTAGTTTTCTCCTTTTCATTACAAATAATATTTGATAGCCAGTAGAAAAAGCAGCCCCCAAATTCTAGTCTTCTACCCCTTTTTCTAGGTAGAAAATTTCTAACATAGAATGAGAGATGTGATTCAAGATTTCAGGATGGATGTTTGCCATCTGAGTTAGAGTAAGAACTATGGACTTTTCCAATACTAGCCACAGAGCCAAAGAAATAGGAATGAAGATCCACAAATACCCCATCTTCACTTACAGCAATGGGTTATATATCCGCTCTCTCTTTCCTTCCTTCTATTTTGTTTTAGAAATATAGTAGTGGCAATTTATCAGTTTGTTTTTTGGTTTTTGGTTTTTGTTTTTTTTGAGGTAACAACAGCAGATCCTGGTAGCATAAGCAGAATGGGAATTTAAGGATTTTAATGTAAGTGGTGCCTCATGGAATTCAAGGTCAGTAAGTATTTAAATACAGTCTTGGGAACAGTGCACACCTAAGACTCAAAAGCTATCAAGGATGCTACAGGGCTTCCTCTTCTAGCTCTCACAGACTGACTGGTATTGAACTAGGCCATCTACCATAAACAACTATAAAACTGGACGTAACTATATTACTAAACTAATATAATATACTAATATTATATTAGTATAAACTAATATACTAAAACTAATGCTGTTTTCAAGCATTAGACAATAGCCAGTGTAAGATAGCAATCTCTGAGAGAAGGGATCACAAATTATCCCATGATCAACTCTGTCTGTAAAGGGACAGTTTTCTGATTGTGGCACAGCATGCTGGAGTCCAAGCAGAGCTGGACCAAACCAAATCTACAGAAATCAGGGTTTGGGGCAAGTGATGTGACTAGAATCTGTGGAGGGCTGTACAGGGGGAGTTTCAAGAAGTCTATGTGTGGGCCCTCCATGAGTTCTTAGCCACGGGCTTTACTGAGTGTGTGCGGGGTGAAACACTGAGGCTTAACACAAAGTGGCTGCTACTGTGTTGAGAGTGAAATAGAAACACTACATCTTGAGCATTGCTGGGGAATATCAAGTTCTGACCCAAGCAGAGTGGGGAGACCTCCTTAACACTGTTAACAACCCAGACATCCAACCTGTGCCTTAAGGGTAAAGACCATTATTTAAATTAAGGCCTACTTCAGACCTAGCCTAATTGAGCCTAAAACCAAGTGCTAATAAGATCCACAAGAGAGCCTAAGGTGGGAAGTTGAATTCTAACAAGTTGGAGGGGCTTGAGGACACTTCAGGCTTTTATAGACAGGCTGAAACAAACCATAATATGTACCCCTTCCTCCATCCATCCCTCCCCAAGTCCCACCAAAATACAAGGTCAAGATGATCAGCTAATGACTGAACCACTTACTAGAACAAAAATAAAAACCCAAAACTCTTCAGAAGAGGATAATGGAATCCAGAATATTTACATATTTATAACATTGCTCCCATTGTCTGGTACAATATAAAATCAAGAAGTCACCAGACACCCAAAGCAACAGGAAGATGTGACCACTAGTCAAGAAGAAACAGCAGTCAATAGCAACCAATTCTGAGAGGCCTAGATAATTCATTTTAGCATATTTTACAGCAGCTATAATAAATATATTCAAGGAATTAAAGGCAACTATGGTCTTAAAGAGAAAATAGATATGGCATCTCAACAGAGAAATGGAAACTAAAAATTCTAGAACAGAAAAGTAAATAAATGGAATGAAAAATTCACTGGATTCGCTTAACAGAACTTAGAGATGACAAAAGGAATCAGTGAACTTGATTATACACATTGCCCAGTTTGAGGAAAAGGTGAGAAAAAATTGAAGGAAAATTAATGGAACTTCAGGGATATGTAGGACACTATAAAACAGTATAAGATACAAGTTAGTCAAATGCCGGAAAGAGACAAGAAGAGTGGGGCAGAAGACTATTTGAAGAAATAATGGCCACAGATTTCTCAAATATTATGGAAAATGTCAATATATAGGACCAGGAAGATCAACCACAGGGAAGCTAAATATGAAGAAAGCACACTCCATAAAGAATTACCTGATGCAAAGTATCAATAGCAACACAGGTAAGAAGTCTTCCTCTAAGGGGTGCCTGGGTGGCTCAGTCAGTTAAGCATCTGACTTTGGCTCAGGTCATGATCTCACAGTCCATGAGTTTGAGCCCTCATCAGGTACAGCTCTGAGCCTGGAGCCTGCTTCGGATTCTGTGTCTCCCTCTCTCTCTGCCCCTCCCCTGCTCATGCTCTGTCTCTCTGTCTCAGAAATAAATCAAAACATTAAAAAAAAAATTTTTTTAGAAGTTCTCCTCTAAAACAATCGATTTGAAAAATAATTTTTTTTATTTTTTTTTAACGTTTATTTATTTTTGAGACAGAGACAGAGCATGAATAGGGGAGGGTCAGAGAGAGAGGGAGACACAGAATCTGAAACAGGTTCCAGGCTCTGAGCTGTCAGCACATAGCCTGACGCGGGGCTCGAACTCAGGGACCGCGAGATCATGACCTGAGTCAAAGTCAGACGCTGAACCGACTGAGCCACCCAAGAGCCCCCGAAAAATAATTTTAAAAAGCAAAGAGAAGTAGCTAAGAAGGCATTTGAGGAAATTATGTGGAATATTAGTGCTTAGTTAACTCAAAAGGGGAAGGAAGGGGCCATAAAGGTGCAAAACAGAAAGTAAATAACAGAATGGTACACTTAAACCCAATCATTTCAATAATTATGTTAAACATAAATAGACTAAGCACTCCCTAATAGGGCAAGTCTTTTTTTTTTTTTTTTTTTTTTTTTTTAACGTTGCTGAGACAACTGGGTATTTGTATGGGAAAAAATGAACTTCAAACCCGTTCTCACTCTGATTAAAAATTTAAATTGGAGATGGATCATAGACCTAAATCTAAAGCTTAAAACTCATAAAACTTCTAGGAGAAAATATAAGAAAAAAATTCTCCCTGACCTTGGTCTAGGTAAAGATTTCTTGGTTGGGGCACCAAAAGCATGAGCCATAAAAGAAAAAAATGTGTGGGAATGTATAATGACAGACTTTTGAGAACTATTTGACGTTTTATAATAAAGTTATATATACATCTACCCAAAGCCCCAGCAATTCCATTCGTATGCATTTACGCAAGAGAAAAGAAAACAAATAACACACAAAAAAGGCATTACAAGGATCTTCATGGCAGTCTTATTCATAATAGCCCCAAACTGGAAACAACCCAAATGGATAAACAAATTGTTGTTTACTCATATGACAGAAAAATTCTCAACAATAAGAATATACTGACACATTTCTGGTCTGGAACCATAAACCTCCTGAAGGTGCTGGGTCCCCCATCAAGACCTTTTGACTCCAGATGTCAACCCTTTACCCTCTTGGCCTCTGTTCAACCTGCCTGGTAAGGAGGCCAGTCTGGGGTTGGCTTCCATGGGAATCGTTGCTGTCTCCTGCAAGTTCTGAATGGAGAAGCCTACAGAGTCTCAGGCCTACCAGTCTGGCCCTAGACCAGCCATGGAAAAAGGGCACTTGGCCCCAGCTAAGGGTCTATTTGAATGTGGGCATTTTCTCTGTTTCTGTAAGCTACTGCCCTTCGATAAGCCTTAGACCCCAGCTCTGAAGCTCTGGCCAGAGATCACAATCTCAGTCTCACTGAGAGTCCACCAAGAATCCAATGTGAACTATGGACTTTGGGTGATAATGATATGTCAGCCACTGTAATACATGCACCACTCTGGTGAGCAGTGTTTTAGTAGTACAGGCTGTGCATGTTGGGGGGCAAGGGAGCACATATTGTCCCTTCCTCTCAATTTTGCTGTAAATTTAAAACTGCTCTAAAAAATGAAATCTAATTTTGAAAGAAAAAAAAACCAGCTCATACCAAAATTTCCCAGATTTCCTTAGTTGGAGGTAACCTTCAGATTTTAGCTTAAGTTGCTTTGCCCTCATTCTAAAATTTTTGAGAGGGACTGTCGTTGCCCTGATAGTGTCAAGTAGACCAATGGACTATCTCCAGGGTGCTGGGATCTTAAGATGGGGGAGTCCTCGTGGCTTGGGTCACATTGCACTAAATATGATTTTCAGTAACATGAGTTTCAATAACAAAAGTGAGGTTTCCTACTAGTCATTGAGCTAAGAGATAGGGTTAATTATCACTGACCTTTGAATCTCAAATGAATCATTATTTATAGATATTAGACTGTCCTGAAACCTTGAGACACTTCATTTGGAATAAAGTAATGACAGCAGCCTTGAGGCAGGAAGAACGGTTAAGACCTGTGTCCCGGGCACTGGTCATTTCATTGTGGACTTACCAAAAGGCAGAGATTTTCCAGTTTCTCATTTATGAAGAGGACATAGTGAGTGTTGTTACCAGCAGGCCCTGAAACTACTTTGGTGCCAAGTTCATAAAACAAATTTCTGATATGATGATAGTCAGGGAGTAGACCTTAAAAGGCAAACAAATGTGGCCGTGGCCTTTCTTCTCATCCAAATAAGAAGCCGTGGTCCCCCTGGTGAGAGATGTACAGACTGTTCGGGGCTACAACCCTTGGCCTCTTGCTCTTCCGTCTCTCCTTCCGACAGAGGAATCACAGACAACCGCTGCCTTAAATGGAAGGCAGGCACTGCCAGGCAGAGAGAAGGCATTTCCTATCTGCTCCACTCTCCACTGAGCAGTGTGGGCTGCTCACAGGCAGGGCACCATTCTCCAGCAAGATCTGTCCCACACCCTCAGAGCTCCAGGCCATAAACCAGAGGAGAGTGTGACTGATTTCCTCACATCTCCCCACTCACCCTGGGCACAACCTGTCCTGGGCAGGGACACTGTTCTTGTGGCCCCACAGTCAGGATGCCCTCAGCTGTGAGGAGCAGATTACTGGCCTCACCACTACAAAAGTTCTCAAAGTAAATGGTCTCAGGGTGGACCCGGCTTATCACCTCAGCCCACTGCCCTGATCTTTAGGCTTGTCACTTCTTGGGATCAACACGGAAGCTGTGGATCCCGGCACTGTAGACAGAACATCTGATCAAAGAAAAAGAGCCTTTCTCCTTCGTCTGCTTTGCTTTTTTTTTTTTTTTTTTTTTTTTAATTAGGGAGGAAGCCTCCCAGAAGCCCACCAGCAGACATCCCCTTGGGTCCCACTGACTGGGACTGGTTTGCACACTGTGGCCTCTGTGGTGGGGATAGCCTTTGCCTGCACAGGAGAAGGCCAGAAGGTGGGAAGGTGGGCTGGTGGCCCAGCAGCAGGCACAGCATTTGATCTCCCCCCACCCCACCCTGGCCCAGTAGCCTTTCCCCATGACAGTTTCTGACCCTGCTTTTTACCTTGGCCCAAATTTCTTGATATATTTGTTAAAACATTTATAAAAGTAATTTGTCCTCATTGTTGAAAATAACAACGAGTAATAAAAGGTACTTTAAACAAGAAAAGTCACTGAGAGGCACTTCCTGTTAACATTTTGGTATGAGCTCATCCCGCCTGTTTCTCAAGAGTTTCTACATCTGCAGCAAGGGGGAAACGTGGCATTTAAAATCGTCACTGCAGCTGCTGCAGACTTCAAGAGAATGCCCTAATTTATCTTGAGGGAAGTTGATCTTTTTATCTGGGAAATCTCTCGAATGGGCTTCCTTAATGGGGAATTGGTAAGTGGCACTCACCTCCACCCTGTCTCCCACACAGTCTGAAAGGCAACAGTAAAACATAACGAGGACTGAATTAAAAGACATTTTGTAAATTATTTGTTGGTGACCTCAAACAGGCATGAGGGCTTGCAACTGTGGGAAAAGGGCCAGAGGTGGGGGGAGAAGGCTAGGCCTGGGGCCTGGGGCCTGGGGCCTGGGGCCTGTGGCAGGTCTGTTAGGGATGCTATAACAAAGTACCACAGACTGGGTGGCTTATAAGCAATGGAAAGGTATTTGTCACAGTTGTGGAGGCTGCTAAGTCCCAGATTAGGGGGTCGGGTTCTGGTGAGGCCACCTTAGGGTTACAGACTACAAATTTGTTGCATCCTCATATGGTGGAAAAAGGGAGACCAACTCTCTGACTTCTTCTTCTAAGGGCACTAACTGCATTCATGAAGACTGCTCTCCTGATCTCCCAAAGGCCCCACTTCCTAATACAATCACAACGGGGATTAGAGTTCAACATATGAATTTTGGAGGGACACAAACATTCAGTCCATGACAGAGTCCAAGTTGAGGGGGAATTTTCCTTGAGGAGAGATGTTTTAATTATCTATGCAAGACAGACGACTGCAATAGCTGAAAGCAAAATTTAGGATTTCTCATGGTTCTGTGGGTTCATGGGGACTGGTTGGGAGGTCCTCGTTTGGGGTCTTATACAGCTGGGGTTGGAGTTGTCTGAAGGCTCAACTCCAAAACGATTTCTTTACTCACGTGTCTGGTACTTCGGCTGGCTTGGCGGGAGCACGGGATCTGGCCAGGTATCGCTTCTCTCTCCACATGGCTTTGCACATGGCTATCTTGGCTTTTCTCTGTGTGCTGGGCTCAGAGTGGTTGGACTTCTAATGGAAGCGTCCATTCCAAAAGACCATGGCAAACGTTGTAAGGCTTTTTTTGACCTAGTCTCGGAGGACATGCATCTCTTCTGTCAGGTTCAGTTGGTCTAAAATTACTTCTCTAACCAGCACAAAGTGTAGGTACTCCATGACAAATCTGAAGTACTATTTCAGAAGTCCAAATGCAGTGTCTCATCAACAACACAAAAAATACCTAATAATCATATAGCATTTACTGTGTGCCAAAAGCCCTGTGAGGTAGGTCATTTCCTCTCTTTTTGTAGGTAAAGAAACTGAGGCACAAAAAAGGCAAAGTGACTTGCCAGTGGCCACAGAGCCAGTAATCAGAGAAGCCTTAATTCAAACCCAAGCAACCTGGCTCAGGGTTCCTCAAGAACAGGAGAATCCAGGGCACCTGGGTGGTTCAGTCAGTTAAGTATCTGACTTCAGCTCAGGTCTTGATCTCGTGGTTTGTAGGTTCGAGCCCCGTGTCGGGCTCCGTGTTGACAGCTCTGAGCCTGTAACCTGCTTCCAATTCTATGTCTCCCTCTCTCTCTGCCCCTCCCCTGCTCACACCCTCTCTCTCTCAAAAGTAAATAAACATTAAAAGAAAAAAGAAGAAGAACAGGAGAACCCATTTTAGTGTTTCTGGCCCTGGGGTCTGAAACTTCAAATAAATATATTCCCTACTGGAGGTGACTTGAGGATTGCAACAGTCATTTTGCTGTATTGTCTTCTCCTGGGTAACGGACACCTTTTCACTGAAATTGTAAAAAAACCTACAATCCTGTAACAAAGACCCAGATCCTATTTGGAACTGTCTCACTGGTCTTGACCCTCATCCCCTTCTGGAAACCTGAAATTGACATTCTCGCCTCCTACATAGCCCAAGGCATTTTCACACACAAACACCCTGACCATATGCATGGAGGACACATTTATTTTGAAATGCATGTGCAGCAAACTTTGTATGATGTCATCAGGACCCTAGTCTTCTCTTCTTGCTGGCTATAGGATCTTGTCATACTGCTGGGGACAGCACTTGTCTGCTAGGGAGTTGCTACTCTGTGCTCCATTTGCCACTGCCCACTGGCATCTTACTCTACATTCTGTCCACCTAACTTCCCCAAGATGCCCGGTGGCTGCACATTTCCTTAAATCCATTGGAGACTATACACTGGCACCTCCAAGTTCCTCCCACCCGAGTCAAGGCTAATCCTTTCTGGAGATTTCTGCATTTCCATTGAGGAATGTGCTCTAACCAAACTCGAGGTTACCAAGGGAAGTGCAGTGTAGCTGGGCCTGGAATATTCTAGTCCTGGCTTGAAAACGAGCTTGGACAAGTTACATGCCCCTCATATCAAAGAACAAGAGTTCCCAAGTCTTTTCTTGGCAAAGATCACTTTGCCCTCGGTGAACCATCATCAGTGACTCTGCACATACTAAATTAGAACAGTTTCTCCATGTTATTAATCAAATAAAAATTAACCCCCAATTAAGCTTCTGTTTATAAGCTAATCATGGCTGTTGTCTTAGCTTATTAAATTCTAGCCATGGAAACCTTTTCCTTAACTTAGGCAACCCTATCTTGGGTAAATGTATGGAATCCTCTCAGTTTTGGGGATTCTGAAAATTGTGCAGACTCCATTAACTAAAACCCCTGGCTGTGTTGACAATACCCAGGACTCAAAGACTAAATCCAAGTTTTGTGCCTCCATCACCCAGTTTAAATACAGAGTGATGATATCTATCCTTCTTGGGCCCTCCTTTGTCCTTACAAGCCCCATGAGATAGCCCTTCCTTTGGGCAAAAATTCTGTCAAGGGACTGCCCACTCAAATCTCCTCCCCTTGGCTTTCAGATCAACATGTGCCATCTATTTTGATGGGATCCTTGAAGGTTTGCTCCCATAGTAACTACATTGCGACAAAGAGCTGATGGAGAGTGTGGGGGATCCCAATTAGAGTTAGTCTTCAGATCACACAAATCCAGAGAAGTTGGCTTAACATAAAGATTAATTCCCAGTGGATTAAAGGATAGAACACCACCAAAGATGGCAGGATGGACCTGCTACATAGTCACCCTCCCCATGAAGTCTGGCCGTTTTCCAACTCCTCTCTCTCCCCTCCAGCCTGCAATAAGTGCCTACCAGACTCCAAGAGAAGGTTGTCCCCAACCTAGTGATCAGAAATTGTTATATTGTTATAAATAGCTCAGCTCTGGCTGCCCTGCATGGGTTGAGTTGCTAGGAACACAATAATGCCCAGCACATTTAGGGTGGAGCTAGGGAAAGATTAACAGGGGTGAAAGGGTAGCCCTCTCAGGAGAGGGATCAAAGCACCAGCAGCCAGTGAGCCAGAAAACTTCTGATCCACTCGGGCCAGCCTAAGAACTGCAGATCCTGAGCCTCCCCTCCCCTTCACACACTAGGTATGGCGGATTATATTACTGTACCCAACTATTCACTCCCAGCCTCTAGAACAACACATCCCTGCCTGCCACCACGTGACTTGCACAACTTCCTGTGAGAATACACTATACCGCCTGCCGCTGACACTGGGCTTGGCATGGGATTTGCTTTGGTCAGTGGATGTCAATGTGTTTTGCCAGCTCTTTTTTCCTTCCCTCTATAAGAATGGCATGTTCCAGACAGGGTGTGACCTGCAGTAGATGTTGTGAGATGAGAACATACAGGCAGCAGGTTGTGGCCACCGCGTGCAACCAGTGACACGCAATGTGGATGGGGGAAGAAAATGTCTATTGTTAACCTGAGATTTGAGAGTTGCTCTTGCAGCCTAATTGGGCAAAAGCTAATGCACTAGGGGTCACAAACTCAATGCTGTGGGCAAGCAGAGTAAATGAGTGAGGCAGAGCGTGTAATGCCATGGGGATGGCGGGGCTATGGCAGATGGGAGAGAATCAGCCCAAGGTTAGTCTCCAGCACTAAACTTTGCTATGAGTCAAAATAAAAAATGCTGTCTCTTTGGTTAAACATCAAAGGACAAAGTTTTAATAACACAGCTGATATTTACTACTTGAAAGTTTAGACTATTAAGAAACATACAGTTAAAAATAATGACCCAACTTATTTTTTGTAACCATTTAACTCTTTAGAGATCTTTTAGGCTCCAATCTCTAGTTGAAAAGAAACAATCTTCTGAAATTTGGCCACTATTCACAGTTTACTTGTGATTTTTTTTTTATTTTGTTTTAAAAGTTCTCTCTTAAGAAATTTTTTGATTTAGCTTACAACATCAATATAGACTTCTGCAAAACCAATCTAATCACACTACAAAAATACCCACCATCTGTCTTAAAGAAAGTGACTCCTTATGAATGGGGATTAGCAAGGACATAGATTGATTCCATAGAATAGTTCATTTAATGGATTTTATTGTGACTGGTATCAGGTCTGAGATCAGGGAAATGGAAGTAACTGTTTTATAGAGAATCACATATTATAACAGTTCTAATTGAAATTAAGCCTCTCTTTCTGGAGAATCGTAAATATTTCAGTATTACTAAGCTGACTACATATTTTCAAGTTTATATTTTCTGCCAAGGGATTTTATCTTTTGCCAACATGTCATCTGGAAAAAAGCAATCACTTGTCCCATATCAGCCTCCATGGGAAATTGCACAATCCCCAAAATCTGGGGCCAAGGAGTCTTCCTCTTTGACTTACCGGTAGGTCAGAGGTGACCAACATCAACACTCCTATGAAGAAATGTGCTTCTACACAACATGGAATTCAGATAGGATCTCAGACCATATTTTGGGGCTTTCCTTTTGATGTGAAACTAGTAACAAAAGCAGCAGCACTTTTTTTTCTTTTTTCCCTCTTTATTTTCAAATTGATTGTTAATGAGAACGCATGTGGAGCAGATAAGAATAATATTCATAGTATTCTGGCCATCAGGGTCCTTCTTTTCTTTTTTGCCTTCAGAATCCTTTCCAAAAGGAAACATGCTCCCTGGCATTCTATATTATTCCCAATTTCCAGGTGGAAAAATGAGACAGATGGAGTGACATAAAAACACTGGGGATTGTAGTTTTAAAAACAAGACAAAAATTCAGATCTTCTTGCTTTTATTCTTCTCTGTATTACCACAGTAAAATATTTATCAAAGTCCAAGAGATTACTGATATGTGATAATTACCAATGTCTTTACATTAATGGAGCTATGAAATAATAAGCTCATCAGTGAGGTAACTGGGAAAAACTTCAAATGGATAAGGGTGAATCACTATTTGCTTTATACAGTACTGAAACAACCATAACATTCAAACACCAGGAAGTCCTAAGTAATATTAAATAGTAATTCATAACTGTGAAATGCTGTAACATCTTGAAGTACCTTCTGAATGACCAAAACGGATGAAATTTTGTTCAGTGTAACTTCAGTTTTTTACAAAGAACTATGTATTTTTAAAAACTGGTAATCCATGTCAGATATACACAAAACCCTTAACAGACTAGACTGCTCAATGAGTAGAGCTCCCCATTGCTTCGATGTTATGGACTAATGAGCTTATAATTCAATGAAACCCTTTTAACAAGTTCTAGCCTACAGAATGGCACGTTCAAACAGTTTGGCCCTATTCGTTTTATTAACAAAAATCCCCGATTCCTTTATAAGGTAGTTTAATTCCTCTTACAATCACCTTTAAAGGGCCTGACTTGGTTTTGGTCTAGGTAAATCAAAGTGTGACCCTCCAGTCCCCAGTCTGTGCGTTCTTCATGAGTCTCAGTTCAGTGTAACTCAACACAGTGACCTTCCCATGAGTTTTCCATTGGACATTTTACAGTAATATTAATACTTTCCACAGAGTATCCTGTCTTTCTCTAGGCTTTTGTCAAATTAATAATGGCATGTGGTATTCCTTAGCATAACCTGCCAAAATGTGATAATCTCCTTGGAAGAAAAGCCATGAGCTGCAATCACACGTCTGAGTTGACAGACATCCAAATGGATCCTATATAAAAAGAAAAGGTTTGTGTCTTCTGGAATATGGATGTCCACGTTTAATAAATTCAAACAGATCCCAACATAAACATCTTCAAACTTGATGGGTTTTACGTGACTCATCATTTCATAGATTCTTGGCACCAAATCGCTGGACATTATATAACCCAACCCACTGCAGTAGGGAGGAAACACCTTGAAGGGATACTCTTGGTACGAAATATGGGCTTTTTGGTAAAATCCTCTATAGGAATAATTATCGATTAGAGGATAACCTGTGAAAAACTTCTCTGAATGGTTTACACTTAAAAGATACTTCACTAAGTTGCCAGTATTGATGAAAACATCAGTGTCTGTCTTCATGATGTACTTGGCATTGGGGCAAAACTCAGTTACCCACCTGAATGCCATAATTGTTTTCAAGGTCAGATTATTATACGTGTCTAAAAAATCTTGTCGTATTATGTCACCATAAAGAATGTGCTCATCCTCTAAGGACAATGCTAACACTTTGTCTTCCTTTTCGGCCGGCTGGCCTAGTAAGAAAAATGTAAGAACCTCATATCCCCACCAAGATTTTTTTTCACCCCAAGTAACTCTAATGGCCTGTCTGGCTTTCACATCTGAAGGGTGTGAGGTCACCAGGATGACAAGAAAAGGGTTTTGATGAGAGCAGTTTGAATGCTCTCGAAGTGTGAAGCGAAAGTCTTGTCTGTAAATTGGCTCATACTCATAGAAGTACATCCAGTTTACACGTTCTATCACATTGTAGTGGGGCAGGCTGAGGTACCACATCACAAGAAAACTCAGGAGGGATAGCAGCAGGAGGCTCCATTTGAGGGATCTCAGTGACATCCTACTCGGAAGAGTGGTCAAGAGAGCCAGGGCCATCCACAGCAGCTCAGAAGCACACGAGCCTGAGGTTCTGGAAGATTTATCAAAGACCTGGTTAGTACTCCACCACCCAAGACACAGTATTAAATGATATCTGATTATCTACTTAAAGAGTTGGAACAACAAAAGCTCCCAAGCAAAACCAAGAATCCTGACCCCAACCTAGTTCATTTCATTTAACTATAAGCAAATGGACACCAAAAACCAAGAGGGCATTTTAGCTTTTTACATCCAGACCAAGATTAAAAACATATCCTTCATTACTTCGGGAAAATTAATACTTCCTGTTTGATTTAAATAACTGTTGAAATATGATTTTGTCCCGGATGTCCAGAGGGACAGAAAAAGATGAGTAATGGGGGGGTTAAAAAATAAATCTGCAATTAAAAAAAAAAGCCGCATTTCTTCTTCACCACTATGGAAAGAGAAGTGAAGGATTTAATGCAAGGAGATATTACCAGCAACATGTCCAAATAAACCAAGGGTCTTTCTCAGCTGTGTGATCAGATGTGGATTCTAGCAAATCTGGAATAAGGAAAACCCAGTGGCTACAATTATTCATGTGAAATGAGATGGGAGCAGAGACTCTTCACCTGAAAGGCAAGTCCTCTAGACACAAACAGGGTAAGCATCTCCAGAGTTTTTAAATGGTCAAGACTGTGAAATAGCTTTTTCCTTGCCCCAAACAGATCCCAGCTCCCCTTTTACCTCACTGGCTGAACTCCATGCTCAGTCTGCACATCAAGTGCTTAAATTAAAGGCCTGTCCATAGAATTGAGTTTTCATGTGTTTCCCATTCTAATCTATTCAGAAATCCTGTGCCAGATCAGAATCATGGGAGGGACCCTCCAGCTGAGATGAGAAGAGCGGTAATGTTACAGCATTCAGACTGGAGTGACAGTGTCACCTCAGTTCTGTGCTAGGTCCCAAGGATGAGGTTGGTTCACAATTCAGGATCCCACAGGGCTTTCTGGGCACCATGATATCAAGACAAACATGTGCTAAGTGTTTCCTAGACATTCCACACCCACAGACAACACCAGGCACTAAGACCAAAGGAAGGAGATGGGAGAAGGGGACCCCTAGGCAACAGGTAAACATGGAAGGACAGGGTGGCACTGACTGTTTATATCAATGCTAAGGGACTTCAGAGTAAGGGATGGATGAACAACATGAGGGGCAGGCTGAGGAGGTTCCAATGGTGCCCTTTCACCCCCCATCCTTTGGGAAGAGGGGTCCTGGGAACCCAGAATCTGTTATGAAGGGCATATGTTAATGTCATTATATGGGAAGGCTGGCCTCCCAAGGGTTCTACCTTGGGTCAGTCTTAGGTCTTTGGATGCACAGCTCTTCTGCCTCTTAATACTATGAAAATGACAGGACCTCAAGACTCCTTGTCCTATTTGGCCATATCCTACATGCCCTGATTAGTTCTGGTCACAGTCAGTAATCTCTCCTTTCTCTAGAGCTTTCTATATTTTAAGTCACACAATACAAACTCTCCAGTTCAGTTTCATGTATATGTGTCTTGCCCCTCCATTTGTAGTCTATGACCTTGTTGGCGAAGTGTTTCTCACAATAGTCAAAGTGCAAGACAGACACAGACCTACAGCAGGAGAGCAATGCACACGGACTTGTTATGCTATTTCCATTTGTGTAAAGGATAAAAGGTAGGTCTGTCCATCCCACCCCAGTCTTCCTCTCTCCCCCTTACTAGCCTTGCACAGCCAGCTCCTGGAAAAACCGGAAACAGAAAGGACCTAGAATAAGAATTATAGAAGTAATAAACTTCTTCCTACACTGTCTCCTCATCTGCGACTAGACACTGCATGTACAACCCTAGGGGTCTTGATTTACACCTCAGCCAATGACAACTTTTATGTTTATTACAACACTTGTCAGATGGCAGTTTTACATCTCATTCTAACAAATCAGCACACTGGAATAAATTTCAGACTAACAAAAGGAAAGTATACTGCGTAAGGATCAGCATTTACAATCATATATAGGCAATGAAGGCCCCATTACTCTTCAATAATGGGAAGAACTCAAAGCAGCAAATCTTATTACAAAAGTTATCTCACATGCATTCAGTAGGCCATGTTTCTTTCTTTTCTTTTTTTTTTTGTATTAAAAAAAATTTTTTTTTAACGTTTATTTATTTTTAAGACAGAGAGAGACAGAGCATGAACGGGGGAGGGTCACAGAGAGAGGAAGACACAGAATCTGAAACAGGCTCCAGGCTCTGAGCCATCAGCACAGAGCCTGATGCGGGGCTTGAACTCACGAACCGCGATATCATGACCTGAGCCGAAGTCGGACGCTTAGACTGAGCCACCCAGGCGCCCCTGTATTTTTAAAAAAATATGTTTATTATTCTGAGAGAGAGAGGGAGGGAGACAGAACAAGAAGCAGAGGTGCAGAAAGACGGAGAGAGACAGAATCCTAAGCAGGCTCCACACTGTCAGCACAGAGCCTGACATGGGGCTCAAACTGATGAACTGTGAGCCAAAACCAAGAGTCGGACGCCTGACTGATGGAGCCATGCAGGCGCTCCTATAAGCCATGGTTTTTAAAAAAAATTTTTTTTTAACATTTATTTATTTTTGAGACAGAGAGACAGAGCATGAACGGGGGAGGGTCAGAGAGAGGGAGACACAGAATCTGAACAGGTTCCAGGCTCTGAGCTGTCAGCACAGAGCCCGACGCGGGGCTCAAACTCACAGACCGCGAGATCATGACCTGAGCTGAAGTCGGCCGCTTAACTGACTGAGCCACCCAGGCGCCCCAAGCCATGGTTTTTAAATGTGACAATGTGACTGTGGCTGTGATGTCTACTGCTATGGGCCCACAAAGAAAATAAAACAGCAGCAAGGAGAAGAGGAATTCTCTAGTCCAAAAAGAGGGAAAAGTCTTTCAAGGACCCACAACACAGGTGGTTCTAAGGGCAGAGAGACCAGAGTCTACAACCCAGCTCTGTCCTTTAACAAACAGGGCAAGCAGGTATGTTCTTCCTTTTGGAGCCTCAGTTTCCACATCTCTACTCTAAAGATGTCAAATACAGTGGAGGGTGACAACATGTGCAAAGCATTTCACTGGCCATTAAGTGTTCAATAAATAGAGTCTGGTCCCCAGCTGTGTTCCACCCTTGGCAGCCTTTGTGTCCTGTGTTCTCTAAATTGATTTTTATTGTCAAACGGGTTATCCTGGAAAAATAATCTCTATGAGTTCTTACTATTTAAAGAAAAATACGTTTTGAAGCCATAAATATATTTCTATTTCTTACCTCCTTCTTGATTTATTTCTTCTGAGTGAAAGATCTTCAATTTCACCAACCGAACAGTCAGTAGTATGTAGTAGTCAAAAATAATGCTTGAAATTTCTGTAAGACATATAAAAAATGTAACCACATTTACTTATGGGTCAGGGAATTAGAAATCAAAGATGGTAAATGAAGCACGCCCACCTCCTCCGATTTCTTTCTGAACTAGGAACATGTATTGAAACAAAAAGTTAAAAAAGTTACCATTAGTCCACAGAACTCAAGAGTTCATGGCTTTATCATGGAAAACAGCACTTGGTATTCAAGGCTTAAAACATAAGCTAAATTCTCAGGTCAGCTCGTGTCTTAGATCACCATACCAGTTTTACTTCCCTGGATAAAGAACTCAGGGGTCACTAAAATAGGGTGAAACATAAAACTTCTAAGAGACACTCTGCTGGTATCCTGTCTTTAATTCTGTGTTCCATGTATGCATTCACAGGAGGCAACCCTTCCCAAATTCATCTTTCCCCTCTGAACCTCCATCTCTAGTGACAAATAACCCAAGGCACATTAATAAACAGTGAGAAGAGACACAGTGCGACACATCTCACTTCCTGCCATGATTCAGTGGCTCATATCCTGGCTTTTACTAGTCAAGTTTGAAAATGAGAGCAGGATATAAAAGACAGGGAGTCACTGACATATACAATTATATATACAAATTTTATACAATTGTGTATATATATATATATATATACACACACACACACACAATTATACAATTTTTATATACAATTATATACAATTGTATACAATTTTTTGTATACATACAAATTTTTTCCTTATATACATTTTTTTCCAATGAATTAAAGATCAAATGGAAGAAAAATGAGCCTTTAAAAGCACTAAAAGAAAATATGGATGAACATTTTAGTAATTTTGAAATGGGGAAGACTTTTCAATTACTCAACTATAGGGAAACAATCTAGAACCCATAAAGGAAATTTTGATCAAATAAAGATTTCAAAAATTTCTTGAACAAGGTTAAAAAGCAAAACAAAAACAAAAACAAAATAAAAATAAAAAACAAACAAAAAACTAAAAAAACAAACAACAATAAAAAACACAAACAAGGATGAAAGATTAAAAAACAAACTGGAGAGAAAAAAAAAAACAACCTGAGATTTATGACAAAGATTTGTAAACCCAAAGAAAAAAAAGAGTTCATACAAATTAAGTACAAGATGAACACTACAAGAGAATAAATGGCGGAAAGAGAAATTCTCAAGAGAACTACAAATGATCAATAAGAACAGATGTTCAAACTTACAAGGAAGCAGAAATATTGACAAAAATGTCAAATCAGCAAATTAAAGGAAAAAAAAAAACCCACATGACAATAGTCAGTATGTGTGGGGGAAGAGGTATTCTCATGCACTCTGGAGGGAAATTTGAAAACACGTATCAAAATTTTAAATGTGTATACTCTTTAACCAAGCAATTACCACCTAGCAATTTATCCTAAAGAAGTAAGCAGGCAACTGTGTGTAATTTATAATATGGAAAAATTTGATTTTAAATGCCTCACAATTGGGAACTGGTTAAACAAAATTATGATCTATCCATACAACAACATATATTTATTTATTATATGCGATGAAGCTTACCTATATCTTCCCTTGATATATAGCAAATGAAAATCGCAAAACTGCTTATGTGGTATAAGTCCTTAAACCCATATAATCACATATGCTAAGCAAGATTTTCTAGAAGGATATGTCTCAGTATGTCAATGGCTTCTATTCTGCGGGATTTCTGGAAGACTTCTTCTTTCTTTCGTTTTTCTTTTTGTATCATTTAGATTTTCCATGCCATTTGTGTATTGTCTTTGTACATAGATAAAAACAAAGTCAAAAAATTTTTTTAGTTTTATGCTTGCATACCTCAAAGTTCAACTGAATGGTAGTAACCCTAAACGAGCAGGCAGGATTCTGAGTTTCATCTTACCCCAGGTTCTTCTCCCAAAGTGTAGCCACGTACAATTCATGATATGTCTATTAGGTATTATCCTCTCTAATTTCAGTAAATATTATCTCAACATAGTGAGGAATTATTTTAAAAGGTTAAGTATATAGTAATTCTAAATATAAATCTACCAGGACTTACATTAGCTTACAATAATAGCACTTTACATATAATCATGTTACATATACACACACATATTTAAACAGTTGATGAAGTGTTTGCAAGTATTATTAGTATTCCCCCAGTAACTCTATACAGTGGGCCAGCTGGTTTTACTGTACCTATTTTATAGATGAATTTTAGAGATTTCAAGTGAACTGAAAGTGAAATAAAGACACTTTCAAACAGACTAGGACTTACAAAGTCCACAAACTCTAGCTGGGAGAAGTATCAACAGAATATGTTTTAGTATGGAGAAAAGTGAACTCAGGAGGAAGGAATGGCATGAAAGGAACAGATGTAAGCCAGGAGGCCATTAAAAGACCGTGAAAACTAGTAAGTACAGGTACTGTAAAACAAAATGAGAGAAGAACAAGAATACAATTTTTTTTAATGTGGTCAGAAAAAGTGAAACTGAAATACTATACAAAAATGACATGGTTGCTGTAAAAAGACTTAAAATATGTGAAAAATTAAAATATGTTAATATTCTTACCTAATTCAAGAGGAACAAGGAGTGATAAACTTTAACATTTTACAAAAAAAATCATTTAAGAATGTACATCATTAACCTTGAGAGTGACTATTGAAAGAACAGATATGGAATACGTATCTTCCACACTGAGAAATAAAAGAAACAAAGCAAGCTACCAATAGAGAAGAAGAAAAAAGCAGAGAAAATGCAAGGCAAATAGAAAACACAAAAGATATCAGAAGTAAATATAAATGTACTGTCAGAGTAAATATAAACCTACCTCCTGAAAGAGATTCTCAACGTGGCTTAAAATTCTGCCATTATACTGCTTATAAGATGCATGCCTAAAACAAAACAACATAAAAGTTTTAAAATTAGTAAATAAAAACCGTATCATGACAATGTCAATCAGAAGGCTGCTGTAGTTAATTATTAATGTCACATATTATATTTATTCATTTTTAAATGTTCATTTTGGAGAGGGGGGAGGGGCAAAGCAAGGGGGGCAGAAGACCTGAAGCAGGCTCTGCACTGACAGCAGAGAGCCTGATGTGGGGCTCGAACTTATGAATCATGAGATCATAACCTGAGCCGAAGTCGGACGATTAACCAATTGAGCTTCCAGGCCCCCTCATGTCACATATTTTAAATGAACAGCATTTAAAAGGGATAAGATTTTGTTATTGATAAAAGGAGCCATGCAACAAGATAATTTAACAGTTATGAAACTATATCAACATAAAACATAGCCTCAAAAATATATAAAGCAAACTCGGAAAAGCCTAAGTACAAATGGAAAAAATCTATAATCCTAATGGGAGATTTAAAAAAAAATTTTTTTTTAATGTTTGTTTTTGAGAGACAGAGACAGACCATGAGTGGGGGAGGGGCAGAGAGAGAGGGAGACAAAATCTGAAGCAGGCTCCAGGCTCTGAGCTGTCAGCACAGAGCCTGACATGGGCTCAAACCTACAAACCGTGAGATCATGACCTGGGCCAAAGTTGGACGCTTAACCGGCTGAGCCACCCAGGCACCCATATATAATCCTAATGGGAGATTTTGAACAAATCTGTCTAAATCAAGCAGGCAAAAAATAAGGATATAAGTGTTTCAAATAATATTAATAATCTTGATCTAAGAGAATGGAATATTTGTTTCAAGAACACATGAAATATTCATTAAAAAACTGTTCATGTTAGGTTATATAAGTCATCTCAAGAACTTGCAAAACTCAATTCAACAGGGGCGCCTGGCTGCCTCAGTTGTTGAGCATGAGACTCTTGATCTCAGGGTCATGAGTTCAGGCCCCACACTGGGTGTAGAGATTACTTACAGAGAAAAAAAAAAACAACACAAAACAAACCTCAACTTAACAGAGGCCACATTATCTAACCACAATATAATTATGACAAAAACACAACTTGAAAAACACATAAACAAAAAAAAACCTGTTTGGAAACTCAACACCCTTACACATAGTTTCTGTTTAATCCATAAATTTAAAGAGAATATCATATTGGAAATTGTAAAGGCACTATTACATCAACCACTTAACTGAAATCTATTGGTTTGCAGGGGTACGGGGGAAGAAGCCAAGCATTTTTTTTCTGCTTTAAACAATGATCTATAGTTCAGGGGGACAAATGTTATGACTGAAGAGGAAAAAGTCCTCTTTATAGAAAAATGCCAGTTATAACTGCAGGTAGAATGACAGAAGAAAGCTATCATTTTGCAACCTCTCATGAAACTATTGATTCGGGCAATGATGATCAATCAGCGTTTTAATCATCAAAGGAAAGATTAATAAGGTACCCAAGTAACCCTCCAAAGACTGCCTTTTACTTACAAGGACTAAAACAATGTAAAATTTACATTGGAGGAATCAGAGTGCTAATCATCAATCTTAGCAGAATGATGGCACAATTTCATGCTATTTATCTCCTAGTGAGCTACGCTGTAAAGTCACAACATTGTCTCTGATGAATCCTAACCAAAAATGTTTAACTGGAATCTAATCAAAATTTACATGAATACAGGATAGAAGAACAAGCTAAGGAACACCACAGGAAACACTCAAAGAAATCAAGGAACTGGGACTGTCAACCAGCATGGTGTCTTCAGCCGGTCAGAACCATGAAAAAGGGGATGGCTGTAGGTTAAAAGAGGTTTAAGGACACACCAATTGCAAATGTATGGTCCTGGACCGGATCCTGGAGAAATCTGAATACAACATAGATATCAGGTGATGCCAGGAGGATTACTAATCTATTTAGGTGTGATAATGTTAGCTGGCTACAAAAGAAAATGTTCCTGGATAAACAAATGTGGTATTTCTACATAATGATGCTACTCAGCTACAAAAAGAAACAAAGCACTGATACAGGCTGTAACAAATACCAGTTTTAAGAATTCAGGATGTGGATGAACCTGAAAAACATGAGTCTTAAGTAAAAGAAGATCAACACAAAAGACCATATATATATATATATATGACTCCATTAATATGAAACATGAAAGGCACATCTATAGACAGGTTAGTGGTTGCCCAGCGGTGGCACCAGCAACTGGTTGCAAATGGAGATAAAGAATCTTTTTGGGGTAAAGGAAATACTTTAAAATTTGATTGGGTCATGGTTGCAGAACTGTGAATTTAGTAAAAATCACTGAATTGTACAGTTAAATAATTTATGGGTATGTAAGTCATATCCCAATAAAGCTGTTAAAAATAATGTAAAATTAAAAAACCTTTTCCTATTTTTAAGAGTATATATTTAGGAGTAGAAAGCCAAGATAGCTGTATTCACTTTAAAATATTTCAATAATGGGGTTCCTGGATGGCTGAGTCGGTTGAGCATCCAAGTCTTGATTTCAGCTTGGGTTGTGATCTCATGGTTTGTGGGTTTGAGCCCTTCATTGGGCTCTGCACTGATGGCACAGAGCCTGCCTCTCTGATTCTCTCTCTTCGTCTCTCTGCCTCTTTCTTTTTCTCTTAAAATAAATAAACTTGAAAAAGAATTAAAAATAATATTAAAAAAATAAAGAAATAAAATATTTTAGTAATAAAAACTAAAGAGAGGAAAACATATTCTCTCTCTCATTCATGTATGGTGGAGTAGAAAACCATAACATCTCAATGGAGTGCAATTTGGACATACGTATACAAATGACAAATACATTTACTCTTTTCTCAGTAAATTTGTTCCTGGAATTTATTTTAGACACAGCTGTCTATGTCTAAAATGTTAAGACATTTTATTGTTATTAGGTACAACATTATAATAGCAAATATTTGGAAATAACCCAAGGGATCATTAATGAGGGATTACTTACACAAACAATGAAACATCCACACAATGGAATACTATACAGATGTTACTGACATTAAAGATTTGTACAATATATTAAGTGGAGAAGATATAGAACAATGTCTACAGTGTGCCAACTTTTGTGTCAAAAGGAAGAGGAAATAAAAAATATGTATTTGTATGTGTATGAGAAAAACAATGAAAAGACACAGTGGGCAGGGAGAAATGGGGTGGATGAGAGAAGGAGTGAGAGCATCCCTTTTTTATATTACTTTGGTGTATTACTTAAAAAATATTACTCAGTAATATTACTTTGTAAGTTACATAGTTTTTGTATTATTTTGATTTTTAAAACACATGAATACATTAAAATTCAAAACAATGAAAATAAAAAAAATTTCCTCCCCATTTTGAAGTGCCACAGATAAGGGGCACCTGGGTGGCTCAGTTGGTTGAGCGTCCAACTTCAGCTCAGGTCATGATTCCACATCTGTGGGTTGGGGACTCACGTCAGGCTCTGTGTTGACAGCTCAGAGCCTGGAGCCTGCTTTGGATTCTGTGTCTCCCTCTCTCTCTGCCCCTCCCCTGCTCACAATCTGTCTCTCTCTGTCTCTCAAAAAGTAGAATAAAACATTAAGAAAAAATTTTAGGGGCGCCTGGGTGGCTCAGTCAGTTGAGCATCTGACTTCGGCACAGGTCATGATCTCACGGTTCAGGAGCTCAAACCCTGTGTCGGGTTCTGTGCTGACAGCTCGGGGCCTAGAGCCTGCTTTGGATTCTGCTCCTGCCCTGCTCACACTCTGTCTCTCTCTCAAAAATAAATAAAGATTAAAAAAAAATTAAAAAAAAATTTTTTAAACACAGTGCTACGTATAAAAACACACTGGATGTAACTAAAGTAGTCCTTACAGAAAACTAACAACCTTTTAAAATAATATACATTTTTAAAAGTAGAATTACTTTATACACATTGTTTTGTATCCACTTGATTTTTTAACTGATATATAACTCACATACAGTAAAATTCACCCTTTTTATTTTACTCTTCTGTACCTGTAACCACCAGCACGATCAAGATATGAAACAATTCCATCATAACAAAAATTCTACTAGTGTCCCTTAATCAAGCTTTCCCTGAACTCCCAGGCAACCACTGATCTGTTTTTCATCCCAATACCTTTGCCTTACCAGAATATGTCACATAACTAGAATTGATACAGTATGAAGACTTTCAAGCATAGTAGGTAATATATTTTTTTAAAAAGATTGAAAATAAATAAGCTGAGTACTTAGCTCAAGAAGTTAAAAAAAATAATTCCAATGTTATTACATAAACAAGAAAACAGAAGGGATAATAAAGATAAAGCAGAAAACAATGAAAAACAAAAACCCAAAAAAGACAATTATTAAAAAAACAAACATTAGGAACAGAAGGGAAGAGTCTAACCTGTTAGAGAAACTGTAGCAAACTTAAGGATAAACTTTAGAAATATTTCTACCAAAGTCAGGAAAACTGTTTTTTTAGTGCGTGTCAGTGTCCACTAAAACAAGAGGAAGTAAGATGTAAAAACTGTTAAAGAAGAGAAAAAGAAACCTGCCATTATTTTCATTATTATGTAATCATCTACAAAGAAAACTCAAGAGGAAAAAGACAACTTGTAAGAACTGACAGGTGTACCAAGATGTTGGATATGAGCTCACATATATACCAAAAACACTGAAAAACAACAAAAATCTAGGGGCGCTTGGGTGGCTCAGTTGGTTAAGCACCCGACTCTTGATTTCAGCTCAGGTCATGATCCTGGGTTTGTGGGATCCAGCCCGTATCCCGCTTAGTGTGGAGCCTGCTTGAGATTCTCATTCTCTCTCTCTCTCTCTCTCTCTCTCCCCCCCCCCCACCCCTCTTCCCTGCTGGTGCTATCTCTATAAGATAAAAAAAAGTTTAAAAAAGATTTCTATCATTTAAAAAAAAGTCTAAGGAAAACCACAACAGCAACAAAAACTACAGTGTCAAACAAAGCTAACAAAAAATGTGCAGGACCCTAATGTAGAAAAGTAAAATACTTTTCTGAAGAATACAAAAAAACCCCAAAAAGATGTGAGTAAACGAGAGAGATAATGTGTTCAAGGATAAGAAGATTCAAAAGACTCAAAAGAGTCCACGTCTCCAAATTAATCAATAAATACATAACATTATGATGAAAATTTCTTGATTTGGAACAACCAATACAATTTTGAAAACAAAGAATGAAGGTGGGATGGTGGTGGGCTGGCTGTTATTAGATCCTATCGCAGAGCTATAGTTATGAAAACAGAATGGCAGACCAACAGATGAAATAGCTGAGCAGCACTAAGACCAAAGCTGATGTATCCATACGCAGGGACTTAGCAGACGTACCCATACACAGGGACTTGAAAAATGGCAGAGGCTGCCTCACAAACCAGTGGGGGAAAGATTCAACAAATGGTTTCAGAATAAACGTGGAAAAAAAAAACTATATTCATATTTATTTTCAAAATAAAGTTCCAGGTGGGTAAAAGAATTTTAAAAAGCAAAACTAAAATGATTACAGAAAAATACAGAATATATTTGTGAACCTCTGTGTGGCAGAGGCCTTTGTGAACAAATTACAAAAAGCATATCCCATAAAAGACAGGAGAAATACACTGGGTAACCTTAGAATATAAAGTTTATAGGACAAGACAAGTTAAAATGTGAGCCACAGACTCAGAGAAGATATTTACAACAAATAAAACAAAGGGCTGGTATCCAGAATCCTTGCACTATATTTGTTAGATAGTATATAGTTGTAATAATCTGTTATTAATTTTCATTTGTATAAAGTTTATATAAAGCTTACAAATCAAAAGGAAAATGGGTAACGTGTGAATAAGTTCACAGAAGAGGAATTCAGAACTTCCAATTACATGCCGATAAACATGAAAAGAGGGTCAGTCTCACTAGTGACCAGGGAAAGGCAAATTAAAGTCAGATACCAAGTTTTTAACCCATCTGAAAACATAAAAAAGTTTACTATTAATCACGTATTGGAGTGAATGATATTTGTCATACACTGAGGGTTGAAGTACAAGCCCACTGTGGCAGATAAGCAACATGGTTGCATCTAGAGAACTGAAAACCAGACTTTCCTTTCCTGGGACTACATCCTTGAAAAACTCTCATATGTGTACATGCATGGAGACCTGTACAAGCATGCTTACTATGGGGTTATGAAAACAGATAATCTGAAGCAACTTAAATCTCTATCCATAAGATAATAAGTAAATAAAACCTGCTACTGTCTTCCAATGGAATCCTAGAAGACAGTTAAAAAGAAGTGAATCGGATTTATACACAGAATATCAATTTCAATAGTATTAAAAAATAAAATGCTGAGTAAAATATACAAGTTGAAAAATTAAATGCATATATAATACAATTTATATAGTTTTAAACCGCACAAAAGCAAGAGAGCTTTAAAAAGCAGCTATGCGCACAAAACTATTTTTTTAAGTTTATTTATTTTAAGAGTGAGAAAACGAGCAGGGGCGGGGCAAAGAGAAAGGAAAAGAGAGAGAATCCCAAGCAGGCTCTGCACTGTTAGCATGGGGCCCGATGCAGGGGCTCGATCCCACAAACCGTGAGCCCAGGTGCCCCTAAAACTATTTTTTAAAGAAACTGCAGGAAAAGCTTCCACACTCACCAGTGTGGGTGTCACTGTGGAAGAATAAAAGGGTTGTGTAGTGAAAAGGGGAAAGAGAAGACTCGCCACAAATACTATAAAGTATTAATTAGCATTTGTTAATTCAGGATGATTGAAATACAAGTATTCTCTTCTATTTTTAGTTTTCTTTGTATTTTAAACCTATCAAAACAGGAAAAAAGCATAACAAAAATGCCTGGACTTAAATGGCTTACCCTAAATCTTGGCTGTAATACTTAATGGTTGTGTGTGACTTTGAGGAAGTTACTTAACTTTTCAAAAAAGTCTTTTTTTTTTTTTTTTCAGCTAAAACCAAGCACCACAATACCGATGCAGTTACTGTGAGGTTTACGTGGACAATATGGACTATTCAGTCAGCAAAGTCAGTGGTTTCTGAAGTTAAAGTGACACTCGGGTATGTGGATAAATGTGGACACACTATGATGTCACAGAAATCAAGCTGGCCTGGTCTGAGACTTAGGACTGGCTCATACCCAGACAGCGGGAGCACAGGGCAGACGCTCTCCTAGCACAAGAATGAGTTTTGTGAGCTCTGACACTGTTCTAAATCCCATGTCCCAGGAGAGGGGCAGAAAGAACCTAAAACACCGATGAGCAGAAAAATATAAAAAGGCCCAACAAGGAAATACACTATTATTTTATTACTGACTTCTTAAATAATATCATATATCACTGTAAAGAACTTACATTTATAATTTTAAAACAATTTCCATTTGATAAAAGGTAAACTTATGATCATATTAAGTACACATGCATTCACCAACTAGATTTTAAATAATTTACCCCAAGCAAACCATCTTCTCTATCCCACAAGCCCAGCACGATGCTGCTGCACCAGTGACCACAAATAATTACGGGTCGATTTGGTGGTTGATACATAAAAGCTGAAGAAACATTACAAGTAATAGAAAAGCCCAGAAAACTTCCAGAAATAAATAAGAGGTTGGTTGCATCCAATGTTTTAGAAGAGAGCAGAAGAACTGAGATGCAGATTTCTTCTCCTCAGTTATTAATACCAGAACTTTCTGGCACCAAAGATGGATGCATCTATGTCTTATCCCCAAGTGTTAGAGAGCCCTCAAAAGAGCTCTGTGGAAATCCACCCCTCCCCACCCTGCCAAAATAATTCAAATGAATGTAAACTGGTATTTTTTAATGGAGGGCTTCTCAGCTTTTAATATGCTAATATACATTCTCTGAGAAGAGGATATATCATGCAATGTTTCTCAAATCTATCTGAAGAACCTATTTTAATTTTCAGTCTCTGGCAGGATTGAACTCTACCTTTTGGAAAAATCTTGTCCTAGCCCATCTTTGTATTCACTGAATTAATAAACTAATTTTGGTGAATTGAGCAGTAGTTTGGAGTTAAAAAAATTCTACAAAATGGTTCAGTGTTTTTGGAAAACTTTTTAGTGTTATTCACTAAAGCTGAATATACATGTATCCTATGATGTAGCAACTCCAGTCCTAGGAAGAACACTCAACAAGTACATTGGGACACCAAAATATGTTCCAGAAGATTCATAACAGCACACCATCCATGATAACTCCAACCTGGAAACAACCATGGTGGAAGAAACAAATTTATGTAACAGCACCTTCCACAAAACAGAAATGAACAAACTATAACCTCATGTGACATTTTAGAGTCTCTCAAATATAATGTAGAGTTAAAGAAGCCAGACACATAAAGAATAGATACTATGATTCCATTTACACAAAACCGAAAAGCAGGCAAGAGCAATCTAAGGTGTCAGAATTAGGGCACTGATAACCTCTGGAGACAGGAAGGAAGTATAATCGGTAGGGCCCTGGGGGGACTTTATGGGGTTCCGGCCATGTTCTATTTCTTGACCTAGATGGTGCTTACAGGTGTGTTCACTGTGATAATTCATCTCCTAATTAGTATACTTTCTTCTTGCATGTTATACTTAAAAAAAAAAAAAGTTAAAACAGCTTGGCAATCCAATCATTTTGTCAATCAGTGACTGTGTGCAATCATGTCTACAAGACATGCTGGCCCTAGGTGCCCAGCCGTGGCGAGAGCACCAGGAACTGTTCTCAGGCACTAACTCACGGGACCTTCAAGACAGTCCACAAATAAAGGTGCTCTGAAACCTTTACTGTTTGCATTGAATAGGTGAGGAAACTGAGGCTCAGGGAGAGTCAATAACTTGCCCAAAGTCACGGGCTCGTAGGTGGTAGGGACAAAATCAAGCAGGACTCCAAATCTCACATTCTTTTATTTTTAATTTTTAGTGTAGATTTATTTTTGAGAGAGAGAGAGAGAGAGCAAGCAAGGGAGGGGCAAAGAGACAGGGAGACACAGAATCCGAAGCAGGCTCCAGGCTCTGAGCTGTCAGCACAAAGCCCAACGTGGGGCTCGAACTGATGAACCGTGAGGCCATAACCTGAACCAAAGTCGGACGCTCAACCGACTGAGCCACCCAGGCGCCCCCAGATATCACGTTCTTGGCACCACCCTTCCTATGCCAGGGAGTCTGCCACATCTCTATTGACCGGAATCACTCTGAATGGTTTTAATTTCTCACTACCACCAAACCTTGATTAAACACAGTAAAGCAGCATCACAACCTTACCATCTTACACAGAAAGACTCAGGATGCTCACCCTCAAAACCTGAAATATGAGTTATTAACAATAGTAACAAATGGCAACTAATAATTCATGCAGATACGGACCTTCTTATTTGGCATCACAAATATGCTGGGCACTAGAAAATAAACTGGGGGGGCTGACAGGGTGGGTGGAGGGATCAGTCCAAATGCAAGGACTCCAGAGAAACAGAACAAAGAATTACTGCAATGGTAACATTATTTAAGCCAAAATAACCCGAAATTCTTTCCTGGGGTATAAAAATGTTGGTTATATTCTACAAAGGGAAAGCAAATTCAATTTTTTAAAAAAACATATAAAACTTTTCTAATCGCAAGTATATGTTCATTAGAGAGCTGTCCATACAAAAACAAAGCACAAAGACAGTGAGAGCTTAAGGACAACAAGGTTCATATTTTTTGAGGAAGATCTATCTATCCAGTCTGTCTCTCAGGAATACATCTCGTCTGTGGCCACGCCTCCTCCTATCCCTATTTCAGTCACAGTGGCTTCAGTTCTGAGCCCTGACACTTTCAAATTTTCCCTCCCTCAGAGAGTCTTCACTTGCTGTTTCTCTAACGCAAAAGCTGGTTCTTGAAAAGTCTGGCTCCTTCTCCTGCTTTGGATCCCAGCAAAATGTCACTTAGGAGAGTCCCTCCCTGACCCCTTATCTCAAGTGGTTCCCCTGCCCCTACTTTCTATCACACCCCTCTTTATTCTCCTGTAGGCAATCAAACCACCTGAGATTTTCTGTCTATTATTTGTTTATTGTCTTCCCTTCAAGAATCTGAGGTTTGTGAGGGGAAAGGCCTTGTACATCTTGTTCACTGCCACATCCCTAGAGCCTAGCACACAGTAGGTACTAGGTGGGTATCTGAATGCTGTGCAAATGGTCTGGTAATGTGCTTTTACCCCTTTCATTTATTAACAAAATATCCCCAAGAATAAATTGAATCCAAAAGTAAACTCCTGAATCTGTTAGAGTATGCTTACTTTTCTTCGGCTTTCTTCTGAAACAAAGCCTTCTTCTAATAGGCTGCACTGATTCTGATCATGTTCATTTAAAAAAGTACAGACATGGGGCGCCTGGGTGGCTTGGTTGGTTAAGCGCCCACGGTTGGTGGGTTCGAGCCTCGTGTCGGACTCTGTGCTGACAGCTCAGAGCCTGGAGCCTGCTTCAGATTCTGTGTCTCCCTCTCTCTCTGCCCCACTCCTACTCATGCTCTGTCTCTGTCTCTCAAAAATGAATAAATGTTAAAATAAAAATTTTTTTTAAAGGTACAGACATGAGGGGCATTAGTTAAGTGGTTAAGCATCTGACTCTTGTTTTCGGCTCAGGTCATGATCTCACTCATGGTTCATGAGTTCAAGCCCTGTATCAGGCTCTGTGCTGATAGATGCAGAGCCTGCTTGGGATTCTGTCTCCTTCTCTCTCTGCCCTCCCCCACTTGCTCTCTATCTCTCACTCTCAAAATGAACAAACATTAAAAACAAAAAACAGGTCCAGACATGCAAAAACAAACAAAATCACCAAAAAACCACATTTCAATAAAACTCTAAGCCCATGCATACTAGATTTAGGGTCATCCAAGGAGAAAATATGTGCTATCATTAAAGATAATTACAATTACTGCCAATTGGGCAACATTATGACTCTTTTTCCACATACAAAACAGTACTACAAAAGGTGGAAGTCTGGTAGCCTAAACAAGGTCCTGTGCACATTGAGTTTAATGCAATTCATAATTACACACATCACTCATGTCCTATTTCTTATAACGAGAGAGAACCACGGGGCACCTGGGTGGCTCAGTCAGTTAAGCATTCAGCTCTTGACTTCAGCTCAGGTCACATTTTTTTTTTTTTTTTTTAATGTTTATTTATTTTGGAGAGAGACAGAGCACAAGTGGGGGAGGGATAGAGAGAAAGGAAGACAGAATCTGAAGCAGGCTCTAGGCTCTGAGCTGTCAACACAGAGCCCAATGCAGGGCTCGAACTCACAGACTGTGAGATCATAACCTGAGCCCAAGTCCAATGCCCAGCCGACTGAGCCACTCAGGCTCCCCATCAGGTCATGATTTTAATAATTCATGAGTTCAAGTTCAGCACGGAGCCTGCTTGGAAGTCTCTCTCTCTCTCCCTGTCTCTGTCCCTCCCCTGCTCATGTGCTCTGTTTCTCTCTCTCTCAAAATAAATAAACTTAAACAAAAAATTTTTAAATTAAAAATAAAGAGGGAGACACACATATCAATACACATCGTGAGGAAAACTTCCCTTCTGGTACCCAGTCAAACTGAACATATTAATTCATAAACAAAGCAATATAAAACTCTACCATTCTGACCTCCTCTGATTATCATTAGAAACAAACACAACCAGTGCTGTCTGACCATTACCTCTCTCTTCCCTTTTCTTTCTGAATCCAGTGATTCTTAAACTTTGCTGCATATTATAATCTCTTGGAGAACCTGAAAAGCTCTGGAAGCCAGGGTATATACCCCAAACTAATAACTAAATGAGAGTTACAAAGGGTGGTGAGGTTTAGGTGGCAGTATTTTGAAACCTTTTCCAGGTGATTCCAATGTTGCTGCTCTAGATCTCACTATTCAGACTATAGTAGCCGGGCACTGCCTAAGGAGCTTGTTAGCTTTGGGCCCCACCCCATCTGATTCCAGCGAATCAGAAACTCCGTTTCTTGAAATAATACATGTTGAACATTTAGGACCGGGCTGGGACACAGTAAGAACTAAGTAGAGAGTACCACTGTTATCATTAAGGTCCACTATGTGCTCCTCTAACTTAATTTGCTTACTTATATTTGTTCCATTTACAAACCATGCAGCTAGCTCCCAGTGTCTCTTATGTAACACCACATGGTCTCTAGCACATGTAAACATGTAAATAAATCCTAGTTTATCCACATTCTCCCTTCAGATCAGTAAGCTTTCTTTTTTTTCTTTTTTAGTAGGCTCCCCACCCAATGTGGGGCTTGAATGCACAACCCTGAGATCAAGAGTCACATGCTCTACCGACTGAGCCAGCCAGGAGCCCCAGTAAGCTTCCTTTTAGAGTCCAAAGATGAGGTTTCCTCTAACATCTTAAAGTTCCCAATGTTTTGCTCCCATGAGCATATAAGCCCACAGGAACTAGCAGTAGCGATCCACACGCCAAATGCAAACTTTTTTAGTTCCTCTTCCACACATGCTCCCCTCTCCCGTGGCCTTCCTCCTGCCCCCTAATCTTCCTATACCTGGGAATGATTGGAACTGTCAGAAGTCCTACAACAGGTACTTCTGGCAGCTGGAGAACTACAAAACTCATTAACGTTTTCAAACTGAGGTGTGAAATATTCAAGTGGCATCGATCTACTTTAAGGATTATGCATATTTGATAAAGCTTACATTTCTCCCTCTCACTCCAAAGCACAGCTGGGCATATAGTAGAGAGTCAAATTTTATTTGCTGATGGGGGTTGATGGGGGGTGGGAGGGAGGGGAGGGTGGGTGATGGGTATTGAAGAGGGCAACTTTTGGGATGAGCACTGGGTGTTGTATGGAAACCAATTTGACAATAAATTTCATATATTAAAAATAAATAAATAAATAAATAAATAAATAAATAAATATTAAAAAAAAAAGAAAAAAACTTGCTTTCTACTTTATCCATTTTCTTCACATTGCCCTCTCTCCATAATTTTAGCAATAGCCCCTGCTCGGTACTGGTGCTGGACTAACTACTTTCCGTATTTCCACCGTTTATTGATTAAAACTATCTAGGACGTAGGCCCTACTACTGCAGCACTTCTTTTCCAGTTGAGGAGACTGTGATTTGGAGACCTGATGGTTAGTCAGGGTCTCACAGCCAGCAAGCAGGGCTGGGAATGCGGGTGTCCTCATCCCCTAAGTGGGCTCTGAAACCACTACACCACAATGCATCCTTCCTAATTTGTTTTCATCTCGGTGGCCTGGCATCTTCATACTTTCTTCCACGTAGTGCAGCATCTCTGATCTTTGTCAGGGATAAAGAGCTGTCAAAGCTAACCCATGAACTTATAAATTTCCAACTAGTCTTCTCTTCAAGTATACTTTTCAGAAATGGAGGAACTTCTGGCAAGAATGTTAATAAGTTTATACTCCAGATAACCCTGAATAAATTGCTGAGCTTTGGTAAACATTAGCTTTGGTAAACACTGGAACCCAAAAGGGTTCCTCCACTCGAAGATCAAGGGAAGCCTTACATAGCATGCAAGAATGAAGTTTCTCTCAAGTGGGCAGGGCACTGAAAGGTCTTTCCGGAAAAAAAAAAAAGGAAAAGTGAGCCCAATGACAGTGCCTAGTCGGTTTCAAAATTGGCTGATCGATCATGGCTAGTGTGTTTTCCACAGGCAATCATTTGTTCAACATATACTTCTTGGGCTCATGCTGGGCTGTGAGAATACAGTACTGACCCAAAGAGCCAAACACAGCAAAAATGGACGTACCTCTGCACCCAGGGGTGGGCAGTCTGAAAGAGCCACGTGACAGAGCTCGTGAAAAGAGGCAACAAGATGACTCGGTCTGGAGAGAACCTAGGAAAACTGGAGCAGAACAAAGACCACACAAGTGAGGCAGAACAGCAGGAAGGCTGACTTGAAAGCTGGGCTTCCTGTCTCTGTTTTGATATAAACAGCTTTACCCATTGGAGGAAGGGGATAGGGGAAGCTCCTCTAGTTAATATTTCTTCTCATTGTTGCCCCAGATTAAGAATATTACATACCTTTGTCATTCTTGTCTGTCAGGCTAAGTCACTCATTACCTTTCCCTTAGTAATTTGAATGTCCTTCGTTCATTTGTTTCTTCTTTCATTCATTCATTCATTCATTCAGTCAGTCAGTCAGTCAGTCGGTATGCCAGATCTGTTTTATTTTTATTTTTTTTTTAATTTTTTTAATGTTTATTTATTTTTGAGACAGAGAGAGAGCATGAACGGGGGAGGGTCAGAGAGAGGGAGACACAGAATCTGAAACAGGCTCCAGCCTCTGAGCTGTCAGCACAGAGCCTGACGCGGGGCTCGAACCCACGGACCGCGAGATCATGACCTGAGCCGAAGTCGGCTGCTTAACCGACTGAGCCACCCAGGCGCCCCAGCGAGATCTGTTTTAAAGGTTGGGGATGCAATGGGGAAGACACCTGTCTTGACTTCAGGTTGCTGACACAATGCAGAGCATGGAGGAAGGTTTGTGACTCCAAGTTTCAGAATGAACATTATCAGTAAAGCCCACCTTGAGAAGATGGGAGGGCGACCTCCCAGCTGAAATGTCTCCAAATGTGTGGTCAGGGTCCAGGGCAGAGAGCTGAGTTTGCACTCTCAGAATGTGCAGATGCTCGAGAAGAGCACAAATTATAGACCCTACATCAGTTTAGAGAAAGGAACTATTTAACATTAGAGATAAGAATTGAGAGAGAATTCTAATATATAGAAAAATTATAATATAATTTTTCCTCTCAGAAAGTGGCTATCTCCATCCTTGAAAACAAAGTCTGTTACCAAAATAGGAGCCAAATATAGTGCTTCTTTATGCTAACTTTAAAAAGCTGTTCAAAATGCACAGCCTGGGAGTTTAGCAGACATCTATGTTCTAGCCTAAGAGTGGGCAATTTTTTTTTTTTTTTAATAAAAGGCCAGATAGCAAATATTTTCTTCATGGGCCATATGGTCTATCCCAGACACTTGATTCTGCCTTTCTAGCAAAAATGGTGCCACAGACAATATTAAACAAATAGGTGTGGCTGTGCTTCATTAAAACTTTATTTACCAATCAGGCTGTTGGTCTGGAAGTGTTCTTGGCATGAACTGGCATACCTTAGAACATCAAGAAAATCTCAGTCTCCTAAGATCCTTCGTCTCTATGTTTCCTCATTACCCCAAAGGGTCTCGCAACTTAAAAGGGGGTCCTAGTGCTGGTAACATATTCCCCACATGACACGATTCCCAGAGGGGTAGGCAGGGCTGAGAAGTACTACCCTAGGCTATGGATGCTATACAGAGACACCAAAAGGCTTGGTTTCCTGGCTAATTCCAGGTCAGAAACACATAGAATGAAAAATTAATAATGTATTCTAGCTTTCTGAGTTTTATTCCTTAATTTCTCAGAGCTTCAAGGGGTCCAAGTTATCTCCCTAGCCAAATCTTCCATCCTGCAGCCTTTCAGGGCCTCATCTTTAAGATGTTCTGTGGCTTTATCTCCCCCCTCACCTAGAGGAGCCTCCTACCAATCACCAGGTCTCCTGTGCATATCCTCACCTTCCCCTCTCATCTAATTCACAATGTACCAAAAGCTCTAGTGCCAAAAACAAATCAGTATTTATAATGGCCAACTTTTCACTGAAACAAAACCATTGTTCATAGTCCCATAAGAGATATTTACCAAAGACAGGCTGTTAAATGAACTGCAACTTTTGAATGCATCTGCTGTGCAAGGCCATTTAAAAGCATCCTGTTTGACCTCCCACATTTGACCTCATTTATGAAGCTGTATATAGTGTGGTTACCACACAGTGAGCAGGGATGAGCAATAACTGTTAGAACTGCAAGAGGAAAGCATATTTGGCCTGGACGTTATACAGCTGTGAATGGGATAAAGGCACTTCCTCAAATGGGAGTCTACTCATATCACCCAACAGTGGAAAGAACAGACTTGCGGACTGGGCACAGACAGAAGGCAAATCATTTTAACGGATAAAAAGAAAAAGTATCCACTGGAGTATTTTCTTAGGAATAAAGAGTTGAGTCTGAACTTGAATATGGCCACCAAATTAGGTTTATATAGTTAAATTTTCCTGACATATCAAGTATTTTAATAATAATCCAATTTTTTAGAAATATATGTATCATCCAAAATGGTTTAGTAAAGTTTAACTCTTACAATTCCTCAAATCCTTCAGGGGAAAAAATATACTAGAATATACAAAAGAACTTGTAGCTGTGTAAATGATCCTTGAAATGTTGTAAAGGAGACTATTACAGTCAATTTTAACCAATTAGGATAATTTCTAAATTAAAGTAAGATGAACTTACCCACAGAATTTCAGATGAGACTAAAGCACTAGCTTTTTTAGTTTTTCTGCTGATTTCCATATTCCATGCTTTAATTAAAACATTTGCTGTGAACTACTGAGCAAAAGAACAGAAAAGGAATATATCTAAGTCATAATTCAACAACACTGGGCAATTCGACATCTAAAATCAGTGTTCTATACCTAGCAAACTATTACAGGAGCAAATTATCATACACTGTTTTGGCATTCTCTTCCTTTTTGGAAAAGCTTTGATCCTCTCTTCTTCCTTGCTCTCAAATCACTTCATGCATCCGATCTGGAATAATATTTGGCCACTGTTTTGATAACAGGCTTTACTTTCACGACCGGAATTACTCACCATTCATTTGAATGAACCTTCTAGTCTAGGAGAAAAAAACGTCTTAGACTCTTATCTCTTAATAAACAGCTGCCTTCTCTAGATTGATACAAATTCAGATGCGCTTTGATCAGACATCAACACATTCTGAGAGCACAAAATCGGCTCCCTACATCCTTCTAAGAAGACGCCTGGGGAAAGCTAAAATACAAACTTGTCCCCACTTGATGACTGCCAACTCAAATCAAATCTTGCTTACCTCTGAAAACAGGAAAAAAAAAAAAAAAAAAAGATACGGTTTGGTAATTTATTCCTCGGATGTAGCTTTCCCTAACGAGGCAGCCACCTTGTAAACGCTGGTACTATTTGCAAAACACAGAGTAAAAGAAAACCATCTCGGCCTTGCAAATCTCCCTCCTAGTCCAGCAATGAGGAGTGGAAGAGAAGGAAATAGGAATGCAACGCGTGCTTGCTGCTGGCATCATTCCTTACTGCTTGGAAAAGTGAGACTCCATTGCATATCTCAGATTTCTTTTAAAATGCCTGTATGCCCGTTAAGATCGCCTCCTATAAATCGCGTGCCCTAGCTCCTCGGGATTTCCTTTTCTCTCTGCCCAATTCGCCCATTCTCCTCCTTAGGTCGAGCTTCCTCGCAAACCCTCCCCATGAAGAAGAACGCTCCCGCATTTCATAATTCGATTCCCAGGCCCTTCCCCAGCGCCTTGGGAATGCGTTCGTCCCGGGCCTGCCGGGAAATCCACCGACACTGAGACACAAGTCGGCGTCTCCGCGTCCTGTCCCTCGCCGCCGCGGCCAATGCTCCCCGGGCTGCTCCCCGACTTGGTCGCCAGAGAGGCCCAGAGCGACGGAGATCCGGGGGCTGCGCCCTAGGGCAGAGCAGGCAGGGCAGAGTGCTCCTTGCGGCCGCGGCCTGGGCCCGCTACACGTCCCACCGCCCCTCAGTGTCGCCCACGGCCCCGCCAGGCCCCTTCTCCCCCAGGCGAACGGGATCCGGCAGCCGCTCTTTGCAGTGGCCGGAGCCCCAGGACGCGGCTGCTCCCGCGCAACCCCGGCCGCGCTCCGCGAGAGGGCCGGAGTGGGCGGCACCGCCCTGCCCGTCTCCTGGCCTCGCGGGGCCCGCAACTGCCGTTCCAGGAGAAGCGAATCCCAGGGCCGAGCCCGCCACCCAGCACTGGGGTCTCCAAGGCTTCCGATCGCCACACGGGACCCGGCCCGGCACTCACCTCCCGAGCGCGGCGCTAACCCTGCTCCGACACGGGCGGGCGGGCGGCCGATGCTGCCGCCCCGCGCGCACACGCAGCCTCCCGCAGCCGCACGCACGGCCGGGCGCGCGCAGACCACGCGCCGAGGCCCGGGAGTCCCTTGCTCGCTCGCTCGCTCGCTCGCTCGCACGCACGCGCGGGCCCTGAGCCCCAGCGAGCTGGGCCCCACCCGGCCTGCAGCTCTACGCACTCCGTGGGTGTGGGCTCTGTCGCACCTAGCCATCACGCTGCGTTCCGAGCACGCCGCTGTTAGGTATGCCTTTTACATTGGACGCGGGCAGGGGGTGGGCCGCGGCGGATCTCTGGCAAGGATTTTGCCTTGTTTACGAGCGGCATAAATTCCCAGCCTCAAGCAGTTCTGGAGGGATTTACTTGTTCAAGTCCGCACAGCGCTATTAAGGAAAAGAAGAAACCTTGGGGAGTTCTTTAATCTCAGAAGAAAAGTGTGTTCTCCTTCTAGAATCGATGGAGAATGAAGGGTGGGGACACCACGGGGTTACAGTGGTCTGGTGTATGCATACGAGTCCCGGGAAGTCGATTGCTTTCGGGCATCTTGAAACTCTTTTGGTCTGGAGAATTCAGAGAAAGTCTGTCCTACCCAGACTTGTCACTAACTAGTGCTCCCTGGAAGAAGTGGCGAGGCTTTTAGGCGTGGTACCTGGGTGTTGCTGTATGGGTTCTGGTCATACCGGTCTTTGGGTGGAGGTGGTTGAATTAATCCAGAAATAATATTTCCTCTACTCTCCCGGCACCCCTGGCATAGTGCCATTTGAAAACCGTTCCCCATTCTGGCCGCTTGGCTGTGGGACTGTGAACAGTGTGGCTTCGGCATCCCCACGTGGAAAGTTGAAAGAACAGTTCAATGAGCACCCCAAGTGCTTAACTCCAAGGTTGAGTAAGTGTTAACATTTTGCCACAATTGCTTTTTCTCTCTCCTAAATACTTCAGCCTGCATTTCCTAAGAATAAAGACAGACCTTCTTTCATGCAACCACATGAGAAATTTAATCACATCTAAAAACCTTAACAATTTGATAATATAACCTAATATCTAGCCCGTATACAAATTTCTCCAGTTGTCAAAAGAGGTGTTATATATTGGTTTTGTAGAAAGATAGTACAATGAACATGTATACATTGCATTTGTTATATGTGTCTCTTTTAGTGCAGAACAATCCCCCTCACGTTTTTTTGTTTTCTTGGCATTAACTTTTGGAGAGTCTAGGCCAGTTACCTTGTAGAGAGTTCTACGTTCTCCATTTGTTAGACCTTTTTTTTCCCTCCTGATGTCCTTTAACCTTTTCTCTAACTCCCTAGAAGGAGGATCAAGAGGTTTGATTAGATGTCAAGAATCCGGACTTTAGGAGGTGCTATTCATATTGTTCCTTATCAAGAAGAACATAGTATTAAATATTAAACACATTAATTTTTAAATATATAATGGGTTGTTCCAGTATCAATAACTGAAATCTGAATTGTCCTTAGATTTCTCTGTATGGTCCATTACAAAGTCTACTTTCCCTTTTGTGGTTAATAGGTAATCTGAGAGGGTAGAGGCTTTGAAACTCTTTGTAGGAGAAAGTCTTAGATTCCTGCAAGGAGAACACTGGTTAGAAATCCATTGCCTGGGTGGGTAGAGTAATCATCTGGTTCATTCTGGTTCTTGCTACCTCAGATCACCTTTATTGAATGAAATACTAGCTTTATTCAAAGAATAGTAAAATTCTGATCTCTTTAGAGTTTGGGCCACTTTAGAGTTCCTGTGGATAATTCTGGTAAAAGCACTGATACTTCCTACAGGTCTTGTGATGTATGTTTTAAGATTTTATAAAATCTGGGAGGCATTTCCTATATTTACCTGGGCATGCCTTATCTGTCCTACCAGCTCTGTTCTAATAATAGAAATGGATCAAGGGTATGTAATGCACTGTGTAATCTCTGCCTGTTGTGCTCTGGTCTCCGGCTCATATAAATATCTGAGGGTGTGAGCTCATTCATTTTAAGTTCATAAGATGTGCTGGGCAAGAGCTATGTCCAGTTTGCGCTGTATAACGATGACCACTTCAGCTTCCACAAGAGAAGTCCCAAAGGGCATCATCTATTCCACAGACAAACGGAGAGTTTTAAACAGACGGCCTATATCCCCACTTGTCAAAAGAGGACAATTTTCAGTAAGTTAGTCTAAGTCAGTGAGTTGTGTCAGTGATTTTTCAGTTGTATCAGCAAGTTAGTGTCTGCTCTTACCCCTGACAGTTGATCGGAATTTCATCAGCATACTAAGAGTCCCAAGACAGAAGCTGGAAGGCAAAAGTGAGCCTTGTAAGTTATGTAGCATCATTTTTGCCACATGCTATTGGTCAAAAGCAAGTATAGGACTATTCAAGATTCGAGGGGAGGAGATCAGACAGGTCACAATTACCAGGAGATGAGGATCAGTGTCGGGGAGGAGGGACATATTTGGAAAGGAGCTACCACACTGATCTAAGCCAAATGCAAATTCAGATGTGTAGTATTGATCATATTGGTCCTTTGCTCAAAATCTGGTAGGGCTGGGTCATCTGTTTTACTTTGACCCTAGTCATAACTCCCCATCCCCAATTTGCACTGACTATAAATATGGCCCACCATTTCTTTTAGTTTACAGATTCCTTGGTTCAACTGCTGCTTCCTTATGAAAGCCTTTTGTGGGCTAAAGGGAAAGAATAGAGGAGTGAAATATGCATTTAAAAATCATTTGTGGTAATTTGAAGGTTCTCTGAAAATAACATAGGTGAATATAGGAGACAAAAATGGGTGTACAAAAAATGGGTGCACAATAAAATTGTATTTAGATAGTAGTAGGGGAATGAATGAATATTTAGGCTTAATGCATATTCAGATCTAAATCATTGTTGTGATTCTTTTCCTGGTTCCGGCTCTGGGAGGTAGCTGTGCCCTTTGCAAAGGGTAAAGTGATTGCTGCTTGCTGATGCCTTTATCACAGCCATTCTTCACCCCACCTTGGCTGACGATTTACCTCACTAAGTAAAGGAGGTCCATTGATAACAAAACTAGGCAGGCTCCATTGCAAACAGGTTAATCTATGGAGGAAAAAAAAAAGACCTTTGTATCTGGAAGGATGTATTAGGACGTGGATATTACATCTTACAAAAACTATGTTTTTATTTTAGAAAAGTTGTAGTCCAGTACTTGTTTTTAAAATGTTTTGGGGTGCACCAGGGGAGCCTGGGTGGCTCAGTCAGTTAAGCATCCTACTCTTGATTTTGGCTCAGGTCATGATCTCCTGGTTCGTGAGAGTGAGCCCGGCGTTGGGCTCTGTGCTGACATCATGGAGCCTGCTTGGGATTCTCTCTCTCTCATTCCCCCCTACCCCAATAAATAATCTTAAAAAAAATTTTTTTAAATAAATGTTCTGGGGGCACCTGGGTGGCTTAGTTGGCTGAGCGTCGCACTCTTGATTTGGGTTCAGGTCATGATCCCAGGGTTGTGGGACTGAGCCCCCCTGTCATGCTCCGTTGTGAGTATGGAGCATGCTTAAGAGTCTCTCTCTCCCTCTTCCTCTCTCCCCAACTCGTGCACACTCTCTCTCTCTAAAAAATAAAAATTAAAAAAATGTTTTGAATGTCCCGTGAATAGTATGTATGTGTACTGCCAAAACCTCTCTAGAATGCAAAACAGAGCCATGGACAGCAGATTGGGACAAGAAATCCTAAATTAGTGAGAAGAAAAAGTCCAAAACCTTTAAGAGTTATTTCCTTTGAGGCAGTCTCCTTGTTCACTGTGTAGCATTTAGCTTCTTGTGATTCATCTATCCATTGCAGTAGAGGAAACTATCCCATGTATTACAAATATCCCTTTAATATTTCTCACAATTCTGAGAGTTGCTTGAATGGTTCCTTTGTGGTTTTGTTTGGGTTTATACAGTTATGTTCAGCTGTAGCAGGGATTGCAACACTTTCTGTAAAGGGCCAGTAACGCATATTTTAGGCTTTGTCTCTGTTGCATATTATTCATTGGTACTTATTTATTTCATTCTTTACACACCTTTGAAAAGCAAAAGCTAGTCTTAGCTCAAGGGCCCAACATAAAAACAGGCTGAGGGCCAGATTTGGCCCTTAACTGTAGTTTTCCAAAGCCTGAGCTAGAGAGTAAGCTGAGCTGAAGGTCCAAAGTGCCTGTTGGTGATGCTATCCATTGAGGGCCACAATTCTTCTGGAGGATTCTTTCATAGAGAGGAGGGTGTGGCCTCTCCTTCACAGGCTACATTGTCCATCTTTGGGCAGCATCTAAGATAGTGGGGGTGGAAGCTGGCAGCCTTGTTAAGGCATAGCCTTGGGAGTCAAGCAAGGTCACATATGCCATATTCTGTTGATCAGAGGAAACCCAGGGACCAACTCAGATTCAAGAGTTGGGCAAATAGTCTCTCGCTCTCTATGGGAGTTGCTGCAGATCCTGTGACTACAGCTAGCTGAACTAATTGGCAGACTTGTACTGTGTGCCCCACCAAGGGAGATCAAGGGCAGTGATGACCTTGACATTAGATTGACATCTCACACTTTTGTACTTTTTTTTTTTATATATATATATACTATGCTTTTATACTTGCCAGCTGGTTTCTGATACTGTGGGCACTCACTCACTTTCCTCAGTACTTGTTTAGAGGTGTCTCAGCCTCCAGATTATCCGCTCCCTGAGGGAAGTGACGACACCCGCCCCCTGCTGTGATATATCTTCAATAGCTGTGTTTTGCATTTAATTGAATAGTTTTACTGAGGTTTAAGGTCAAGTAATTTGCTTACTTCACAAAAGCAAAACAAATTTAAGAATGTAGCACTACCTATAAATTCTAGAAGAACAGCATGCATCAAAGAATTACATTTCACACCCAAATACTGTCTAACCAATCAGATGTTTAAACTTCCCAGATGCTTTCCAAACATAATCAAGAGTTAGGAAGCAGTCTCCTTAATGGTAAGTTTGAACTAGCAATCACCTTTAAAGACATATTATATTTTAACTTTAAATTTGCAGATGAAAATTGAACAGTAGCAACAGTTTGTAATATACGTTATGTATGTTCTAAGGCAGAAGTGATTCTGTAGAGGGTTTCTAATCTACAGTAAATGCTGCTACTAATTGCTCAGTTGAATTTTTTAATATGTGTTTTCTCCCAAATCTCATTGTAACTCCGTCTTCTTCTACTTGATGGAAAGCTTTGACAGTTTATTATGTTTAGAAGCAGCTGGGGTCTATTTCTAATTGATGATTTGTTATCTTATATTTCTTACTTGACTATCCACATTTTTCATTCTCTTCAGCATCTTCCTCCAGCGTCTCCTGTCTTCCTGAACTAGATGGATGGTGCTGCTTTTGTGCAAACGCAGACAATATTTCAGTCTCTCCTCTGTGTCCTTTCATCAGGCTATGGATACATGCAGGGCTGATATAATGTGACATGAATATGGCACTTAAACATTAACAAAATGTATTCACACATACTGTATGAGTTGATTGTTAATATATCAGTGGGATGGAGACTATCACTGTCTGCATTTGGCAGGTGAGGAAACTGGGGAGCAGACGTCCCAGAGTACCTCAAATTTAACATGTCCAAGTTAACCTCATAAAATCTTTTTATTCTCCAGATACCTGATTTGGTCAAAAGCAGCTCCATTTATCAGTCACCCAAGTCTGACTTTCTTCTGATATAAAATTTAAATACAACGAACACACAAAACTTAAGTGTACATTCACTGATTTTTGACAAATGCATACACCTGTGTAATTCAAGCCTCTCTCCAGAGGGATGATGTTAGTAATATTTAAAGAGCTCCTAAAAACTGAGAAGGCAAACACCAACAACACAACAGAAAAATGAGTAGAAGATGAAAACAGAGTTCCACCAAAAGAGAAATACAAATAGCCCCTAAATGTATGAAAAGATGGTCAACCTTCCTATAATAAGGGAGATATTTAACAGTGAACAATCTAAATAGGGAATTAAAAACAATTCCATTTACAATAGCATCAGGAAGAATAAAACACTTAGAATTAACCAAGGAGGTGAAAGACTCATACACTGGAAACTATAAAACATTGCTCAAAGAAATCAAAGAAGACATAAAGAAGTGGAAAGATACTCTGTATTCACGGACTTATGGGGGGAATAAGATGACATATATTTGCATATTATTTTAAAAAGAAATGTAAGAAGGATAAACCAGAAACTACTGAAAATGTTGGAAAAGGAGTATAACTTCTCTGAGCTTCCTTCTTTATGTAGTTTTGACTTTTGAAACTGTAAATATTTTGCATATTAAATCAATAAAAATTTAAAAAGCAAACCCTAAGACTGAACACAGCTACAAACGAAGCTCCCAAATGAAACTATCATCTAGATACCGTAACTCAGGAAAAAAAGTTCATTCAACTTGCTTTTGAGCACAGTACTCTCTTAACAGAATGTATTTTAAGTACAGAAAGAATTGTGAATAAATAAAGACATTTTCTTTGTAGGTTTGTTTTTTATAGTGCTATCAGTGAAGAAATTCTCAAGTTATTTTGTATGTGTTAAGAAAACTGTTAGAAATCAGAAGATTTTTCCTCACTATGGGAGAAGAGAGATACCAATTGGAGGTTAGGAAAAATCCTGGCTTTTTTTTTTTTTTTTTTTTTTTGAAATTAGATTTCATTTGAATTGCAAGTATCAGTATTAACTCATGCTTCTTTAAAAATTTTTATTTCTGGGGTGCCTGGGTGGTTCAGTTGGTTGTGTCCAATTCCATTTCGGCTCAGGTCATGATCCCAGGGTCATGGGATGGAGCCCCATATTGGGTTCTGTGCTGAGTGTGGAGACTGCTTGAGATCCTCTCTCTCTCTCTCTGTCTCTCTCTGTCTCTCTCTGTCTCTCCCTCCCTCCTTTCTTTCCTCTGCCCTCCTCCCCTGCTCTTACTTTCTCTCTAAAATTAAAAAAAAATGTATTTCCTAGCCCTGTCTCCTGAAAAGGCCTAGAAGCAATAACATTCCAGTAGCATTGGGCATAACTTGTACACAGATGCTGATTTCTAAATACTGTTCTCCACTGAAAGGAACCCAGGTTTTTTTGGGAAATGGCTGATTTTAAGTCTGGGATACAGGAAATACACAGTAAGTTGGAAACATCTCGTGCACAAGAATGAAGAAGTGCTGGAAATTAATGGGGACATGTCAAAAAGATACAGGAATTACCTTAAAGTTTTCCCTGCTGCCCAAATTTGTGATAAATTAAACATCAAAAAGAATAACGATGATAATGTATTATATCATCTTGAGTCAGAAAAGAACCCATTAGTCCATAGTGACACTCAAAATAAAGGTGGCGATGGAGGTAAGCTTTCTTCTTCCAAAGACTGCTATAGCTAATAAATGTAGAAAAAATATAGAATACGAAAAATCACCATTTGCAACCACTATTGAAATAATTCAGGCAAGGATCATCAAAGGATGCTAAAATTATTGGGTGAAAGAGTTTTGAGGATATTGGGGAATGGGTTATTCACATATTATCATGTATCACCCCACAGATTATTTATTAATTACAATATAGTACACACACACACACACACACACACACACACACAAAACAATGTATTGAGATTGTACCCTAATCTTTAAAACTTGCAGTAGCCCAGGAATGGGAGAAGTTCTTTTACAAGATCTTCAACAGTAATCTTCAGTGGAAGAGGAGAGTTCCTTCGCTTTTTTGTGTATTGTTTTGTAGTGCTCTTAACATCTAGATGCACAAAAGTATAATTCTTGAGGGAAACTGAGGCTACCAGAATGGAGATGTTTAGTTTGAGAAGCTAAGCCAAATATTTTATCTTGTAATGTAAAACTGGTATGTCTTGCCAAAGAGTGGTATTTTAGCAAAGCCAGACCATGCAGACTTGTGTCTAACACAGGAGAAAGGATTACTTTCCATATTTGGATTTAGACCATGCTCTGTTTGTTTTGCTGGAGGTGTGTATATGTGTTCTTTGTGGAGTAATGTGCAGAGAATTAGGAGCAGAACCTCTAAAACTGGAGGAGAGCTAAGCATACCTGATCTACCTTTGGAACTTTGGAAAAGTGACCTGGACTTGGTCCAATGTAGCACAGAGTGGACTGTGAATATGCCCACTGAGATTCTATAACCCAGAATATGCTGATGTTGGCTGCCATTATGTCATCATTATCCTGATGGGTGGGAGGGGGTGGAGCTTAGGATGACCATAGCCTTGCTTTGGTGGTGATTCTTTTGAAAGGAAACAATTCTACTGGCAATCATCCACGTGACTAGTAGTTGTAAATTATTGGGGTGCAAAATTTAGGGATGGAGGATGGACAGGAACTGGAGAGGAAGAACTTTTATCTCCTTTTCAGTCCTTGCTGGAAGTATGACGTGGACCGTGAGACATCAAGATAGATGGGAGCCAAACAGGGAGGTAGTCAAGGCAAGGTTCCATTGGTGGTGGCATCTTTGAGAGAAGCCACTTCTAAGAGCAGTAAGAAATGACCACATCTGCTAAGCTTCCCTGCCAACCTATGTCAGCTCTGGTGGGGGTTTAAGGGAAGGGCTTGTCCCAGCCAGGAGACAGTGGTAAGGAGCAAAATGCTGCCTCTCCCTTATAGGACAAAGGGGTAATAAGGACGATGTCCCCAGTTAGCAAAGACACACAAATATTTTCCTAAGGGCATCAGTTCTATACAAATCAATTAATTAATGGAGTGTGTACCCATTACTCATTGGTTCTGTCTTTCCCTTATATAAATCCACAATCTCCTATCAATAATTCTGAAATCCCAGTGATTTTGAAAACAATATTTTTTCATAAGTTTACCACTTGCAGATGTCGGACTTCTTAGCCTCCATAATTGCCTGAGCCTATTCCTTATGATAAATCGTTCATATATATATATATATATATATATATATATATATGGATATATATGTGGATATATATATATATATATGGATATATATATATGGATATGGATATATATATGGATATATATATATATATGGATATATATATATATATATATATATATGGAGAGAGAGAGAGGGAGGGAATAGGTAGGTATGTAGGTAAATAGATTTAGGGGATATACATTTATTGATTCCATTTCTCTGGAGATTCCAACTAATACACTAGATAATGAATACACTCCTTCCTTCATTAAATACTTGGTTAGGGAGAGCTTTAACTGTCATACATTTACAATAGCCTCATTCTTTTAACTGCTGGATGATATCCCTAGTTCTATGGTATATTTAACCATTTCCTTTGTAATAGATATGTAAGTTCTATATGGTTTCTATTTTCAGAATAATTGCATGTAACTTTTTGCAGAGAAGGTTGCTTCCATTATAGATTGAGAATTGCTGAGCCAGTCTAGCCATAGGGTGAAACACACAGGAGAGGAAAATGGAAGTATCTTCCACAGTGAGAATTTGTTCATTCTGTATCACAGACCTTAGGACAATAGCTTCCATTCTTAAAGCTTTGTGACCGTATTTTGCCAAATAAGGACATTGTTAAAAAGGCATAACAAAATAAAAAAAAAACTTTCTACCTGTTATCATCATCATTTTAAAAAACAGCTGTTTTAACATAAAGACACAGAGGCAACCTTAGCTTAATGGATGGTCACATTGAATAAATTCAACTGTATTCAAAATTCACTTCACTGTCTTTATTCTGTCTTTGTAGTCAGCAGGTAAAAAGTTTCTCACTCACCTGTTTCCATTTCCATATGCATCAGAAACAACTGCTTTAATATTATTCTGACTTCTGGAATTAAAAAATTTGGAAGAAAAGTAAAGTGAGAGAGTTCCTGCCTTCTGCAAAAGGGAGAACTCACAACCTAAGAAAAGCTGGTTATGGATGTTTCCTCAAACTCTGATGTAGGAAGTGATTCTAGGATGAGTTGGAAAGAATTCAAACCTTGGCTTTTGAGATCTCCACCAAAAGGAGGCCTGGCATGGAAAGAAGAGCATGATCTGGGCAGGGGGTTTTCTGGAGAGATTGACACCCATTGGGAAGACGCTGTGGCCTGATGTGCTCCATGATGGTACCACAATTATACATACCAGGACAAGTTCTTCAGAGAAGAACATCTGAATCTATTAAGTCATCTTTATGCTGCTTTCCTTAACACATTTATCTTCTCTATCATGAACAAATTGTGAGAAGAATATGAGATTCATGAGAAGTGAAAAAATTGGTGATTGTCTTTTAAGGTAAAATCACCACAGTCATAACAGATGTTCTATTTTCAAAGGCAAGGAGAAGAAGAGAGAAAAATGCTGGCCCAGCAGAAAAGTGAGTGTGAAAAATAAAAGGATGGAGAAGCATTTTCCATGATTAGAAAGGCCCCTGCAGCATTCTAAGCCAGGAGCATCAGTTCAGCCAGCACTATGGTCCTCCCCGCCATCATCACGCTTGAGGCAGCAGGATATAGAGTGAGACCCCAGCTGAAGACCTGTGATTTAGAGTCAATTCTGCCACTCTTCAGGGGAAAACCTTGCACCAGCCAAATGGTCTAGCTGATCCTTTGTTCACTTCTCTATAAATCGGGATAAGAAGATTGCCTTGTGTGACAAGAGAATAAGATTAAAGCCCTGTGAAAATTGGAAAGTGTTATACAAGCAAATAGTTTGTATTAGTTGTTTGTAATAGTTACAAAATCCAGAAAGGTGAGGGGGGAGTGGGGTGGGCCAAAGCCAGCCCATATGGGGACTATGTGCAAATTAGAAAAAAAAAAGCCCCCTTTGGTGGACACAGCCCAGCCCCGCCCCAGGACTCACAGCTAGATTTAGTGGGACTTGGCTGGATTGTAGTACTACATTATCCTCTCAGGTGCATATGAACTATCTGCAAAACTCATGTGGCAGACCCAGTGGTCAGGGTCATTTGTTTGAGTCCTCGACTTCAAGGGCGTCCCAAATTCTGACTTCTATCCAGCAGAAATATGTGCAGAGAATTACGGTGAATCTGTACCACAATGATGATTCTAAGTGATATTTATCTAGCCAAGTCCAAATCCAGCGGGTGAGTGGTCTCAGTCCCGAGCTGCTTGGGCCTCCCTGAGACTTGTAAAGCCTAATTATTAATAACCTTAACAAAATCCAGTGATATTCAGCTTCAGTAAAGGTTTTTGGTTAAGTAGCTGCCTCAGCAATATTTAGATGTAGGACATTAATAATTGCATGTAGACGCATATCCAATATGTGGTGTTCACCCTTGGACAGCATCTCATTTTGCCCTGTTTGAAACCAGCCTCGATACTGGACTCAGTACTCTTTGTTCATGGCTTGTTTTATCCTAGTCATGCTGTCCTTCTTTCCTTCTGTTAAATACACCCAAGTTCATCCTACCCCTGGACATTTGTGCCTGCTGTTCCCTTTGCCTAGATGCTGTTCTCCCAGATTTTTGCATGGCTCAGTGCCTTCAGCTCAAATGACTTCTCTCATCAGAGAGGCATCTGAAATAATTATGTTGCTTCTAAGCTGCATTTTTTTTTAATTTAGCATTTTAACATCTCTGAACCTGAGATGCATTTAACAATTGCTAGTGTCTTATGACTGTGATTAGCCAGGCGGAAGGCACGGCTTAATTGTCACTGCTTGTTGTACAGATGCAAATTTGGATGTTAGTCTTGGTGGGCCTACCAGACATCTGCCCCTTCTTTACAATTTAGCCAAACAATCAGGGACACTAGATACTGGCACCTACATATCTAAGAGAGAAAACTCAAAGGATATTTTAAAGATCATGAAGATTTTCTTTTAAGACTTTATTTTTTAGAGCAGTTTTAGGTTAGCAGCAAAACGGAAAGGAAAGTACAGAGGGTTCCCACATACCCCCTGCCCCCACAGGTGCACAGCCTTCCCTGTTATTAGTATCCCTTACCATCATGGTACCTTTGCAGGAAGGTTCTTTGGGTTTGAAAATGGTGAAGCAAATGCTAGCTTTCCTCACCAAAAATGAGAAAACACAATTCATTATCTGGAGAGATTCTCCTATGACGGAAGCCACACCTCAGGTCTAACCCTGTAACTGTATTTTATACAGTGTTAATTCATGTATGTATTTTAAACTTCAAATTTGTTTTAAAAAAATTATGTACCATAGATATTTATGAGAAATATCCATCTTTCCTAAGAAGACTTTATCAAGAGTATGACAGAAGAATTGAGATATTTATCTTCAAATTATTTGCTTTCCAAAGGCTGAGAAGATTTATTTTTCTGTTCATCTTAAAAATGAAAAAGTAGTAAAACAATAAATAAACTCAGTGACAGCTGACAGTATATATTTTCTAGGATCTGAAATTTGTATTCTTTTGTGGATTCAAACTTTCTCACTATTTCAAAATTATTTCAAATAGCTGATATTTCTCAAGTGGAGCTCATAGCCAAGTTTTAAAAGTATTTGCTTCCACAATATGTATTTTACTTGGTCTGTTTTGCTTACATTAAGTTAAGTAGCTAGCCTCTCCATCTTCATTTAAACAAAATAGTTCAGAGGCTCATAGTACTATCACTTTCAGTTTACTGGAAAATCTAAATTTGCTTCTTAAAAAGTAGTAAAACAGTGCTCAGCAAGCATATCCTTTTTAAAACTCAGAATTCAGTTTGGGTTTTTGTTTTATGTTGTTTTTATTGCTCATAACCTCCCAGGGAGTAACTGTATAGACATACACTGTCTTTTTTTTTTTTTTAACATTTATTTATTTTTGAGAGAGAGAGAGAGAGAAGGGGGGACAGAGGATTCAAAGCGGGCTCTGTGCTAACTGCAGAGAACTCCCAAACTGTGAGATCATGACCTGAGCCAAAGTGGGATGCTTCACCGACTGAGCCATCCAGACACCCCTGTATGTCTCACAGTCTTGATTTTGTTTCAGAAAGTATGTTGAAGTGGAGGAAAAAAGATCTCCTAGTTCTCATTCATTCTTCTAGTTTTTGAACCAGGTTTTCTTAGTCCTGACTTTTTATAGGTAGAGGTCATGTGTGAAATATACATGGCTAATGTTGATGAAAATAGAAACATGGATTTCATACCTGCTTTGTCTGTTTGGCCCCCTATTTTCCAGGAACTGACTCTTCTTTTCACTTGCCCTGCCCCTCTTCTGTCTTATCCTCAGGCTCAATCCATGCCAACATTTGATCACAGTGGAGACACTTCTATTCTACCAACTTGCCCCGCATCCCCCCCCCCCCCCAACCTTGGCCATAGTCTTGAATCAAAGCTGGGTCAATCAGAGTCTCTCTGATGGCCTTTGGAATGTAGACTAGAAATTCTAGGCTTATTTTGGGAACAGGGGAGTTGGAAACTCAGGTATCAACGGACACTTTCCGCCTTGTGAAGCAGGAAGTAGACTAAACCAGTGTGTAATAAGAGAGGAGGAAAAAAGGAGATGCAGAGATTGAAGCAGAGTTGAAAGCTAAGGGGTGGAGGTAGGGGTGGAGGAAGAAAGACTTTCTGGCTTGGCTGCTTCCTACTCTTGGACCATTTGAATCAGCTCTGCGTTTTTATGATAAATTATCTTGTTTAAATTTCAGCTAGAGGTGGTTTCTGTTACTTAGAAGTGTTAACCAGTACGGTGTTTCCACATGAAACTTTGGGGAATTTCTCTTATTTCTTAATTGTTTTTGTTAGACAACTGTTGTAATAACCACAAAAGGACTTTACTCAGAGAATTTTTCTCACTTTTTTAAAATATATTTATTTTTGAGAGAGAGAGAACAGAGGAGGGACAGAAAGAGAGGGAGACAGAGGATCTGAAGCAGGCTCTGTGCTGATAGCAGAGAGCCCAATGAGAGGCTCAAACTCACAAACTGTGAGATCATGACCTGAGTTGAAGTCGGACACTTAACTGGCTGAGCCACCCAGGCACCCCTTTCTTCCTTTTTTTTCATCTTAGATTTACATGTTTAGTATCTTAATCTTTCTTTCTTCTTTCCTTGATAGATCAATATTACATGTCTCTCTGTGAGGGGAGTGCAAAGGGTTTCAAGAAAATCTTCAAAGGCTAGGATGATATGGTCCATATACATTCTCGAAGTAAAGCTCTCTTCAGGGACAAAACTCTTCAAAGACGAGAAACATCTGGGGATAGAATCCAAATTTAGCAGGACACAGGCAGCAAAGGTCAAAGTAAAAGAACATTCAGCTTAATAGTGCGATGGAGGTAGAAAGGAACAATCAAATTTCAAAATGTAAGCCTGCCATATTCTTGCCAATTTTTCTTTAGAAAAAACATTGAAACAAGAGAACTCTAGAGTTATAATGTTCTAATATAGACTTATCATCAAGGTTTAGATAGAAAGTTAAACTCTAAAAAGTATTCCAAAACAACATTGTTTTTTAAAAGTTTAGGAAAACTACTTTGACATACAAATTAACAAACAGAAAAGGGAGATAAAATTCTATGAAAATTCAGGAAATGGAGAATAATATTCCTATAGATGATGAAAACTTGCCCAAAGGACATTCTCATAAAGCAGATTAAAAACTATAATATCTCAAATCAAGCTAGAATACAAAGAAAATGATATAACAAATGAAAGAACAAATAAGTTTTATTTGACGTGATGGATCTCAGAAAAGAAAATCATTAAGAAATGAACAAAATGAAACGGCAGCCTACTTAATGGGAGGGCATATTTGCAAATTATCCAATAAGGGGTTAATATCCAAACTATACAAAAAACTTGCGGAACTTAACATTAAAAGAATCTGGTTAAAAAATGGGCAGAGGCGGGGCGCCTGGGTGGCGCAGTCGGTTAAGCGTCCGACTTCAGCCAGGTCACGATCTCGCGGTCCGTGAGTTCGAGCCCCGCGTCAGGCTCCGGGCTGATGGCTCGGAGCCTGGAGCCTGTTTCCGATTCTGTGTTTCCCTCTCTCTCTGCCCCTCCCCCGTTCATGCTCTGTCTCTCTCTGTCCCAAAAATAAAAAAAAAAAAAAAAAAAAAAAAAAAATGTTAAAAAAAAAATGGGCAGAGGGCCTGAATAGACATTTTTCCAAAGAAGACATACAAATGGTAAACAGACACGACAAAGTGCTCAACATCACTAATCATCATGGAAATGCAAATTAAACCACAATGAGATATTACCTCAAACAGTCAGATGACTAATATCAAAAAGACAAGGACTAACAAGTGTTGGTAAGGATGTAGAGAAAAAAGAACCCTTGTGCACACTGTTGGTGGGAATGTAAATTGGTGCAGTCACTGTGGAAAAGAGTATGGATTTTCCTCAAAAAAATTAAAAAGAGAAGTACCACATAACCCAATTATTCCACAGCTTGGTATTTACCTAAAGAAAACAAAATACTAGTTCAAAAAAGTATATGCATTCATACGTTTATTGACACATCATTTACAATAGCCAGATACAAAAGATTTGGAAACAAGTATCCATCAATAGATGATTGGATAAGGATGTGGTATGTGTATACAATGGAATATTACTCAGCCATAAAAAAGAATAAAATCTTGCCATTTGCAACCATATGGAAGGACCTAGCACATATTATGCTGAGCAAAATAAGTCAGGCAGAGATAGACAAATACCACATGATTTCACTTATATGTGGAATCTAAAAACAACAACAAAAACAACAAAACAAATGAACAAACAAAAAACCAAAACAAACAGACTCGAATACAGAGAAAAATTGGTAATAGCTGTAGGAGGCAGAGAGAGGGCAAAATAGGTGAAGTGTATTAAGAGGTACAAACTTACAGTTATAAATAAACAAGGAATGAAAAGTATAGCATAGGGAGTATAGTCAATAATATTATAATAACTGTGTGGTGACAAATGGTTAATTACGGTTATTGTGGTGAGAATTACATAATATATAGAATTATCTAATAATTATGTTGTACACCTGAAACTAATACAACATTGGATTATCAATTATACTTTAGTTAAATTTTAATCTAAGCTTTAAAAATTATGTGCTGAAACCAATATTACACAATGCCTAATATCAAAAAACTAGAGATTATCAAGATGTATTATTATTTACTATCAAATTAATGCATTTTTGTGTAGACCTTATTATACAGCTTCTTCTGTATCCTCTATTTAATATCCTCTAATTGGGGTGCCTGGGTGGCTCAGTCGGTTAAGTGTCTGACTCTTGGTTTTGGCTCAGGTCTTGATCTCCTGGTTTCCTGAGTTCGGTTCCTGCTTGGGGCTCTTTGCTGACAGCATGGAACCTGCTTGGGATTCTCTCTCTCTGTCTCTCTGTCTGCCCCTCCCCCACTTGCACTGTCTCTGTCTCTCTCAAAATAAATAAACTTTAAAAATTATAATTAAAGGTATATATCCTCTATTCAATTAAAGAATATCTTGAGATTGTAAAACAAATTGGGAACTGTTGCAAATGGTGCCTTTTTAAACCAATCTTTGTTAACCAAAGTTTTCTTAATACTTTGTAACTAAAACAAAATACAGAAATAAACTGGGTGATAAGGTTGATACACTGCTGCTGTTTGCCATAGCTCCCTGTTTAAAAATTTTATGTTTACTAATTTTATGTTCACCTTTGTTTTTATTGTCTGAATACTAGGTAAGTATCATAAATTTGAGTTTATAGAACAAACATTTGTTACTTTCACATGTTAAGATAGAAATGGAGAACTGAAACAAAATCAAAACTAGAAAAAGAATACAAAATAACGCCTCAATAGAAGATGAAACGAAGGGAAATTTTTAAAAATCACAAAGAGAGAGAGATGAAAAGGAGTCAAAAACCAATAAGACAGTGCACCTGGGTGGCTCAGTTGGTTAAGCGTCTGACTCTTGACTTCAGGTCATGATCTCATGGGTTCATGGGATTGAGCCCTCCTTTAGGCTCTGGGCTGGCAGTGCAGAGCCTGCTTGGGATTCTCTCTGTCCCTCTCTCTCTGCTCCTTCCCCACTCGTGCATGCCAGCTCGCTCTCTCTCTCTCTCTCTCAAAATAAATAAACTTAAAAAATATAAACAGTGAGACAGGCAGAGAAGGTCAACGTAATTAGTAATATCTGAGGAAAATCTTGACAAAGAAAAAAACCCTGAAATCTGTAATTTGAGACACTGAAATGAGAATTAAAATGAAATATTGAGAGGGCACTCAGTTTATCTGATAAAGCTGACCCAGAATGACCACCACTGAGATACAGTCTAGTGAAATTATTGGACTTTAAAGGGAAGGAAATAAAAATTCCTTTAGGTACTTAGAGAAATAGCCCAAGTCATTTATATAGGGAAGAAAGGAATATTGTCTTTACATTTTTCAACATCAACACTTTATTCTTAAAGAAAAGTAAATAATATATTTAAGATACTCAAAGCAGGAAAATATGAGGCAAGAATTTTATATCCATACACGCTGTCATCAGCATAAGAACTCAGGGAATAGTATTCTTGATGAGTCTACTGGAAAAGGGGATTAAAATAAGTAAAATACTTAAAGTGACATTGATAAAATGACTTGATAAGCATTTAACTTCTATGCGGAACTAAGACTAAGTGAGAGATATAAGGCAGAGAATGTAGTATGTAATGGCTGAATGCTCTGACAATGGAGATATAGTACAATTGTAAAAAGAAGTGGCATGAGAATGTGGAGAACATATGCGATTTTGTACCTCTCTCCAGTCATCACATTGATGGTATTGTCACTGGCTCCTGCTGACTAGAGATGGAATAACTTGGGTATCACTAAGAACAATAAGAACAAAACACACCAAATATATTTAAATCCATGATTTCACCCTGATCCAAAAAATTAATTGGTCATCACTGAAGGATGCTCGGAAATCAACTCTTTATTTTGAAAATTGATAAATAAGAGAAAACAACCAAGCATTTATCCTGCCTTTCCTGTATAAACTGTAACACTAGGTAATCAAATAGTAGATGATGTGAATTTTCTCTTTATGGAAGAAGTCCATCAGATAGCTGAAGAAGAAAGAATAGAATTTGAATATCAGCATTTTTTTGGCCATCCATAATGAATTATTGAATCTAAGCATTGAGCATCAGTGGCTGCTACCATCACAAAAAGACAAACAGATATTTTGTGCCTGGAAAAAACGCAGCACCACCTATAAAGTAGTTTGTCCCCCTACCCCCAAATTAGTAACAGTAACCAAACTTGAATGTGACTCAGTCTGGAAATACAGGAAGGTCCTTCTATTGTGGCCTGCAATCCAAGTTATGACCACTCTATTTTGGAGCTTGAAAAGTCCAGATGCTTCTATGCCCCAGACTGAAGTTGTTTTAAATATTTGGTGGCTGCAGTAAAAGCAGAACACCTTACTGTGTTCTCCTAAGAATCTTCAACTAGAAAAAGGAGCAAACTCACTAGCAAAGAATAGATTTAAAAAGTTTTAACTTCCAAATGGTCTGGAGCTAGCTATGGATGGGCGGGGGGGGGGGGGGGGGTGTGTGGAGAATAGAGAGGATAGTAAGTAAATGATAACCACACACATAAAAAAATATGGAAGCACATTACCAACAAATTTCTAAATCAGAGCAATAGCCTATGAATTTCAGTCAACTATCCATGGCCCCAGATCTTCACTCGGCATGAATTCAGTTGCAAAATTTGTATAACTCCCCAAAAGGCAGCCTCCCAAATCATACCTTGAATGAAATCTTGGAAGAAAACAAACCAGGAAAATCCTCCTGACATAATTAATGAATTTTTTTTTCATTGAGGTATTTGATCTATCTTAAATTTATCTTGGTAAAAGGAATGAGGTTATCTCTACACCATTTATTGAACGGTTCTTTTCTCTACTAATGTCTAGAATGCTACCTTTATAATACTTTAAATTCTCATACATATTTGTATCTATTTCTGGATTCCATTCTGTTTCATTGATCTACTTATTTATGTAGCACTACCTAAATTTTAAAAATGGTACTAAGGAATGCTGTATTATTGCATGAATTATAAGGAACTACTGAAAACCTTAACCTCTGGAATGTCAGAAGTCAGGAAGCTTCAAGAAATAGATATTTTTTAAAGCATTCTGCCATTAAGGTGACTTAGGTCTAACAATTCACGTTCTGAGTGAATTTTGTCCAAAATTTCAAATTCCTTGGAAGATTTAATTGGCTCAGTTTATGGGTATCAATCCCAGAATCGATTATCTATTCTTGGGGGCACACGTTTGTGTATTATAGATATGATTGATGAGTACTGAACCTTATGTATCAAGGGAAGTTTCCAAAGAAACATAAGGTATTGTAAGCTGAACAGTACTTTGAAAACTGTCTTCTCCACTATGCCCATCAACCCATTTCATACATCTGAAGCTCTCCTATCTCTGAATGATGCAGTTCCCCCACCCAAAACTGCAGCCACCCCTTCCCAATAGAAAATGATATAAATTTGTGTCCCTTTATTGATCTAGCGGTATTACCATAGGACCATATACCTGTAAGCCAAGGATTTCCTAGAGCATGCCTACTCTTCCAGTTCTGTCAGATACCCTTAGATACTCTACAGCCCATGAATTAGCTGGAAAACTTTAATCATCACTAACACATGCTAAATAATGGTGGTTTTTAAACTGGGGTGCAAGTACATTTAGAGATACATAAAACCTTCCTAGGGGTACTCACTCCAGCATGAAAAGTTCTGAGAGCATCAATGTCCGGAGACTCAGCTTCAATATGGAGTCTTTCTTGTAATTGGTTTGCCTAAGATGTGTTTGAGTTAGAGGACTCTTGCCTCTCCCGACTTTCCTGTCTCCTCCTTTACAGTAGACTTTCCTTACTTTACAACTATACCTTTCCCCCATCACAGATCTCATTACTATGTTGCATCTACCAGGTAGTAAAACCTCAGAAGGACCAAACTACAAGCTATGCTATTTTATATTTTATTTTATTTTTATTTTTATTTTTTAAATACAATATATTGTCAAGTTAGCTAACATACAGTGTATACAGTGTGCTCTTGGCTTTGGGAGTAGATTCCTAAGATTCATCGCTTCCGTACAACACCCAGTGCTCATCCCAAAAAGTGCCCTCCTCAATGCCCATCACCCATTTTCCCCTCTTCCCTGCCCTCCCCATCAACCCTCAGTTTGCTGTCTGTATTTAAGAGTCTCTTATGGGTTTGCCTCCCTCTCTGAAACTATTTTTCCCCCTTTCCTTCCCCCATTGTCTTCTGTTAAGTTTCTCAAATTCCACATGAGTGAAAACATATGATATCTGTCTTTCTCTAACTGACTTATTTCACTTATCATAATACTCTCCAGTTCCATCCATATTGTTGCAAATGGCAAGGTTTCATTCTTTCTCATTGCCAAGTAGTATTCCATTGAATATATAAACCACATCTTTATCCATTCATCAGTTGATGGACATTTGGGCTCTTTCCATAATTTGGCTATTGTCATTGGTGTTAGAGAAGCTTTCTTTAATCAAGGTACCTTTATAACCCACAGGAAAACTTTGTGTCTTTTGCTATCTCATGTGTTTTTCAGTGGAGAGTGAAACATGACATTAGAAACAGAATATTAGAAACAGTATTAGATGGGGCGCCTGGGTGGCTCAGTTAAGCGTCTGACTTCAGCTCAGGTCATGATCTCACGGTTCATGAGTTTGAGCCCCCTGTCAGGCTCTGTGCTGACAGCTTGGAGCCTGGAGCCTGCTTTGGATTCTGTATCTCCCTCTCTCTGTGCCCCTCTGCAGCTTTCTCTCTCTCTCTCTCTCTCAAAAGTAAAACATTAAAAAAAATTTTTTTTAGAAAAGGAGTATTAGAAACAGGAGAAATGGCAATTTTCATTCAATGACTTAGTCCCTTTTATCCCCTGACTCTTTTAAAAAGAATTATTTTTCTGTGAGAGAGTCCCTTGACCATTAGCAGGAAATTCGGGGGCTCTGGCACCTTATCTCTCCTGGGTGACAAACCCATGACAAGGTTCTTTTCCTTAACTTGTACACTCAAGATATGATAAGACCAATTCGAGAAATATCCATGTGCTTAGAAGCAAGCTCTCTGCATTTATACCACTCTTGGTAAGCTTGGTGGTTAATTTCATGCACTTGTGCCTTTGTGTATGTCTCAGTGGCATGTTTTTCAAATATTCAAGAAAAAGGAAGCAAAAAATTTCATTTTTACTTCTAAGAATTGGATCAATATTATATCTTCAAAGCAAAGGGACAGATATTGAGGATGAATAGGTGTTTTATTTTATGTTTCTTGGACGCCACAGAGCTCCTTAATAAACATTCAAAGTCAGTTTTTTGTCAGTGTCAGAATCACTGAAGGCATTCTGGGGTGTTATGGATGAAATCAGTGAGAAGACTTGGGGATTTGAGCCAGAAGAGTCTACATGGACTACGACAGCATGCAGAGTTGCATTAAGGAATAATGCTTCAATAAATATAGAAGTAGACATGAAGCATTCTACTGCACTTCCTGAGTGCTGCTTTCTTGGAGCTGACCATATGGTAAAATCTCTGGGAATTAAGCTATGTGGAAACATACATTTGTGGAATCCAGAAAATTGTTACAAAATTTGAAAAATGTTTTAGAAATAGATTTTCCAGCTCATGGTGTCCTGGAAAAATCTGATTTTTCTATGGATTGTGAGATCTATTATGCCTATCAACTGGATAGTGCCATTCCTAATCAAGTGTGTCATAATTCCCAACGTGGACAGCTTCAAATTTTCTTCTATGAGTGGTTAAGAGGACTACTGACTAGTAGACAGAGTTTTAACATCATTTTTGGTGAATGTCCATATTGTGGTGAGCCAATAACCTTGGAAATGTCTGGGAGGAAACCCTGAAATACGAATGTAACATTTCTGTGAAGAACTAGAAACTTTAGAAATTACCGAAAAGATTTTAGTTGATATCTTCAGAGAAAATATAAAACAAAACATACTAATGTCAAGAGAAAAAGAATGGTGAACCCATAATAATACACATCTGCCTTTGTCTCCTCACTAAGAGTAAACTGGGAAATTGTAAGACAAAATCCTGTAGAACATTCTAAGTCTGTGACCTCTATACCAGTTATAGAAGTTGTATGTGTGTCAAGATGGAGATTTTAAATTATTGAGTATCTAGACTGGTAAAATTTTGATGGGGTTCATAAAATGAATTGGGGATGAGTACGTATTTTATCTTTTGTTAAACACTTATTCAGACTGGTAAAAGAATCATTTTCATTAACATTTAACAATAGTATTGTTTACTCTATATCTGTATTTATTTTTCCTTAAAGTGAAGTCTGCTGGCTGTCACTCATTAACCACTTCTCCGCTCATTTGTTTATTCCTAAAAGGTACTAATTAGATATATATTAACTAACAGGAATGTGTTATGAATTTTTAGGAGTAATGCATTTAACAGCATTCGCTGAAATTGCTTTCTTTAGATCTGCTTTGCTAGTAACCCAACATTTTTCTTTTATTTGGTTGTTAATTTGCACAAAATAGATTAAATTTGTTAATGTTTACAAAATAGATTAAAATGTACTCTTAGAAACTGCATTTATGATAAGTGTTATCCAAATGGAGTCAGGATGTAATGCCCCAAGTTAAATATTGTATTCAACCAAGATTAGTTCCTTGTTTTGCAAATGATGATTTGCTGTTCTAATTCTGTCAAATGTATGCTTACCAACTGTCATTTTCAGACATTAAATGCAGTTGCATGTGGGGTGCCTGGATAGCTCAGTCTGTAGAATATGTGACTCTTGATCTTGGGGTCGGGAGTTCGAGCCCCACTTTGGGAGTGGAGATTGCTTAGGAAAAAAAAGGGAAATGAAACTATGTATGTATACAAAGAGAAATCTAGGTGTATTCTAGTATCCATGCATATAATGTCATATCAGTATCCATTTCTTCGTATATCTGTTACCTTTTTAAGGCACTTTCAGACTATCAAATATTGAAGTTTTGTATTAATATAGTTTTTAGTTAATAGTAAAAAACCATAATGTGAAATTTCCACTTTTATGGGGAACCATTCTGTCCAATTAGAGCTTGAAAACTAAGGTATTTCTAAAAAAAAAAAAAAAACAGGAATACTTAATAGTCGTTTAGTAAGTATGGGTTAAGGTTTTAAGCGTAGTTTCCAGAAATGAGAAAGTAAGTAACTTTAATGATTGGGTTTAAAAAGTCCTTTGCAACTCAAGTGGTCTGTAATTCTTTACTTGCAGTAATGTTGAAGGAGGACCTAATTGTCAGTGTTGTCAGCTATTGGATTCTTAAAATTATTTTTCATGATAGATACCATGTGATTTTTAAAAAATAACTCAGGAGGGGGCACCTGGGTAACTCAGTTGGTTAAGCATTAGACACTTGATTTCAGCTCGGATCATGAGATCGAGCCCCACATCCTGCTCTGCACTGACCGTGCAGAGCCTGCTTGAGATTCTCTCTCCTTTTCTCTCTGCCCCTCTTCTACTTGTGCTTGTGCTCGCTCTCTCTCTCTCTCTCTCTGTCTCTCAAAATGAATAAACATTAAAACAATTAAAATTTAAAAAAATAAAAACTCAGGAGGAATTCAAAGAATGAAATGATAGCACTAGAACAAAACTCACTCTATTCCTGTCTACTCATTAATAGGAATAGCACTTCTCAGAAATAAAATCTATAGAGATTTAAAAATTTGAATATAATTGATGCTGTGCCCTTTCTCCTTCTACTAATGAGTATTTTTCATCTATAAATCCATTGCTATATAGTTTAAAATTCTCTAATTCAATAAGAGATGAATGTCTAATAAATCTTTTATTTTTATATTTATTATTTTTCATCAAAATATTTTTGTATGTTGTTTTGGTCATTGTGTTTATTTAACAGTTGTAAGGTTGAGTCATTCTAGGAGACATTTTTTTAACCTTAGAGTCTTGTATTACAGAGAATCTAAAAACATTAATTTCAATATATATATGTGGTTTCGTGACACAGAGTAGGAAAATGATGGTCAATATATGACACTCAAGCATAAACATATAATATGTGAGGATAAAATTTTGTGAAGGAAGTTGAATGCAAATATGAATTCAAGGAGAAAAATAATGATCTAAAACTTTTGACTTTTATTTTTTTAATTACTTTTTAGTTTTATAATTCATTTAATGGCAACCGGTAATCATCAAATTAGCAGTGGTTATCTTCAAAAGTTATTACTCTTGCTTTGCTTTCATTTTCAAGGATGATCAAATACCTAGAGTCAGAGACATCTCCTACATAAGTTTTATTTTATGAGTCAGACTTGGTTTATCACCAGCATTGATAAAACCAGACTTAGGGAAATAACTAGGTCTGGGGACACATGCACGGTCTTAATATAGCAGATGTTTAGCCTGCAAGAATTATTGCAAAATCAGAAGAGCGAAAATATTTGCAGAAACTTTTGACTTTTGAAAAAGAGCTTGTTCAAAACTGATGGCTACCAGATGGGCAGTGGGGGTGGGGTTGGGTAGAATAGGTGAAGGAGAGTAAGAGTGCACTTACCATGATGAGCACTGAATAATGTATAGAATTGTTGAATCACTATATTGTACACCTGAAACTTACTATAATACTGTATGTTAACTACACTGGAATTAAAAAATAGAGAGAGGTTGTTCATATATTTTTAAATGGATGTTAGTAGCTTTCAAATTACTATACTGTTGAGTTTGTAGTGAATTTACTTAAAAGAATGATGTATTTTATTTAAAAATGTCAATATATATAATTGCCACAAATTTTAACCCCTTAAGCTCATGCTGAAAAATTTTAGGTTACCTAAAATTGTACAACAATGTTTTTAAAAAATTCTTTTGAAGAATTCTCGCAAAGAGGTTTGAAGGCTATAAGCAACTTAGTTGCTATAAGCAACTTAGGGGAAAAGCAACTAACTTTTCCCTTAGGGGAAAAGGAAGAGGAAAGAGGTTAGGGATCTTGTTTAAATTATGCTAATTCTTAAGAAAATAAGGGGAAGGGGCAAATATTTAATCTTCTGGTACTACTTTTGCATGCCAGGCAGAAGTCTGAAGTCGGAAGAAGGAGAAGTGAAAACTATTACCTTCCCTTTAGAGGCATGACCCAGAAGTTGAATCTATCACTTCCTCTATCCGTTAAATCTTAGTTCAGAACCATAGACAGTTGCAAGGAAAACTGGGAGATGTAAATATTATTCTGATGGCCAGTTGCCCAGTCAAGGAAATATAGTACAGGTCTTGTTCTCATTTTCACAAATGGTTATGCAGCCTTAGTTTGGTGTTAATGATTTCCCTTCTTTACCATTCTACTGTTCTGTTCTTTTTTTCTTTTTCTTTTTTTTTTTCTTTTGTTTTCTTTTTCTTTTTTCTTTTTGGTGAGAGAGAGAATCTCAAGCAGGTTCCACACTCAGTGCAGAGCCTGACACAGGATTCAATCCCACAATCCTGGGATCATGACCTGAGCTGAAACCAAGAGTTGGATCCTCAACCAACTGAGCCACCCAGGTACCCCTCTACAGTTCTGTTCTTTAAGGCCAGAGTACGTGATAAGAACAGCAGGAGCATTATATTACTCCTTTACATTTTTTTGTCATTAAATACATTTTTGTGTAGGGGTGCCTGGGTGGCTCAGTCGGTTAAGCATCTGACTTCGGCTCAGGTCATGATCTCACAGCTCGTGGCTTCGAGCCCCGCGTTGGGCTCTGTGGTGACAGCTCAGAGCCTGCACCCTGCTTCAGATTCTGTGTCTCCCTCTCTCTTTGCCCCTCCCCTGCTCATGCTCTGTCTCTCTCTCTTTCAAAAATAAATACACATTAAAATAAATAAATAAAGCAAATTTTTGTTTAGAGGCAATATTGACTAAGAAAGCATATTGGTATAGGATGTTCAGTAAGTAAACAGATGTTAGTCCTGGCAGAAGGATGATGGATAGGGGAAGCCTATTCAAATGCAAATTTAAGCATTTATTCTTGGTATGGTCTACATGATGAAAGGGGTCAAATAAAATCAGCCTGGCAACAGGTAGCTAGCTGTCAGGACCCTAGAGGAATGGTACCATCCTAGTGCCAGGATTTGCTACCCTGCTAGAAAATTAGGTACTCAACATTGGCAGGGCTGGCCTCTGTAAGGGAAGATTCCTTATTGAGCTCATGCATATGCCATCCCTGCAAAACCTATTGGTACTTCGCCTATTAGATAATTGAAGACACACCTAGCAGGTGAGGGAGAAGGATGACTGACATCCATAGAAACAGTACTCCTGTGCACATGGTTATTAAGAGCCTTTTCCTGTCCCCGTGGGCTTCTGTGATAAGTTAAATGGGATATGTATTAGTGAGTCTGTTGGCTTTGTAGTAAGTTCCAAATTCACAGTGGCTTAAGTAAGATAGAAGTTTTAGTCTCCCATAATATTTTAAACATAAACAGTCTGGGGTTGATATGATATTGGGGGTCCGGGTTTATTCTAATTGCTCTGTCATCTCTAGAATATTGCTTGCATGCTTATTAGTGTTTTATACTCATCACTACATTCACATGTCAGGCAGAAGCCTGAAGAAGGGAGAGTGAAAACTGACTCCCTTCCCTTTAAAGGCGAGATCCAGAAGTTGAGTCCATCACTTCCTTCTGTCCACTAAATGTTAGTTCATAGCCACAGATAGCTACATGGCAGGCTGGAAAATTCAGTACCTCAGTTATTTCAAGGGCTTACTCATCACATGCAGTCAGGGCTAGTCTGCTGGCCAGCATAGACATAGAAAATTTGCCTTCCTGCAGAAAGTGAGGTTGTACAGTGCTGCTTTGGGCCAAACTACCAGTTTATAGGAAATATGAAAGACAGAAGAACAAATCAAATGATGCCACAAGGAAACAACCAGCCAAATTCTAAATCTGGGCCATTCTATAAGATAAATGACCCAGTTTTATCAATTAAATGATATTTTAAAAGGATTTTAAGAGACATAACAATCAAATGTGGTTAGTAATTTTGAATATTAATTGGAACAAACTAACTATAAAAAATACAATTTTGAGATAAGAAAATATGAATATATACTGTATATTAAATATTATTAAGGAATTATTGCTTATTTTTAAAGATATAATAATGGCATAGTGGTTATGTTAAAAAAATCTTTTTCAGTTACAAAGGCATACTAAAATGTCTGGGATTTGCTTTAAAAATATTTAAGCAAAAAGCAAACCATAGAGAGGGATAGGTGAAATGAAATTGGGAACATTTTAATAATTGCTAGTTATGTACCAGGTACATGAGAATTAATTATGATATTAAAATAAATAATAAAAATTTAAAAAAGAAATAAATATGGCAGCTGGTAATACGTCCAAGCTAACTATTGCTACACAGCCTTGAGTTGCCATATTTCTGCATTTTTCAAAGAATCAAAACTGCAGATTTAAAAAAATAAAATCTCTTGATTTCATAAAACAACAACAATGTGGCCAAATACAATAAATAGATCAGTGGGCTTGAATTTGTCCTTAGCCATCTGGTTCTTCTCTAGGAAAAGTTTGTTTTGTTAATAAGTTGTTTCCCCCCAAATTTACAGTGTATTCAACTTCTTTAATAACTGGAAACTGGTAGTTAAGGTCAGTGTCTGGGGACTCAGAGACGAGTGACAGATTGCTACAAACTGAATGGAGCTCTGAGTTTTATCAGTGAAGGGCATGTAGCCAAAGGCTTAGGTCACAACATAAGTGTATGCAGAGAGGAACAGGTGGAGATACAGTATTAGTCCTGCCATGGTGCTATGGGCTGAACTGTGTTCCCCCCACCCACAAGTTCATATGTTGAAGTCCTAACCCCTAGTATTTCAGAATGTGACTATATTTGGAGATGGGGACTTTAAAGTGGTAATTAAGTTGAAATGGAGTCATTAGGATGGGCTGTAATCTAATATGACTGATGCCCTTATCAGAGTAGATTAGGAAGAGAGCCAGGGAAGATGGCAGAGTAGGAGGCCTCCGAATTCACATCCTCCCACAGACACACTGAGGCAACAGCTACGTGTAATGCAACTCACTCTAAAAATGACCTGAAAACTGGTAGAACAGACTATCCACAGCTAAAGACTTAAAAGGAAGACTACATCAAAAAGGGTAGGAGAGGCAGAGATTCTGTTGCCAACTAAACCCCTGGTGTGGCAACCCACAAGTAGGAGGGACATCAGAGGCACAGAGGAGCAAAGGGGTCAAGTACCACACTGGGCACCTCCAGCCTTGGGGACCTGCACAAGGAAGATGAGCTATGATAATGTCTGTCTTTGAAAATCAGCAGGGCTTAACTCCAGGAGCTTTGGAAAGTAGCTGGGCTTAACTCTGGGAGAAGTAGATGGCTATAACTCTGCTCTTAAAGAGCCAGTGCAGTGTATCACTTGTTCCAAGATCTGGCACAGAAGTAGCAATTTGAAAAGCACCTGGGTTATATGTGAAAGATTTGTTGAATAATTTAGGACATGTGCCAGAGGGACAGGGATCTGCAGGAGCTTTCTCTTGGAATGGAAGGGCTAGTGGGCACCATTTTTCTTGTCTTCCTTCAGCCTTTCTAGTCAAACACCTGTGGGAGGCAGTTCTGACATCCTCCATTTACCTTGTCAACACCACTTGCCCCACCCCAGCTTTCCCCTTTAGACCTACCACACCCAACCTGCCTGCTATGGCAGGTGTCCAAAGTGCCTTCTACATTGCCATACCTAGTAAGCATACTCATTTGGGACTAATGACTTCCCAGAGTGACTACCACCTGCCACACCCAGTGGGGAGTTGGAGCTGATATTGGCACCTGTCCAGAGTGACTCCTGACCCACGGAGAGGGGGACCTAGCCCCACCAACCAGCACTCCTGCAGTAGCCACAGCCTGGCCTCTCAGCTGGCAATGCAGGGATTGGGGCAAGACATGGCAGCCAGTGTGCCCACATCAATCTTGACCAGTCATTGCTGACAGCCAAGCTGGGGGCAGTTCAACCTACCAGTGTGTCCATAGCAGTTTCAGCCAACCCACAACAAGAGGGCTCACACAGCCCACATAGAGGACCCCCTGGAGCACCAGGTTCTGTGACCAAGAGGAAATGCACTACTGGCCACGACAGGACTTCTATACAGGCCACTACTTTCAAGACCAGGAGATATAGGTGACTTAACTAATATGAAAAAACAGAGAGGCAAAATGAGGAGATAGTGGAATATGTTCCAAAATAGAAGAACAAGATGAACCCCCAGAAAAAGAGCTAAATGGAGATGGAGAAATGTAATCTACCTAAGAGTTCAAAGTAATGGTCATAAAGATACTCAACAGATGAGAGAAGAGTGAATGAAATCAGTGAGAACTTCAACAAAGAGATTTAAAAAAATTTAAAAAAGAACCTATCAGAGCTGAAGAAAATAATAACTGAGCTGAAAAACACACTAGAGCGAATAATAGATTTGAGGATGCAGAAGAATAGTTCAGCACTCTGGAAGATAGGGAAGTTGAAAGCAACCACTCTGAACATCAAAAAGAAAAAAAGAAGTAAAAAGTGAGGATAAGTTAGGATGAAACAACATCAAGTATACTACCATGTGCATTATAGGGGCCCTAGAAGGAGAAGAGAGAGAGAAGAGGGCAGAAAACTTGTTTTAAGAAGTAATAGCTGAAGGGGCACCTGGGTGGCTCAGTGGGTTAAGTGTCTGACTTCGGCTCAGGTCATGATCTCGTGATTTGGGGGTTCGAGCTCCACGACGGACTCTGTGCTGACAGCTCAGAGCTTGGAGCCTGCTTCAGATTCTGTGTCTCCTCCTCTCTCTGCCCCTCCCATGCTCATGCTCTGTTTCTCTCTGTCTCTCAATAATAAATAAAGGTTAAAAAAATTAAAAAAAAAAAGTCATAGCTGAAAACTTCCTAACCTGGGGAAGGATACAGACATCCAGGTTGTAAAGGGGTAGTAGATCAATCACTTATAATGCTAGTATGAATGTTAAAAGACACAAGTAGTAAAATCAATTATATCTACCAAAATTACTCGAGATACACAAAATAAAGATGTAAACTGTGGCATCAAATACATAAAATGTGGAGGGGGAATAAAAATGTAGTGCTCTTAGAATGTGTTCGAACTTAAGCAACTATCAACTTAATATAGACTGCTATATACATAGGATGTTATATATGAACCTCTTGGTAAATAAAATCCAAAAACCTATAATACATGCACATACACACAACAAGAGAAAGGAATCCCAGCATAACATTAAAGAAAGTCATCAAACCTCAAGGGCAGAGAGTTAGAGAAGAAAGGAACAGAGAACTACAAAAACAACCAGAAAACAATTAACAAAATGGCAACAAGTTCATACCTATTATTAATAACCTTGAATATAAATGGACTAAATGTTCCTATCCAAAGAAATAGGGTGAGTTTAGTTGGTTAAAATACAAGACCTATCTATACACTGCTTACAAGAGACTCACTTTAGACCTAGAGACACATACAGACTGAAAGTGAAAGGTATGGGAAAAGATATTCCATGCAAATGGAAGCAAAAAAAAAAAAAAAAAGCAAAAACAAAAACTGGGATAGCAATACTTATATCAGACAAAATAGACGAAACAAAGACTGTAACAAGAGACAAAGGACATTACATAATGATAAAGGGAATGATCTAACAAGAGGTTATAACAATTGTAAATATCTATGCACCCAACATAGAATCACCAAAATATATAAAGCAAATATTAACGGACATAAAGGGAGAAATGATAATAATACAATAATAGTAGGGGACTTTAACACCTTACTTGCATCAGTGGATAGATCATCTAGACAAAGAAATCAATAAGGAAAGAGTGGCTTTGAATAACATATTAGACCAGATGAAGTCAATAAATAATACTGAACATTCCAACCAAACAGCAGAATACATATTCTTTTCAAGGCACATGAAACATTTTCCAGGCTAGATCACATATTAGGCTATGAAACAAGTCTCAATAAATTGAAGAAGGTTGAAATCATATCAAGTGGCTTTTCCAACCACAACAGCTTGAAACCAGAAATCAATTACAAGAAAAAAAAAAAAAAAAAAACTAGAAGGAATACAAATGCATGGAGTCTAAACAGCATACTACTCAACAACCAATGGGCCAAAAAGAAACCAAAGACATAAAAAAAAAATACTTGGAGATAAATGAAAATGGAAACAACAGGTCACTATCTTTGGGACTCAGTGAAAGCAATTTTAAGAGGGAAGTTTATAGTAATTCAGACCTACCTCAAGAAACAAACAAACAAACAAATCTCAAATAAGCAATCTAACCTTACACATAAAGGATCTGGAAAAAGAAATCACGACAAAGCCCAAAGTTGGTAGAAGGAAGGAAACAACAAAGATCAAAATGGGAATAAATAAAATAGAGACAAAACAACAATAGAAAAGATCAATGAAACTAAGAGCTTGTTCTTTGAAAAGATAAATGAATAGATAATACTTTAGCCAGACTTATCAAGAAGAAAAAAGCAAGGACTCAAATAAATAAAATAAAAAATGAAAGAAGTTACAAGTGCCACCACAGCAATACAAAGAAGGGATTATTAGACTACTATGAAAAATTATATGCCAACAAATTGGACAAACTAGAAAAAATTGATAAATTCTTGGAAACATACAATCTTCTGAGACTGAATCCAGAAGTAATAGATAATCTGAACTGACTAATAGGAATGAAATTGAATCAGTAAAACAAACAAATAAACAAACAAAACAAAACTCCCAACAAAAAATCTAGGACCATATGGCTTCACAAGTGAATTCTACCAAACATTTAAACAAATGTTTTTAATGTTTATTTTTGAGAGAGAGAGACAGAGCACAAGTGGGGGAGGGACAGAGAGAAAGAGAGAGACAGAATCCAAAGCAGACTCCAGGCCTTGAGCTGCCAGTCCAGAGCCTGACGTGGAGCTCAAACTCGTGAACTGTGAGATCATGACGTGAGCCAAAGTCAGATGCTTAACTGACTGAGCCACCCAGCGCCCTCTACCAAACATTTAAAGAAGAGTTAATATCTATCCTTCTCAAACTATTCCAAAAAAAGTAGAAAAGGAAGGAATGCTTATAAATTCATTCTATTAAGCCCACCATTACCCTGATACCAAAACCAGACAAAGACACTACCAAAAAAAAAAAAATATATATATATATATAATATGTATATATGTATATATATATAATATGTATATATATATACATATTATATATATATATAATATGTATATGTATATATATATATATCCATCCATCCCTGATGGACAGAGATGCAAAAATCTTCAACAAAATATTGGTAACTGAATTCAACAATACATTAAGAGGATCATTCACCACAATCAAGTGGGATTTATTCCAAGGATGCAAGGATGATTCAATATCCACAAATCATGTGATACACCACATTAGCAAAATGAAGGATAAAAAAGCCATACAGTCTTAATAGATGCAGAAAATCCATTTAATAAAATTCAATATTATTCATGGTAAAAAGCTCTCCACAAAGTAGGTATACATACCTTAATATAATAAAAGCCATATATGACATACCCACAGCTAACATCATACTTAATGGTGAAAATCTGAAAGCTTTTCTTCTAAGATCAAGAGAAGGATGTCCACTCTCACCACTTTCATTCAACATAGCACTGCAAGTCCTAGCTACAGCAATCAAACAATAAAAAGAATTAAATCATCCAAATGGTAAGGAAGAAGTAAAACTGTCACTATTAGCAGATGATATGAAACCCAAAGTCTCCACCAAAAATAATATTAGAATAGTAAATGAATTCAGTAAAGTTGTAGGATACAAAATTAATATACAGAAATCTGTTGCATTTCTATGCACTAATTACAAAGTAGCAGAGAGAGAAATTAAGAAACTAATCTAATTTACAATTGTATCAAAAAGAATAAATACCTAGTAATAAATTTAACCAAGAAAGTGAAAGACCTGTATTCTGAAAAGTGTAAGACAGGGATGAAAAAAATTGAATATGATACAAGTAAATGGAAATATATGTATCATCTTAGAAGAATTAATATTGTTAAAATGTCCATAGTACCCAAAGCAATCTACAAATTCTATAATATTCTATTCTATTCTATTCTATTCTATTCTATTCTATTCTATTTCTAGAAAGAGTGCAAGCAGGGGAGAGGTGCAGAGAGAGAAAAAGAGAATCCTAAGCAGACTCCATCTCAGCATGGAGCCCAACATGGGGCTAAGTACCATGACTCTGGGATCATGACCTGAACTGAAATTAAGAGTTGGATGCTCAACCAACTGAGCCACCCATATGCCCCAGCAATCTACAAATTCAGTGCAATCCCTATCAAAATACCAACAGCATTTTATACAGAACTAGAACAAATAATCCTAAAAATTTGTATGTAACCACAAAAGACCCCAAATAGCCAAAACAATCTTAAGAAGAAGAAAGCTGGAAGTATCACAATTCCAGATTTCAAAGTATACTGCAAATATATAGTAATCAAAACAGTATGGTACTGGCACAAAAATAGACACATGGATCAATGGAACAGAATAGAGAGCCCAGAAATAAATCCATGTTTATAGCATCAATTAATCTATAACAAAGGAGCAAGAATATACAATGAGAAAAAGATAATCTTTCCAAAAAATGGTGTTGGGAAAACTGGACAGCTGCATGCAATATGAAACTGGACCATTTTCTTACACCATACACAAAAATAAACTCAAGTGAATTAAAGACCTAAATGTAAGACCTGAAATGATAATACTCCTAAATGAGAACATAGAGAGTAAACACTTGGACATTGGTGTTCACAGTATTTTTCTTGACATGTCTTCTCAGGCAAGGGAAACAAAAGCAAAAATAAACATTGTGATTACATCAAACTCAAGAGCTTTTGCACAATCAAGGAAAGCATCAAGAAAAGGAAAAGGCTACCTACTGAATGAGAGAAGAATTCTGATAAGGGGTTAATATCTAAAATATATAAAGAAATCATAAAATTCAACACACACAAAAACCTGCCACAAATAATCCAATTAGAAAATGGGCAGAAGACCTGAACAGATTTTTTTCTAAAAACATACAGATGGCAAACATACATGAAAAGATGTTCAACATCACTTATCATCAGGAAAATGCAAATCAAAACCACAGTGAGATACTACCTTACACCTGTCAGAGCGACTAGTATCAAAACGACAAGAAATAACAAGTGTTGATGAGACTGGAGAAAAAGGAACTGTCTTGCACTGTTGGTGTGATGCAAATTGGTGCAGCCACTGTGGAAAATACGGAGTTTCCTCAAAAAAATTAAACAGAAGTACCATACAACCCACTTATTCTATTTCTGGGTATTTACCAAGGAAAACAAAAACACTAAGTTGAAAAGATGTGTGCATCCCTATGTTTATTGCAGCATGATTGATCATACCCAAGATTTGGAAGCAACTTAACTGTCCATCAATAGATAAATGGATAAAAGAAGAAGTGGTATATATACAGAATGGAATATTACTCAGCCATTAAAGGAATGAAATCTTGCCATTTGCAACAACGTAGCTGGATCTAGAATGTGTTATGCTAAGTGAAATAGGTGAGACAAAGACGAAGACAAATACTGGATGATTTCCCTCATACATGGAATCTAAAAAATTAAACCAAAAGCAGAAACAGATCCATGAGTACAGAGAACAAACTCATAGTTGCCAGAAGGGAGGGGGCAGGGAGGATGCGCAAAATAGTTGAAGGGGATTAGGAGGTACAAACTTCCAGTTATAAAATAAGTCATGGGATGAAAAATACAGCAGTATATAGTCAATAATACTGTAATAAAGTTGTATGGTGACAGATAGTGATTACACTTTTCATGGTGAGCATTTTGTAACGTATATAATTGTCAAATCACTATGTTGGATGCCTGAAAATAATGTAATTGTAATACCACATATCAGTTATACCTCAATTAAAAACAAAGAAGCTGGTCATCCAAATGACTTGTTTAAACAAATTTTTTAAAGGGGAGAAGAGATTAGGTTACAGACATACATACTCTTGGTGCCTCTCCATTCAATATGGCACCTTTAGGCACATAACTAACCTACATAACATGTACCTGGGTCCAGGTCATTGGGATCCAATCATGAGATGGTCCAGGTCCTGGCCCTGATGACATCCTATTGATGTTGAGTGCCATCACAACAGGGCTGGTCCTGCTCTGCCCCTTTCCATCCCCACTCCACTGGAACAGTCAGTGTCAGTGATCAGAAAATCCTCTGCCACACAGATATCACAGTTACCTGTTTTCTGACCACAGAAAGCACTTGGTGCTCTGGCACTGGAAGGTGCTATGGCACACTCTACATGTCACTGCCATTTATTTATACCCACTGCTTGCAGACACACCAGCAGAGATTCTAGAACAGAGCATCGCTAGGAAAATACCTTTGAAACAAGATTAATCACTGGAGAGGTTTAAAGCCAACACTAGATCAAGGCCAGGGTTTGGTTCTCTTTGAAGGATCTGCTATCTGTCTTTTTTGGGCTTAATAGGAGAAGAGAAAGTCTTTGGAAGCAAGATCTTTTTATTTGATGCCTTATTGGTTTCCTGCATAGTCAATTCCATTTTGTCCTTTTATAAAAGTTTGTAAAACATTTTTTAAAAGTGTTTATTTATTTATTTTGAGAGAGAGAGCATGTGAGCAGGGCAGGGGCAGAGAGAGAGGAAGACAGAGAATTTCAAGCATGCTCTGTGTTATCAGCCCAGAGCCCAACACAGGACTCAATGTGGGGCTTGAACTCATGAACATGAATTCATGACCTGAGCCAAATTTAATAATAATTATATATATATATATATATATATATATATATATATATATATATATTTATACACACATATATATATACACACACACACATACACACATCTAATTTATATATGCATATATATTGTGTGTGTATATATATATATATATATATATAGTTTCAAAAGTATATATATTTCCAATGTGAGTAGCATTTCTTAATTTTTTACTCAACAGCATCTCCTTCAGTCTGCACTAGTGTGAAATTTCTTGGCTGGCTCCTTTTCTCTGCCAGAGGTGAAGCCAAGTGGAAAAAACAGTCAACATTTTCCATTTCTTTGGCCCAGATGACCAGGATTGGGCATTTTGCTCAGCTCTGCATAACAAGCTACACAATGTACATATAAAAAATAAAATTGAATGAAGTAAGAGTAGGAACATATAAAACACTGCTTTTCCTTTTATTTGATGTAGCTATCAAGCTATTCTCTATCTGTCATTGTGGTAAAAAGCACACATTATTGCATAGGCATTGTGTTATATTTCTGGTCATATATGTACATTTAACTTCATACACACAAAAGGTAATAGTTATAAGATACAACATCATGTAAAATGTATTCTTAAAATGTGTTCTAGTAACATAGGCTCTATGTTTTATGCAAGCTACATTTCATGTTTAAAATCTTTCTTGTTTTAGCACTGACTAGTATATAATTTATTTATTCTAATTTAGTAAGGAGTTTCAGAATAGCATGTTTAAATAATGGTCAAATTTTACCATAGGTCAATTCTGATCTAGTATGCAGGGTCCAATTCCAATGGAAGCTGTTACTTTGTCCCTCTTATTAAGGTCAGCAAAGATAGAATTCTATACATCTTAATCATATCTCCTATGACTAATTCAGCCCATAGGATTATAACCATGAATATTTTATATGTAACTTCCAGTAATAGTGCTCATTCTATCAATCAATATCAAATTAACCCCAAGATTACTGAAAATCTGGAATAAAATATAAAATATTGAATCATTCATTTTTAATAACATAGGTTATAAATGTGTATTGCTCTGGAGAAATGACTCTTGATTTTGTAATGCAATATTTATGAGAGAGTTTGGAACAGTGGAGAAAGTTCTGCCTTCTTTCCTCCATGTTGGAAGATCTGCTCCGTGGGAACAACTTGCTGCCATCATGCATAGGATGTTGTTCCACCTGTGTTTTGTATTCCTGAAGCCACCCAGTGCCAATTCAACTTGAAGAAATTCTATTTAATGTAGTCTAACACTTCAATTTAAAGGTTTTTCTTTAATGTTTATTTATTTTTTAGAGAGAGAGACAGAGCAAGAGCAGGGGAGGGGCAGAGACAGGGAGGCCCAGAATCTGAAGCAGGCTCCAGGCTTTGAGCTGTCAGCACAGAGCCTGACACAGGGCTCGAACTCACAGACTGTGAGATTATGACCTGAGCCCAAGTCAGGCGCTTAACTGACTGAGCCACCCAGGCACCCCTCTAACACTTCAATTTAATAAACATTTAATGAGCAAAGCAGAATGCTAGGTTGTATTAATAAGGTGTCCCTTAGTTGTAAGGAAAGACAACTCAGGTTTATTTGTGTGAAGTCTCATAGAGCCTATGTTAGCAGGACAGGCTGGCCTCACTGGAACAACAGAGCTGCCAGACATCTCTTTCCCTTCCCTTGACTTGCAACACCCCTTTCCTTTCTGTCTTCTGTTTCCTTTTCTTTTTTTTTTCATAGCATGGCATTTTATCCCTGCCATATTTTTGCTTCATTCTGCCTTTTGTCAGCTTCCTTTCTGTTCTCTGACCTGCTTATACATGACCCATCAGAGCTACCCCCAAATAATACTTTCTATAATAAATATATATGTGTATATATATATACATATACATACATATGTGTATATATATATACGTATGTGTATGTATATATAAAACAGTTTCTAGAAATAGTTATTTTTGCTTTTGTTTCCCTTGCCTGAGGAGGCATACCTAGAAAAACGTTCCTATGGGTGATGTCAGACACATTTCTGCCTATGTTTTATTCTAGGAATTTTATGGTTTTAGGTCTTACATTTAGGTCTTTAATCTATCTTGATTATAGTATGAGAAAATGGTCCAGTTTCTTTTTTTTTTTTTTTTTTTTTTTTACATGTACTCATCCAATTTTCCCAGTGATGCAGGCAGGCTGGGTCTGAGGACCATGGTGGGTGCTGGGTTCCCGTGGGACCAGCTTAGAGTGTCCTTGGCTTCATGCAGGATGGAAATCAAATGTGAGCCAGCAGGAAATGAAAGCAGAGTTTATTGAAGATATGAGTCTTGTCTTTGCTTGGGGCCTGGGGGGTTTTTATGTGGTCTGGGGCACATGTCCTCTCAGGAATCCAGGAATTAGTTGGAACAAAGCCGAGGATCCAGGTGATATTCCTTAGAGTCAAGGAATATCAAGATAACTATGTATCAAGATATCTAAGACCTGGAGATCTGGAATATGCATGTGAAAGCTTCTTGTGGTCATTCTCACCTGGTCCTTCTTAGATGTTATCTATTCTAGAGAAGTCATTGACTCCTTATCTCTTACGAGGAGGACCTATGCTATTTGCATTACAAGGCGTGTGTAGAGTGGGGTGGGGTGCAGGTCCTGGCAAGAATAGAAGCCAGAAAAGAAGCAAAGGGGGAAAAAACAGCTTTTTCTCTCTTTGGGTTTCTTTGATTTCCCTGTCTCACCAGCACTGTTGGTTGAACAGACTGTGTCTTCCCCATTGTATAGGTAGCTTTCTGTCAGCCCCAGAGGACTGCCAGCTCACAGGCCAGTGTTCAGGATGGATTCCACTGCATGGTCCCAGCCTGATGCAATGAGGTGGCTTGCCTGGTGTCTCAGTAGGGGACAAGGAGCAGCGCCATTAGTGATGATAGCCTTGGTGTGAGGAAAAGAGGTGCTGCACAGCCACCTGCAAGAGACAGACAAATCTTAAATCCCGGATTAAAATGCTGACAAGGTAAGAGATCTCCTGAGACACAGATTAGAGAGCTCCATAAAATAAGCAGGCCCCTGTTTTCTGGAAGACAGTAAAAACAGACAAATTGGCTCAGGGGATGCTGGGGAAAGATTATGGTATAGAGAAAGAAAGGCTTACAAAGCTCAAAGCCATCTTGTACAAATGTCTCCTAGGATGATCAATCTGTGGCCATCAGCCCAACACTCAGTCATGTAATATGTGAACACTTAAATGCACAACAGTACAGGCACCAAAGGGCCTACAGAACCAGGGGTGCACACAGGGCTAGTATTTTTGAGGACCTATTGTTTTCAAGGTACATTGCTGGAGGCTTTGCAAATACTATTTAATTTAATTTAACTTAATTTTTAGTTCTAGACTTGTGTTTAGTTCTAGACTTCTCTGTCCAATTTCCTTGCTTACTTTGTGCCATACTCTAGAATTCATTACTTTTCCCTATACACACAAGAGTTAGAGGGAACTACTTCCCTCCGAAAGTCAATAGTTGAGATGAGGAACTTGCCTTGTCCCCACATGCTCTGAATTTCCCTTAGCCCAGGCTTCTGACTCATACTTCATACCCTCAGTGCCTCTTACTCCTATCAGCTCTGGGCTCTGAGGCTCTCAGTGAGCTCTTCGTTTCTCCTCAAGCAGCTGCTTCCTTCAACCAGAGCACGCAATCTATTTCCCAAAGCTTCACCTTTTAAACCTCCCCTTCCAATGCGTGGGATGAGCTCTATCAAAAAGACATTAGTTTTGGGGTGCCTGGGTGACTCAGTTGGTTAAGCGTCCGACTTTGGCTCAGGTCACGATCTCGCGGTCCATGAGTTCAAGCCCCGCATCGGGCTCTGTGCTGACTGCTCAGAGCCTGGAGCCTGTTTCAGATTCTGTGTCTCCCTCTCTCTCTGACCCTCCCCCGTTCATGCTCTGTCTCTCTCTGTCTCAAAAATAAATAAACGTTAAAAAAAAAATTAAAAAAAAAAGACATTAGTTTTTATAGAATTTTGGAAAACAAAGTACAGAGAAGATAGCATATTGCATTATTTATTCTCTTAGAGCTCACTGCTTTGTATCTGTTTGTTTATGCAAATAAGGAAAATGTTTGCATCATCCTCTCCATACTAATAGATTCCAGTTTATGAAGTAGAAAGTCATTTGAGATTAGAAACAGGTAAAACATGTACACAGAAAGTTAGGAAATGGAAGGATGAAAATCTTTTAAATTTAAAAATAGTTGTCAGGGCACCTGGGTGACTCAGTTGGTTAAACATACAACTGTTGATTTTGGCTCCGGTCATGATCCCTGGGCCATTGTATCAGGCCCTGAGTTCTGGCTCCGTGCTAAGCACAGAGCCTGCTTAAGATCCTCTCTTTCCCTTCCTCTGCCTGTCCTTTGCTCATGTGCATATGCATGTGCACATGCTCTCTCTCTCAAAAAAAATTTTTTTAATATAAAAATAAAAAGAAAAATAATTGTAGGGTGCTTGGCTGGCTCGTTCAAAAAGAGTGCGACTCTTGATCCACATTGGGTGTAGAGATTACATAAAATAAATAAATAAAATTTTTATATGTTCACTTTTTAAATTATTATTTTTAAAGGTTTTTATTTACTTAAGTAATCTCTACACCCAGTGTGGGCTCGAACTCACGACGCTGAGATCAAGAGTCACACGCTTTTCTGACTGAGCCAGCCAGGTGCCCCCAAATCTTCACTTTTAAAAAAATAAAATAAATGGTTGTGAAGTAATTGAGGGTTAAGTTTTTGCTGTTTTGAAGCTTTGATCTAATGGCACTATTTGGATTTATGAATAAATGTTTTTTTAAGTAATCTGAGTATAAAGTGCAAATTTGGATTTTTTTTTTTTTTTTTTTTTTACTTGTGCAGGATTCTCTCCAGCTAGTCTCCCAATTTCCTGGATGTGATTGAATGCCATAAAAACAATCAAACCAGTTTTGTTTTTTTTTTTAACTTTTATTCAGTTTTGAGAGACAGAGAGAGACAGAGCATGAACAGGGGAAGGGCAGAGAGAAAGGGAGACACAGAATCCGAAGCAGGCTCCAAGCTGTCAGCTCAAAGCCTGACATGGGGTTTGCGCCCACGAAAGGTGAGATCATGACCTGAGCCCGAGTCAGGCGCCCAACCGACTGAGCCACCCAGGCGACCCAATCAAAACAGTTTTTAACCTACCTGAAGCATTTTCTGTCTTCTAGGTTTAGCTAATTCTAAATGTTGTATCTTGAATACAGTGAATTATGTTGCATAAGAAATTCATTATAACAGTTTAGATAGTTTAGCAATTCATCTTTTTAATGAAAAGTATGTGCAATCGCATACAATTATATTAGAAATATTTTCCACATATCTAGATATATTTTAGTCTTTTTTTTTTTTTTTTTAAAGTAAGCTCTACACCCAACAAGGGGCTTAAACTCATGAACCTGAGGTCAAGAGTCACATGCTTTACCTACTGAGCCAGCCAGGCACCCCTAGATATTTTAAATCAGACTATTGTCTCAATCTGGAATGCCCTTCCACTCATTATATAAATAAATTCTTTATAAATTAAAAATACACACACACACTACATAAGTACATTCTTACTATAAAAATGGAAATAGTATAGGGCTATATATATAAAATATCTTTTCACCATTAATGTTAAAAATTCTTTATGTGTAGAGCATTGACATGCCAACTGAAAAGCTAAGTTTCCCAGGTTTCCTTGCAGCTGTGTAGTCACATGACATAGTTCTGCCAATGAGATAGAAGTTTACTGGGAAAGACTTTTGGGAAAGCTGTTTTTTCTCTGAGAAAGAGATAAACACATGTGGAACACATTTATTTTCTTTTTATCTTCTTCATGACTAGAATTTGGAGATAATTTGGAGGTGAGTGCAAGGACAATCTTGTGACTGTTAGTAGGGGAGGTGTACCTGAGAGATGGTGGGATCAAAACTAGGAAGAGCCTATGGCCTGGATTTATGTGATCATAAATGTTTATGTTAATGTTCCTGTTCTAGGCAGCTACATATTACATACTTCCAGCCCCCCATACCAGACCCATCTAGAGATAGTGTGTATTTTTTGAGACCCATCTAGATTCATACCACATTAAATTTTTATCCAAGGTTTTTTTTCCCAAAAATTGGATTATATTATATATATAATATATATATTACTCTGAATCTCATTTATTGTATAATATATACAATATATTATATTATATATAATTATTACATATTATATATTAATTATAAATTAATATTATATTATAAATATTATTAAATTATTAAATATCTAATTATTTATTAATGTATTTAATAATTATTATTAAATTATTAATTATTTAATTATTAAATTGGTGGATTATTAATTTATTAATATTAAATATTAAATCGTTAAATGTTATAAATTAATATATTAATTATAAATATATATTATGTATATGTATGTATATTATATATATTGTTTATATATATAATTATATATATATAATTTTATATATATAATTATATATATAATTATATAATTATATATATATATATATATATATATATATATATATATATATTACTCTGAATCTCCTTTATTGACTTAACAATATGGTCTAGATATCTTTCCATGATCAGTACAAGAGGAGTTATCCTTTTTTAAAAATCATTTTAAACAAAAGACATTTTTTTCTTTTAAAAGTGACACTTGCTTATTCAAGCTATACAGAAAAATTTCAAGTAAAAAGCAGCAAATGTCCCTAAATCCCACTATTTTTAAATAACCAGTATTATTGTTGGTGAGCATGATTCCTATCAGCTCTCCCTGAAAATACTGGGAATTGTTCTCTTACACTACCACCTCCATGTACATGTGTATACACATTGACATGCATGCACACACATACAAATACACACAAATATAGACATGAATATACATACACACAAATACACATAGGAACATGCATGCAAACACAACACAAAATGACACAAACACATGTAAATTTACACACCTGCTCACATGGGAGAGTGAGAAACTTACAAAATCAGAACCTATCAAAAAGTGCTTAATTTTAGTTGAATTAAACTGAAAAACTATTAGAATACCTTTAGAAGTTATGACTAGGGCACCTGGGTAGCTCAGTCGGTTAAGTGTCCGACTTTGGCTCAGGTCATGATCTCGTGTTTCATGGGTTCAGGCCCCTTGTTGGGCTCTGTGCTGACAGCTCAGAGCCTGGAGCCTGCTTCAGATTCTGTGTCTCCCCCTCTCTCAGCCCCTCCCCTGCTTGTGCTTTCTCTCTGTCTCTCAAAAAATGAATAAATGTTAAAAAAAAAAATTTAAGAGTTACGACTAAAATTGTTATAGAATACCAGAGAGCGATACCCAAAATTCAAACCAGATATCATTTTTAATGCCCATAAAAGTTATAGAATTAATAGCAGAAATAGTTGAAGCCAGAACGTCATATTAATATCTTCTTTTGCTAAAGAATCTGTATATTTAGCATTATAAATTATAATATTTAACAGATTTATTAGATTAACAATGTAGCCTTGTGATTCCAATTTAAAATGTAGAATTGAGTAATTGATTTAAATTTATTAATTTAAGTAGAAATTTTACTGTGTATATAATAGTATTAGAACATTTAGTGGACCTTAAGTTTCACCATATTTTTAAGTTTAACTAATTTAGTTCATAAGAATGATTTAATTACTTGAGAAGGTTTGTATTACAGACAATCAAAGGACTTAAAAGAAAGGCAACATATTAAATTTATAAACCCTGTTTAAAACATTTCAAATAAATTCAGTTTCTGTGTCTCCCTCTCTCTATGCCCCTCCCCCGCTCTCACTCTGTCTCTGTCTCTCTCAAAAATAAATAAAGATTAAAAAGAAGTCTTTAAAAAAAAGGGGCACCTGAGTGGCTCTGTCGGTTAAGCGTCCAACTTTGTCTCAGGTCATGATCTCATGGTCCATGAGTTCAAGCCCTGCATTGGGCTCTGTGCTGACAGTTTAGAGCCTGGAACCTGCTTCAGATTCTGTGTCTCCCTCTCTCTCTGCCCCTCCCCTGCTCTTGCTCTGTCTCTGTCTCTCTCAAAAATAAATGAAGATTAAACAAAAATCTTTAAAACATTTAAAATAATTTAATTGACTGCATTTGAGAGTGTGACCAAATATGAATTGAAGGCCATTAAAAGTGAAAGTACAAATCTGCTAGACTTATAATGGCATAATGAGATTTGTAAGCTGAAGTTAAATGCTTAAGGAATGAAATTAGATTCTGTAAATTAATAAACTGATTATTCAGTTTTAAAACCCAAGTAACTTCTAAACTGTCTTTTCTGTGACCATAAGAAAACTCACATTTATGTAAGAAGAGAAACTAAATGAAGCAAAACTTAAAGAAATGTCAACTTTGGATAACTGTTTCTTCCAGTTGTTAAGAAGTTATTCAGATATCTTCTAAAATTAAGACAAAAGACTATGAAAACCATTAAGGATTTGTAGTCATTATGTTTTTATTGTTCTTTAAAATTATGTGTTAGTTTTAACATTGAAAATGTTTCTGCTATGAAATATAATATTTACCAACCATGCCAGTGTGCCTGGGACTGAGGGGTATACTAGAACTCACGGCTCTCTGTGCTGAACCCAGTAACCTTGGTCACTCTAATGGAAGGCATTATAGCATAGGTGCTAAGACTATAGATTGTTACTAACACCTGCATTTGAGACTTGAATCTTCAGCTTATTTTCTATTTATCCTGGGTAAATGGCTTATTTTCACACCTCTGTTTTCTCCTCTCTGAAGGAGGAGAATGTATTCTCATTGTAACTCAGAGGGAAACCTTCACAATGTCTGGAGCCCTTGATGTCCTGCAAATGAAAGAGAAAGATGTCCTCAAACTACTTGCAACAGGAACCCACTTAGGTGACATGAACCTTGACTTCCAAATGGAACAGTACATCTGCAGAAGGAAGAGTGATGGCATCTGCATCATAAATCTGAAGAGAACATGGAAGAAGCTTCTGCTGGCTGCTCATGCCATTGTTACCATTTAAAAACCAGGTGGTATGAACATGATATCTTTCAGGAACACTGGCCTGTAGACTTTGTTGAAGTTGGCTGCTGCCACTGGAGCCCCTCCTTTTGTGGGCCGCTTCACTCCTGGAACATTTGCTAACCAGATCCAGGCAGCCTCCCTGGTGTCTTCAGGAGGTTACTGATAGCAGGGCTGACCACCAGCCTCTCACAGAAGCGAAGAAACAAACAGTGAATATCCTAGAGGATTATTATGAAAATTAAATGAGTTACTATATGGAAAGCACCTACATTAATACCTAGAGTGTGGTAAGCACTAAATATATACTAACTGCTATTGCAAGCTCCCTACAGAAACATCAGTTATTGGACAGGTCATCTTTATTCTTCATTTTATTTTATTTTTTTAAAGATTTTTTTGTTTAAGTAATCCCTACACCCAACATGGGGCTCGAACTTACAACCCTAAGATCAAAAGTCACATGCTCTACTGACTAAGCCAGCCAGCTGCCTCTGTTCTTCATTTTATTATGTACTAAGCTGGTGCATGTCTTTTGTCTTTTTTCCCCCTCATTATTTCTTCCTAGAATATATATGCATGGTGGAAGGAGAAGAGCCATCTTGGTATAAGAGGGGTTCATGAGAATCATAGCTACATACTAGAGATTCTAGAGCAGAAAGCTAATTGGATCTTTGACAGCTCCTTGGAAGAATAAAAAAAAAAAATAACCATAATTTGTTTAAACGTTTGTTAGGTTTCCTGTTATACACAATTGAAAATAATTCCTACTGTTACAAACTATTCATTTAATTTTTAGTAATGAAAAAATGTGGAGTATTTTAGTAGTTCTAATGTCATTTTGAGTTGGGGTCAAAAAATCCCATTTTTGAGATTTGCTCCAATATTGATGTATGTACTACTGAAAAGAGCAGGATACTGTTTCTTCTTTGATGGTGAAAAAAAAAAAGTTTAAGAAGTCAGGTCACCATGATCAAGAAAATCTTGTCATCTTCAATGATAATTACATGAGTCAATGGGGAGAGCCATAGTAGGGGAGAGAGAAACTGGTAATGGGCTGTTCTCCATACAAAAATGGGGATTATATTTTGTCTCTTTCTGCCAGGCATTCAAATGACCATTTTCAAATTTTTGAGAATGAGATGTTCTTAAAAATTATTTTCTTTTATAGTTTTCTGTTGCCTACTGTTTTATAATATGCATAGTGAGATAATAAATTTGAAAACAGGTAATTAAAACAAGAAAGCATAAAATAGTTCAACTCCAGAGAAAGGACTATGGCCAGTATTGGTTTGGGATTGAGAATAAATCTGTACCTGTTGTTGTTATTCCTAAATTAGAGTTGCCTGGTAACTCTACCCAGCTGTTAATTAAGCACTTAGGCAGCCACAGTCATTAACTCTTTCAGGTCCCCAGGATACTATTTAGTTATTGCTTCAATTTTCTGTACTAAGCCGACTAATAGGCAATGCCTTAAAACATTGAGAATAACTGGTTCATAATATATTTTATCCTCTTTATGATTAGATGGAAAAAGCAATTCTAATTTAGTTCCCTGTTCATTTTAATTTGGGTTAGCAGATGTTCTATGCATACTGAAGTCAACTATTTAATTTGCATTATAGAAGAATATAATAGCAATTTCTCAGGGTTTGCGTGTGTGTGTGTGTGTGTGTGTGTGTTTTGTTATAGTGTGGTTTTAATTTCCTCCAAAATGTTGCTATAAAAATAGAATACATTTTATTTTCTAATTCGCGAAGAATATCCCAAGAACAAAATTGGGTTCGTAAAATTCAAGCAATATTTTCAAATTAGATTTGTTTGAAGAGGGAATGAGGGAAATAGAGAAAAAAAGTACAGCAAGGGAAAGAAGGAAAGTAAAGAGAACAGTGAAGCTCTCAGCTTGCCAACAAGGATGTGGATCCACTTTGAGAAAGGTTTGTGGTAGGTGGGGGGAGCAGTTCACATGGAAAACATTCCTATTTCTAGTATGATATTACATTTTAAAAACTTATCTTCCATATATTCTTTTGTGTATATTAAGGAGGATTTTTGTACAAGCTACCATCTGAACAAATGGAAGGGAACGTACATATCAGTATTTTAGTTTGGTAATTGTAGGTTTCCAAGTCTTATTTAGAGTTAATCAAAAGTAAAGGCTTGCTGTTTTAAGCTTCTAAGTTTTGGGGTAATTTTTTATGTGTTAATAGATAACATATCATAAGATTGTCTTGATGGAACACCTGGGTGGCTCATTTGGTTGACCATCCTACTCTTGATTTTGGCTCAGGTCATGATCCCAGGGTCGTGGGATCAGGCTCCACATCATGCTAAGCATGGAGCCTGCTTAAGATTCTCTCTCTCTCTTTCACTCCCTCCCTCTCTCTCTCTCTCTCCCCCCTTCTGCCGCTCTTCCCCATTCACATGCACTCTCTCTCTCACACAGGAAAAAAAGAGCATCTTGATGACTACATGAAAGCAAATGAATAATACAGATTATCATTATTAGCTTGTTCTATCAGAACTTTGGTCAGGAAGTAACTTCTTTCATATAGATTGTACCTATTCTGTTGACAAGCTCAATTTAAAAAAAAATTTTTTTTTTAATGTTTATTTTTGAGAGAGAGAGACAGAGTGTGAGTGGGGGAGGGACAGAGAGAGGGAGATGCAGAATCTGAAGCAGGCTCCAGGCTCTGAACTATCAGCACATAGCCCGATATGGGGCTCAAACTCACAAGCTATGAGATCATGACCTGAGCCAAAGACGGACGCTCAACTGACTGAGCCACCCAGGCACCCGGACAAGCTCAATTTTTTGATGTTTTGATAACTTTCAGTTCTTATTTTAAATTTCCCCAAATTCTCTCATCACTTGTAAGTTAGAGGTTACAGACGTTTCTACTTTCACTTCGTATTGGAAATATATGATTGGCAAAAATACATTACTGGATCTTACAGTAAACATAAATTACATCAATAAAGTATTCAACTACTCTCTAAAAACCTGTATATAGATGAATCCCCCCAAAATAGTTTCTGGCTTGTATGCTAAAAAGTCACTTTAGGAAAGCCTACATATTCTCTGTAGGGGTTTTATTAAAGTGTGGTTACTCTGTAATCTGCCATATTTGGGACTATTTTTCAAAGGCCACTGAGCCTTATCAGTAACAACTTCATCTTTACATCCTCTGGTGAATAATGGTTACAAGATAGTATTTTAATTGTCTAAGGCCTAGATCTCAAACTCAATTCCTTTAGGGGCTGAGCACGTCAAGAAGATGAACGGGGTGAGCTGAATGGGGAGCTGAGGTCCTCCAGGAGCCACAAATATTCAACTCACGTCAGTGTCCTCATGCAGGCTTTCAATGCTGGGTTACCAGATTCTTCTAGCTTCAAGAGAAGATGGAAATCTTGCTTTTTATTTATGTTTTTAAAGAATTTTTGAGAGAAAACTCTCCATATTTTATATTTTTTAAAGTTTATTTATTTATTTTGAGAGAGGCAGAATGTGAGCAGAGGAGGGGCAGAGAGAGCAGGAGAGTCCCAAGCAGGCTCCATGCTGCCAGCAGAGGCCAACACGGGTCTTGATCTCCTGAATCTGAGATCATGACCTGAGCCAAGTTTAAGAGTTGGGCCCTTAAGTGACTGAGCCACTCGGGCACCCCCAAACTCTTCATATTTTAAAATATTGTTGGGGTGCCTGGGTGGCTCAGTCAGTTAAGCATTAAACTTCAGCTCAGGTCATGATCTCACAGTCCATGGGTTTGAGCCCCGCATCGGGCTCTGTGTTGACAACTTGGAGCTTGGAGACTGCTTCGGATTCTGTGTCTCTCTCTCTCTCTCTCTGCCCCTCCCCCACTCATACTTTGTCTCTGTCTCTGAAGACTGAATAAACGTTAAAAATTTTTTTAAATAAATAAAATATTGTTTCATTTGTCTGAAACACTTGCAAATGGAATAAAATACATCTGTGAACTGTAGTCATTTCCCGGGTATCAAGAGATGAGAGGGAAGCTGAGTGTATAGACTGCAAAGTTATTATTTTGTGGACAAAACCTCTGTCTACTGGAAGAAATGTTCAGAAGCTCGTGTTACACATATTTCCAGGTGTTGGATACATAATGCATAGTTTCTATAAAGAGGCTAGCTCTAACACTGCATCATCAGACAACTAAGTGTTTAAAGTCTTCTCATCAAGGGTTCTCATTCATACAGACAAACTAGTTTAAATTTCCAAGAAAGACATTTCTCCCGTGCCTATAATCACTTTCCTGTGGATTCACAGTGGCTGGTGTTACGACACAGCTGTTTAACCAGCTGCAAAAACAATAAGTGGAAGCCATGTAGAAAAGGTCATCTGTCAGTTGGTTAGCACTGATTCATCATCCTAAGGGCCAGGAAAGCTGGGGCTCTATCATCATCACCTCAGGAATGTCAGCAACTTGCAGGGCCAAAACAAATGTACTCTACTTTTGACCTTTACTCTTCACTCTCATAATGTTTGTTACTCTATTTAGCATAGCTGCTCATGTAAAATGTGCATCTATTGTCATAATCTCAAGAATATTACTTCATTTTATTTTTTATTTTTTTAACTTCTATTCATTTTTTTGAGAGATGGAGAGAGACAGAGCGTTAGCGGGGGAGGGGCTGAGAGAGAGGGAAACAGAATCTGAAGCAGGCTCTAGGCTCTGACCTGTCAGCACAGAGCCTGACGTGGGGCTTGAACTCATGAACCATGAGATCATGACCTGAGCTGAAGTAGGACAACCAACTGACTGAGCCACCCAGGCACCCCTAAAGAATATTATTAATGCATAATTACATGACAGGAGCTACCTTTTGAATTGTTGGAAAATGAGAGAAGATGACATCTTTAGCCTCTTCCAGGTTGGCTCATGTTCTGCTATTTCTACCCTATGTATTGCTCTTCTTATAGCTACCTTTTTGGACCTATTGATTACTGGCTATTGAAAAGAATCATACAGAATACTTTGTTTTTCTGATAGGTCTGTTGGGTAAGATTTATTGCATCCTAATTTTGACCTGGAAAATATTCTTTCCCAATGAAACTGCAAAGAGAATGGTTCCATTAACTGTATATATTACTCATTGTACAAAGTGTATCTTCAGGATGCCTGGGTGGCTCGGTTGGTTAAGTGTCCAACTCCAGGTCATGGTCTCATGGTCTGTGATTTTGAGTCCCGCATTGGGCTCTGTGCTGACAGCTCAGAACCTGGAGCCTGCTTCAGATTCTGTGTCTCTTTCCCTCTGCCCATTCCCTACTCACTCTCTGCCTCTCTCTCTCTCTCAAAAATAAACATTAAAAAAATTTTTTTTAAGTTTATTTTAAAAACTTAATAAGTGGTCAGACTTTCCCAGCTGCTATTGATAATAAAATGTTGAGCAAGACTCTAAATTAGTAATGTCAATCCAAGTGGAAGGAAGACAATTGATCGCTAACAATACTTACTTTTATATATAGGAAAAATCAATAGTTTTATCTGTTTTACATATGGTACACAATGGGCATTCTTCATTAGCCTATAAACAAAGATTAACACATTTAATATTAGCAATTCTTTAAAGAATTGGAATATTTTGTTAAAAGCAAGGTTAAGCAATTTGTATTCAGTAAATGGTGAGTCCGTTGTATTTCTTTTGTCTTCTGAAAGAGAATTGCAAAGTACATGTGAAATAGCCTCTCCCAGTCCAATCCTCCTGCACATGACACCTATAAACTCTGGGCAAAAATAAACAACTAGAGGTATTGGAAACTAAAAGCAGGTAGAAATTGGGTCTACAGTTGGAAGAGGAAAATTGCACTGAGTGAGTTTCTCCATTTTTAAAGACTCTCAGTTTGAGGACAAGCCCTAGAAGGGGTAGCTAAAACCCCTGTGCACAGAGATAAGTGTATTGGCTTGAAGAACCAGAGGACAGAGTTCAGAGCGACCACAACAGCAGGACAACAAAGGAGAACATCCTGGAAAGGAGAGAGCCTGAGAGGGGATCCCCAAATTCTGTGTATGAACTCTGCCCAAATCTCTGGTTGGGCCCTAAACCATGCATACATGGGGAAGGCTAGCTGAGCAGCCCAGGTAAGCCTTAAAAAAAAAAAAAAAAAAAAAAAAAAAAAAAAAAAAAATTGAATAGTGATTTCAGATGTACACCCACTGCAGGGAAGACAAAGTTTGAAGTTTGGTTCCACCCAAGCAAACTGCCTACTGAAACAGAGGAATGGGACCAGAATGGGGTCACATGCCCCTGTCCTAAGTACAGCAGAAGTCAGGGCAGTGATGGTTTGCCATTTTCAGTCTTTTTATGGGTAGTAGATTGCACTAGAAAGGATGCAGAGGGTTGGTTGGAAAGCAGATAACGTAGAGGGTCTATAACTTTACAAAATTGAGAGAATATAGTTGAGGTAACGGAAGCAATTCAATTCTGTTGTACTGAACTAGGAAACTTAAAAAAAAAAGACAAGCTTACAAATTTATTTAATGTAAGTTTTATGTGGTATGGGAGCCTTCATAAGGAAATAAAGACCCAGAGAAATAACTAGACTTGTGTACTTTTATGCTAGGTTTGATGAAGAGTGGCAAGTCAAGGAGAAATGGAATGTTACGGTTAAGGAATGAGTGCTGTAAACTGGGGGGAACCCTGCAAGGCCTGTTTGTTGGGATTCTTCTTGGCTCCCTTTTGACCTTGGCTCCCTTTAAAATTTGAACCAAATTTTAACTCACTATATGGCAATCATACCTGCTGTATAATTTAAAACTTTTTATTGTGAAAATGTCAAACATCAACAAAGATTGATATTATGAATTTCTGCATATCCATTATTTGACTTCAACAATTGTCAACATTTTGTCACTATTGTTTTCTTCTGTATTTTAAATTTTATTTCCCCTGAAATTTTAATTTAATAGTTGTAAATGTACATAAAAATGGAAAGGATAGTATAGTGAGTTCCCATATACCTTTCACCTAAATTTACTAATCACTAATATTTTGGTATATTTGCTTTACTTCTCTCAAATATATATATATTTATATATATATATATATATATATATATATATATATATTCTCTCAAAAGTGTGTGTGTGTGTGTGTGTGTGTGTAGTTTCTTTTCTAAAACATTTGAAGGTAACCTGCAGAGAACATTATACCTTGCCACTGTATCAGTTAACTTTTATTTTATTTTATTAGAAACTGTTTATTTTCCATCAACTTCATTTCCATTTTGTTTGCCTTTGTAGAAGAACAGCTTAAGACTACTCAGTGGTGGTTCCTGCCCATTCAGTGACCTGAGCAGTGGAAGCTGCAGACCAGTCTTCACTGGCAAGCTCAACACCCCAGTCTTCAGTGGGGAACTGCTGAACAGGCACAGAGGCACCTGCATGCCTTCAGACCAGTCCGAACTTCTGGGTGAGTAGCGATGAACTCAGGAGCTGGAGCAGTCCATTCACCTAGAAATTCCTCCTTGGTCACAGCCTTTTCAGTGTTGGCCTGCTCTTCCTTTTCAATCTCTTCAGGATCCCATTAGAAGTAGAGCTAAGGTATGACCTCCTATGTGTATTCATGGGAAATGGTACCTTGCATGCGCAGAACTTTCTGGGCCAGCATCCACCACATCAGACCCACTGAGTGAGCTCCCTTGCTGTTGCGTGGGATGACAGTGTCCATGTAGCGCAGAGGAGAGTCTGTGTTACACAGAGCAGTAGTAGGCAGGTCAACATCAGATGCCTCTGTGAGAGGCTGGTGGTCAGCCCTGGGATCAGTAACCACCAGAAGTCTTGGCTCCTGGAAGGCTGCCTGGATCTGGGTAGCGAAGTGGCCAGCAATAAGAGTGGCTCTAACAGAAGCAGCAAACTTCAGCACAGCTCGCTGGCCAGTATTCCTGAATGATATGACACTGACATCAGCTGGGCTTTCAATGGCAGTAATGGCTCGAGCTGCCAGCAGAAGCCTCTCCCAGGTTCCTTTCAGATTTATGATGTAGATACCATCACTTTTCCTTCTGTAGATGTACTATTCCATTTGGAAGTCAAGGTTGGTGCCACCTTAATGAGTTCCTGCTGCAAGTAATTTGAGGACATCCTTCTCCTTCATTTATAGGACATCAAGGGCCCCAGACATTGTGAAAATTTCCCTTTAACTTACAACAGGAACACAAAACAACACCATACGGACCCCTCCCTGGGTAGCGCAAAAGGCTGTATCAGTTAACTTTTACTATAAATCACCTGGCGTTTTAAAATAACGATTTATTGGGGCGCCTGGGTGGCTCAGTCGGTTAAGCGTCCGACTTCGGCTCAGGTCGTGATCTCGCGGTCCGTGAGTTTGAGCCCTGCGTCAGGCTCTGTGCCGACAGCTCAGAGCCTGCAACCTGTTTCAGATTCTGTGTCTCTCTCTCTCTGACCCTCCCCCGTTCATGCTCTGTCTCTCTCTGTCTCAAAAATAAATAAACGTTAAAAAAAAATATTTTTTTAAAATAAAATAAAATCAATGCATGTTCATTATTGAAATTTTGGAAAATAGACACAGGTTTAAAGGGGTTGGAGTGGGGTTTTCTCCTTTAAATTTGTCTCTATTTTCTATAGTTTCTATAATTAACTTCAAGTAATTATCTTGAAGTGAAATGTTACATTTGATGACACCTTAGGCTCTAGGAAAAAGAGTTTATATAAAACTTGAGTAAAATGGCATGAGGAGGGACATAGTTTATTATGTACATTTATTACATTTATTTATAATTTATTGCATTTTACCCCCCGCTGACTTCAGGGGCAGCTAGCTGGCTCATTTGGTAGCACATGAGACTCTTTCTGCTGAGGTCATGAGTTCAGCCCCATGCTGGGTGTAGAGCTTACTTAAAAAAAAAAAATTAAAAAACCACTTTACAATCCCTACTGACTTTTTTTTTTTTTTTTTTAAATTTTTTTTTCAACGTTTTTTATTTATTTTTGGGACAGAGAGAGAGACAGAGCATGAACGGGGGAGGGGCAGAGAGAGAGGGAGACACAGAATCAGAAGCAGGCTCCAGGCTCCGAGCCATCAGCCCAGAGCCCGACGCGGGGCTCGAACTCACGGACCGCGAGATCGTGACCTGGCTGAAGTCGGACGCTCAACCGACTGCGCCACCCAGGCGCCCCCCTACTGACTTTTAATACATACATATTATAAGCTGAATTGTGTCCTCTCAAAATTCATATGTCGAATCCCAATACCTGAGAATGTGATTGCATTTGGAGAAAGGGCCTTTAAAGAAGTGATTAAGTTCAAATGGGGTTATTAAAATGGGAACCTTGGGGTGCCTGGGTGGCTCAGTCGGTTAAGGGTCCGACTTCAGCTCAGGTCACGATCTCGCGGTCCGTGAGTTTGAGCCCCGCGTCGGGCTCTGGGCTGATGGCTCAGAGCCTGGAGCCTGCTTCCAATTCTGTGTCTCCCTCTCTCTCTGCCCCTCCCCCGTTCATGCTCTGTCTCTCTCTGTCTCAAAAATAAATAAACATTAAAAAAAAAATTTTTTTAAATGGGAACCTTAATCAAGTATGGCTGGTGTCCTTATAAGAAGAGGAAATTTGGACACACAGAGAGACCCCAGAGGTCAGTGCACATGGAGAAAAGGCCATGTGAGGACACAGCACAAAGGCAGTCATCTGCAAGCAAGGTGAGAGACCTCAGGAGAAATCAAACCTGCCAGCAACTTGATCCTGGACTGCCAGCCTCCAGGATTGTCAGAAAATAAATTCTGTTGTTTAAGCCACCCCATCTGTGGTATTTTGTTATGGCAGCCTGAGCAGTTGATATAATTCATCTGCATAACTACCTTTTTTCTCTTCAGTATTGTAATTGACATCTGAGTCCCGGACTTTCTCATATTCTCAATATGCATATTCTCTGCAGATCATCATGGAGACATGGTAATATCCAGAGCATGTGCTCCTGAATTTCAGTGCTTTGACTATGTTACCTATTTGGTTAAACTCATAGGCTCTGTTGCATTCCTTGACTGAATTCTATTTTGAAAGAAGATAAATAACTTCTCCTAAAAGTCAGCACGAGGCTTGACAGATTGATGGTCAACATCTTACTGTGGGTCCTTCATGAAGCATGGATGAGTCACACCAACCTCCCCTAGCCTTGAAAATTCCATGATCTATTCCAAAACTCTGATAATTTCTCTAATCTTTTGACAGCATTTCCTAGTATGTGACAGGCAGTTATTCTGCACTTGTATTAGTGACAATAAGAAAGACAGCTTTATCTATATGTGGTAATTCCTCAGTGGCTATTACTGACTTTACATGATTTATACTTTCTATAACTCTATCTCTGTGCTCTTTGGATACACATTTTTTTGAAGACAATTTAAGAACATTAAGACTCCAAACTTGGGTTAAAATTGAGCTTTGAATATAGTTGTCAGTCCCATTTATTATTCAGCTAGGCGTTGACAACATATTTTTTACCTCCTCTGGTCATACCAAACCAAAAATCATTGCTAACTTCATATAAAAGTAGTATCTCATCGCTTGATGGCAAATAAAAGATATATTTCAATTTTTACATAAGACAGGAATAAAATAGATATTTTAGAACAAAGAAATATGAAATATCACAGAAAATTAATAATTTAAAACTAAACCCAGTATAGACATTTCTGCCTTTGTGGGGGGGCAGGTATGGAGGTGAAGGATAGTGTTGGGGAGGAAGGAATTTTCCACTGTTCTAGATTCTTCTAACTGGATTAAGAATTACATTGACAAAATAATCTACATGCCAAGTTGCCCTGTTGTGGGGCAACCTGACCTTGGCCCCTACAATAGCATAATTCCTATTAGCAGTTGAGCAACAATCTTTACTTCTTTCTTCCTTTAGAAACTGGTGAGAAAGGAAGAAGGGAAAGACTGAAAATGCAAAGCCCCTGCCCATTTTTTTCTGCAGATAAAGAGTGGAATCTAGAGTTGATGCCCACAGTTATTAAAGCATTTGGGAGTGGAGGGGTGCCTGGGTGGCTCAGTCAGTGGAGGGTCTTGCTCTTGGTTTTAGCTCAGGTCATAATCTCGAGGTTGATGGGTTTGAGCCTCATGTTGGTCTCCATGCTGAGGGTGCAGAGCCTACTTGAAATTCTCTCTCTCTGTCCCCCAAAGTTAATAAATAAACTTAAAAAAAAAAAAGCATTTGGGAGTAGGAATGTCATTGATGTGTCAGAGCCTAGTTAGTGGTTGAAACAAAAATGCTTTGCATAATAATACAAAGGAAATCGAGTTTATTAGGGAAATCTAGAGGAGGAAGGTATCTAAAGAGGAGAAGCAGGAAGTGTGGAATCAGAAAAAGAATACGAAAACATGGCAGGAGGCCAGAGCCTTTGGAGATGAAGGTGCTCTGGGCAAAATTCCAGTCATTGGTGTGGCCAGCAGACTTTAAGAAGGAAGGACATCTAAAGTTCAGCTTTCAGTTGTTTGCCAGGTGCCACTGTCTTGTAGTCTCATCCTTCAGACACATTATTCCAGAAGTCCAAAAAGCTGCCGCACATATCTGAGGATAAATAAAAATGATTTTTCTCTGCTCGTAAAGGGGAAAAGAAATATTCCTTGAATATTTCCTTGAAACTCCTTGAAAAGGTCTCTTTAGAATCAAAACAGTCCTTGATTCTCTCCTCAAATGTTTGGAAAGATAGATAAATCTCTCCAGGGCTAGACAAGCCCCATCTCCTGTTTCCCTATGCAAAGATGTCTCCAAAGTCTGAGCTTCATACCCCCTTGAAAGATTCACATACAACTCTGAATTAATCTAGCAGACTATCTTGAGTAACTCTTTGTCTCTCAAGTAGATAATAGTTTAATTATTCTTTCTTCTGCTTTATGCAATTAATTGTGTGAAATTTTATCCTGACTTCAGAGTTACTCACAGGCTACCTACGTGCATGTACTACTCTGTTGGCTTACAGAGTAGTAAATTAAATTCTTGTACTCAATTCCAATGCGTGTGTTTGGCAGTGGGAGCACATCCCAAACACCAAGCAATTCTCAGACACCAGCAGGATGTCCCAAGAATTAAACTCAGTTCTGACACTACAGAACTGAGTTCAGTACAGTACAGAGTTCAGTTCTACAAGACTGCTCCCTACTGCCCCCCTCCCCATTTCAGACACCAGCCAGTCAGAAGCCCAGACTATATTACCTGTGCTTCTAACTGTCTAGCTATAAATCAGATTCCCATAACCTCCTCCTTGGGTTTGATTGATTTATTAGAGATAGAAGAAATATTAAAGTAAGATATGAGAAGGGGAGCCTGTGTGGCTCAGTCGGTTGAACGTCCGACTTTAGCTCATGTCATGATCTTGCAGTTCATGAGTTCAAGCCTCACATCGGGCTCTGTGCTGACAGCTCGGAGCCTGGAGCCTAATTCAGATTCTGTGTCTCCCTCTCTCTGCCTTTCCCCAGCTCCTGCTTTGTCTCTCTATCTCTCAAAAATAAAAACATTAAACAAAATTTTTTTAAGTAAGGTGTGGGGAAAAGGCTTGGGGTTTCCATGCCCTCTCCAAGCATGCCACTCTCTCCAATCTCCACATGTTCACCAACCTAGAAACTCTCCAAATACCATCCATTTGGGGTTTTGTGGAGGCTTTATTAAACAGCCATGATTTATTAAATCATTGGCCATTGGTATTGATTCAAACTCCATCCCCTACCTCCTTTCCCCTCTCTAGAGGAGGTGGTTGGGGTGGGACCAAATTCCAAACCTGTAATCACATCATTGACTCCATTGGCTACCAGCCCCCATCATTATGTGCTTTCCAAAAGTCACCTCATTAACATAACAAAGACACCCATATCACTCTCCACAGTTAACAAAATTCCAAGGGTTTGAGGAGCTGCTTGAACCTGGAGCAGTGGACCAAGACCAAATATATATAAGAAATATATATTAAGAAATATATATTTGGTCATCTGAATGACAGTATCACAGTATCACAAGTCCTAAATCAGTTTTCTTTCTTTTCTACACTGATGTGGAGACGTCTCTCTTATTCAGAGGCCTTTTATTTCCCTAACACATGCAAAAGTCTTACTTTATGCTTTAGAAGGAAATTAAGAAAAAGGAGATGTAACTTATGTAACTTCTTTAGACAAAGCTCTAAAGAAGAGATATGACATCCATACACAAATAATTTATCAAAAGCAAAAGTTTAGAGCCAAAGAAGACAAGGAGAGATGTGGTACTTCCTCCCCCACACCCACTATCACCCCAAAACAGATGCAGGATCTTCGTACCTCAGTTGATGTCTGGGACAAACACATAAACTAATACTTAACCTAATTGGGATTATCCTGTATGGGTTGTTTTGATTTCAACTCCTTTTTTTTTTTTTTTTTTTTTTAACTCAGCTCCATACCCAACATGGGGCTCAAACTCATGAACCCAAGATCAAGAGTTGCATGTTCCACCGACTGAGCCAGTAGGTGCCCTGCTGATCTTTTTAAAAAATAGAACATTTGTGTAACATTTCTCATGTTATGGAACATTTTTAAAAACCTCAGCTTTCGGATGCCTCGGTGGCTCAGTCTGTTAAGTTTCTGACTGCAGCTCAGGTCATGGTCTCACAGTTCACGAGTTTGAGCCCCACATCGGGCTCTGGGCTGACAGCTCAGAAACTGGAGCCTGCTTCGGATTCTGTGTCTCCCTCTCTCCTTCTGCCTTTCCCCTTCTCGAACTCTGTCTCTCTCTCAAAAATAAACATTAAAAAAAAAATCTGCTTCGATGACTGTATGATAGCATTGAATGGATACCTAAACATTTATTTAATAAATTTCCTCTTTATGTTATCATAGATAACATTTCAATGAGTAGCTCTGGTTTTTGTTTATTTTGTATTTTTCTTATATTTTTATTTGAATGTAATTTCAAAGTTCCAAAAAATTTGCCAGAATAGTGCAAAAATCACCCATATACCCTTTACCTAGATTCATCTATCATTAACATCTTGTCTCGTTTACTCTACCATTTGCTTTTTGTGGGTTGGGGGGACTTTTTCTCTACCAACTTAGGTCACATTGGGGTCGTGGGGGCCTGTGAATTAATTGACAGTAGTCGAGTTCACAGGAGAAAGGACAAGATTTATTTATATACATGTGGGAGCATTCATAATAGTTTATATAGCAGTTTAGTAGGGGGAAAAGGTGTGGGTAGTTAAGAGTTTCAGTGAGAATGTATGCAGACTTTTTCCTCCCAATGTTAATGGACCATTTCCTTCCTGGCTGGAAACTCCCCTGGAGGGCAATTTATGGCAGCTGAATTCTCAACTACTGGTTCTGAGAGTCTGTTTACTCACAAACAGGAAAATTCCTTAAAGGGGGGTTAATGGCAGCTGTATATTCTGGGGGCTCTGCTTTAGTTAGCTAAGGAAATTTCAGATAAGATTTCCTTATGCATCTTTTGTAGCTCAAATGTTTCTCATTTAAAGTAATCTTTATGGTATTCTGGTGGTATTTATGGTATTCTGGTTATTGGTACTTTCATCTCTCTCCATGTATATGTATCTTCAATATATATACATATATATGTGTAATATATATTTATTTGTATTTACTTGTATAAAAAGGAAGCAAAATATGCCACCCCAAAATATGCCTCCTTAGCATATTTATTATTTTAAGTTGGTAATTTTTAAGAAACTGCAGACACAAGAGAAACTCTGAGAACCCAGTGGAAGTGATCTTTTTGTAAGAAACACGTACATTTATTTATAGGAGACATCTCCATTTCTGTAAGGGTTTCTCCCTGAGTGTACCAGGATGAAGAAGAAACTGTATAGTTTCTTAGTCTCTAGAAACTGTTACCCGTGGAGAAAGCATGGAATTACATCTACATTACAACCTTACTTTTTATTTTCTGTGCTTTTCTTGGTAACCTCCCATAACTGGCTCCCCACCCCCAACCTCTTCTTTTGTCTTTAGCTGAGGATGGTATTTAAGGAGATGCCTTTGGCCATTTGGGTGAGTTACTCAGTTTTCTTGTGTCTCTCCCATGTATACAGGAGGTATACATTCTATTGCACTTTTGCTTGTTTTTGTCCTGTTGGTCTGTCTTATATCAACTTAATTTTAGACCAAAGAACCTAGACAGGAAGAAGGGAAAACTTTTTTGCCCCCACAGACGGTGACCACGAAGGACTGGCTTGACTTTGCTTGCTGGGGCTGCAGCAGCTAAGTGATTCTGTGACCTCTGACAGGAGCCAGCAGAAGGTAAGAATTCCTATCATGTCAGTCTCCCAGTTCTCTGCCTGCTGGGTCTGATGAAAGCAAGCATGGTAAGGGAATTTTTCTTTTTCTAAATGTATATTAGCAGGAGGAAATATGTCTGGAACTAGTTCCTTTGGTATAGTGATTCTGGTAAAGAATTGTTGTGGAGCAACCTGATTGGGTGGAGGCTGGCCGTGTGGGCGGTGAAAGAATTCACCCAAGGCAGAACAAAGGAGATAGAAGTTTTGAATATACTGTCAGGGAGCAGCAGGCAGGAGAGCAAAGGAGAGACTGCCAAGAGGCAATGATGGGGGGCTATAGTTAGGGAGGAAGTGAAGAGTTATGGGAATATATGGAATTTTCCTTTTTTTGGTAACTGTGCCCAGTTGTAAGAATCCTATTGGTCAGCTAGGGCTTATAGATATTTTGAATGAGCCCATTTGCATTCAGCTGGGTGGTCACTGTGGGCCCTTTTACCATACTTAGGGTGCCATTGCTCAAGCCTATTTCCTAAAAGTGGCCTCTGCATTGGTAAAGAGTACTCTTGTTTTTTACTGATCCTTTCCTTCCCAGAGATAATCACAATTTTTCTTTGTTTCTGTCTGCCGTGTCATTTGTTATCTTGTTCTATGTCCTAAGAGTGTGGCTTTGTGACCAGTGAGAATATTCTGTCTGGTCTCCCAGGCAGAAGGTGCACTTACTGGTGTGCATTTTGATGGCCAGTTGAATAACAGGGGTTCTGAGCCACAAAGTCACAAGCAGCATTCTCTTTGTCTAACTGTGCCAGCTCTCAGGGGAGTTTGTTATTGGAAGTCCTGGCCCATAAGGGGCTTTTGCCTTCTCAACCTCCATTGTTCTGTTAGTGCTGAAAAAAATCCCATTATAGTAGCACCTACCTGCTATCACAGATTACTAGGACTGTGTCTGGAGGTATCTCATGTTCTTGTAGGAAACCGGAAACAATATTTTCACCACACCATTCTTACCACTTATAACAATGAAGGCCTTTGCTTTCTTAGACTACCTTTGGGAGTAAGCTTTCTGGTTCTAAGAAGGTCTGCATTTTTTTGCACCCTCTTGTGGGGTGGCTCTTTCATCTCTGGTTAAGCCATAAAAGTGCTCAATGGTTTGAGTTGCTGTTAAGATTAATAGACCCTCATTAACTGCCAGATAATGAATTCTTTGACTTGGACAAAGTTCTATATTTGAATTTTTTTTTTTTTTAAAAGCAAGCTCTTCCCCTAAACAATTGTCTTATTGGTACCTGTAGAAAGACCACATTAAAAAGTGGACACAAAGAGGTATAATGGCTAGCCTTAAAGACTCTTCACAACGTGAAAGAACAGAAATTAGACTTAAGGAAAAAATAATATCCACATCAAGCATAAATTCCTTTCCCTCAAACCTGGCCCCATCTGCCTGTTTTTATTACGGAAGCTGGTCTGGATCACCTGGCAGAAGAACCAAGCGGCACTCGGAGATCTTGGAAGGAAGGAGGTTTATTTTACACCCGTGGGCTCAGAGGAGATTATTTTCCAGAGATCTGAGCGTCGAATGCAGGTGGGAAGGGTAATTTATAGCATCATCTTCCGCATTCCTGAAGGCTTTTGTGCCGGCGCACGCACAGCTAACAGGACAGGAAGAACCCGGAAGAGGAGTCTCTAAGCTGAGACTTAGAGCTTGTTTTAGTTCCGTGGGCCATCTTAAGGTGCAGAACTTTACTTATTTTCCCAACAGTAGTAATTTGGCGCCTGAGGCAAGCAGGGTGGGAACAAAAATCTGCAAGGGAAGTCTTCAGGCAGGGACTGAAATTCCTTTATCGGTCCTGTTGGCCACCATATAACAGATTTTTCCCTAATGGTTTAACTTCCCTTTCCTTACAAGATTTATAAAGAACACTCTAGCCTAATCTCTGAGACCAAAGTATACATGTTATTAAGATAAATGCTGAAAGGTAGAAAGTGAATTTACCAGAAGCACCTGGGACAGGCAGTAGGGCTTACTTTGCTATTTCTTCACACTCCTACTTTTCAGGGCCCTGTAAACAACCAGCTTCAGATTTTCCTATGCAATCTCCTTTGTGGATCTATCCTAGACCCTCCACCCAAAAACTCTTATCCCCTGTATAGCAACAGATCTTTTAAGTTATAAAGCCCTTCTACCTCCATTTTTAGAATATCTTACAAAATTTAGACAGGAGTCAGAAAGTTAGTAGTCATTCACAACCCACCTCACAGAGGAACAAATGACCAAAATTACTCCCAGGCCCTCAAAAAAATTATCAGCTGAAGTCCAATGTTTAGAGGCTGATAAAAGGCCAAGGTTGAACTGTATACTCAGAAAGAAGGCTTTTGTTAAAATATTTATACAGAGTTTACAAAGGCATAATTATTTTGATTCCCATCTTTAAAAAAATTTTTTTTAATATTTATTTATTTTTGACAGAGAGAGACAGAGCATGAGCGGGGGAGGGGCAGAGAGAGAGACACATAGAATCCAAAGCAGGCTCCAGGCCCTGAGCTGTCAGCACAGAGCCTGACACAGGGCTCGAACTCACAGACCGCGAGATCATGACCTGAGCCGAAGTCGGATGCTCAGCCGACTGAGCCACCTAGGCGCCCCTATTTTGATTCCTATCTTAGTTAGAAATCTCCCTGATATAAAGAAGCAAGTTTTTTTTTTTAATTTTCTAAATGTTTATTTATTTTTCAGAGAGAGAGAGAGAGAGAGAGAGAGAGAGACACAGAGTGTGAGTGGGGGAGGGGCAGAGAGAGAGGGAGACACAGACTCTGAAGCAGGCTCCAGGCTCCACGCTCCAAGCTGTTAGCACAGAACCCAGTGTAGGGATTGAACCCAAGGAACTGTGAGATCATGACCGGAGTCGAAGTCAGACATGTAACTGACTGAGCCACCCATGTGCCCCTAAAGAAAGAAGCAAGTATAGTTGAAAAGATGATCATGTCCTTGATATTCAGACTGTAATCCATTTTTTTTTAAGTTTATTTATTTTGAGAAAGAGTGTGTGCACATGCGTGTGGGAGCAGGAGAGGGGCAGAAAGAAAGGGAGAGAAACAATCCTAAGCAGGTTCCGCACTGTTAGCACAGAGCCAGATGTGGGGCTTGAACCCATGAACCATGAGATCATGACCAGAGCTAAAATCAAGAATTGGATGTTTAACCGACTGAGCCACAGAGGCACCCCTGTAATTCAGTTTTTTAGGACAATTAAAACAACTGTTTTTGTCTTGCAACTCTCTACAAAGCCAGAATGTGACTCTAGAAGCAGTTCATATCCCACCTATCTTTACCAAATCCCAGACCTTGTACATTCATCTCAAAATGCTTGCAGATATTGGGACGTTGGAAATGGAATTTTCCTGCACTTCAGAAAAAGGAAGGGCATATTTAAATTACACTAGACCGCTGATAATAGGCAAATATGCCCCCAAAACTTCCACTTGGGAGAAAACTTGTATACTTTCTCTGTGCCTTTGCGATGTAGATTTTTTATGCCCTTTTTCTTTAGGACCTAAGAGCCATTCTTTGAAATGCAAACTTTAGGGAGAAATTTCTCATTAGTAGGGTTATTGAAGACAGAGAGAGAGAGAGAGAGAGAGAGAGAGAGAGAGAGAGAGAGAGGGAGGGAGGGAGGAAGGGAGGGAGTGTATTTGGAAATTAGGCAAATGAAAAATCTTCTCCACAAATATTGGTAACTGTAAGGTCCATGGTTGTGTCTGTGTATGTTTATGTGTATCTATGAATGTATATTGTAGATGTGTGATAGTTTTCTACCTCCAGATGGTATTGCCAGAATTAATTTGTGAAAGAGCTCTATGTAGTTGGCTTAAACAAACAAGTGCTTATATATATTTAGTGTTTATAAAAATTCTGAAAAAAAATGTAACTGAATAACAGAAACTAACCTGGATGCTTTTCAAGTTCACCTGATCTAGGATAATCTTTGGTAAATAAAAGCTACTTGAAATGTATTGGTTTAATTAAAATAGACATGTTTTCAGAGTTACAACATTAAATGTAATGTAGATAGACAACTACCTGGGTTTACTAATCAAATTTATATTATCTTTGTTACAAAATTCGTCAGCAAGACATGAAATTTTCATAACTAATCTGAACATAATTAAGAACAAGTGAATTAAATAAGTGTAAGTGAGGTTAAAGTTTATAGATGATTTTTTCAGCAATATTTTTGTCTACTTAAATGGTTTCCCCAAATATTTTTGGTAACTTAAAACCTTAGAGTTTTACTAAGTTAAATTAGATGATGGAAATTCATTAAATATGTAGATCATTTCCAAATAAGATAAAATACTGAAACATTAATTATTGAACATAGGTTTTGATGTGAAAACGTTGGGGTTTGGAGCAAATGGTCATGAAAGAATTATTGAGGCCTGTTTGGTGCAAAAAGGTGGTCTTATTAAAGCGCGGGGCAGAACCCGTGGGCAGAAAGAGCTGCGCTGGGGTTGTGAGGAGTAGCTGATTATGTACTTTCAAGTTGGGAGAGGGTTAGGGATAGAAAAAATCTCTAAGGAATTTGGAAGCAAGGTTTCCAGGACCTTGCAAGGCTAGCTGTTGTTGGGATGAAGTTATTTACTATTCTTTAGTAAAACCTTAGTCATGAGACCCTTCAGATGTTTATCAGTGGGCCATATGTTTGAAGGATGATTGCTAGCATACATCTTGGTGGGTAGAGATAAAGGAAGTTGCCAAAGGAATGTTTATATGTTAAAGGAGACTTACAGGATCCTGGAGGTCAGGCTCAGGCTTATTTTAGGCTAAAGTATTAACATGGAGGCAGTCGAGTTCCTAGAGGAAGGTCACTGTAAGTTGTAAGGAAATTTAATTTTTTCTATATTTCTTTTGCCTTTGTTCTCTACATCAGGTTTATCTACTATTATCTTCTTATAACAGAAAAACTAAAAACGCTTGGGTTTGTTAGTAAACATGTCTTGTGCCACTTAGAAAGATTGTACTATTAAAGGGGGCACATGCCTCTAGAAAGTATGATATGTATTCATAAATTTGCCAATCTAAAGAATGCCAGTGTAACAGGCAGTTTACAATTTCTTCTTAGTTTTTACTAGAAACTAAAGTCTCTAAGGGTTAAGAATTCTAATTTGTATGCAATTAAAACTGCTAGAAATCATAAGGGACACATTTCTATATGCAAAGAAAGTAAGATGTATGCTTTTATTAAGAAAAAGTATGAAGAACGGAGTTGCATTTTTGTTGAGGGAAAAGAAAGTAATTTTGTCCTAAAGCAAAGCCGATTATCTCTAATGAGAAAGAGAACAAGGGACCAACTAAAATAGACATAGAAAGTTGTGGAAGGTTTATGAAAAAGGAATTTTGGCAAAGGAGTTTTATGTGTGATCAAAGTGGATAAGATTGAATTAATTTGTTCTAAGAGTTTTAAAAACAAGCCTTAATATCAATAATGAAGTTATATAAAACTGGAACTTAATTTTCTTTCATCTATTAAAAATGCAAAGTTTGTGTGAATTATTGGTCCGCTCCTGATAAGAGGTTGTAAAGGGTCTTTCCTTACCTTCTGGGTGATTGCCTAGAACAAAGAATTTGTATCTATTAAAGTGATTTCCTGTGTTTCATGTTGTTTTTGTTGGGTTTTTGATTACTAAAGTAAACCTAGTCTTCTTGGTATTAAAAGAGCTAAGTTTTGCTCAGAACTGTGTAGCCTTTGAAGACTTTGTCACTTGGTTAAGTAGATAACTAAGTATTTCACAGTGACCTATGATGATCCTATTCAGTCAAGTGTCCAAACATTTTGATACGTTTGAAGTTTCCAAGATCAAATTCTTTTTTAAAAATTTTTATTAAGTTTTTAATTTTAATTTAAGTATAGTTAACATACAGTGTAATATTAGTTTCAGGTATACAGTACAGTGATTCAACAATTCTAAACATTATTCAGTGCTCATTATGATAAATGTATTCTTTAATCCCCATCACCTATTTTACCCATCCCCCCACCTACTGCCCCTCTGGTAACCATCAGTTTGTTCTCTATAGTTAAGAGTCTGTTTCTTGGTTTGTCTCTGTCTCTCCCTCTCTTTTCCTTTGTTTTGTTTCTTAAATTCCACATATGAGTGAAATCATATGGTATTTGTCATCCTCTGACTGACTTATTTCACTTAGGATTGTACTTTCTAGCTCTTTCCATGTTGTTGCAAATGGCAAGGTTTCATTTTTTATGGCTGAATAATATTCCATTATAAATATATATCCATTTTTATCCATTTATCTTTATCCATTCATCCATCGATGGACACTTAGGCTGCTTCTGTAATTTGGCTATTGTAAATAATGCTCCAAATAAACATAGGGGTATATATACCCTTTCAAATTAGTGTTTTTGTATTCTTTGAGTAAGTACTTGGTAGTGTGATTATGGGATCGTAGGGTAGTTCTATTTTTTAATTGTTTGAGGAAACTCCATACTGTTTTTTATAGTGGCTATCTATACCAGTTTGCATTCTCACTAGCCAGTGCACAAGGGTTCCTTTTTCTTCACATCCTCACCAACACTTGTGGTTTCTTCAAAATCAAATTCATTTTCATAAAGTTTATTTTTATTTATTTGGAAAGACAGATAGAGAGTGTGTAGGGGAGGGGCAGAAAGAGAGGGAGACAGGATCAAGCAGGCTTCATGCTGTCAGCACAGAGCCTGATATGGGGCTCGAACTCACAAACCGTGAGATCATGACCTGAGCTGAAATCAAGAATCAGACGCTCAACTGACTGAGCCACCCAGGCACCCCTCAAAGTCAAATTCTTAATGAAGTACTTTTGATCTGGAAGAAACTTTGGGATATTTTAGAAGGTTCCAAGAAGCTCTTAAAAGATTTGTTACCTAATTAGGCTTATTTAGTATATTAAATTACATGGGAAGTATTGTCAAATAAGTGATGCTAAGCCTTCTTAGGTTATATTTGTGAAGATATGTTATTAATATAAGTGTTCTAGAAAATGTATGAAGTTTTTAAAAATCTTGTTTGTCTTGGTATAATGTTAGCACTTGTAATTCTAGTTATTATCTTGAAGTGTTGTTTGTCACAGAAGTAACCAAATTTCCTTGTTAATTGCATCAGAGTGAATTCTCAGCATTTCTTTAACCTTGGGCATTTTTAAGTCTTTTGTCATTTATAGACAGTTATTGTTTTACTCTGATAATTTTGCAAGTGTGTTTTATCTTCAGATATTGATGGAAAGGACTTTTGAGGAATACAAGGTTCTGATAACCTTAAGATCACAAAAGTGAACTGGGGAAGAATTTCTGGAACTAGTGGAAAAACTAGATTCAGGCAAAAAAGAATTAATAACATGGGACTGAATGAACTGAAGAGGATAATTATATTTTTTATGTTTTGGGGTTCTTTTGTTTCAAATATTGCTGATTTTTAAAGATGTTTTGTTTTTCCAGATTTAAGGAAACTTTTTCTCTTAAGCTAACTATAATTTATAGCAATTTGATAAAATATACCTTTGTGAACAAACTGAAACATTTATATTTTTCTCCCTACCCAACCCCTCCAGAATTCAGAAACTCGCAGTGAGCATTCTTACATTTTTTATGGCAATTTATTTATTTGCATAAGTTCAATAATAATGTTCTCCTATAACAGGATACAATTGTAAACATTAGTTATATTACCATGGCTTTGACTGGAATGTCATATTTGAGAGAGATACACATAGACTCAGGTATGACCAGACAGTTTTAAGGAACTAAGGTTGACTTTATGGAACTAATAAAGCCCCTTGGAAAAACTGCCTGGTACCTTGTTTGTACAGAGTTTCCAGCAGCCTTACCAGGTGAGTAAGGATTGTCACTTTCTGGCAAATGCAGGAACCTTAGGATATTTTGTGGACCTTGAGAAGAGGAATTTACCCAGATCTATAGGTATTACAAGGCGAATCTGATGGCAAATCTTTGGCTTTGCTTTCTGGCCTGGAGAAGCTTTTAAAAGTTCAATATAAGACTCCTTAAGAAATGTTCCAGCTAAGGAGATTTAAAAAGAGCCTACATGGCCAACCACTATTCTTGCCATGCTTATGTAAGTAATCAGGCCAAGTTTATTGAAACCAGACTTATTTTGCAAAAAAATTAGCCATAATTTGGCTACCTCTGGTGGAAATGAGGGTAATTTTAGAGAGAAAAAGTAAGTTTCAGTAACATACTTTTATGGATATTAGATTCTAGTTCTGATTCATTGTCTTTGAGGGCTTGTTGTTTGCCTACAAACTGGACTGGATCCTAAATTCTTCTGGTTTCCTCAAATATCAGGCTGTGACTCTCCAATTAACATTTCCAGTTTTCTTGCATCCTTTTGATTTGGAATCATTGAGAACTAAAACTGCCCCTTTTTTCTGAAGTCCTAAAAACTAAAGCTAGACAACTCGATATAGATTTTGGAAAATTGCTACAATAGCTCATGTGTAGACTGTTCATGCCTATTGCCATGGGGGCCACTCAGAAAGATCACCAGGGACATCCAAACTGCAAAATACGAAATCTTTCAGATTGCCACTGCCTGCCCCCACTTTATCTGAAGATGCTTTGACCCTAACATCTAGTCTTGACTGGCTCCTACCTAGACTCAGAACCTGGTTTATAATCTGCTCCAATCATTAACCTTTTGTTTTTCTTTTGTTTCCATAAAAATGCCTCTTATTAATTACCTGATTGCTTGTGCAATATAAGCCTGACCTTGGGAGCCCAGTTGCAGGGTCACCTCCTGAAATGAGACACAAATGTTTAACTGAACTGACATATTCTCAAGACAGAGACTGGTTCAGTGAGATACAGAGCAGTCTATCAAATTACATTCTGAGTTTTGAAACTTTTTTAACGTTTCAAAGATAGAACTGAAGGGAGACAAAATATACCAACCCCAAATATGCCTCTATGGCAGAGTGATTATTTTAAGCTGGTTATTTTTAAGAGGCTGCAGACACAAGAGAAGTTCTGAAAGCCCAGTAGAAGTTACCTTCTTGTAAGAGACATTTACATTTATAAGGAAAATCGCCATTTGTAATGGTGTCTCCCTCTATGTACCAGGAAAAGAAGGATATCTAAATCTAGAAACTCTTATTAGTGCTTAAGGCATGGACTTACATCTGCATTAGAACCTCACTCTTGTTTACTGTGGTTTTCCTGGTAACCTCTCATAACTGAATCTCCACTCCTAGCATCTCCTTTTGCCTTTAGCTGAAGATGATATTTAAGGTGATGCCTTTGGCCATTTGGGGGAGTTACTCAGTTTTCTTGGGTTTCTCTCATGTAGATAGGAGGTATACATGTTAGTAATTTTTTTTTCTTCTGTTAACCTATCTTATATCAATTTAATTATTAGACCAGCCAAAGAACCTAAAGGGTAGAAGGAAAAATTTTCTGCCCCTACAACCTATTTGTCTATCTAGATAGATGGATGTATAGATTTAAACTCAGAGAATATGTAGGTTTTTGCGAACCATTTCTTCCCACTATATTTAACCCTAATACTCCAGTCTGTATGAACTGTTAGAAGATAATGGAGGCATATTTATAATTTTTTTAAAGTTTATTTGAACAAAAATTGATTAGAATCCAGCAGTATCACACCAGATGTGGTTAAGGGTAATCCACTGACACAAGCAGGGAAGATTTTTATAGAGAAAGTGTGGAAACAAAGAAATTATTTGATTGGCTAAAACTTATGTTTGCCTTATTTGGAAAAACCTAGCTGGCTGGGTGTGATTGGTTGTCCTTTGGTTTTGATTTCTTAATGTTGAAGTATTTACAGTCTTAGGTTTTAGTTTGCTTATGTGGAATGCTAAGGTTTCAAAACCACCCTAGTCTAATGGCCTCCTTGTTTACTTATTATAACATTACTAAGAACAGGTATATCTGTTACATAACCACAGTGCAGTTATCAATTTTAGTATACTTAATATTGATATAATTATATTTCCTAATCCACCATCCATAATCCAATTTTGTCAATTGACCCAATAATGCTTTTTATAGTAATTTTTTCCTCTTCAGCACAGGATTCAATGTAGGTTCAGGTACTGTATTTAGTTGTCACATCTTTTTTAGTCTTTCTCATTTTTTTAAGATGTTACTTTTAAGTAATCTCTACATCCAATGTGGGGCTCAAACACACAACACTAAGATTAAGAGTTGCATGCTCCACTGACTGAGCCAGCCAGGAGCCCCTTAGTTTCCTTTAATATGGAAGAAGTCCTTGGCTTTTCATCATCTTTTATGACACTAGCAGTTTTGAAAACAAAAATAGCCCCCTGAAAACACAGTACAATATTCCTTATTTTGGGTTGGTCTAACATTTCCCGAAGATTAGTTTCAGATTATGCATCTTGCCTAGAATAGTACATTAGTAATGTTATGTCCTCAGGAGACCACACCTGGAGGCACTTAATGTATGTGCCATCTGTCTCTCATTTGTTGTATTAATTTTGGTCTGGTCAAGGGGTTGTCTGGGCTTTTTACATTATGTTAGCTGGGGTTTTTCTCTTGTTACTAATAAGCAATCTGTGAGAAAAATTATGTTCAGTAGTACAACTCTGGTGATTATTAGATTCTACTCTTATTAGTTATCTTTGAAGGTTTTTTATGTACCTATAAACTGGAGTGTATCCTGAAATCTTCTCATTTCCTCAAGTATCTGGCTACAACTCTCCAAACTAACATTTCCGGTTTTCTTCACTTCAAGGCTGTCCTTTCTCCCTGAAAATTGAAGTTGGGTGACTTGATATAAACTGCAGAGAAATCACTGCAACAGATCATGTATAAACAACCTTTATGCCTGTTGCTGTGTGGCCACTCAGAACACGTGATGGCATCACCAGAGACATTCAAACTGAAAAAGATGCTATGGGCCCAACATCTAGAAATCATTGGCTGCCCTCAGGACTCAAATTGGGCTTTTTATAGGCTGCTTCAATCATTAACCTTTGTTTTCCTTTTGTTTCCATAGAAATGCTTCTTATTAACTACCTCCTTGCTTGAACCTTATAGGCATAGTTTTGGGATCTCGATGTGTTACTGCTGTAGGGTTCAGAACATGTCACCCTAAAATGTGCCATGTTGGCCTATTGATTATTTTGAATTAAAGGTAGTTGAGAAAGAGTCAGTGCAAGGATGTTCTGACCTTCCTTTGCCCCCTCTAAGTGAGAGACTAAGAGAAAAATTACCAGGTGTACCCACAACTGCAAAGAAAACACCTTCACCACCACCACCCCCACCCCCACCCCCACCCCCCCGCCGTTCCCGGAACCAGCCAGGGCGTGTCCAGTTGTGGTCTGACCTAAAGGCGGGAACCAATCAAGTTCTGCTGAGTGTTCAAATTTAAATGTCAACCAATAACAGCACTGTAACCACCAAAAAATCCCTAACTTGTTTGTGCCTGTCTATAAAAGAAGCTGTAAGATCCTCGCTCGGGGCCTCTTAGCATCACCGGCAACGAGTGCGCGGAGGACCGGGTTCGAACCTGCAATAAACGACCCTTGCCACTTGGCTTTGACTCTGGACTCTGGTGGTTTGTTTTCGGGGGGTCTTTCGAATCGGGGTATATCATTTGGGGGCTCGTCCGGGATCCCCCCAAACCCACCAGACCCCAAGTCAACGGGTCGTCCCTGAGACCGATCGGTAAGTGAGCCGGCTCTGTCCGTTTCTGTTTGTTCGTTTCTGGCTCTCCCGCGGGGGATCTGTATCGGTGACTGACACGGCCCTGGTGGACGCGCTATAGGGCAGTCAGTCGGGTCCAGTAGGAGACGTCCACTGGCACCCGTCTGGGGCACCTTTTTGGGCCCATCGGAATTTTTCTGTTCGGGTGGCAGACACCCGAAACGCGCTAGCGATCTAAGTGTTGTGTTAAGTATTGTGTTCTCTATTCTATAACCTTTAAGTGTTAAACTCCTCTTTCACAGGTGACCTGGCCTGGCCCAGCCAGAAATCCTCATAACTTTACTGTTTCTCCTTTTAATCCTTTCCTCCACCTCCAGGATACAGATGGGCCAATCTCAAAGCACTCCCGTTTCTCTCCTCGTTGCTAACTTCAGGGATGTTAGAACCAGAGGACAGAATTTGAGTTTAGACATCCGGCGGGGAAAATTAATAACCCTCTGCCGCTCCGAATGGCCAACCTTCGGCGTTGGATGGCCAACCGAAGGAACTTTCTGCCTCCCTATAATTGCTAAGGTGAAATCAAAGATTTTTCTACCGGGTCGCGAGGGACACCCGGATCAGATTCCCTACATTCTTGTATGGCGGAACTTAGTGGAAAATCCACCTCCTTTGTTGGCCCCCTTCCTATCCTCGGGAACGTGTAAGGTCCTTGCCATGTGGCCTGCAGATCCCCTAAAATCAAGGACGCCAGCCGCGCCCTTGTATCCCATATTGCCCGATAGTCAGAACCTACTACCCCTAGACCCTCCACCCTATCATCCCCCTCCCCTCGTACCCCAGGCTCTGCCCGCAGCAGCCGCCCCACAAGTCGCCCCGCTAGTTGCCCTCCCCCAGGGGAACCAGGAGGACGGGAAGCGGCAGCTGCGCCGGAACCAGGAGGACAGGAGGCAGCAGCCATGCTGGGCCCCATTGAAAACGAAACCAACCGCGAGGGGCCAGCTGGCCGAACCCGCGGGCGCACCCAGCGTGAGCCAAACCCTCGCCTCCCCGACTCCACTGTGGCCCTACCCCTGCGGGAAATAGGACCCCCAGATGAAACAGGCAACCCCCGACTCCAGTATTGGCCCTTTTCCACCAGTGACCTTTACAACTGGAAAACACAGAACGCTCGATTCTCTGATAACCCTAAAGACCTAATAGCTCTTTTAGACAGTGTCATGTTCACCCACCAGCCCACCTGGGACGACTGTCAGCAGCTCCTCCGCATCCTGTTCACTACAGAGGAGCGAGAGAGGATCCAATTAGAAGCAAGAAAGCTGGTTCCCAGAGACGACGGTCGGCCGACATCTAACCCTGACCTCATTCATGCGGCTTTCCCTCTAACCAGACCTCCACAGGATGAATGGGACTACAACACGGCAGAAGGTAGGGGAAGGCTACTCATTTATCGCCAGACTCTGATGGCGGGTCTCCAGGCTGCAGCTCGCAAGCCCACCAATTTGGCTAAGGTATATTCGGTTGTACAGGGAAAGGCAGAGAGTCCAGCTGCTTACTTAGAGAGATTAATGGAAGCCTTTAGGCAGTTTACCCCCATGGATCCAGAAGTCCCTGAGAACCAGGCTGCTGTCGTTATGTCCTTTGTAAATCAAGCAGCTCCTGACATTAAGAAAAAACTCCAAAGGCTAGAGGATTTAGAAGGTAAACAGATCCAGGATCTGCTCCGTATAGCACAACGGGTCTACAACAACAGGGATGCCCCAAAAGAGAGACAGATCAAGGCCACAGAGAAAATGACTAAAGTCCTGGCCGCTATAGTCCAGAAAGAACAGCCACCCCCAGAAGGCATTCAAACAACATGCCCTCCCAGGTGGCACTTAAAGATCAATGCGCCTATTGTAAAGAGAAAGGCCATTGGATATGAGAATGCCCCAAGAAGAAACAACCCCGTCCCAGCCAAGGACAATGGCAGCCTAAAATAAGCCCCCATACTGTTTACCCAAGATACAGAATAGGGAGGACGGGGTTCGGATCCCCTCCCCGAACCTAGAGTAACGTTGCAAGTGGAGGGGACCCCGGTCCAGTTCCTAGTTGATACCGGCGCACAGCACTCAGTTCTGGTCAAGCCCCATGGAAAAGTATCTGAAAAATCATCCTGGGTACAAGGGGCCACCGGAATAAAGAAGTACCCCTGGACAACTCAGAGGACTGTGGACTTAGGAACTGGGAAGGTAACCCACTCCTTCCTGGTCATTCCCGACAGCCCCTGCCCCCTGTTGGGGAGGGATTTGCTTACCAAAATGGGGGCCCAAATTCATTTCCAACCGGGGGGACCCACAGTGACTGACTTCCACAACCAACCCATATCTGTACTCACTGTGAAACTAGAAGATGAATATAGGCTCCATCAGGAACCCACTCCTCTGGATCAGGGCATCGAGCCCTGGCTTCAACGCTTCCCAGATGCATGGGCAGAAACGGGTGGTATGGGGCTAGCAGAACATCACCCAGCCCTATTTATAGAGGTCAAGCCCGGGACCCCGTCCGTGTGCGCCAATACCCTATGCCCGCAGAAGCCAAAAATGGCATCACACTGCATATCCGCTGCCTCCTTGACTTCGGGGTCCTACGTGCCTGCCACTCAGCATGGAATACCCCCCTGCTGCCTGTGCGCAAACCCAACAGCGGGGAATACAGACCAGTGCAGGACCTGAGAGAAGTCAATAAGCGGGTGATGGACATACATCCAACCGTTCCTAACCCCTATACTCTCCTGAGCGCCCTCGGTCCAGAAGAACAATGGTATACTGTTCTGGATCTAAAAGATGCTTTTTTCAGCCTACCACTAGCGCCTAAAAGTCAAGAGCTATTTGCATTCGATTGGACAGATCCAGACAGGGGCATAAATGGCCAGCTCACTTGGACCAGACTGCCACAAGGATTCAAGAACTCTCCGACCCTGTTCGACGAGGCTCTACATGAAGATTTAAGTGAGTACAGACAACAACACCCTAATATAACTCTCCTACAGTATGTTGATGATCTCTTAATAGCTGCCGAGACACCCGAAGCCTGCATCCAGGGAACTGAAGGTCTCCTGCGAACTCTGGGAACCTTAGGCTATCGCGCCTCAGCAAAGAAGGCTCAGATCTGCAAGTCAGAGGTAACTTACCTGGGTTACTTACTGAGAGGGTTACAACGCTGGCTAATGGATGCCCGGAAGGAGACTGTCCTTCGTATTCCCAGACCGCAGACACCACGACAGGTGAGGGAATTCCTAGGGTCGGCTGGGTTCTGCAGACTATGGATACCAGGGTTTGCTGAATTAGCAAAACCTTTATACCAGGCAACAAAAGATCAACAGCCCTTTAGTTGGACGGAAGAAGCCAAACAGGCCTTCCAATAAATTAAAACTGCTCTGCTATCAGCACCTGCCCTAGGACTCCCCGATGTCTCCAAACCCTTCCACCTATATGTAGATGAAAACCGAGGCATAGCTAAGGTGGTGCTAACCCAGCATTTGGGCCCTTGGCGCAGGCCAGTAGCCTATCTGTCTAAAAAGCTAGATCCAGTGGCCGCCGGATGGCCACCCTGTCTCCGGATGATTGCAGCCACTGCCCTAATGGTAAAGGACGCAGATAAGCTGACCATGGGCCAAGAGCTACAAGTCACCACCCCGCATGCCATCGAGGGCATCCTCAGGCAGCCGCCTGACCGATGGCTGAGCAATGCCCGACTCACTCATTACCAGGGACTGCTGTTGAACCCCCTCAGGGTCATCTTCACCCCCCCAACGGCCCTGAACCCAGCATCACTGCTGCCAGACCCAGACATGGGAACCCCACTTCATGACTGCGCCGACATACTGGCTCAAGTTTATGGGGTCCGGGAGGACTTGCAGGATCAGCCATTATCGGACACAGATGCCATCTGGTTTACCGACGGAAGCAGCTTCGTTCACCAAGGACAAAGGTATGCGGGGGCGGCCGTGACTTCAGAGACCGAGGTGGTGTGGGCAGAAAACTCTACCCCCCGGAACCTCAGCCCAGAAGGCAGAGCTAATAGCCTTAACCCAGGCCCTAAAGTTAGGAAGAGACCGCAAGCTAACCGTGTACACTGATAGCCAATATGCCTTCGCCACCGCTCATGTACATGGGGCGATATACAGAGAACGGGGGCTCCTCACAGCTGAAGGGAAAGACATCAAAAATAAAGAAGAGATTCTAGCCCTGCTAGCAGCCTTATGGGAACCCAAAAAGCTAGCGATTGTGCATTGCCCAGGACACCAGAAGACAACCGACCCAGTTTCCTGGGGCAACAATTTGGCCGATCAGACTGCAAAAAACATAGCTCGGCCCCCAGCGCAATTACTGACCCTACAGCTGCCAGACCCCGGACCCCGGGAATTGCCCCCCAGCCCTGAGTATTCAGAAAGCGACATTCAATGGATGAGTAAACTTCCTATGACCCGAATCAAAGATGGCTGGTGGAGAGACTCCAAAAGCAGCATTATACTCCCAGATAAACTAGGATGGCAAGTTCTAGAGCGGATCCATCGCAGCGCCCACTTAGGTTCCCGGCGAATGTTGGACTTACTGAGACAGACCAGACTAAAAATCAGAAATGTCTCTGATAAGGTCGATCAAGTAGTCACTAAATGTACAGTGTGCCAACTCAACAATGCGAGTAGCAATCCTCAGACAACAGGGGTAAGACAAAGAGGGAGCAGACCGGGGACCTATTGGGAAGTAGATTTCACTGAGGTAAAACCAGGAAAATATGGATATAAGTATTTGCCAGTTTTTGTAGATACCTTTTCAGGATGGACTGAAGCCTTTCCAACCAAGAATGAAACGGTGCAGATTGTAGCCAAAAAGATCCTAGAAGAAATCCTGCCCAGGTATGGTTTTCCAGTAGTGATAGGGTCAGACAATGGACCTGCATTTGTCTCTAAGGTAAGTCAGTGACTGGCTTCCATACTTGGGGCTGGTTGGAAATTACATTGTGCATACCAACCCCAAAGCTCAGGACAGGTAGAGAGAATGAACAGAACATTAAAGGAGACCCTAACCAAATTGACCATGGAGACTGGCGCTAATTGGGTGGTCCTTGTCCCCTATGCTCTGTTCAGGGTGCATAATTCCCCATACAAACTGGGACTCACACCCTATGAAATAATACATGGTAGACCACCCCCCATCATCCCTAACCTAAAAGATAACCTTGTCAAAGCTGAGAACGATAATAGTCTTGAATTTTTGTTCTCCCTACAAGCCTTGCAGAGGGTGCATGAAGATGTATGGCCCAAATTAAAGGAACTCTATGAGACTGGACCCCCGCCTATTCCTCATCAATTCCGGCCAGGGGATTGGGTCCTCGTCAAACGTCATCGGCAGGGAACTCTGGAGCCCAGGTGGAAAGGACCCTTCCAGGTCATCCTGACAATGCCTACTGCCATCAAAGTAGACGGAATCGCCACCTGGATCCATTTCACCCACGCCAAACCAGTGGACCCGTTCTCAGACCTCATCGGAACTTCAAAGACAACCTGGACTGTTGATCGGACTAAGGACAATCCTTTAAAATTGACCCTACGCCCCCAACGGATTGAGCCGTAACTATGGTACTTGCCCTCCTCTTGATTGTTCTGCAAATTCTGTCTGTAAATCCAAACCCCCACAACTCCTATAATTTGACATGGGAAATTACTAATTTAGAGACTCATGAAGTCTACAACAAAACCCTAGGAACTGCCCCATTAAATACTTGGTGGCCAGATTTATATTTTAATTTAGAAAAAATTAGTCCATTAGAAAAAATGGAAGGAGGTAAATGGAGGCAACTGCAAAGGAGGGTATCAATAAGTAGAAATGGATTTTATGCATGTCCGGGATTTAGGACGGGGGCAGTGAGGCACACATGTGGGGGGTTTGAAAACCTCTATTGCACAGCCTGGAGTTGTGTCACCTCCAATGATGGGGAATGGAAGTGGGAAGTAAAACCCCAATTTATTGAAATGTCCTATGTCCAACCATGTACCCGCACCAGGTATGATGAAAACTGTAACCTTATTCGTGTGAGATTTACAGAGGAGGGAAAAAAGGACAGGCGGTGGGTCTTAGGACTCACTTGGGGAGTCTACTTATATCAATATCCCCTCTTTGGGACTGCCATTCAAATAAAATTAGAAGTCTCCCCTCTTGTACAACGGGTGGGGCCAAATCAGGTATTAAAAAAGAGGAAAAAAAAGAGACGAGCCTATCCCCAGGCAGATCCCCACTACTCCCTCCAGCAGGACCCCCGCCCTTACCCCAGGAGTAAAAGCACAAGCTGTCCAAGAAAATCAGAACCCAGAAGGCATAGACTCCCTATGGAAATTGCTAACAGCAGCGTATGAGGCCTTAAACCGATCGGACCCTGAGGCAACAAGGGCCTGCTGGCTGTTATGATATAAAAGCCCCCTTCTACGAAGCCACAGGTTTAGCTGCCCCTTTTTCACAGTTAGGAGAAGAGTCGCCAGCAGCTTGCAAGTGGAATCGAAAGGGCCCCGGCCTCACACTGCAAGCAGTCACTGGCAATGGGACTTGTATAGGAAAGGTCCCCTCTAGCCATATCCAGCTCTGTGCCCCGACTAATTACTCTATAGATGAATCTAAATGGATAATTCCAGCTCCTGACAGTTTGGTGGATTTGTTCTAAGACAGGGCTCACCCCATGTGTTAGCAGAGATGTTTTTAATTTGTCACCCGAATATTGTATCATGGTATTAATATTTCCAAAGGTTATCTACCACCGAGAAAATGTTGTATATGATCTGTGGACAGAAGGGACGGAAGCAAGAGAGTCAATAAGAACAAAACGGGAACCCTTTACGGCCATAACCTTGGCCACCTTATTTGGCCTCGGTGCCATAGGGGCAGGAACAAGGATCTCATCACTAGCCATCCAGCACCAAGGATTCAATAGCCTAAGGGCAGCCATTGATGAGGATATAGCCAGACTTGAGGACTCAATCTCAAACCTCGAAAAATCTCTGACCTCCCTTTCTGAAGTGGTCCTATAGAACCGAAGGGGGCTAGATCTAGTCTTCCTCCAACAAGGAGGCTTATGTGCAGCCTTAAGAGAAGAATGTTGTTTTTATGCTGACCACACCGGAGTAGTCCGAGAGTCCATGGCTAAAGTTAGAGAAGGCCTGGCCAAACGGAAGCGTGAACGAGAACAATAACAAGGCTGGTTTGAGTCTTGGTTCAATCAGTCCCCATGGCTAGCCACCCTGCTTTCTGCTCTAGCTGGGCCCCTTATACTCCTCCTTCTCCTCCTCACCTTCGGGCCTTATATTATTAATAAACTAGTTGCCTTTATCAAAGACCGAGTTAACACGATCCAACTGATGGTCGTTAGGACCCAATATCAACCCATCATTACCGAAACATTTGAGTCAGATACATAAGATCCAATATTGGCTCTTAAGGCACCAAAGAGAGGGGGGAATGAGAGACTAAGAGAAAAATTACCAGGTGTACTCACAACTGCAAAGAAAAGACCTCCCGCGCCCCCCCCCCCCCCCCACCGTTCCCGGAACCAGCCAGGACGTGCCCAGTTGTGGTCTGACCTAAAGGCCGGAACCAATCAAGTTCTGCTGAGTGGTTTGAAATAAAGGGGGGAACCAATCAAGTTCTGCTGAGTGTTCAAATTTAAATGTCAACCAATAACAGCTCTGTAACCACCAAAAAAATCCCTAACTTGTTTGTGCCTGTCTATAAAAGAAGCTGTAAGATCCTCGCTCGGGGCCTCTTAGCGTCACCGGCAACGAGTGCGCGGAGGACCGGGTTCGAACCTGCAATAAACGACCCTTGCCACTTGGCTTTGACTCTGGACTCTGGTGGTTTGTTTTCGGGGGGTCTTTCGAATCAGGGTATATCATAAGTAGAACATAACTTTCCTATGTGAAAGTACCCTCCTTATAGCAGCAGGGTAGATAGTTTCCTTATCACCAAAATAGGAGATAGGGCCAAGAAGGCTATATAAATGAACCTTGTTAATTCTTCACCATTTCACCTCAAGCCCAAACCTCGTCTTGTCAGTTCTTCACAAGTTTATTGTTTCTTTGTCTAAAATGTATAAAAGCTTCTTGCTTTGGTTCCTTGCTATAAGTGTCATATTTTTGCGAGGCTCCCATATGTACCTACATAATTAAATTTGTTTTTCTCTTGTTAATCTTTTTATTTCTGGGGGATCTCATCCAAAAACCTAGAAGTGTAGGGGAGAAATTGTTTTTTTCTCCTCTTTACCACCTCCTGAAGTGAGACACAACTTGTGAACTGAACTGATGTATATTCTTATGACTAAGACATTGGTTCATTGAGGTGGAGGAATCCTACCAACTCAGCTTCTGGACTGTGAAACTTCTGGAGGGAGTTTCAAAGGTAGGAGTGAAGGGTAGCAGAATATGCCACACTAAAATATTCCTCTTTGGCATAAGGATTATTTGGGGCTGATTATTATTATTTTTAAGGGTAGACACAGGAGTAGCTCTAAAAATAAAGTTGAATTTACCCTTTGGTGAGAGGATCTCCATTGATAAGGAGGTCTTTGTCTGTACCTGGAAGAAAAGAATGACTCTAAATCACAAGAAACTCTCATTAATGAAGAAGGTGTTTTCTTAAATCTGCATAACAACCTTACCTTGTTTACTGTGTTTTTCTTGGTAAGCTTCCATAACTGACCTCCCAAATTCCCAACATTTTTCTTTTGTCTTTACCTGAAGATGATGTTTAAGGTCGTGACTTGGGCCGTTTCGGGGAGTTTTACTCATTTTTCCTGGGTATCTCCCACATATATATGAGGTGTACATGTTAATATACTTCTTTTTTCTTGTGTTAAATCTGTTTTTTATTATGGGGGGATTTTAACCACAGAACCCAGAAAGGTAAAGGGAAAATGTTTCCCTCTCTACAATGGGAAGACACCGTAAGACCCTGTAGATAGTCTCCTCTAGATTTAGCATTTATTTATTAAAAATTTTTTTTAACATTTATTTATTTTTGAGAGACAGAACATGAGCGGGGGGGGGGGGGGGGGGGGGGGGGGGGAGGAGGAACAGATTGAGAGAGAGGGAGACAGGAGACACAGAATCGAAGCAGGTTCCAGGCTCTGAGCTGTCAGCATAGAGCCCAACATGGGGCTCAAACCCAGGAATGGTGAGATCATGACCTGAGCTGAAGTCAGATGCTTAACCAACTAAGCCACCCAGGCACCCCTACATTTAGCATTTATTGGTGATTTTTACCTGAGCCAATCTTTACTGTCTTGGCTGAAAAATGAAGATTTTCCCATTCAATCACTCTTCATATTTACAAGTCAGCACTTTCTTATACCTGCAGTGCGCGAAATTGTGCTTCTCTTTCCACCTTCATTACCATTTACTATCTTTTATCTAACCTTGTAGGTTAGAAAGTATATCATAATTTTTTGTTTCTAGATTATTAATGAGGCTTATTAATTTTTAACTTTGTTATTAAATTATCTATTCATACTATGTCTACTTTTATTAAGAGCTTTGTGTTTTATATATCTGCATGAAGTATTTATATATTTTGGTGCTGTTAATACATTCTCATATTGGTAAGTTATTTTTCTAGCTTTTTATTTGCATTTCAATTGTGTGTATAATTTTACCTTACATTTAAATATTTTTGTATTGAGTCAAATGTATCCATTTTTCCTTTGTGATTTTTCCCATTGGTATAACAATTAGAAAGTCTATTTTATAGAGTACATAATAAATTAAATAATCAGTATTTTAGTGTTGATTATATACATACTGCCTATACTGAAAGGGACCTTTTTTGTCTGTGTGGAAAAGAAAAGCTCTGGAATTGGGACAATTAGTTCCAAAGACAATTTCATAACAGTAACAGCTATTAATACAGGAACTGTTAGTGAAAAAGATTATGTGTGTGTTTATAAGATCTCTTTTAACACCAAGACCATTCACAACTTTGTCCATAGGGTCTGGTATAGTTAAAAGGTAAGCAAAAGGTTAGTTGCTGTTATTTATTTTTACAAAAGCCCAAAACAGAAGTCCAAATGGGGTAAAGATGCCCTCTAGTGGAAGGTTAGGTCCTCTTTATAATCAAACTGCAAACATAAAAAATCTGTCCATCATTTTATAAAGTGTATGCAATTGAAATGTGGGGTTTTTGCTTTCTTTCTAAACAATGGAATCAATAACAGAATTAAAAATTAATTCTCATATATAAGAAATGATATTCCCATTCGTATCTTCTTCCTGGATGGATTTTATTTATTTTAATTACTCCTAGAGTACATAATCCTGTACGTAGGAAAAACCAGATTGTCATGGTCAACAGTCTATTTTCTCTTTTGAAGAAAGAATTGGTCACTCTTTATTGACAAGTATATCTACTCTTTCTCATAAGTTTATACAAATAAATATTGACTTGTTCAATAATCTGAATGTGCTATCAGAATTTGTTTTAATTTCATGAAATAAATTGTTTTAATATTTTGAAAGTAAATAGTTTGCAAAGTTATAAGTGCTAATGATAAATATCAGAAAAAGAAGATGTTGACAGAATTGCTTATTATGTGACTTTCAGTGTTGATGTGTTTGAGAAAGAGATAAAAGGGTATAGGAATTGAGTGTGTAGAGTTAATTTTGTGGTCTTTAAAAAAATAATTCTGGGCCAATTGGATATCCATCTGGACCAAAAAAAAAAAAAAAAAAAAAAAAAAAAAATCTTAGCTTTCCCCTCACCATAGAGAAAAATTGATCCCAAGTGGATTGCAGATCTAAATGTGAAATGTATGGGGCACCTGGGTGGCTCAGTCGGTTAAGTGTCTGACTTTGGCTAAGGTCATGATCTCAGGGTTCATGGGTTCAAGCCTAGCATCAGGACAGTCAGGCCTGGAGCCTGCTTCAGATTCTGTGCCTCCCTTTCTCTCTGCCCCTCCCCTGTTTGTGCTCTGTCTCTCTCTCAAAAAAAAATAAATAAACATTAAAAAAAATTTTAATGTGAAAGGTAAAATAGTAAAGCTTCTAGAGGAAAACATTGGCATCTTCAGAATAGCAAATATTTCTCAAACTGCATAGAAACAGCACTAACCACAAGGGAAAATGTTGGTAATTGTACTGAATGAAAATTAAGAACTTCTTTAAGTAAAAACAAAAACAAGAAACTACTAAGGGAGTGAAAAGGTAAATCACACAATGGACGAAGACATTTGCAATACATGTATTCAATGAAGGACTCATCAAGAATATGTAAATAATTCTTATAAATCAATAAGAAAAAGAACATAGTAGAAAAATGGATAGCTTAATAGGTATTTTACCAAAAAATTCTAGTGACTAATAAACTTATGAAAATGTGTTCAACTTCCTTAGTCATCAGGGAAAGTAAACTTAAATCACAGTGTGATAGCACTACAACCAAAACTGTGCTGGTAAAGGTTGGACAATAGGCTTTCCAGGGGGAAAAAAAAGTATGGTGTGTATATCATAAATTGACAAACAATAAAAAAAATACAATATAATATATACTTTTTATTCTAAATTCCATATAGCCAATTGATTTTATAGAATGCTCTTGTTGATTTTTGCTGAAGTCTATCCATATCTGTAATTCAACCATGCTTTGATAACTTTTTAGCTATTCACAACATATCAACTACAAATATGACACTTTTGAGTTTAACCTGCATTATTCACATTTCCGCATCACTTTCTTAAGTCTGTATAAATCAATAGTACAATAAATCAAGTCCTTATAAGTAGCATTTCTCAGTTCCTATGGTGTAAACACTCCATTGTAGTCAATTTCATATTACCCACAGGCTATTGCTGAAGAAATACCTGACAGTGAACCATTATAATGTATTCCCACCATACAAATACAATTGATATAAATAACCTTAATGGCATTAAAGATAGTCAAATGTAATACAATGGGAGGTAATGAAATTTGAATACTTATTACCTTTGTTTTGATATAACTTACTTAAGTTTATATTATTTAATTTTTAATAATGGTTGTGTTTAACAACTAGCTTTCAAAATTATTGAAAATTTAACCATTGGGGCCTGTGACCTGGTAGGAGCCAACTCTAGCATACTCTTCAACCCACCAGAAGAAAAAGACAGCCAGTACCAAATGAGGGCCTAAGACCTGACAATTTAATTCCCAGTATATCCCTGATAAATGCACACATATATTCATCAAAGACATGTACAAGAATGTTTGCAGCAGCACTATTCATAATAGCAACCCCAAAATCCATCAATAGTAGAAAAGATAAATAAATCACAGTGTATTCAGTGGAATAAACCAATTATTACATGTACCAATATGGATGAATCTCATAAATGTGATGTTGAGTGAAAGAAACCAGATCCAAGATATATATACTGCAGTTTACATTTATGTAAAGTTTAAAAATAGGCAAAATTAATCTATAGTATAAATAGGAGAGTGAAACCTCTTGGGGTTAGGACTCAAAGGGGACAACTAGGGTCCTGGTTATGTTGTTTACTTAACCTAATCTTTTTTTTTTTTTTTTTTTTTTAAGTAATCTCTACCCCCAACAAAGGGCTTGAACTCACAACCCCAAGATCAAAAGGCACATGCTCTATCAACTGAGCCAGCCAGGTACTCCATGTTCTTTTTCTTATCTGGCATTGTTTACACAGATGTGTCTAGTTTGTGAACATTCATCAAATTGTACAACTTAAGATCTGTGTGCTTTTCTTTGGTTGTTGCATTTCAATAAAGAGTTTACTTTAAAATTTTTTTAACTTACTCTCTCGATTAAAACATACATACACACACACACACACACACACAAAACAAACAAAAAAACTGACCTGATAATTTCAAGGTTAAAGTAAATTGGTTAATATAATTTATCTGAAGAAGTAGGGGAGTAGAAACCAGAAGGCTAAGTAATGGAGTCTCATTGTCTAACCATGAAACCGTGTGAAAGGAATTTTATTCTTTTTGTGACTCTATCCTTTCTACTACAAAACAGTAGTATTGGTGAATTACACAAACTGGAAAATGATTGAAAGAAAAAGCCTATTAAATATCTGTATTAACCTTAAAAACAGCTAAATGCTTTATGAAGCTAAGTTATGTCAGAGTGCTATATCCTAGTGCTTTCCCTAAAAATATGGCTTTAATAATAAGAGTGAAGTAGCCATTTTAAAAGTTTTCAAAGACATTATAACCTTGTTAATTTTTTTCCTTTGGCCTGGATCCACAGAGGGAAAACAGCTGCAAGCCAATACAATAAAATGGGAAGGAGTGCTTCTTAGTAAAAGATATGGGTAAATGGTTAAATGAATATTGGAAATGGACTGAGGGTTCCATCAGCTGTAAACACAGGAGAATGCAAGAAGCAGCTTTCTGCTGAGTAGACGTTAATTTAACAGGACATGTTGCAGATAAAAATATTTTCCAGAGATTATTAATTCCTGTAAGTCTACACCTACATTTTCAAATTAGTATCAAATTACTTTTGAAGGTTTTCTCCTCCCATATGTAGCATATCAAAATACTACATAAAAAAAGACATTAGATTCTGTTGCTACACAAAGACCCTTCTAGAAGTTTTACCACTACAGCACATTTCACATTTCATAAATTTTTATGCCTGTTTTGACCTAGACTTTCCTTTCTGTGTGAGTTACTTAGCAGAACTTAGTTTAAGAATATGTGATATGTCTAAAAGAGTATTCATTTAGATAGATGTGATGGAAAGAGATCATTTCTTGAAGATTCCTGTTGAGCCTTACATTTTGGTCAAGGATGAGAACCATTACCAAGCACCAGTTTGGCAATAATTCTATACTTTTCTTCTGAAAAGAGTCTTTAATCAATAATCCAAGATCTTGGAAGTTTTTTAGACATTTGGTTCTGCACACACACAAAGTTAATAAATGTGAGTAATAGGCTCAGATCAACTAAACAACCAGATACAGACACCACTTGGGCAAGTCAAACATGGTTTATATATTTAAAGGTGCAGCATGAAGTCAGAGCTGGTAGAGTATGCAGTAGAGAGATCAGTTCTCTTTGCCTGTTAACAGACAGAAATGCTTCCCCTTGAAGATCCCTCAAAAAGGCCACACCAGCAAATACACAGTATCTGGTAAATCTGAGCAAATGAAGCTCACATCATACCTTTCAAAGCTCAGCTGCCCACTTCAGACCTAGTCGTACACATATGGTACTAAAGCAGTCCAGGACATGGTCTTGTTTGGGTACATGCTGGAGAAAACTATACCGTGGCTAGGTGCACCTCATCTATCTCAGAGTCCTATGACCCATGTAAGGCTTGCAGGTGTAGAGTATGTAGTACTCATACTCCTAAATAAACTTTTCATTCATTACTCTAACCTCTCTAAGCTAAAACATCTTGAGCCAGATATAATCCTGAATTCTGTGCTGTGGAGCGGAGCAAGAATCCGTTACCCTAATGGTCCTTGGGCCAGATATATTCCTGATTTCCATGCTGTGGAGCAGAGCGAGAATCCATTACCCATGCTAATGCACCCTTGGACCAGCTTTAGGTCCTGTTCTACAAGTCCAGGCTTACTTAGGCTGACAAGGAATGATAAGACTGAAGAAGGAAAAAAAAGACTGCAAAATATCTGCCCCAACCATAGACTGTCTAATTATGTAGTCACTAGCCATTATAAGACAACTTTTCTACTCATTATTTTCTATGTGGTTTTGCTTTATTTTGTTCATTTGTCTTTGCCTTCCAAACCTATGCATTGAGATATGGAGAATTATATCTAACCATGCTTTCATCAGGTGAAACGCCCATTTGCTTTAGACATGTCCTTCCTTTGAACTCAATTTTAAAATGATAGGATGCAAAGTTGCAGTGTCTCAATGCAATCCCAGCAATTTGGATTCATCATTGGATTCATCTGTAATATTTTAATTAGGGAAGAATTGCTAGATGTTACACATCTCTGCCTAAACTTTAGTGTACCTTAACTACTTTTTCATGCCGAAACTCTTACTCATCCTGGATCAGTCTGCTAAGGCAGAGAATTGATTAGGATCAGGAGTCAGGTTCAAACCCTGGCTTTACCACCTTCTAGCTTTGTAATCTTTGTTAGGTCCCATAGACCTTGAGCTTTGCTTTCCTTCTCAGTAAGGTGTGATTAAATCTACCTCATGGATTTGTAGTGACAGTTAAGCTAATGTTTGTAAATTTGGCTAGAACTTGACACATAATCCATGCTCAGTAAATATAAACTGAGTCTAAATCTGACAGTTTGGTCTTTTGGTGTATGTAGCATGTGCCAAAATTTTTTATTGTCCACAATTTTTACTGCCAGGGATGGGTTTTATTGAAAACCTTTAAATTTCAGCAATAAATTATTTGCTAGGATTTAGAGGATGAATTGTGAAACAAAAATGTTTGCGGCCAAAAGCATTTCCTTGTTATGTGAAACTAAGGCTCGTGAGTGCATGCCAAGCAACTCACAAATAAATACATATCATATTCTGGGCCACCACTTACTTTCTTGGAAGATTTTTGAGAAAATTAATGAGTGTATCCAAGAGTTTGTTGAACTCAAGTAAATTTTCACTGAGCCGTTTGCTTGCTCACTTTGTTAGGTGGATTAAAGGTTATGGGAGGGGGCAGGGTTGACAGTGCAGCTAATGGACTAGGAAACAGTGAGCCTGCACAATAATGCAGGCAAGGAAAATCATTCCACATAGGGATTAAAATTTTAATTGGTTTCTCAAGGCACTTGCAGTCTCTTCAGGAGCTAATTCTGAATTTTAAAGGAATGCGAGAGGAGTGCAGTCATGACCATTTAGGACTTTCTATTTTACATTTATAAATATTAATTGAACACATTACCACTGTCTAAAAATGGCCTAATAAATATTTACCAAGAACAGCTGGCTATTAGATTTCTTAACTTCCTGCTTCCAACTGTGTTAATTTTGGCAATGAATGTGCAAATTACTTAGCTTGTTTAGGGATTCTGAACTTGGAAGGGACAGAGGTGGCAAAGTAGGAGAAGTTATATGAAAATCAGCAAGAAAGGCACAGGACAGTGGCAGGCAAAGGCTCAACTCTCCCTCCATCTCTAATTACTCCCCAGTCTCCATTTACTCATGTGATCTAGGTTCACTTGATTTCAGGTACCAGCCCTGAACTTTGGAGCTAATTGATGCAAAGGAGCAGGGACTTCGGGAAGCCCTATAGGTGCCACCTAGTCGTGTTCCCAGGAGAGCAGAGGCAGCAGTGGTAGCAGCAATAGTGTGTCCATGGTACAGGCTGCGAGAGTGATGTTTGTGTGGGCTTGACTGGGTAAGTTGGCTCTGATGTGTGATTTTGGGTGGTGTTCCTGGCTGCACGGCCCATGTCTGGTTCTCCACCTTCCTTTGTATTCTGAGGCCTACGATGAGCATGTTCACAAATTCCTTTCTGTTAAATAAGCCAGAATCAGTTTCTCTTGCTTGTAACTAAGAATATTATGTGGTGGAGCAATTAACTCAATTTTTGAAAAGCCAATAGTAGGCTGTCAAAAATTTCTACAGATTGGATTTGGTGTGGCCAATTTGAGACCTCCCAGATAAATTATAAGCTTCTTTATAAATGAAGTGGGAGAATAGAAAATATGAACAGAATCGTTTCTTCATTTTTTTTCTTTTCTCATTGTCAAAGTAGTACATTATCTCAAATTTTTAAGTGGTGTTTTTAACAGAGAAACAATTACATAATAATTCTTTAACAGATTGTCATAGGTTCAGAGAAAGGCAAGAGTTGAAGTGGAATGACTGATGCACAGGGCATAACTAGTTTGCCAGAGCTCTTGGCACTGTCGTGTTCATGACCAGCTGTCTGGAAAATGCATATTTCCTAGTAATACCTGGAAAAATAGTGTGGCCTGGTGGGAAAGACAAAGGAGACTTTTCCCTTTCTTTTAACACTCATGCCAATGATGCCAATAGACAACAAATGTCTATTTTAAGCAAAACATTGTGCTAGCAATTTGGAGAAACTCAAAGAAGTGAGATATCTGAATGCCCTTGAAGGAAACATATTCGTTCATTCATCTTTCAAATATTTATTACACTCGATTGTATTAGACACAATGTATACAAAGGTATACTAGGTATAGCCCTTGTCCTCTGAGGCTTATGGTAAATAAGTACCATCATACCCATGACTAGATGCCCGTGTGGCCTCGTGATATACAGGAGCCTATTAGATATATTTATTTACTTAGCAGGTTATTTATTTATTTTTGGTTAACATTTTAGACATGTACAACCAATTACCATAGCCGATGATTTTTTTTTAAATTGATATTCATTGCAATATCTCAAGTTTGCAGATTTAAGCAGTATATAATCAGCAAGTTATAAATAAACTCAGATTATACATCTGTGTTCCCAAAGGTGGCATGTATAAGTACATTAACTAAAAGCATGCATCTAAAATTATGACTAACCTCTTTTTAAAATGCAGAAATATAAAATTACACTTTTTTAAATAAAGAGATTATCTTTATACTTCAAAATCAAATTTGGCTTATATCAGAGATGGATGACAGCTATAGGATTGTGCTCTTCAAAGCCAATTACATAATTTTTTTTTTTTTTGTTACATGAACAATAGCAATTATAGTAAAGGAAATTACCCCCTGCATCTTAATTGCCAATCTGGCATTTAAGAAAGTTCTGCAAAAAGGTAGTGCAACTGAAAGGCTTCAAATTCCAAGTTAAAATCTGGTAGGCTCAGATTAAAATAGGGTATGTTGCAGGGGCGCCTGGGTGGCTCAGTCGCTTAAGCGTCCGACTTTGGCTCAGGTCATGATCTCACAGCTCATGATTCGAGCCCCGCGTCGGGTTCTGTGCTGACAGTTCAGAGTCTGGAGCCTGCTTCAGATTCTGTGTCTCCCTCTCTCTGCCCCTTCCCCACTCATGCTTTGTCTCTCTCTGTCTCTCAAAAATGAATAAACGTTAGAAAAAAATTAAAAAAAAAATAAAATAGGGTAGGGTATGTTGCAGATGAAAAAAGAAAGATACCATTGGTTTATTTTTAATGGAATCAAAAGTTGTTGACATTTCTTGGAAACTTGGAACTACCAAATTTCATTTCTCTAAGTATTTCTATTAGTTTTTCTTAGTGGTGCAAGTTATCACAAATAGCTTACAGAGTTATTCTCTACAAGGCACTTCTGTTTGCTGCTGTTCAGGAAGAAAAAACTGTTCTGCATTAACTTCACAATATATGTGTTTTTGCTATAAAATTTTATCATGGCAGATATCTAACAATTTTTTTTCACTAAATCAAAACAGTATAATATTTTTGTTCTAACAGTATTGCATTTAAAAAATGTTAATGTTACACACAAAGAACCATTATCTTATTTGGCTATTAGATACTGAGTTGGAAAAGCCTACAGTTCTTTTGCGTTTCCCCTTTACTCTCACACTACTGCCACACTCATAACACTTTTGATACTTCTGGTCACCAAATGTGTGGAAGTTTTCTGACACCAAGCAATTCTCCAGGACACCTGCTGGGTGTACTACAATTTAACTCTTCTGACACCTGGAGACAGAGTCAGAAGATAGTGTCAGATCCCACAGGTTAAAGCCTCAGTCCCACAACAGTGTTCTCACCCCACTTCAGATGTCAATCTCAAGTAATGGGTCCCCAGGTTACCCACAATTTCTGTCTGACGTGGCTACAAATCAATGGTCTCATGACCCACTTCTTAGATTCACAGAGCTGAGCAGCACACAGAACTCAGGGAAATACTCGTTACCAGTTTCTTAAAGGATATGGTCAAGGATACAGATAAACACCCATATGAAAAGATACATAGAGCAAGGTCTGGCAGGGTCCTGAGGACAGAAGCTTCTGTCCCCATGAAATTGGGGTGCGTCACCCTCCTACTACATGGATGTGTTCACCCACTTGGAAGCTCTCTGAAACCCTTCCTGCTGGGATTTTATAGAGGCTTCCCTCACATTGGCAGATAAATTCACTTAGGAATTTACAAGAGTTTTAGGAGCCCTGTGTCAGGACTGGAGATGAAAACCAAATACATGTGTCTTATTATGAATCACAATATCACAGATATAATTTAAATCTCTTACTAAGAGAGAAAGCATATGAACAGAATGCAGAATTTCTTAAAGTTTAAAGGTTGAAGAACTCCAAAGGGCAAAATCTAATCAAGTGGTTAGCAACTTTGAAAGAGGTTAAAGGCACTTAAGAATCTTAAGATCCAAGTCAAAATCTGGGCTTCTCCTCTTTCTAGGCATCGTCCCTTTGCTAAGTAACAACCTCCTTGAGCTTCAGTTCCTTCACGTGTCAGGTGGGGATCACTAACCACTTCTTAGGATTGTTGTGAAAATTAAATAATGAGTGTAAGGGGTCTGGCTTGTCGCAGGTAATTTAACACATATTTGTTCTGTATCTTTCTCTTCTCGAAGAGCTTAAGATCTAGTTGAGACTACAAGCTGTAAACCCAGGAAGGGATAAAGAAAAATCCAAGAGTTAAACCACAACTCACACGCACTGAGGTGGCTGGAGAAGATGATCTTTAATGTCCCTTCCAGCTCTAAGCATCGATTACTCTATGACAGCTGTATGAGAAGTGTCATGGGGCAGTGCATGATGAATCGGCAGTTGGGAAGTGCAGACAGTAAGTGCTGTGAGGTCGAAGAAGGGAGCATCTGCCCTGGGCTGGAATGGTTTTGGAAGACCATTAAAAAATTCTGAGCTGTCTCAGCTACAACAAAAGCCCAATTCAATTAGGAGAGCGACTGGCAAGAGTCTGATTATAATACAAATTCAAGCCCAGCTGAGGAGAATAATAAGAAACATAAAATACTGTAGAGAAAGAAGAAAGGAAAATGCAGTGTCAGCAATTTGGTTTCTGAAACACACAAAGAATATTAAGTAGCTATCACGCTTTTCATCCTTACAGTAGTCTTTTAAGGTGGACAAAGTATTCAGCCCTGCTGAGAATCTCCCATGAGTGAGGGATTTGTTAGAAATGTGTTCGGTTCCAAATAATAGAAAACCTGCCCAACATTGGCTTAAAAATAAAATGGTGGGTTTTTTCCCCCTAAATAGAAAGAACTTTAAGGGTGGACAGCCCAAGGTTGGTGCCACCTCAAGATAACAGTCAAGACACAGTTTGTCTCTAGCTCTCAGCCTCACCATCCTTAGCATGATGGCATATGCCCTTACTGCTTGTTGCCTTATGGCAGACGGCATCACATTTGCATTCCAGACCCGAAGCAGAGAGAAGGGCAAAGGAGCCAAGAGTGAGGGCAAATGGCATATCCATTGAGTCTGTGCCTTTTTATTAAGGAAGCTAGTTTTCCTGGAAGATTGCCCAATAGACTTCCCCTTCACCTGGTAACCAGAACTGTATCTCATGGTTGCTGCCAGTGGTAAGGACACTGGGGAGAAGAGGTTAGTCAGCCAACAATGTAGACAAAAGTGTTGAAGACTTGTGAAGAAAACTACTACAAGAGATAAAAGCAGGCAGTTGTTTTCCTTAAACAGAAAGCTTTACCCGATTTTTTATTTTATTTTTTATTTTTAATGTTTGTTTATTTTTGAGAGAGAGAGACAGAGTGCGAGTGGGGGAGGGACAGAAAGAGAGGGAGACAGAAATTGGAAGCAGGCTTCAGGCTCTGAGCTGTCAGCACAGAGCCTAAGTCGAGGCTCAAACTCACGAACCCCATAAACCATTTAAAAACTGTAATAATTGTAGATTCACGTGCAGGTGTAAGAAACAATGCAGAGAGATCTCCTGAACCCTTTAACCTTCCAAAACTATAAGTACAATATCACAGTCAGGATATTGGCTTGGAGATGGTCAAAATACAGAATATTTCCATCACTGCAAGTATCCTTCATGTTGTCCTTGTATAGCTACACCTACTTCCTTCCCTCCTGCCCTTCCGTTCATTCTTATTTTCTGGCAACCACTCATCTGTTCTCCAGCTCTCTAATTTTGTCATTTTGAGAATGTTACATAAATAGAAACATATGGCATATAACCTTTTGGAATTGGCTTTTTCACTCAGCATAATTCTCTGGAGAATCTGGAGGGTCACACTGAGTCACCCAGGTTGTTATTTGCACAACAGTTTGCTTCTTCTTATTGCTGAGTAGTATTTCAGGGTGTGGATGCAACACAGCGTATTCATTCATTTACTTGTTGAAAGATACCTGGGTTGTTTTGGCCATTGCAACAACAACAACAAAAAGCTGCTATATACATTTGTGTGCAGGTTTTTATGGGAACATAAAATTTAATTTCATCAGGATAACTGCCTAGTAGTACAATTGCTAGGTTGTATGGTAGTTGCATTTTTGGCTTTTAAAGAAACTGCTAAGTTGTTTTGTAGAGTGGCTATACTATTTTGCATTCCTACCATCAGTATGTGAGTCAGTCCAGGTTCTTTGCATCCTTGTTGGCATATGGTATTATCACTATTTTTTTTTTATTTTAGCCATTCTGATAGATGGGTAGTAATATCTCACCGTGGTTTTAATTTGCATACCCCTAATGATGTTAGACATCTTCATATCTGCTTGTTTGACTACTGAATATCTTCTTCAGTGAACTGTCTCTTCATGTTTTTTGCCCATTTTCTAATTGGATTGTTTTTTTTTACTTATATGTTTTGAGGGTTCTTTTAAATTTTTATTTATTATTTTAAAAGTTTATTTACTGGGGCGCCTGGGTGGCTCAGTCGGTTGGGTGTCCGACTTCAGCTCAGGTCATGATCTCACAGTCCATGAGTTCGAGCCCCGCATAGGGCTCTGTGCTGACAGCTCAGAGCCTGGAGTCTGCTTCGGATTCTGTGTCTCCCTCTCTCTCTGCCCCTCCCCTGCTCATGCTCTGTATCTCTCTGTCTCAAAAATAAATAAAAACATTAAAAGTTTATTTATTTATTTATTTATTTATTTATTTATTTATTTTAGTAATCTCTGCATCCAACACGGGGCTCGAACCCACGACCCTAAAATCAAGAATTGCACACTATTCTGACTGAGCCAGCCAGATGCCCCAGGAGTTCTTTTTATGTTCAAGATACTGGTGTTTAGGTGGATATGGTTTGAACATATTTTCTCCCACTCTGTAGTTTATCTTTTTGTCCTCTTAACAGGGTCTGTCACAGAGCAAGTTTTTAATTTTGATGATGTTCAACTTACCAATTTTTTCTTTTATATATCATGATTTTGTTGTTGAATATAAGAATTCTTTGCCTAGTCCTAGATCCGAAAGATTTTTTTTCTGAAATTAAAAAAAAACTTTCATAGTTTCATCTTGGGTCAGGTCATGATCTCACAGTTTGTGGGATCAAGCCCTGCATTGTGCTCTGCACTGACACTGTGGAGCCTGCTTGGAATTCTTTCTCTCCCTCTCTCTTTGCCCCTCCCCTGCTCATGCTCACTCATTCTCTCTCTCAAAATAAATAAACATTAAAAAAATAAAACATTCAGTCTATCTCCAACAAAGTTATATTATAGTCTAAACCACAAGAGATAAAAATCAATATTTATGTTTACATTAATTGGTTGAGAGAGAGATTTTATGGATTCTGATCTAAAAAAATTTTTTTAAATGAATTTATACATAATGAATCTAGAAAATGCACCTGTAACTTCTTAGGAGGTCATACTCTTCCAGCCCTTTTAGGAATTCCATTTTAAGGCCAAGGCCAAACACACAGAATCTAAGTTTATCAAATTACACCAAAGCTAAGATTTGAAAAAGGATAGATATCCTGAGCATAAGGACTATGGGATTAGAAAACCCATTTTTCCCAGATGAGATTTGAGGATTAAATAAAGAAGTGCAAAACGAGTTTCTTTCTGGTGTAATTTGCCCCTATTATCTCACTCTGAGACCAAGCTCATCCTAGGCTTGTAGCAGACAGATTTGACACAAAGTACTTACTTCTGACATCTGGAGATCTTATTATTGAGGGCGAGAAGTGTGAGGAGAGATGTAGGTACTTTCTGCCACATAAGTATTTCATTTATGAAAAGCCTGTGGCCTTTCCATGCTAACAAGAGAGGGGTCCATATGGAGGTGTTGTTCTAGGCCCCCATGTAACTTTAAGGAAAACTTGCACAATGTCCAGAGCCCTTGACGTCCTGCAAAGGGAGGAGGATGTCCTCTAATTCCTTGCAGCAGAACTCGCTTAGATGACACTAACATTGACTTCCAAACAGAACAGTACATCTACCGAAAAGAAAGTGATGGTGCATTACAAATCTAGAGAGATCTATGGGAAGCTTCTGCCGGCAGCTTGTTCCATTGTTGCCATCAAAAACCCGGCTAATGTCGGTATCATATTCTAGGAACACTGGCCACTGGGCTGTGCTCAACTCGACGGCTGCCACTGGAGCCCCTCCTACTGTGGGCCACTTCACTCCTGGAACCTTCACTAGCCAGGTCCAGGCTGCCTCCCGGGAACCGTGTCTTCTGCTGGTCACTGATTCAGGGCTGACCACCAGCCCCTCACAGAGGTGTCTTATGTTAACCTGCCTACCGTTGCTCTGTGTAACCCAGACTCTCCACGGCGCTGTGTGGACACTGCCATCCCACGCAACAGCAAGGGAGCTCACTCAGTGGGTCCGAGGCGGTGGATGCTGGCCTGGGAGGTTCTGCACACACTCCCGTGCACCATCTCCCATGAACACCCGTGGGAGGCCACACCTGACCTCTCCTTCCACAGAGATCCTGAAGAGACTGAGAAGGAAGAGCAGGCTGATGCTGAAAAGGCTGTGACCAAGGAGGGATTTCCAGGTGAATCGACTGCCCCGGGTCCCGAATTTACTGCTACTCAACCTGAGGTCTCAGGTGGTCTGAGACATGCGGGGTCCTCAGTGCCCGTCCAGCAGTTCCCTACTGAAGACTGGGGCTCTCAGCCACTGCTCAGGACTGGGCTGCAGCTCCCACTGCTCGGGCCCCTGAATGGGTGGGAACAACCCCTGAGGGATCCTAAGTTGCTCCGTCCACAGACTCTTAAACAGAAATGGAAATAAGGTTGATGGAAAATAAAGTTTCTTAAAAGAAAAAAAGAGGGGCGCCTGGGTGGCTCAGTCGGTTAAGCGGCCGACTTCGGCTCAGGTCATGATCTCGCGGTCTGTGGGTTCGAGCCCCGCGTCGGGCTCTGTGCTGACAGCTCAGAGCCTGGAGCCTGTTTCAGATTCTGTGTCTCCCTCTCTCTGACCCTCCCCTGTTCATGCTCTGTCTCTCTCTGTCTCAAAAATAAATAAAACGTTAAAAAGAAAAAAAGAAAAAAAAGAGCCTGTGAATAATAGATGACCTGATCCTCAGAAAGGCAGGCAGCCCAGTGTGGTGGTGAGGACATGGGTACAGTTTAATTAACCATAGTTCGGGTCCCGGTTCTGCCACTTACATGCTATAGAACTGTCAGCCAATTACATAATTTTTTGGGTTATCACCCTTATCTGCTCCACAAGAACAGGGACCAGTCGTGTTGTTCACTGTTGTATATCCAGTGCCTGACAAACCTGGCACTGTGGCATTTGGTGCCAAATCAAATAGGGTATTAAGGAAGTATATGGAGAAAGAAAAGACCAGCCCCTGACATTCAGAAGCTGGCCTGTGTACTCACAGGTAACCCACATTATTCTCCTGTTAGACATAAACAATTTCACACTGTACCAACCTCTGACAAGGTTACTTTGACACCACACTAAAATGAGACAAAGCAAAGCCACTGCATAATTTTGTATAACCATAGATAAATACAAGGTCGCTGTGCCACCCAGGAAAATACCAAATACCCCCTCTATTGGCCAAGATGAGTAACTGCTACTTCTTTACTAATTTCGGCTTTCTTTCTGCCTCTCTTTCTATACATAAGATTTGTTGAGATATCCATTTATAGAATTACCCCTGCTTTCTGACAGCATCCAATCTAGAGAAGACCTGCTTTCTTAGACCTTCTCTGAGGTTACCCAATGAAAGCCCAAATTCTATGATAGGTTTTTTTCTAACACACTCCTCCTGATACATTCCATGATTCCTCATGGTATGTTTGCATTCACTTCAGTGAAGAATAGACACAATGTATTTAACTACAGTTGTGTTCCTAGTGGTATTTGGCTTAAGGGAAATGACAATAGGAGTGGAAAAAATGGGGAGTTATGTTGTTTCTTCAGAGTTGTTGTGCATAACAAATGGATAAATAATTTACCAACACATATTTGGGGTCTGTTTTGCACCAGGCACTGTGCTAGGTGCAGGGAATCTGGAGAAGAACGAGACCAGATTGCTCTCCAGCAGTTGAATCTGTGGAACGTGCAGAATAGAAAATTTATGATCCAATTTCGTGTTGTTCACACTATTATAGAGCCATACACCTTCTATAAAGATGTTGTAGGACCACACACTAAGGAGAAATGTCTTTTTTAGACTTATAACCTACAGAAGTGTAAGATAATAAATTTGTGTTGTTTTAAGGCATAAAATTTGTGATAATTTATTGCAGCAGCAATAGGAAACTAATATAGTATACTTGAGCTTAATATTTAAGGTGGATTGTCCTAGGCATAAGCCAAGGTAGACTAGTTCCTGTAGGATCTGTCAGTTGGCCTGTATGGCTGCATGCTTGGGAATGTGACAGGGTATGTCTGGATTAGATCCTGAAGGGTCTTCTTTCTACACAGAGAAATTGGAAATTACCAGAAGGTTATCAGAGACCACTGGAGGATTAAAAGCAGGAGAGCGTGACAAAATCAGATTTGCATTTTAGAAGGATAGGTTGGAGTCTGGGAGTAAGGAGAAGGAATGGGAAAATACTTAAGTATCCTAGGCAAGAAATGAGAGGGTTTCTTTGATCACCTTCTATTAGATGACCTTGCTTAGTCCTTGAAATTGGGGTGAGAAGACAGAAAAAAATGTGCTCTTCAAATATTTGAGATTCTGTCATGAAAAACTGGTTAGCCATGGTCTGTGCAGTTCTAAGATCAAGGTATAAAGTCATAAGGAGATATGAAGTGCGCTATCAGGAAGCACATTCTAATAGTGGACTAAAACTATCAGATTTCTTCACAAATAATTGTGTCTTACGTTTCTTTCTTTCATCTATTCAACAAGTCTGCATTTGAGTATTCAGGATGTAGCAGGCATTAGGCATATGATGATGAACAAAGAGACACTGCCCTCGATGTAGTTTAATTTGTGTGTTGTGGTACTGTTTACATACAACTTTTATATAATCATTTATATAATCATGAAGCAAGCAAGCTCCCAATGAGGATATCTGAAAAGTGATTTATATACAAGGGCGAGGTTAGCGTGGAGTGAACTCTGGCCAGGGAAAATCGGGAAAGATAATAACCCAATAGAGGAGTTGTAAAGTCTATGTAAGTACCACCCACTATTGCAGGAGAGAGGCCGAGCCTTCTCTCCCCACTCCTTCCCGCTTGCCCCGCCTCTGGGCCCCGTCCCCACCGCAGGCTCGCCTGTGCCCTCCCCTTCCTCCGCCCCCACCCGCCCCTTTAACTCCTCGTTCTCGGTCCACGGGATTTCGAGCTCTTGTCTCGCGAGACTCTCGTCGTGCTGGCGTTGGCTGTGTGGCAGCCTGGAGGTGTCACCTGGAGGTGACAGGGGCTGTTTTGTCGCAGATTTCCCGCAAAACTGGGTCTGTCCCAGAGGCGTTAAGTAGGTTCTGGGCGGAGACCCGGCTTAGCGGTCGCGCGGGGTCCCTGAGGAGAGGGTGGGGCGGATTCCCTGATTTCCGGCCGGCCTCAGGCCGCGTGCGTGCCGCGTGTGCGCTGCCCGCCGGGAGCCCGCGTGAGGTTCCACCCGCCGTGTGCGGGGTCCGGGTGGGTGGGCCGCGGCGCCGTGACACCAACGGCGATTTCTGCGGCGCGGGGCTGAGGCCCGGTCGCTGCAGGTTTGAGGGTGAGGGTGGGGGTGGGGGTGGCGGCCCCGGCCCCCTGAGCGCCCTTCTCCTCCCGCGGGAGTTGGCGCCGTGGTGATGCTTGCGGTCAGTAGCCGAGTTTAATGGCTCAGGGAAACTCTGGAATTCTGGAATTTCTTTGGTTCTGATATTAAAAGGAAGTGACTTCTTACAAAGTAGCTAGATGGAATTGGTTATTTGCTGCTTTACGAGGCTTGTCTGACTTATTCAGAGAAAGAGAAGGAAAGAGAAGGAAGATTTGTATAGAGGTGAATAGGCAAGTGACTTAAATCCCACGATTCATTCTCTCTCTTGAAATCAAGGGATACAGAAACATGGAGTATATGACGGAATCCGCCGACCGCACCCCTGCACACATGTGAGTCCTATTCCTTTTTCCCCATCCCCCTTGCATTTAAAGATGCTGAAGTGAGTCTTTGAAACTCACTACCTGGGAGGGAAGCTTTTCGTGTGTTTGTTTTTTGAGATGGAATTCTTTGTCTTAAGTGGGGAAAGTGGAAAGCTTTATTTCTTGAGAAAATGGAATTCAGTTTTAGTTGGAAAGTTTGTCGTAGCAAAATACTTGCTTTAAGAGTATTAAAATAAAATTAAAATAGTTGCTTTAAGAGTATTAAAATATTCACTATACATTCTTCTGGATGTCCATGTGATAGCCATTAGCCACATGTGGCTATTTAAATGTAAAGAAACTAAGATGAAAAATTAAATATGAAGTTCTTCAATCATACTAGGCATGTTTCAGGTCCTCAGGAGCCACATGTGCCTGGTGACTACTATATTTGAACATTACGGGTTATAGAACATTTCTTTGGGACAGCATCAATGATTCCTAAACATTTTCTGTCCCCAATACACCTGGAGTTAAGACCCCCGTCCATTTTACCGCATCACTAGACATGAGTCTCTCTCCGTCCTTTGAAAAATTTTCTGTTCTGGGTAAATGTTTACATTTTGGTAGTCCTATACTGGCACCTTTAAAAAAAATGCCTTTGGACTATAAAGCTGTCTGATGATTACTATTAGAAATAATTTACACTCTCTAGACCTTCTGAACATCACCATAGTTTGAGGATTTTTGAAGTTCTAGCCATTCTTGTTTTTTTGGTGCAGTATTCCAAGGTGATGCTTTATAGCAACTTTGAAGATTGCTCTGCAAGTTTTTTTTTTTTTTTTCTTTTTTTAACGTAGAGATAATATGGCCTAACTTGGAAGGCTTTTGTTTGATAGCCTTTATCAAGGCATCAAATGCATTTATGAAACCTAACATGAAAAATTTATGCTGTATTTATTTATTTAAGCTTGTGCTGCGAGTGTGGTGTCCCAATCAGTCCAAATCCTGCCAATATTTGTGTGGCCTGTTTGCGAAGTAAAGTAGACATCAGCCAAGGCATTCCGAAGCAGGTCTGTGTGTCTTTCTGCAAGCAATGTCAAAGGTATGGTGTAGTACTTATTTTGTCCTACTTGAAGTTGAGATTTGTAGATAGGAGAGCCACTGGCATATGCTGAGATGACACCAACATACATAGAATAAAGTGCATGTAATTGACATTTAATTTTTACTTATGTTGGTGTTGCCAAAGATTTTAGGATTTGCAATTTTGTAATGTGCTTTCCTGGTTTGCCCTGCTAATCTGGTAAAGTTAGTGGAAAGGTGCTTGGCTGTTTTTTTTAAATTTTTTTCCTTGTAAGAGATTAATAGGTTTGCTGTATACAGTGAACAGATATGAGTTGATGTTCATAAGGGTAAGTGAAAGAGATTACTAAGGACATACTGTTGTTATTATCATGAGGTTTTTTTTTTTTTTTTCATTTTAGTTACCAGATGCTATGTATGACAAAAACCCTCCTAAGTTTTAATGTTTTAAGTATTTGAGCAAAGTGTTTTAAAAATTTATTAAAATTCCCATGTAACTAAATGACTGTAGTAAGCTATCAAGTAACACAAAACTGCCCAGTGACACTGCCCATATAAAACTAATTGCCTGTGATTTCCCAAATGGGTTAGGGATGGGGGAGGTGGCTCATGAATCCCTTTGGGAATTTGAAAACTGTCTTTCCAGAAAAATACTTAAAATTTACATATGTACAAAAACATGAAATTTTTCTGTACTATTTTAGGGAGTTTATAGTTTGCAAGTTTGGCGAGTATGAGGCTTGATCATTTACAGATACTTGCTATTGAAAGCATGGTGGAGTGGAAAAAGCCTGAGACAAAGAATCAGGAGACCTAGTTTGTCTTGGATTTCTCACAAATGAGCTTTTTGAAACTCTGCCAATTAACCTCTCTAAACCTTAATTTTGTCATCAGAATGAAAGGCTTTATTAATTGATATATGAAGCCCTTTGACTCCAGAAGCATGCTTATTACAAATGGACTTGTATAAGGTTTTGGAATGAACCTTTAAAGGTGAAAATCAGAATATGCACTTAAGTATGGCAAAAACAAGCATTCACGTAACATATTTAGAAGTATTATGTATTTAACAAATACTTATTGAGTGTTTACTATGTGTTTGGCACTCTCCTAAGTCCTGAGCAGACTGGGCTAAAAATCTTAAAGCATGTGCACAAAGGATTTAAGGTTTAATTTAATTAGGTTTTATTTAAGATTTAATAACAAGTTTTACAATTTCACATTTGGGAATGGACTTGAAATACATGAAAAGTCTGAACTACTGTTGATACATAGTATGAGGTGCTAATTTATCTTTTTTGTGTGTGAGAAATTAGCAGTTCTCAAGCATCTTAGATGCTTATTATAAACCATTCTAATACCATTTTAAGATGATTTCTTACCTGTTTTTCAGAGTGTAGCTTCAGAGAACTTTTAGGCATTTTTCAGTCCTCACTGGAATTCTTTGCTGGTGCTTGAAGTATTAAGACCTCTTTAATAGATTATTTGAGACTGGCTTTCTCAAATATACTTAGGATTTCACATTTTAAACTGAAGCTACTGATCTAATTGAAAGTTTTCTGGAACTGTTAAATATATTTGGGTTAAGTGCTTCATATCAACCTTGGGTATTATTATATCTTACTAATAATCAGTGGATTGTCTGCAGATTCACATTGAAATTTTTGTCTTTCCTGAGAAATGCTGGGTTTCAGTGTATTTTCTTTCTCAGATATTTCCAGCCACCAGGAACTTGGATACAGTGTGCATTAGAATCCAGGGAACTTCTTGCTTTGTGTTTGAAAAAAATCAAAGGCCCTCTGAGTAAGGTAGGTCAGTTAGTTAAATTGGTTTTTGTAGGCATGTGTTACTGTTTTTATATTTTAATCTCTTATTTTCAGAAAATCCTACCAGTAGGTTTTCCAAAAATAACTTAAATGTTACTGTTGGTAAGCACCCTACTACAAAACTGTGTCCATTTTTAAAGTTATATATATTCTTTTTTTATGGAAATGAAAATCTTTTTGCTTTAAAAGACTTAATGTGAAATGTGTTTTTTTCATTCATTATTTATCGCCAGCCTCTTATGTGCAGTAGTTTTTTCTGAAAATATTTATATAAAGGCATTGCTGGGGTCCCTGGGTGGCCCAGTCAGTTAAGTGTCTGACTCTCGATTTCCGCTCAGGTCGTGATCTCGTGATTATGAAATTGAGTCTTGCAGCAGGCTCTGCGCTAAGCATGCAGCCTGCTTAAGGTTCTCTGTCTGCTACTTACCTGCTCGTGCATGCACACTCTGTCTCTTTCACCTCTTTCTCTCAAATAAAAAATAAAACATTAGGGGCGCCTGAGTGGCTCAGTCGGTTAAGCATCTGACTTCGGCTCAGGTCATGATCTCACGGTCCGTGAGTTCGAGCCCCGCGTCGGGCTCTGTGCTGACAGCTCAGAGCCTGGAGCCTGTTTCAGAATCTGTGTCTCCCTCTCTCTCTGCCCCTCCCCCCGTTCATGCTCTGTCTTTCTGTCTCAAAAAATAAATAAACGTTAAAAAAATAAATAGATAAAAAATAAATAAAACATTAAAAAATATACCATTGCTAAACATAATTTAGGAGATTATAGTATTAGGGCTATGGTATTCAGTTTCTTTTTATTTTCATTATTGCTCTAGAAAGAAAATATTTATGCCTGTTATTTAAAGTGAGTGCATCATTGTCTCCAAAAAAACAAACAGGATTTTAGTCCAGTTTACCTCTCTCTCTGCATAACACTTTCAGCCTTCTTTGTGTTAAACTTTGATACCAGGTATATTTTTAATTGAAATGGATTCGGTTTGAAAGTCTTCAGATTCTATTTTATTTTATTTTTATTTGAGAGAGAGAGAGAGAGTCTTGAGAGAGAGAGAGAGAGAGAGAGAATGAGAGAATCTCAAGCAGGTTCTACGCTCAGCACAGAGCCCAATGGGCTTGATCCCATGATTCTGGAATTGTGACCTGAGCTGAAATCCAGTTGGATGCTCATCTGACTGAGCCACTCAGGCACCCCTTCAAATTCTCTTTTAAGCTCTGATAAAATAACATGAAATAGTTCTTTGAAATTTTTTCTTTGTTTTATTTTTTTTCATCCCTGGAGTTTCCGTTAGTCAAATGTTGTCCCTATTGGCTTAAAAGTTTGTCTTTTTCTCCTTGGGATGTTTTTAATCTTTTTGTCTTTTTTTCTGAGTGATTTCCTTTGCTTTATCTTCCAGTCTCTGTATTGATTTTTGTTGTTCCAGCAGTGATATTTTTAAGTTCCAGAATCTTTACCAAAGTCTTAATGTTTTTGATGCATTCTGTTCTTTTAAAAAGAATTTTTTTAAAAATTTTTCTTTAAACTTTTTAAAAATTTGCGTATAAGTTGACACACAATGTTACATTAGTTTCAGGTGTACAGCATACTGATTTGACATCTTTATATGTTACGCTGTGCTCACCACAAGTGTAGCTACCATCTGTTACCTTACAACAGTAATACAATATAATCAACTATATTATCTGTATTGTACCTTTTATCCGCACAACTCATTCCGTAACTGGAAGCTGTGTCTTCCACTACCCTTTCTCCATTTTGCTTGCCCCCACAGTCCCCTTCCTTCTGGCAACCATCAGTTTGTTCTCTGTATTTATAGGTCTCATTCTGCTTTTTGTTTGTTCACTTGTTTTTTTAGATTCCACATATGAATGATACCATGTGGTATTTGTCTTTCTCAGTCTGACTTCTTTTTTTTTTCTGACTTATTTCACTTAGCTTAATGTTCTCTAGGTCTATCCATGTTGCTGTAGATGGCAAGATACCATCCTTTTTTTTAATACTTATTTTTATTTATTTTGAGAGAGAGGGAGAGAGAGAATCCCAAGCAGGATCCACGCTGCCAGCACAGAGCCTGATGCGGGGCTTGAACCCACAAATCGTGAGATCATGACCTGAGCCGAAAACAAGAGTCGGATACTTATCTGACTGAGCTACCCAGGTGCCCCAAGATATCATTCTTTTTTGGCTGTGTAATATTCCATTCTCTATATACCACATCTTTTTTATTCATTCATCTACTGAGGGACACTTAGGTTCCTTCTGTATCTTGGCTCTGACAAGTCATGCTGTAGTAAACATAGGACTGCATATATCTTTTTCAGTTAGTATTTTTTTTTCCTTTGGGTAAATAGTAGTGGTGTTATTGGATCATATGGTATTTCTGTTTGTTTGGTTTTTTTTTAGATTTTTTTTAAGTTTATTCATTTCGAGAGAGACAGTGGGGGGAAGGGCAGAGAGAGAGAGGATCCCAAGCAGGCTCTACACTGTCAGCGCAGAGCCCGATGCAGGGTTCAAACCCACGAAACGTGAGATCATGACCTGAGCTGAAACCAAGAGTTGGTGGCGCAACCAACTGAGCCACCCAGGTTCCCCTGGTATTTCTATTTTTAATTTTTTGAGGAACTTCCATACTGTTTCCCACAGTGGCTGTACCAATTTACATTCCTACCAATAGCAATGCATTTTGTTGAATTTTTCTGAAGGTTTGATAATTTTTTTTCAAAAATTTCCTTCTGTTCTCCTAATTTGGCTCCGGAGTCAGTTTTTTGTGTAACTTGGTCTCACTTTTGTACTTCTCACTTTCAGACTTTTGTCAAATGTCTGATGAGCCTTAATAATTCTTTAGTTCATTCAGCAGTGTTTATTAAGTGTCAGCTCTGTGCCAGTCTGCTTTTGGTCTTGGGGATATAGCAGAGACAAAATGTCTGTCTTAGGGAACTTTTATTCTATGTTTTTTTTTTTTTTTGTTTTTTTTTTAAGTAGACCCCATGCTCAGGGTGGGGCTTGAACTCAACTACCTGATCCTGAGATCAAGAATTGGACGTTCTACTGACAAAGCCACCCAGGCGACCCTAGGGAACATTCATTCTAGTTGGAAGAGAGGGTGTGGAGTAGGCACTGAACAAAATAAGTCGGTATATTATATGGTATATTAAAAGGTCTAAATTCTGTGGGAGGAAAAACCAGGAAGGGGCTAAGAACTACACAGGGAAGAGTTGTAATTTAAGCTAGAGCAGTTGGCATTGTATGTCATCTATATTCAAACAAGTGAAATAGAGTGGTTAGGTAATGCCTCACTGATAAGGTGACATTTGAGTAAACCTTAAAAGCAGTATGAGAGGGAGCTGTGCAGGAATCTGGAGAAGAGACTTAATGGGTAGAGAAAACAAGTAGAGGCAGGAGCATCCCTGTGTGGAGAGAGTGGAGTGAGGAGGGGAAAAGTAGTGTGGGATGAAAACAGCAATCATGGAAAGTCATGGAAGGTCAGGTTTTTACTCTGAATGTAACGGGTAGAGTAGGTATAGTGTAGAGTAGTAGCAAGATGAATGATTTATGTTTTAGCAGGATCCTTTGCCATTGTGTTTAGAATGCATGTGAAGGAGGTGGGGGTGAAGGTAGAAGTAGGGACCTATGGGGAGTGATTGTAGTAATCATAAGTAATGGTGGTATTTGGGTCAGTAGTAGAGGTGGTAAGAAATGGACGGTTTCTGCATCTACTTTGAAGGTAGTCAGTAGGATTTACTTATGAAGCTGGATGTGTGTATGTGATAGATGAGTATAAGTATGATTTGACATCCATGATTCTTGAGCAACCAGAAGGAGGGAGTTGCTGTTAGTAGGTAGTGAAGACTTCAAAAGGAGCAGGTCAGGGTGGGAGAGATTAGAGCTATCTCATAGTGGTACTTAGATGTCCATTAAACATGGAAGTAGAAATAGTAGGCAGCTGGATAAATCAGCAGGGGAGTGGTCCAGACTGGAGGTAATGAATTTGGGATATAGATGCTATTTACAGCTGTGAACTTGAATATTTCCTAGGGAGTTTGGCTAGAGAAGGGAAGCAATTTGAGGACTGAATTCTGGGATCTTTTACTGATAAAAGCTTGGGAAGATGACAAATCAAAGGACACTGAAAAGGAGTTGCTAGATGAAATAGATGAAAAATTAGGTGAGTGTAGTGTCTTGGAACACAAGGGAAGTATTTTACAAAGGAAGTGATTGTGTAATTTACAGCTAATGGGTCAAGTCATGAATTCTGTAGATTTAGCAATGTGAAGATTACTAATGACTTTAATGAGCAATTTATGTGTAGTGGTGGAGATAAAAGACCTGATTTGAATGGAAATGAGAGAACAGGACAGGAATTGGAGGTGACAAGTATAGGTAATTCTTTTTTTCCTTTTTTTTTTTTTTTTGAGATTTGCTCTAAAGGGAAACAAATGGGGCAATGGGTAGAGGGAAATAAGGGGAAGGGACCCATTTCTCAAGATGTGAGATGTTGTAGTTATATTTGTAAGTTATCTAGGAGTTGTAGAGTACAGAGGGAACAGTTTGCACAGAGACAGAATAATTGCCTGGGGCATGCCCTTGAAGAGTGGAAAAGAGATAGTATATAACATACTTGTGGAAGAATATCAACAAATATTTGGCACTTACTCTCTCCCAGGCACCATTTTGGGAACCTGGAATATTTTTGTGGAACAAAACAAGTATCTCTGCTCTCTAATGGTGCATTCTTAAGGTTGGTCTTGATAGGAGCAAGGACAGTTCATCTGTGGTAACAGGAGAGAATGTATTGGTAAGTGGGAACTTCTGGAAAATCTTCTGATTACTTTTCTAATTGAGAAATGAAGTCTGGGCAGTAGTTATGAGTGAAAAACTATTAGATGTTTGAGGGTGGAGGAGAAGTTGTGAAATAGTCCTCCAGTGAGTGGGAGAGAGAGAATGTACTAGAATGATGTTGTATGGTTACAAAGATTACTGTTAAAAATTTAAAGACTAGCATGATGTGTATTTCTTTCTGTAACCCCATCAGTTGTACAGGTTAGGCATAGAGCAGGCAGTGTACTGAATTTAACAAAGATTGTGATTTAGCCGGATGACTAAGGTAAAGTGAGAGAGGGACCAAGGGAATTGAGTGTATGCATGGGAATGGTTTTGATGATTGATCTTGAAATTAAGCTAGGATATGATGGAAGTGAGTAGATAGAGAGGTATGAGAGATAGTGAAAAGGTGGTAGGGTGAATAGATCGTGGGTTGCAATAGGTTGCAGGGGTTTTAGTGCCCAGGAGCTAGAGCAAATGAGCTGGAAAGATAAGAGGTGGGAGACAGGATGTTTGGAGTTGAGATTTTGGAGAGGTTTCAGTTATTGGTAAAACTTACTGGTAAAAGGATATGAATAGCTGAGATAGAAGGAGGACGAGATCTTGTAAGAGGAACTCAAAGAAGGGAGATGCTAGGGTATTGTAAGGATATTGAAATCACTAAGTACTAATATTGTTGGAAACAGCAGCAGTGAGCCAGGAGCTAAAGTCTTTGAGAAATGAGAGGGGTGACCCAGGGGTTAACAGATGACTATAACAGAGTGGGTAGCATAGCCTTCAGATTCAAAACTGGGTGTGTTTAAGGAGGAGGCAGGGAGGTGGTTTGGAATTAGCAGTTAAGAGCAAGAAGGACACCTGTCTAGCTCTTGGTCCAGTGATAGGAATTAAAACAGAACAATTAGTCCTTAATTAGCTTTAGGGGAGCATTCTATGTAACGAGATCTAGAAGGTGAAGGGAATGTTTAGCAAAAAGATTGAGCATTTAGGAGGCTTTGTTGTGTTAGTGAATGTTGAGTTCCAGAGGGCGCTGTGAAAGGGTTTCAGAATTTTTGGAGGAGTGTTAGATGGGACAGAATAGGGAATATGTGTAATTGGAGTGTGGGAGATGAGGGGTGACTGAAATGTTTGGGGATGTTGTAAAGAAGAATAAAGGGCCCAGTTAAGTTGATCAGTTCTGACTGTCTGAGGACGGATAGTGTGGTGAGGCTGTGTTAGGAAATGTTGAAGTAGGTGTCAAGGGTCTTCTCTCCATTCCTGTGGATGAGGTTGGAAGCTGAGGGAAGGGCAGTCTTAGAGCCTTTGGGCTGCCTTCTTGACCCTTGCAGATGGAGACTGAGGGAATTAAACACTGCCTGTCACCCTCTTGTACCTGGGTTTTGCTTTAGGGGAACCAGTCATGTGAGGAGGGTTTTACTCTGGAGTGCTGCATCTACACTAGCACGTCTAGTTCTCATCAGACAAGAGTTGACAAAATCATCATCTGCCCACCGATGTCTCCCAAATCTGTTCTCTCCAGCTCAGTTTTCTCCATAGAGCTCCAAATCAAATATATATCTTATTTTCCTCTGAACAATTTCATTTGGGTGTATCATACATAAACCCTCTTAAATGTCTGAAACCAAAAATAGTATCTTCTCTCCATCAAATCTGTCCTTTGTTTCAGAAAAATAGTTATTACCTGGATGCCCAAGCTGGATACTTGAGCATCATTTTAGAATCTGTTCTTTTCATCCTTCCCATATACAGTATCACTCAATCCTGTAAATCTTATCTCCTAAATAACTCTTGGGTCTTTCTGCTTCTTTTATTTCCAGCACTTCTTAGTTCAGGTCACCTGCACTTTCTGCCCAAGTTATTGAAACAGCCTCCATTTTTGTTCCAATCCTCTTCTTCCTTGAAACACCCATTTTAGCCATATTGAGCTACATTCAGTTCTTTACATACAGCAAACTTTTTTGGCCTCTGCTGATTTAGCGGTAAGTTACCATTGTGGATTCAGTATTCAATATGAGACTCCCTTTAATGAATTTTTTAAAAAACCAATGTATTTAATGTAGAGAGAATAATCCAACTAGAAACTTGTTCGTGAGATTTCTTGTAAATGATGAAGTCATTAGATCGTCCTTTTATTTGCTCTTTTTGTTGGCCATACCTCTAATGATAATTTTTTTTTTTTTTTACTGATGATGTTGAGTAGTGATGCCAATGAGATTCCTTAAACATCTTATGAAATCTATTAATGAGTTCTTTCATCTTTTTTCTCTGGTGGGAATTTAGGTTTCTTTTTGTTTGTGTTTTTTTTTGAAGGTACGGCTTGTAGATGCAGGTTTTGTTTGGACTGAGCCCCATTCTAAGAGACTTAAAGTTAAACTGACTATTCAGAAAGAGGTAAGCTATACAAAGTTTCTCAGCATGTCTAAATTGTAGGTAGTGAAAATGAGGAGATATTGGTAAGTTACCTTATGGCTTGAATAGCTTAAAAGGGAAAGAGTAATCTTAATTTTAACTTTTGTTTTCTTTTGGGTCATCTGCACAGATGATCAGGTTGCTAGTAAGACCAGCTATTGCTAATGATTAGTGGGCTAAAGTAATTTTTAAAAGTTAGGAAAAAGATTGAAGTAAAAGCATGAGCTAAGACAGTGTTTCTCAAACTTGGCTAATCATCACAGTAATTCACATTAAGTGAATCCAACTGGATCCGTCTGGATGTGACACCCAGAAATCTATGTTTAAAAACTTCCCAGGTGATTTCTGGTGATTGACCATGTTTGGTAACAATTTAAGTAAGGAATGTTTGTTTTTTTGAGAGTTTTCTTTGTCTTATTTTTTTCTTCTAAGGATGAATTCTGCGCGTGCGCGCACACACACAAATACACACACACAAGTATATAGATACATAGATTCTTCAAAGACTATCTTCACAGCCACTTTAAAAGTAAATATGAAATGCGAATTTAATCCTATGAATTAAATTTACGTGTTTTTCTTAATACTATAACTTATTTTTATAGTTTTTTAATTGGTTTATTATTGATGTCCTCAAAGCATTCATGGAAAAAGACTTTAAGTTAAATAGTAACTTTGTTTTTTAAGTTTATTTTTTTAAATTTATTTTGAGAGACAGATAGTGAGCAACCAGGAGAGGAGCAGAGAGAGAGGGAGACAGAATCCCAAGGGGGTTCTGCACTGACAGTGGGGCTCAAACTCACAGTCAGATCATGACCTGAGCTGAAATCAAGAGTTGGACATTTAGCCAACTGAGCCACCCAGGCTCCCCACAGTAACTTTAAATGTTAAAGTTCTTAAATTTGAAATATTATTTTCTTTTAAGAAAAATGTTACTAAATAAAAAGGAAAGAATGAAGGAGTGATTTTTTTTTTTTTTTTCCCCTTACCAGGTAATGAATGGTGCTATCCTTCAGCAAGTGTTTGTGGTGGATTATGTTGTTCAGCCTCAGATGTGTGGAGATTGCCACAGAGTAGAAGCTAAAGATTTCTGGAAGGCTGTGGTTCAAGTGAGGCAAAAGGTATTGACAGAAAGATGATGAGTGAATCCTTCATCTTGTATTTTATCTTTGTCAGTTATGAACAGTTAGTAAAATCTCCTTTTTCTTTCCAAATCCTCAGGCACCAGGGATGGTCTAGGTTTCTGCAACATTCATCTTTAAAAATAGGTCACTATCACATTTAAGATCATCTTTAGAGGTTGTTTTGTTTTAAAAATCAGTGTGCTATATCTATAGATGGTTTTTTTGTTTGTTTGCATTTCATCTATTAATCTAATAATGCATTTATGTTTAGACTTTGCACAAAAAAACCTTCTACTATCTGGAACAGTTGATTTTGAAATATGGAATGCATCAGAATACACTTCGTATCAAAGAAATTCATGGTGAGTTAAAATTTGAAAACATTTGAAATGATTTCAAAATTTATTTCAACTAATGTAAGAAGTCTTCTCTTTATTGACAATGGCTAGAATAGTACTGTCCAAAAGAATAGTTTCTTCTGTTAGGAAGGAAAAAAAGTCTTAGTTCTTTATCTGCATTGTCCATTATGGTAGCCACTAGCTGTATATGGCTATTGAATACTTGAAATGTATCTGGTGCAACTGAGGAACTAAATTCTTAATTTTTTTTCTATTTTAATTTAAATTTACACTAAGTAGCTACCAGATGAGTAAGCCAGTAGCTGCATTAATATAATATAAAGTGCTATGATGGAAAATTCATCGAGGTCTTGTTTTATGCAGAGATCGATTTCTGTTTGGAAAAAAATTATTTTTGAGATTTGTAAGTTCTTTTGTAGTATTTTTTAAATGTTTATTTTTGAGAGAGAGAGAGAAAGAGCATGAGTGCACGCACACAAGCAGGGGAGGGGCAGAAAGAAAGAGGGAGACATAATTCAAAGCAGGCTCCAGGCTCTGAGCTGTCAGCACAGAGCCGGACGCGGGGCTTGAACCCATCCATGAGCTGCTAGATCGTGACCCGAGTCAAAGTTGGATACTTAACCAACTGAGCAACCCAGATGCCCCTGTAATATTTTTGTTTTTGATATACAAATTATATATTTAGATTTCTTAAAGGTGGAATTTAAAATTTTTTGTATGATTTCATAATGGCTCCTTAGAGTATGTTCTGTCTTAGCACTTTTTGTTGATATAGTATACATATTAGATGATGGATAAATATTTCCCTGATTGATAGTAGAAAACATAAATATTCTTAAACAGACTCTTGAAGTTTCTTGCTAAAGGTTAATATTTGTTTGCTATTGGTGAACATGTACGTATATTGTTTTCCTAGTCTCTAAAGTATAGGCTTAGAGATATCTGTTCTTGAAGGAATGACCAAATTCTTGTATCGTACTCCTTATTTTTGAGTTCCACTGTTACTAACTGATGTGTTGCTTATATCTTGTATGTCTTGGGAAAGTACTTTTGAGAAGTGTGGTCTTGGGTCCTTACATTGGGGAGAGAATATATGTAGTGATGTCACCTGGAGAACATCTTTTAAGCTTTGTGTCTGACCTGAATGCTTTACCAGTAGACATAAGGTTAATAGTCTAAATTGGTAAAACACAATTTAATGAATACTTAAAGTATTCTTAAGGAATTCTTAAGGTATACTTAAGGTAAGGTCCCTTCTTGTCTGTGTAACATAGTGCCTGGTTGTTTGTGGCTAGTCACCGGGCAAAAATACATCATTGTTTTGAGTAACTTGGTTTTGAGTAACTTTTTTGGGGACGAGGAGATCCAAATATTCTAGCTAAGAAAGCAAAACACTATTATTTCTCATCACCCTGACAGATATGTACTCACAGAATTGTTTTGTAGCAAAAGACTTGGATAAGTTCTGGGTCATAGTTTTTTTTTTTTTAATGTTTATTTTTGAGAGAGAGAGTGAGAGCATGAGCAGGGGGAGGGCCAGAGAGAGGGAAACACAGAATCAGAAGCAAGCTCCAGGCTCTGAGCTGTCAGCACAGAGCCTGACGTGCGGCTCGAACCACGGACTGTGAGAACATGACCTTAGCCGAAGTCAGACGCCCAACCGACTAAGCCACTCAGGCGCCCCAGTTCTGGGTCATACTTTTGCACTCATTTTCAAAACCCAAATATTGCAAATTTAACAGCCCTTTGTTCATCCAGAGGATTTAATCTGTTTTTTCCCCCTACTAGTTCTTGATTTGATTTAAATAAATTTTTTGAATGTGGTTTATTTGTAACTTTGTTTTTAAAATCATCATAATATTAAAAATTCAGAGATAAAAATATCTATGAATAAAAGACCTCTATGTTCCATTTATCCCTTTGTTATCCCCAGTGTTAGTCCCTTAAAACAAGATCATATAATAATGTGTTCTGTATGTAAATTGTGGTAGCATTTGTTTCCCCTTATGGGGGATCATTCTATAATATTCTGTGACCTGCCATCTTAATGTATTTGGAAACCTTGCTATGTCTTTGAACGTGGTTCTATTTCATTATTTTTAATCACTCTGTGTGTGTGTGTATATATATATTTGTTAATCCTTGTATAATTAGTTATATCTTATTGGTCCACAAGATATTCCATTTTTTGCTGCTACAAATGGCACTGTATTAAATATCCTAATGTTTGTGCATATTTGGTGGGTTTTCTGTGAGATTGAGTTCAAGAATTGAAATGATAGGGGGTACCTGGGTGGCTCAGTCAGTTAAACATCCAACTTCAGCTCAGATCACTATCACATGGGTTTGAGCCCCACCGTTGGGCTTTGTGCTGACAGCTCAGCGTCTGGAGCCTGCTTCAGTTCCTGTGTCTCCCTCTCCCTCTGCCCCTTCCCTGCCTGCACTCTGTCTCTCTCCTCTCTCTCAAAAATAAATAAAACCTTAAAAAAAATTAAAAAAAAGAAATGACTAGGCAGGAGTATGCAATTACTAAATTTTTACATGTACTGCTAGATTGTCTTCAGAATAGTGCCAGTTTAGTCTCAGCACTTGCCAACACTATCAAATTGGTCTTTGTAATTTTTGCTGTTCTAGTAGGTAAAATAATGGTATCTTGTTTTAATTTGCATTTCCTTGATTACTAATGAGGGTTAATATTTTTATATATGTGTTAGCCATTTATGTTTATCTTTCGCTTCTTATGTGAATTGTCTTTTTTCCTCATTAATTTTGTGTCTTATTCTGGATATTAATCCCATTGTATGTATGTGTATATTATGTATGTATGTTTAGAGAGAGCTAGTGTGCATTTGAATGTGAGCCTAAGAGAGCAGATACTTTTTTGCATTGTCACATGCCTTTTATCATTTAAATTTTTTATTTTTTAGTTATAGAGCTCTGGCTTATAAATTTTGTGCCTGACATAGGAAAGCTTTGTATACTCCCACAGTTATATTTTTAAAAGTAAATTATTTGGGGGGATTTTTAATGTTAACCAGTTAGAGTTTTTCCTAAGTTAATCTATCCTTTCCCACTGATTTGAAATATCTCCTTTCTTGAATACACTTTTTAAAGTTTTGTTTTAATTACTCATTTCTTCTACTTAAAATTTTTTAAATTGAGATATAATTGACATGTAACATAGTAGTTTCAGATGTACATCATAATGATTTGATGTTTGTATATATGGCTAAATGATCACCACAGTAAGTCTAGTTAATTTTCATCACCATAAATATTACAAAATTTTTTTCTTTCTACTTTTTAAAATTTTATTTTGCTTGAATTAATTGAAAGTTTGTTTTCTAATATAATATAAATATATTTATAAATATAAATATATATATTTATGCATATATATAAATATAAAAATCTATAAATATAAAAATAAGTTTTCTTGAATACATATTGATTCTATGTACCTGGTGTTTATAGCTATAGCTACCTTTTAACACTATATATTGCATATTTCTTTTATTTTCAGCAAGAGTTTCAGCTGTTTTCTTCTCTTTAGTATATACCTAGGTATAGAATTGCTGAGTCATATGGTAAATTTATAATTTATGTTTATCTTTTTTTTTTTTTTATGTTTAGCTTTTAAGAAACTGGAAGAGTTTCCAAAGTGCATGTACCATTTTACGTTGCTATCAGCAGTGTTTGACGGTTCTAGTTTCTACATTGCCTTACCAATATTATGGTCTCTTTTTGTTTATGGCCAGTCTAGAGGGTAGTATGAAGTGGTATCTCATTTTGTGGTTATAATTTACATTTTCCTAATGACTAATGATGTTGATTATCTTTTCATAAGGTTATTAACCATTCCTGTATCTTTTTTTGATGAAATAACTATCAAAATAAATTTTGATGAAATTTATCTGAAATAACTATTCAGATCTTTGGCCCATTTTTTAATTTTTTTTTTAATGTTTATTTCTGAGAGAGAGAGAGAGACCACAGCAGAGGATGGGCAGAGAGAGAGAGAGGGAGACACAGAATCCAAAGCAGGTTCCAGGCTCTGAGCTGTCAGCATAGAGCCTGACTCAGGGCTGGAACTCACGAGCTGTGAGATCATGACCTGAGCTGAAGTCAGACGCTTAACTGACTGAGCCACCCAGGTGCCCCTGGCCCATTTTTTAATTGGATTGTTTGTCTTGCTAAGTTTTAGGAGTTGTTTTTTTTTTTTTTTTAATATTTTTTTAATGTTTATTTTTGAGAGAGAGAGTGAGCAAGTGTGCAAGCAGGGGAGAGGCAGAGAGAGAGGGAGACCCAGAATCTGAAGCAGGCTCTAGGCTCTGAGCTGTCAGCACAGAGTCTGATGTGGGGCTCAAACTCAGGAACTGTGAGATCATGACTTGAGCTGAAGTCAGACGCTTAACCGACTGAGCCACCCAGGTGCTCCTCATCATACATATGTTTTGCAAATATTTTCTGCTAGCCCATAGGCTGTTTTTTCATTTTCTTAATGTTATCTTTTTTTTTTCCAATGTGATATATAAATACTTAACATGAGATGTTCCTCTTAACAAATTTTAAGTGTATAATATAGTATTGTTGACTGTAAGTACAGTGTTATATAGCAGATCTCTAGAGCCTATTCATCTTGCTTCACTGAAACTTTATGCCCATTAATTGGTAAGTAACTCCCTATTTCCCTTTCCTCTCAGTCCCTGGCAGTCATCATTCTACTCTTTGATTCCATGAATTTGAGTATTGTAGGTACTTCATATTGGTGGAATCATGCAGTATTTGTCTTTCTGTGACTGACTTCCTTGATTTAGTATAACGTTCTCAGGGTTCACTCATCTTGTTGCATATTGCAGAACTTCCTGCCTTTTTAAGGCTGAATAGTATTCCATTGTATGTACATATACATTATGTTTTCCTCTGTTGTGGAAACAACCCAAATGTCTATCATCTTGTCTACTGTGAATAATGCTGCAATAAACATGAGAGTGCTGATACCTCTTTGAGATTCTGATTTCAATTCTTTTAGATAAATACTTAGAGATTATTGGAACATATGGTAGTTCTATTTTTAATTTTTTGAAGAACCTCCATGCTATTTTTCATAGTGGCTGTACTAATTTGCATTTCCACTGGAGTATACAAAAGTTCCTTTTCTCCATATTCTCATCAATGCTTGTTTTCTGTTGTTGTTTTTTAATTTTTTTTTTTAACGTTTATTTATTTTTGAGAGACAGAATGAGCAGGGGAGGAACAGAGAGAGGGAGACACAGAATCTCAAGCAGGCGCCAGGCTCTGAGCTGCCAGCACAGAGCCCGACATGGGGCTTGAACCCACAAACTGTGAGATCATGACCTGAGCCAAAGTTAGTTGCTTAGCCGACTGAGCCACCCATGCGCCCCTATTGTTGTTTTGATAATAGCCATCCTAAAGAGTACGAAGTGATAGCTCATTGTAGTTTTGATTTACATTTGCCTGACGATTTGTGACCTTGAGCATTTTTCGTATACTTGTTTGCCATTTTTGTATGTCTGACTTGGAGAAATGTCTATACAGTTTCTCTGCCCATTTAAAAAATTCAAACTTTTCAACCAGGTTATTAGTTTTTTTGCTCTTGAGTTATAGGAGTTCCTAATATATCTGGGAGATTAACTCCTTATCTGATATATATGATTTGCAGGTATTTTCTACCATTTTGTAGGTTGTATTTTCACTGTGTTGATGTTTCTTTTTTCTGTGCAGAAGCTTTTTACTTTGATGTAGTGCCAGTTGTTTGTTTTTGTTACCTGTGCCTTTGATGTCATATCCATGATATCATTGCCCAGACTGGTGTCATGAAGCTTTTCCCTCTCTCTTTTCTTCTGGAAATTTTGTATTCAAGGTCTTACATTTGATTCCTTAGTCCATTTTGAGTCAATTTCTGTGTATGGTGTAAAACAAAGGTCCAGTTTCATTCTTTGCCATGTGGATATCCTGTTTTCCCAGTGAAAAGGCCATCCTTTCCTCAGCGAATTGCTTGGATCCTCTGTCAAAGATCTGTTGATTATAAATGTCACAGTTTATTTTTGGATTGTCAATTTTGTTCCATAGATCTGTATATGTATCCTATGCTAGTACCATGCTGTCTCTACTACTTAAAATTACCAAGTTTTCAAATTGGGAAGTATATGTTCCCAACAACTTAGTTCATCTTCAAAATTGTTTTTGTTGGGGCGCCTGGGTGGCTCAGTCGGTTAAGCGTCCGACTTCAGCTCAGGTCACGATCTCACGTTCCGTGAGTTCAAGCCTCGCGTTTGGCTCTGGGCTGATGGCTCAGAGCCTGGAGCCTGCTTCCGGTTCTGTGTCTCCCTCTCTCTCTGCCCCTCCCCTGTTCATGCTCTGTCTCTCTCTGTCTCAAAATAAATAAACGTTAAAAAAAATTTTTTTTAAATTGTTTTTGTCTACTCTGAGTTATTTTAGTTTCCTATTAGCTGAGTTGTTTGGAAGAATATCTCTATAAACATTTCATAGCAGGTAGGTCTAGTTTTAATTATCCCTTTGTTGCTGATTTTTAATGCTACTTCATTGTGATCAGATAATATTGCCTAATTAATAATGTTTGGAATTTATTGAAGTCTTAAAAATATTTGTATATGATTGTTTTATGAATGTTCTGTGAATTTAAAAAATAATATATATTCTTGGGACTGTGTTCTATAATCTCAGTTAAATCAACTTTGATAGTTAATTATTCAAGTTCTATGTATCCTTCTTATTTTTAGTCTGGTCATTTTGGTTTTGATAGTCTTATACTAGTCCCCCACAATGTTGCACATGTGTTAACATTTATTAATTTCTTTTTTTCTTTTTAATAGTTTTTTTTCTGCATCTCACTTCTAGGTTATTAGGTGCATTCCTATTATCTTCTTAGTAGATTGTTTATTATATAAAATATTCTTCTGTTTAGTGTTTTTCTCTCCCCTTTTGACCTTGAATTTTACTTTGTCTGAAATTAAAATTGTGAATCTTTTTGTTGTTGTTGGTTTGTTGTTTTAAAGTTTATTTATTTATTTTGACAGAGATGGGGGGAGGGGCAGGGAGAGAGAATCCCAAGCAGTCCCCACTCTGTTAGCTTAGAGCCAGATGTGGGGCTTGAACTTGGGAACCATGAGATCATGACCTGAGCTGAAATCAGCAGTTGGACGCTTAACTGACTGAGCCACCCAGGCACCCCTAAAATTGTGAATCTTTATGTTTTCTGATAATTTAGTTTTTTACTACACATTTAATTTGTGATATAGTCATGTTAGTAGAGGAAAATTTTATTTGCAGAATGATTTTCATGTGACTTTTCTTTTCTTTTTAAAGATGGGCTGGATTTCTATTATTCCTCAAAACAGCATGCTCAGAAGATGGTAGAATTTCTTCAGTGTACAGTTCCCTGTAGGTATGTTCTGAACCTAAATGTGAGTAAGTCTAAGGAGCTGGTAATGGACATAGGTCACATCCATTCTTCAGGCTTAGACTGCTTCTCTTACATTAAAATATTTAAAACTGTAGTCGAAGGGGCTTCTGAGTGGCTCAGTCGGTTAAGTGTCTGACTCTTGATTTTGGCTCAGGTCATGATCTCATGGTTCTTGAGATTGAACCCCAAGTTGGGCTTCACTCTGACAAGGCAGAGCCTGCTTGGGATTCTCTCTCCCTCCCTCTCTGTCTGTCTCTCCCCAGCTTGTTCTCCCCCCACCCCCCTCAAATAAATAAATAAACTTAAAAAATTGTAAAAAAAATCTGTAGTAAGAATACTTACATACTTACATAATTAGTAAGCATCTGTTTGGGTTAGCCACTTTAAGGGAATTATGAGCCAAAGAGTACATAAGAATCTCTTTGGGGAGCTAGACCTCACCCTGTGATAAGCAGTATAGTGCTAAACCTTTGATTGAATGTATTTAAATAAGACAAAAGAAAGATGGGGGTAGAGAGCTTTGGGGAGAAGCTTCATGGAAGAGGAAGGCCTGAAGCTCCTAAAATGGGAAATTTTGAAAGGTAGAGTGTAGTGAAAGATGAGATTAGTGTGAACAAAGGCTTGTGGTGGACATTAGTGTGGCTTTAAATGGATACTATATATAGACTACATTGGTCTGAGCCAAGGGCATGTTTTAGAGGTTTTGAGTAGGTAAAGTTGAAAAGAGGTAGAGTGCAGTTTGATTGGTGAAGGTTTTGAAGTATAAGTGGTTGAAATTAGGCTTTGCCATAATACAGGCATCAGGGAGCTATTTCAAACCTTGGACAGTGATGGTTTGATTTGATAAAAATTGATATTCTCTAGACTAAGGGACCTTTGTCTTTTTATTATTATAAACTTTTTTTCTTAACAGACACAAAGCCTCACAGAGACTGATCTCTCAGGATATCCATAGTAACACATACAATTACAAAAGCACTTTTTCTGTGGAAATTGTTCCAATTTGCAAGGTACTTTTTCTCATTTAATTTATGTCGATAAAAGAGTACAAATAATTAATTGGCTTATATGTAATTATTATTAACTCCTGATTTTTTTCTGGGATTGGTTAAAAATTTAGAGTAACTCTTAAAGGATTCCTTTCTGACATATGCAGTCATGTTAAAAAGATATTAAAATAATCACGCTTAAATTATAAATTGGCATATGTATCATTTTGGTGTACTAACTAAAAGGCCTGTTTGCAGTTTTTTAATGTTCATATTCCTTAAAATTTTTGATCCTATTGGACACATGAAAAGTTTTATGAAAGTTTGAATACAGGAAATGACATTAAAATAATTATCAGTGAACCACTTTGTAAAATGTGTGTAAAATGGATTTTGGCATGATGAAATTAAACAGTATTGTGAAAATGAGATCATAGAATCATTTTTGTGATTTAAAAACATCTGAATAAATGTAGATCATCATTTCATTTAATTGCATTAAAGTAGAACCCTGCTTCAAAAATATAAATGAATTAAAATTCAACAAATAATTACTGAGGATCTACTAAATAGAAGGCAGTGTATTAAAGATTATATGTTTAAAGGTCTATACCATATAGGAACTTTTATATCAATATCTACTAATGATAAATGCCATAATTTATTGTGACCATCCCATATAAAGTTAATATATTTGAGTATATTTCAGTTCTTCACATCTCATTATAATTGGGTTAAATCATATCATTTTGAACGTGAGAAAATTGAAGCCTCGGGAGATTAGATGACTTGCCCAAAGTTACATGACTACAAAATGAAGAAGCCAGGATTTATGCCTAAGTCAGTGATTCTAAAGCTTTTATAAAGATACTTTCTCACTAATTTATGGTGTAGTGTGTAGTAACGGGAATGAAATGATAGCCTAGAACAGGGTCAGCAGGGGTGCCTGGCTGACTCAGTTGGTACAGCATGTGACTCTTGATCTCAGGGTTATGATTTTAACCCCCCGCTGTTGGGAATGGAGCCTACTTAAAAAAAAACCAAAAAACAAAAAACCCCGCAAAACAGGGTTAACAAACTTCTCTAAAGGGCCAGATAATGAATATTTTTATACAACATAAAAGAGTATTTTCATTAATATTTGGAGGCTTACTAAGTTAAAAACAAAGTACTGGACTAGGTTCTATTAGGGATGCACAGAATGCTCCTTCAGTGGAGGAGCCTATGATTAAGAATAGATATAGCTTAAAACATAACTCTTTTGTATTTTAATGTAGCTTAAAAACAGGTAACTACATTGCTGATAATATTTTCTAGTGTACACATGGACATATGTGCTTTTCATGCATTAAGTCTTTGATTACATACTGGTGCATATAGCCATGATAGACATGTAGCTCCTCTGAAATTTGTTCTTTATGGAAATTGAAAGAAATCACAAGTAGATTTAGAAAATCACTCTCCTTCTGATGTTTATAATACTTTAGAATTCACACTGTACTACCATAGAGCAGTAAGCATTCACACTTCAGTAAAATTGAAATAAACTTTATAGCTTGGTGAATAAGATCTGGAAAAATACTTTTAAAACATGTTTATTACAATTGATGTTCCCATCTTAAGAAGGAAGAGCTTATTTTTTATTTCTCTAAGATTTGATTCTTTTCTTTAGGCCCATTGTTGATAAATAGAATTAAAAATCACATTTTGGTTTGGGCATATACACCTGGGTCAGGCTTATATTGATGAGTGTTTACTGAAGACAGTTATTTAGAATTTGCTTCACTCTAAATATTAGTTCTTATGCCTAGGATAATGTTGTTTGTCTGTCTCCAAGACTGGCACAAAGCCTGGGAAATATGAACCAGATTTGTGTGTGCATTCGAGTAACCAGCGCCATCCATCTCATAGATCCAAATACCCTTCAAGGTGAGTTTTAGGAAATATTTGCCTTGACAATTTTGTCCAGCAAGCAGTAATAACTTAGGTTATTAATTTTATCAAACATTCTCATTAATATTTGTTACGAAAAACTAGATAAGAGTTTTACTGCTATTTAGTTCTTACAAAACACTGCTTTTGATTAGTAACCCTTATGTTTTTATTTGAAGAAATCTGAAGTTTAAAAAAATTTACTAGTTCTAGTTCATATATTTTTACTGAAATTGACTTATGTCATTTAGTTTTTGTGAATATTTGGGTTCATTGCCAAGTTTCATGTTTAGCAAATATTTCAAAGTTTGGAATATTTGACTTCTTGCAGTGCAGTAAAACATTTAGTTTAAATATGGATTTTAACTAATTCTTATTATCACACGTAATTTTTAACATTCCTTTTATAAAAACTAATTTTTAAAGATCTCACATTGATAGGCGTCTCAGTACTTGCTTGCATCTTCTACTTCTTGATCTTTTTCATGTATTTCCTGTAATGTAGTTTTCTGTTATAAAAATAGAGTTTATAGTTTTTAGAATCCTTTATTATCCTTGTCAATTAGATTCATAAGTCAAAGGTATGTTTGCAGTATTGGGATGAACATCTGTCAGGTAGGACTTTACTTACCATAAATTAAGCAGCTAAGATGATTGATAACATTTCTAACATGCCAGCACATGGAACAACTATACAACTGAATGGATCTGATCTTATTTTAAAGACACTTACCTCTGTGGGATTCTGATGATAGTAACTACTTAAGATATAACTGACACCTGAAATTTCTCTTGTATTGTGAAAAGTTTGGGGCTGATTTATAGGAGTAAATGATGATTCTAGAAAGTTGCCACTGTGGTTCTGTTGACCTCATGCTTCTCAGTTCATATATATCAACTTCTTCCTAATTAACACATTTGAAATACTTCATTTCTGTTGTTCTTTGATGTTCTGTGTTTATACTTAGTTGCAGATATTGATGGAAGCACTTTCTGGAGTAACCCTTTCAATAGTTTATGCCATCCCAAACAGCTAGAGGAATTTATTGTGATGGAATGCAGCATAGTCCGAGATTTAAAACGCAGTGCCGGGGCTGGAATGATATCAAAAAAGGTAAGTTCCGTCCTGCCCATCTTTTTTTCCACCCCCAGTTCATTATTTTGGTCCCTCTCTTGTATTTTTTTTAGTTAGTATAATTCCAAAATGTGGTTCCATATAAAGCTAACACCTCATTAGATTACAAATGCATTCCATATTTGTTTTTAGTGTGTGGTCATTGTGGTGAAATTTATTAGACTTAATTTTTCTGGTAAATTCATGTTTCTCTTTAATGTTGGGAACATTTTAAAAAATGTTTATTGTGAAAAAGCACTTCTTTGCTTTACTGTTATATAGGAGGACCAAATGACAAGCAAACTTTTTCTGACTAAAAAGTTTTAAACATTTTTCGGGGTGCCTGGGTGGCTCAGTCGGTTGAACGTCCGACTTCGGCTCAGGTCATGATCTCGCGGTCCGTGAGTTTGAGCCCCGCGTTGGGCTCTGTGCTGACAGCTCAGAGCCTGGATCCTGCTTCGGATTCTGTATCCCTCTCTTTCTGCCCCTCCGCCACTCATGCTCTGTCTCTCTCTCTGTCAAAAATAAATAAACATTAAAAAAAAAAAATTAAAAAAAAAAATAAAAAGTTTCAAACATTTTAAATTTGAGTATATGTTACCACTACTGAATACTTCAGAATGCATCTCTAAAACAGAACATTTTTCTACATAATCAAAGTATTATCATTCATATATAGTTTATATTCAAATTTCCTTGTTTGTCCCAAAATGTCTCTTGTGTTTTATTCAAAGTAGTACCTAGTTGGGGACCATATATTGAATGTGAATATTATACCTCTTAAATCTTTTACTTAATAATAGTCCCCTTCCATTCTTTCTTTTTCTTTTTTTTTTATAACTCCCTAAGGCAACTGGGGCATTTATCTTATGGATCTCTTATTGTTTCCTCATGATGTCATTTAGCTTTCTTTTTAATTTCTTTTAATGAAAAGTAGATCTAAGAGGCTTTCTTAAACTTAGGTTATTTTTGGCCGGAACATTTCAGAAGTGTTGCTGTGCATCTTTTATGATGTATCAAGTCATAGTAGCGTTTGGCTGTTTCACTAATAGCCAGATCTCTTCATAATAATGTTACGACTTTTTTTCCCATTGTTATTAGCCTGCCTGTCTTGCTTCTTTCCTCCCATTCAGACTGCCCCATATTTAGCCAGTGGGAGCTCCTAAGTTCTTAAAAAAGTGTTTTTGAAAGTCTTGTACTTTTTTAGAGCAGTTTTAGGTTCACCACAAAATTATGAGGAGTTAGAGATGTCCCATATACTCCCTGTATATACATGCAGGGCATATACATGCTGTTGCCTCCTCCATTATCAGTATCCACCCATGAGAGTGGTACATTTGTTACAATTGATGAATCTACATTGATACATGATAACCAAAGTTGGTAGTTTACATTATGTTTCTCTCTTAATATTGTACATTTTATGGGTTTAGACAAATGTTTGATGATGACATGTGTCCCTCACTATAGTGTCATAAAGGGATTTTCACTGCTCTAAAAATCCTCTGTGCTCTCTGCCTGTTCGTCCTTCCCCTCTATCCTAATCTCAATCACTGATCTTTTTACTGTCTCTGTAGTTTTGCTTTTTCCATAATTGTATATAGTTAGAATCGTATAATCTTTAAGTACCAAATAATATTTCATTGCGTGGATTTACCACGCCTATTTGCCTATTCACCTAGTGAAGGACATCTTGGCTGCTTCCAAGTTTTGACCATTATGAATAAAGTTGTATTAACATCCTTGTGTTTTCAGTTTTGTGTAGACAAGTTTTCAACTCCTTTGGGTAAGTAAATACCAAGGAGCATGTTTTGTCATATCATTTGGTAATGAATGTTTAGTTTTGAAGAAACTAGGGATTCACTTTTTTTTTTTTTCAGTTCTTTCCTAAATCTGGGACCTGTCATTTTTCATTTCTCCCTCTGTCTCTTTTTGCCGCTCTGAGATTCCTTAATTCCTCTGTTTATTACTCCTAGTTTTTTCCCTCTTGATCCCATTTTACTTAGGTCTCTTTTTGTTAGTAAAAAGTATTGGCAAATGCTATACTTAATTCAGCCTAGAAATTTGAAATGTCAATTATAATTGTTTGTAAAATCCTATCTTGGAAAGGGACTTTAATTGTTTCTAGTTTAAAATTTCAAACTTGGAATGTTGTTTCTGCAATAGGTATTAAGGAAAAAAAGGGTTATAGCTCAAATAGTAGACGTCTAAAAAATTAATTTCATAAAGATTTGGGTTCTGTAGTAGCAGCAGCAGCAGCTACTGGGATTGTGCCGCCACTGGGATTGCTAGAATGTTTTGTCTGAACCTTGGTTTTTTGAACCTTATGTATAAAATAAGGGGTTACTTAGGATATTTTCTAGAGTTAAGATTCTTGTACTTTTTCAGTTATTCTTTTTGCTCTTTGTATTGCCTATCTCCCTGTGAAAACATTTGCTTTGAAAATTCTATATATGATATCTGTATTTAGGTGACATTCTTAATGTTTTATAAAGCCTTGAATAAAATCTTAATAAACATACTTATTTTATGTATTCCTTGAGTTTTTCTGTATTCAATACAGTAATTTGTTAATTTTGACAATGTTTCAGAGATCTGAAAAATAAAACAGTTGCTGTCTTTAAAATGAAAATTTAGAAAACCAAAATCAACATTGTATATAGTTTTTGTGAGATGCATTTTGAGTTATGCCTGGATTATTGAAGAGTGCATTTTCTTTCCTGTCAAGCATATGCTTGGGGAAGTCTGGGTACAGAAAACATCCGAAATGAATACAGATAAACAGTACTTCTGTCGCACTCATTTGGGACATCTTCTAAATCCTGGAGACCTGGTATTGGGGTTTGTATTATTTTATAGTATTTTCTTTTCCCTCCCCTCCCCTCTCCTCCTCCCCCCCACCCTTCCTCTCCCGTCCCCTTCTCTCTTTTATGAGTGTGAGCATACGCACGTGAGTGGGGAAGGGGCAGATGGAGAGGGAGAGAGAATCTTAAGCAGGTTCCATGCCCAGTGCAGCACAGAGCCCAATATGGGGCTCGAACTCAAGACCCTGAGATCATGACCTAAGCTGAAGTCCAGAGTCGGATACTTAACTAGCTGAGCCACCCTGGGACTCCTATAAGTACTATAGTATTTTAAACTGGCGATTGACATTGCAAATTTTCTTTGGGATCCAGCAAAGCCATCTAAAATACTAAAGCTGTTTATTCCAAAAAGAATTTAAGAGTTTAGGAGCGTTACAGTTTGCTTATTGGTAGCTAAATTAAACTGGATTGGACAAAAGCTCATAGTTATTCCATTTTGGCCATCTTTTTAAAGAATCATTTTTTTTAGTAAACTAAATGGAACCATCTAACTGAATTCTTAATGTTGTACTGATCTATGTCTGTTTTGATTCTTTTGCAATATGATAAGGTGGACAGTGATGGGTAATACGTGAAACTCACAGATAGCAGTGCAGTTTGTCTTTACCAGTATCTATAAAGGCATGTTCACTGTATAGTAAACTGCAAAACTTTTAATGTGGAAAAGCATATTAAATGTTAATCTTAGGAACTCTAAATTCCATAAAATTAAAATAAAATAAAAAGTAATGTGGAAAGCATAAATGTTTCTGTCCTTAAGTGTTTAATTGTTTTTATTTCAGATTTGATTTGGCCAACTGTAACTTAAATGATGAGCATGTCAACAAAATGAACTCAGATAGAGTCCCAGATGTGGTAAGGCTTTAGATTTCTTTCCTGTGTTAAAGAGGATTGATAACTCTTATGGGTAAGATGCACGAGTTCACATTTATGAAAATAAAATCTATTTAGAGGTTTCTTTGGAAATTGGAGTTAAGGTGTAATGGCAAAAGCCTTCATGTTTAATCATGTGTCTTTGAGGAGAAAATCCAAGATTTATTGAGGTTTTTTTGTTGCTCTTATAATCTTATAATCGAATTTTCATTCTCTGTCAGAATGGCTTGGTACCATCAGTAGAGCAAAAATAAATTTGCAGCTAAAAATGATGACCTTTAGAACTTAATTTAGGTTCATTCTTTTAGGCTTAGCTTATTTCATATATTGTTCAGTTAAGGCGTTTAGAATTTAAACCATTATTCAGGTTATTCAGGCTTAACTATAATTGCAGTTGAAAATAATCTTTACAGTGTTCAGTCTTAGAGAAAGAATGTTACTTCTGAAAAAAAAAACTGTTAAATACTAACATGAGTTTATTAGAATCATGAACAAGAGTGAATATGAAATGGGAAAGACTTTATCTCCTGCTTGACTTATCTTTTAAAATGAACACTAATCTCTTTAGCTGTGGGTAAAAATAAAGTCAGGATATAAGAAGGACTCCCCTTCTCACCACCCAGTTGTGCTTTTATTGATTAGTAAATTAGGAAATAGAAGCATAGTTTAGATAAAAGTCTAACAAGGTTGTAAGAGGAGATTAAGACAGTCATACAAGATTTTGCATTGTGTAAAATTATTTTCACTTATTCCACAATTTTTTAAACTTCCCTAGGACATACATTTGTGAAAGATCTATGTACTTCTATAAGTGCTTATTAGTAGTAATAAAAGGAAAAATGCCTGCCTGTGATAATATTTCAGGATGATTAAGACATCAGAAATTTGAAGTTTTGGGTATAAAAAAGCAGTTTAATTTTTAGTCACTGGAAAATTTCGTTAGTAAATTATAACACATACAAATGATGGCTGACTGCATTTTCATAAAATACTGACTACATGAAGAAAAATGTTAAAAGTTCTCTTGACCCTGCCTCTTGATCCCTATTTTTTTTTCCCTAAGATGTAACCACTCATCAGTTTGGTGACTTTTCGGCATTCTCAGAATCTTTCTCTTTTTAACTTTATTGGATTTGGAGGCCCCGTTATTTAGTTCCCATTTTTTTGTAACTTTGCAAATATTTCTTTTACTTTTAGGTATTAATCAAGAAGAACTATGACCGTACCAAACGTCAGCGTCGTAGAAACTGGAAACTGAAAGAGCTTGCAAGAGATAGAGAAAACATGGATACAGATGATGAAAGGTCCTACTTTTCTTTAAACCTTATATGTTGTCTCAAAGGAAATCCTTATAATAAATCTTTATAGTTTTTATATTTTATATAGTCATCACATGATTATTCCATTCAGTATTAATTTTGTATTTTTATTGTGTTAATTGAATCAGCGTAAGAGGATATCGAATCAATGTAGGGAGGATATAATGATATTTAACAGATTTGATTATTATTTCCTGGGTTTTGACCTGAGAATTGCAACATTGTTGTAAACAACACATTTGAAAAGTTAACATTAGTAATTACATTGTGGATATCGCAAATAGCAAATGAGTACTTACGACTCCAGATGAAAAGAAAATAGCCCTTTAATATCAAATATGTTGCCTTTCTTTCTTTCTTTCTTTCTTTCTTTCTTTCTTTCTTTCTTTCTTTCTTTCTTTCTTTCTTTCTTTCCTTCCTTCCTTCCTTCCTTCCTTCCTTCCTTCCTTCCTTCCTTCCTTTTTAATATGAAATTTATTGTCAAATTGGTTTCCATACAACACCCAGTGCTCCCAACGAGTGCCCTCCTCAGTACCCATCTCCCACCCTCCCCACCCTCCCACCCCCCATCAACCCTCAGATTTTTCTAAATATGCTGTTTTTCAAACAACTTAAGGAGAAATGAAGATGTTGGGTTCTAGAAAATTATATTGGATGATTGAAAAATGGTTTTAATAATGGTTAAGACACTGTCTAAAAAAATGAGTTTAAATAAAATTGTGTCATGAAATGTGAGTGGTAGATAGCAAAATATAGTCTCATGTAGTTTAAAGTAAGTATTTATAAATATATAATGTTAAATTAGATATTATAAGTACATATATGGTTATTTCATCTATAGACTTAAAAGTGCATGTATTTTAACTTAGCCATATGACTTGAGGGGAGGGACATTAAAGTTTATTTATTTTTAGAAAGAGAGTGCAAACGGGGGAGGGGGAGAGAGAGAATGAGATACAGAATCATGATCAGGCTCCGTGCTGTCAGTGCAAGCCTAATGCAGGGTTCAAACTCACAAACTGTGAGATTATGACCTGAGCTGAAATCAGGAGTTGCATGCTAAGTCCAAGAGGTGGACTGAGCCACCCAGTCACCCCAATTGTGTATATATCATGTAATTTTGAAAGAAAATATTTTTTTAAATTTGTCAGACTATTTAATTAACATCCATATTTGACCTTCAGTTATTATTTTTAAAGATTTTCATACATGGAACACATTTATCCTACAGTGCTGAAAATGAGGAAAACAACTCCATACTGTCTTGGTAAAGATGAAATATTTAAATGTTTCTTTATTCTTCTGTAGGCAATACCAAGATTTCCTTGAAGATCTTGAAGAAGATGAGGCAATTAGAAAAAATGTAAACATTTATAGAGGTTAGTGTTTTACGAGTGTTTGATTTAAGTTGCATCTTTTGCTTTTGTATAGATATGTTAACCCCGTGTAAGTATTTTGGTATCTTAAACTTTCATTCCATAAATGACTTTTACTGTGTGGTTTTAAAAGTCCTCTAATTAAACATTTGCAAAAAATAAAAACACTTGCAGAACAGTAGGACTTATTAAAATGTTGTTTGCCCTATCACATTTGATATCATTGTATCCGAGCATGACCCTTCAAGTTTCTGATCTCTATACTAGTGGATATTTATTTATATATTTATGCAGTTCAGTCATTCAGTGAATATAAATGCCTGCTCTAGATGTGGTACAAGAACTGCTAATATAATATGTTTAAATGATAGGAAAGATGGTAGAGGCAGGCATTTTGTATATTTTCATATTTGTATTTGAACTCCTCCTTGTATTTTTTTAGATTCAACCATTCCTGTGGAAAGTGACACGGATGATGAAGGAGCACCTCGAATTAGTCTGGCTGAGATGCTTGAAGACCTTCATATTTCCCAAGATGCTACTGGTGAAGAAGGTGAATCGATGATGACACAATGAGATTGGGTTGTAGATGATTTCCATATCTGTAGGCTCAGGATGTTGGACAAAATAACTTTTATTGTCTATTCCATTTGTGCTTCCATATTGAGAGAGGAGAAGTTTAGTTTTAAACTTGAATAAATGGGACTATTTTGATTGCTCATTCAGAGCACTGAAAGAGATTGATGGCTTTGAAGTTTTAGATAAAAGATTATGGAGAATGTAATTATTACAGATATTGAGGCCATTTTGCGTGTGGAATTTTATAAGTTTGCCTTTTTAGGAGACCCTACTCTTTTCCATACTGTAGCACTGGATTTCAAATCTTAAAAGTTGTGATTATTTGGAGGTTACCTAAATCTTGAATCATAAAACAAGCTTTACATTCATTTTGCATTGATTGCTTTAGTAAAAGTGCATATGAAGAATCATTTTTAATAGGAACTTTTTATGCACTTTGATCATTTTTATGTCATTGGGGTAGGTAAGTTGTGGTTCAGTTTATTCCTGGACATTCGGGAGAAGTTATTTTATTCAAAATGTTAACATCTTCAAAAGCTGTTAAATTGGGATTATCTTGATTTTTATTGCAGAAGAAAATATGTTTAAAATATGTATGGATTTGTAGCAAACATAGACTACTTAAAAGTTAACAATGTGTACTTTCGTTGTTTTTGCTCAGGCCAGCAGCTTAGAGCAGTAGCTTATGTCATAAAAATGTCTTCCTATCACTTCAAACATTTTTGCTTTTAAAATTTTGGTTTACAAATTGAGAAGGAAGGAATTTTCTTCATATTAAGTTTCTGTCATTGAGTAGATCACCATCAAAAAGAATATTTGAATCCAGCATATACATGATGAAATAATGAAGATGATCTTTATGCTTTATAAAACCATGAATCAGACTTGAATGAGAAATACCTTCCACTCTTTGAAAGAAAAACATTGGCTTGAATTTTAAAGTGTTCTGAGAATGAAGTATTAAGATCCTATTTCTGTAAGCAATATCAGACTTACTAAGTATGCCAGAACCAAGAGCTAATTCATAAACTCTAGGTATACCACTAAATAAGGCAATTAAGTGAGTGCTGAATGGAGCATTTTCCTTTTTTTAAGATTAGACTCCCCAGTTCTGAAGTTATGGATAAAGGCCTGAAGTTTTTATAGTGGCTCCTGTTCTGTCTGCATATTTAAAGTTTTCACTTGTGGTTTGGTTTACCTCTTGTATGTCAAGACTTTAAAAAGCATGAAATAAAAACATTTTCCTCTTTTTTGTGTGTCCTTAAAGTGATTGTATTAGTGTCATATTTAAATGATAGTATCTTATGCAGTTTTCCCAGGTGAAATTATTTGAGTACTTTTCATGATTTTCCCACTAAAAATACAGTTTCCTGCTGAACTTATTTAGTATTATTCTCTTTTATGTTGTCTTTATGAGTAATGAAACTTCTTGGTTGAAAGGAGGCTATGATGAGGTGAAGGAATGTAGCTAATAGAAAAGGTGATAGCCAGGAGCCCTCACAGTTACACAGCCTTGATAAACTTACCATTTTAAGAGTATGGTTCCCAGGCTATGGGTCCCCAAATACTCTTGTTCATGTCCCAGAGTTGATACAATTTGGGAAGGCTGGCATTAATCAAATTTTCAAGAAGCTGATTTATAACCCAGTTTATAAATATGAGTAATTTCTAAGTCAGTATGATGAATTATCTTCTTTTGTAGCCAGATCTTCACTTAAAGGTGGTGTTTTAAAGGTGGAAGTCTTTTTATGAGCATGCAAAGAGTTAAGGGAGAATTGCTTGTATAATTTAACAGCATCAAGCTAATCCTTGCCATAGTAGAATCTAGAACTCCAGGCTTGAGTGTCAGGACTAGACACTCCTCTGTAGTCAATACTGAGTAAGTGCCAGTGTTTTCTCTAGACTATTTTAGTAAATTTGTTCATATTGATTCCATCCTTTAGATTACTTGATCTGTTATTTTTAGTCCAAGGGATGTTACTTTTTTTAATAATTTACTTTCAGTTTTGATATAATTTCAGACCGTTACAAGAATAGTACAAAGAATTCCTGGATACCCTTTCCTCAGGTTTGCCAAATGCCAACGCTTACCTCATTTGCTTTCTTTCTAAGTAAATTTTCTTACATAACCATAGGGCAATGATCAAAATCATAAAATTAACATTGACACAATAGTGATATCTAATCAGTGGGCCATATCGAAATTTTGTCAGTTGTCCCACCTATGAAGTCTTTTATAGAAAAAATAAATCTAAGATTGTACATTGCACTGGGTTCTCATATCTCTTTTTAGACTTCTTTCATCTGGACCAGTTCTTGAGTTTTTACGTTTTATGTAATTGGCATTTTTGAAGAGTCCAAGCCAGTTATTTTGTAAAATGACCCCAATTTGGGCTTGTTTGATGGTTTCTCATGATTAGATTTAGGGTAAACCCTTTTAGCAGGACTAGAGGTAATACCAAGTTCCCAGAAGTAATACCAAATTCTCAATGCATTTGTATCTGGAGACTTGTGCTGTTGATTAGTCCAGATGTCCCTAAGCATTCTTAGGTGGTTAGTTGGTTTTCTGTTTTAAGGAGTTAGAGGATTTATTCCTTTTTAATCATGATTTTTCTTGATTTTTTTCCTTTTAAATTTATTTTCAACTTAAAGACAATGAAATTCAGTCTTGTCATTTTCAGTTCCATAAATTTTAATACATGTAGATTCACACAGTTACCACCACAAATTCCAGAACAATTTTATCATTCCTCCAACCTCCCCCGCCCCGCAAATTCCCTTTGCTACCCCTTTGTTTTCAAGCCCTTCCCTCATCCTTAACCATCCCCCAACCCCTGCAATTTCTGTTCTGTTCGCTGACTTTATGGTTTGTTTTTTCCAAAATACGTAAATGAAATCATACAGTATGTAGTCTCTGAGTCTGTTTTCACAGCATGGTGCACTTGAGATTCACCCAAGGTTTGTTTCTTTTCATTTTGAGTAATAACGGTGTTCCAGTTATCCATTCCCCTGTTGAGGCACATTTGAATTTCTAGGTTTTGATGATTAGGAGTAAAGCTTCTGTGAACATTTCTGTATAGGTTTTCCTTTTACGTAGGTAAATAAGTATGGATGGGATTGTTGGATCCTATTATAAGTGTATACATGTATTTAACTTTATAAAAAATTGCCAAACTTTTTCTGAAGTGGTTTGTGCCATTTTGCTTTCTCGCCTGCAGTGTATGAACATTTCAGTTATTCTGCATCCTCACCACCGCTTGGTGGTGTCAGGTTGTTTTAAAGCCAGACTGATAGGTGGATGGTGGTGTTTTTCTGTGGTTTTAATTTTTGTCTCCCTGATGGCTAATTATGTTAAGCATCTTCTCATGTACTTGTTACCCATATATCTTTATTGGTAGAATGGCCATTCAGATCCTTTGTCTGTTTTTGGAAGTTGGGTGGTTTGGTTTTTTATTGGTTGAATTTTTTACTTTGATGCTCGCGTTGTCCCAGATTTGGCCAGTGGGTACCCCATCAATCTGGCTTTTGTGTCCTTTTGACAGGCTCTTGTCCATATATATTTGATCTTGTTCATGCATATTGATGTTACAACGTAACTCTTTGGGCAGGTTTTGGGTTTCCCTTGTTCAGGCCCCACATGCAGTCTGCTCTTGGGTTATTTTCATGATACAGACCAGTTTACCTAAAAATAAACCAATTTACTTAAAATTCTTCAGCTTCAGTTGAATCACCCTGTGAATTAAGGAATCATGAAATGGCATCATAAAAAGCACAGATGTAGGCTATTCATTCTGCTTATCAATTCTGTCACATGTTGAAATAATTTGAGCAGTGGGGTGGTAAGCCTTGATGAAAGCAAGAAGTCAGCCTCAGTATCTCTTTGAATTTCAAAGTAGTGTGAGGAAAATATTCAATTTTAGTTCTTTGACTCGACACATTTTGAAAGAACTGCTTTATTACCTAGGAAAAAGGTATGATTCATGATAATTTCTGGTAAAACAAGAACTCTGTAGTACTCAAAAGTTATTTGGTGTAGGTTTGGTAGCCACTGTGTTTTTTACATAGTAATGAAGCTTGTTGTGTTATCTGATGGAGATTTTGTTTTCTGGTTTTGGTGGAGTTAGTACTGCAGTGGTGCCTGTCACACATTTTTCTTATGACACAGTTTCACATAAATATGGCTTTTTATAATTCACTTCATAGCATTGTTGTGAAGTGCTTTCAGGTAGTATATATACTAGCATTAGTTGATGAAGTACTGCACAGGAAATTCTGGGGAATCTATATTATATAGAAATAAAAGGATGTTTTGGAGCCTGTTTACCTGCCACCTATTAACTATATGAGTTAAACTTTCTGATATTCTGTTTCTTCACATTTTATTTTTTAAGTTTGTTTTGAGAGAGTGTGAGTGAGCAGGGAAGGGGAAGAGAGAGAGGGAGTGAGAGAGTCCAAGCACTGTGCAGTACAGATCACTCTGAGCTGAAATCAGGAGTCAGACACTTACCCAACTGAGCCACTCTGGCACCCCATATTTCTTCACATTTTAAAAAGGAGTAATACTGCTCATTACACAGATAATTGTTAAAATTCTTCGTATACAATTCGTAGCAAATTGTAACTATTTAATAAATAGTGTCTGCTTTTAAAATTTATAATCACAGTTGTAGTGTTTTGTACTTAAACAAGTTGGAAAAAACACAAATCTTGTATGTATACACTTTTTAGAGCAGCATAGAGCTTATCTTAGAAAATGTGTGTGGTACAGAGAATTAGAAAAACAAAAGCATAAATTTCCAACATTTCCCTTATAGGGAGATCATCACTGTTAACATTTTTTTTTTTAATAGATTTTATGTTTTGTAGTTGTAGATCTTCAGAAAAATTGAGAAGATAGTGCAGAGTTCCCGTGCCACACCCAGCTTCTTTTATTATTTAATGAGCCGGTACTATTACATTATTATTAACTAAAGGTTGTAGTTTAGGTATCTTTAGTTCTTATTCAGTGTACATTTTCTTTTCCAAGATCCCATCCAGGATACCATGTTAATGTATGTATGTTTGTTTGTTTGTTTCTTTCTTTCTTTCTTTTCTTTCTTAAAAAGGGAGAGAGAAATGGGTGGATACAGATACACACACACATGCACACACATGCATGTGCATATGTGCACGAGTCAGAAAGGGGCAGAAAGGGAGAGAGAATCCCAAGTAGGCCACATGCTCAGCGTGGAGCCGAATATGGGACTCACAAAAGTGTGAGATTGTGACCTGAGCCTAAATCAAGAGTTGGACGCTTAACTGACTCAACCACCCAGACACTTCCTCCTCATGTTACATTTAGCTGTCATGTTTTCCTTAGTCTCCTCTTGGCAGTGTCTCTTTCTTTGATTTCCCTTGTTTTTGAGGACCTTAACAGTTTTGAGGAGTATTCATCAAATATTTTGTAGGATACCGTACCATTGGAATTTAATGTTTTCCCCCTAAGACTGGGATTATGGGTTATTGGGAGGAAGACCACAGGCAAAACGCTATTTTCATAACATTTTATCAAGGGCATATACTGGCAACATGATTTATCACTGTTGATGTTGGCCTTCATCACCTGACTGAGGTAGTGCTTGTCATTTCTCCGCTATACTCTTTTTCCCCCCTTTCCATAATGTGCACTTCAGAAGGAAGTCACTCTGCACGGCCTATACCTAAGAAGTAGTGAGTCATACTGCCCCTCCTTGAAGGTGGGATATCTGTATAAATTATTTGGAACTCTTCTGTATGGAAGATTTGTCTCTTTTCTCCCATGTACTAATTTGTTCAGTCATTTATTTATAGCAATATGGATTCATGAATACCTTTATTATATTTTGGGTTATTATCTAATGCTACTTTATTTTGTTTGAATTGTTATAACTTTGGCCATTGTTCCCATCATCTGCCATCCGTTTACTTAATTACTCAATTCTACTACACACCTGTGTCCCATAAAAAACCTTGTGTTTTATGTATGGTTCCCTTGCCTTAGTCTTACAGACTGTACTCATTTTTAGCATTACTTAGATCAGCACCTTCTCCCCATCCCCTTCAGTGAGCTTGTTTCATATATTTGTAATACAGTTATTTGTCACAGTCTTTCAATCCCCTGACTTAAATGCTTTTTCAAAATTTGCATATAGGGAGATTCATTATTTGTACTATGAAGTCCTGTGGGCTTTCAAAGTTCATGTCTTGAATCAACCATTATAGTATCATACCAAATAATTTTACAGCCCTAAAAATCCCCTGCACTTTACCAATTCATCCTGAACCCCAAGTCCTTGGCAACCATTGATCATTTTATTGTCTCTGTAGTTTCGCCTTTTCCAGAGTGTCATATAATTGGAATCACATAACATGTAGCCTATCATACTGGCTTCTTTCACTTAGCAGTATGTCTTTAATGTTCTTTCTTTTTGTGGCTTGCTAGTTTATTTTTTTATTGTTGAGTATACCCCATAGTATAGATGTACCATACTTTGTTTATTCACCTATCCATTCATCTTGGTTACTTCCAGCTTTTGGTGCTTACGAATAAAGCTGCAATAAACTTCCCTATGCAGGTTTTTGTATAAACATAAGTTTTCAAATCAGTTGGTTAATACCTAGGAGCCTGATTGCTGGATCTTGTGGTAATACTATCTTGAGTTTTGGAAGAGGCTGCCAAACTGTCCTCCAAAGTGGCTGTACCATTCTGCATTCCCACCAGCAATGTAAAAAAGTTCTTGTTGCTCTGCATTCTTATCAGCATTTGGTATTGTCAGTTTTTTTGATTTCAGCCATTATAATAGGTAGTGGTGTCTCATTGTTACTTTAATTTACAGTCCCCTGATGACACGTGATGAACATCTTTTTATATGCTTATTTGCCATCTGTGTATCTTTGATGAGTTGTCTATTCAGATCTTTGGCCCATTTTTAAACCTGGTTGTTTGATTTCTTATTGTGGAGTTTTAAGATTTCTTGTGTATTTTGGATACAAGTCCTTTTTATCAGATGTGTCTTGCAAGTATTTTCCCAATCTGTGCCTTGTCTTTAAAAAATATATGAAAATAATATATGTATATGAATTATTTATATGTAATACACGTACTTATACATGATTATGTAGAGGTGAGATCATACTGTCTATATACTTTTTTAAACCTTCTTTTACTTCTTAACTATTTTATGTCTTTTCCAAGCCATTAAAAATTCTTTTTTTTTTAAAAGAATGTTTCCAATGTTTATTTCAATTGCATATTTCACTGCCTTTTTTTTTTTTTAAGTTTATTTATTTATTTTGAGAGAGAAGAAAGAGAGAACCAGTGGGGGAGGGACAGAGAGAGAGGGAGACAGAGTGTCCCAAAGTGGGCTCTGTGCTGACACTAGAAAGCTCGATGCAGCTCAAAGTCATGAACTGTGAGAATGTGACCTGAGCAGAAGTCTGATGCTTAACTGACTGAGCCGCCCAGGCATCCTCGCCATTAAAAATTCTTAAATATATATAATAATAAACCAATACTCCACTGCCAGATTGCAAAAATAGTCCTAATTCTTCACTCACAACTTTTATCCTGTAGCGTAGGACCAAATAATAAACATTTAAGACTTTGCAGTCTAATGGTCTCTGTCACAATCACTTTGCTATAGTAGCATGAATGAGCCATAGCCAATATGTAAATAAAAGGGAGTGACTATATTCTAATAAAGCTTAAAAAAAAAAGACTGTGGGCCACGTTTTGCCTATGGCCTGTAGTTTGCTGACCCCTGATGTAACTTTGTAGGTAGTGCCTTTTTGCTCTGGGCTTTGGTGATTAGAAGGAGGTGGAAGTTCTGAGTTTAGGCTTCAAGAGGGCTTGGGCCTCTATCATAGCTGTGAGAACAGGCGCCCCAGGATTTGTGGTCATTGTACAGCATTGCTGTGGCATTAGCCAGTTGATAGACTGATAATACCACCACCATTTGATTAGTTAGTCTTTGAAGTTGGGCATTTCCAGGTTGGTTTTCTCCGCCTACCCCCCATAAACATCTGTCCATTTTGCTCATTATTTTCTTAGGAAATGACTGTGTCAAAGAGTATATAAGAATCTTAGGACATATTACAAAATTCTTTCCAGAAATATACCTTCCATGGGGTACAGTTTATGAGAGTATCTCTTTTATATTCTATTCTTGATGTTTTACATGTTCTTTCTTTTCACTTAATGATTTCTAGGTTAACTCAGATGAGGCCCAATTCATATTGATCTGTTGAACTTTTGTAGCAGTCACTATCTGTCCTACTTGGTTAGTTTTTATTTGTTTCCTAAGTTTTTATTACTATTTATGTATTTTGTCTTTCTAACTAGACTACATTTCTTTAGTGCAGTGCAGATATAGCACAATGCATAGGTCCTCAAATACGTAGTTAATACTATCTGATTTTTGAATACTTCGAAAAATGGGTAGAAATTTTTGTTGGGTATAGTTTGGCTTTAATTCCTTACAAGTCTGTCCATAAGATAGGAAACCAGATCTTAATGGCATTGGAGAGATGGTAAATGGGATTTGTAGGGAGAGTTGTTTATGTTGTTCAAGACTTCATTTTATTGGGGCGCTTGGGTGGCTCAGTCGGTTAAGCGTCCGACTTGAGCTCAGGTCATGATCTCGCAGTTTGTGAGTTCAAGCCCCACATCGGGCTTTGTGCTGTCAGCTCAGAACCTGGAACCTGCTTTGGATTCTGTGTCTCCCTCTCTCTCTGCCCCTCCCCTGCTCATGCTCTGTCTCTCTCTGCCTCAAAAATAAATAAAAACATTAAAAAAAAAAATTAAAAAAAAAAGACTTCATTTTATTTATGCAAGTAGGACCTGCATCTAATTCTAAACTTTGGTAAATTTTTATCTGTATAGTGCTAATTAGCCACAGAATTCTGATTTTATAGTGCTAACATAGACTGTTCAGTTTAACACAGTAAATTTTCTTCCTCCAGGGTATTTCATTGTATATAATAGCACAAATGGTATCTGTAAATAATCATGTGGACACAGGACCTATACAGAGAAGGTATACTGTAATCAGAAGGAAATTTATTGGGCGGTAATCAAGAAGTACCAAATATGTGTGGTAGTTTTCCTGTGTTTGTATATTTGGATCAGAATAATGTTGAAGGGCTGACTACTTAATAGAGGCTAAGATAAATCAATGTTCATCTGGCTTTAAGGGTGTCAGTGTAAACAAGTACTGTACAAGTCTCCCTGGAATGTTACCAGACAGATTTCTGGGGTGGTAATACTCCGAATGGTCTGGAATGTGGAGTTGTGACTTCAAAGAGGATCTTTAAAAAAGTTTGTATTTTGATTGTAGAGTTTCACTGTGGCATTTTGTCTTTGTACTTTGAGAATAGATAGACAAACTCTGATCCTAGGTAAATATGTAGAATAGCAAGAAGTTTGGGGCTGTTCCCCCAATCTCTTACTCTTTGCCTTCCGTGGTCATGTTTGCCATTTCTCTTTTCATAGGGAATAAAGTGTTACCCCTGACAGTGTTTTCATTTTTTGGGGGGATCAGAGTCTTAATCAGAGGCATATTCTGATGGAGGAAATATTTTGGGAGATAGCAAGTCTTTGTGTATGTGGTACATTGAATTCTTGGTCAATTCTTAATTCTTAATTCTTAATTAACAATTCTTAATTTCTCTGTAGTAATATATAGCTTTATACTTGCCCTTTATTCATGGTGGTGGAATGTATTTCTTCGCCCCTTAACTTTAGATTTGACTTTGTGACTTGGGATGTTAGCAAACATGGTAAGAAGGTAAGATTAAAATGCTTTAGCTTATTTGCATTTGTGCTCTTGTCCTTCTGTCATCACCATGAGAAGAATATGCCCTGGGTAGTAGTCCCTGCCTTCCCCAACTTGGCTCAGAATCGAACATTTAAAGGCAGTGTCATCCTAAATGGCTGATAAACCCATGAGTGGAGATTAAGTGATTATTATTAAGCTTTTGAGTTTTGGAGTGGTTTCTTATGCAGCATTATTGGCAGTAACTAACTGATAATCTTTGGTCTTTAAAGTTTGTTTCACTAAGCAGTTTTTGATGGATAATACTTTTTCTTTTTAAAAAAAATTTTTTTTAACATTTATTCATTTTTGAAAGAGACAGATCGCAAACAGGGGAGGGCTAGAGAGAGAGGGAGACACAGAATCTGAAGCAGGTTCCAGGCTCCGAGCTGTCAGCACAGAGCCTGACTCAGGGCTCGAACTCACAGACCTCGAGATCATGACCTGAGCCGAAGTCGGCCGCTTAACCGACTGAGCCACCCAGGTGCCCTGGATAATACTTTTTCTTATAGAAATAGGCAACCTCCCTTTTCCCCACTTGCTTAATTAGGGTTAGATTTCAGGTGACAGTAGATGTACTCTTAAAGATTCCCTTAGAGCAGCCTGTCACTCCTATTTTCACACTTAATCTGAGTGAGTACAAAACCTATTCTGGGTTCATCCCCATATATATTCTCCTTTCTGTATTATAGGTTTTAATGGTTTTAAATAGTGCTCTGGAAGGTGCCTTGGGCAGGTGGGGAAGGTTAAGATGATCTAGCTCCAGTTTTTCCTGACTGTTGTCAGGCTGAGCAGCTTCATTTTTATTTAGACATTTGGTTTTCATGCAGTATTTTGTTAGGAAAAGCATTTTTTAGAAAATTAAATATCATTGCTATAAACATACTTGTACATTCATACCATAGAATATTATTTATCAGTATAAAGGAATGAACTATTGATAGAACAACCTGAATGGATCTCAAGGGAATTATGCTGAGTGAAAACAAACAATCTCAAAAGGTTTCATATTGTATGGTTCCATTTAGGGAACATTCTTGAAACAAATTAATAGAGATGGAGAACAGTTTAGTGATGGCCAGGGTTTAGGGATGGGGGGTGTGTGTGTGGAGCTGGGTGTGGCTGTAATGGAGTAGCACAAGAGAGCTTCTTGGTGATGAAACAGTTCTTGGTTGTGGTGATGATTACATGAAACTACCCACGTGATAAAATTGTACACATGTGAACACACACAACACACACACACACACAAATGCTTATGAAACTTATAAAATCTGAATGAACTCTGTGAATTATGTCAGCGTCAGTTTCCTGGTTTTGGTCCTATAATTTTCTAAAAATTATGCAAGATGTTACCATGGTGGGAGTCTGGGTGAAAAATTCACATTATCTGCCTGTACTTTTTTTGTTTTTGCTACTTCCTATGAGTATATAATTATTTCAGAATTAAAATTTAAGGATCAAAAGCATTGCCATGTAGAAGAGCTAATATTAGGAAAAGAAATAATTCTTTGCTGCTATCAGGTCATTTGTTTGAGGGAATGTTCACATATTTTATTGGGCAATTTATTCATCTTTGATAATCTGAGATGGTCCTTAGAGAAAAGTTAAAGTGATGAGAGAGAGAGTATGTGTGTGTGTGTGTGTGTGTTGTTTCAGTTCTGTCTAGTGGAACTTATTTAGAAAAGTCTCACAAAAGAACCCATTTTTTCTTTTGTTATTGCTGATATTAGCAAAAGGGAAGAAGGGCCTCAGCTTATGGGAGGTTATTTTGAGGGAGAAGGCAACTAACAGAGCTAATGCTTTTCAGTTTTGACAATCCAGAGAAATTTCTGTGTCAGGAAATTAAAAGCAGTTTCTTTCTAATAGAAGTGTTCAGAGCTGTGAATGTGCTCACATTTGCAGTAGCATTTTCTTTTGCTGTCAGGTATTTGGGAATAAACTGAAGCTCAGAAGAGTTGGGTGGAGACTTACTGGTTTGAGGAATAAAGTCATCTAATAGCCCCTGGCTTTGGACTCTAACCTAATTATGTGATGATAACATCACCAATTTCCTCTACTTTTTCCTGCATTGTCTATGGTTTTAGAATTTCCAGTCAAGCAAGAACACTAGAAATTGTATAGGCTCAGGAGCCAGATATCCATCCTAGGTTCATATCCCAGCTGTGAGTCAGGCAAGTAAGTCATTTCTCTGCTGAATCTTCTCATTTGTAAAATGGGAATTCAGTTGTTTAAAACTAGAGGGTCCTATTATGAGGCTAATAGAAAAGCGGTATTTTTCAGATGGTTTGTACTGTGTACTGACATAAAGGGGCTAGAAGTGCCAAAAGGAAGACAAGTGGGGCTGGAGTGGTGAAAAGGAAGATCACATGCTGCAGCCATTTGTGTTGACCTCTTGCTGTACTCAGAGGTAGGCCTGGATCTGCTGAAGACATGGCACTTAACCAAAGCGTGTTGCCTCTGCCCCAGGCTCATCTGGAATCACTCCGTTCCCGTAGCAGCAAGAGTGTCTGCCAACAGCTGTCACACATTGGGAGTCCGAACCTTTCTCTTCCTTCAGCTTCCTCAGTTCCTTTCATGTCTGTCTAACAGAAGCCACCTGGCAAGAGAGCATAGAAATATAGTTTGATGTTCAGAGTAGCATATAGAAGGGTAGGTAAAGTGAAAAACAGTGGGTAACTAATGTATACAAAGACTTGATACATATGCACTGCATAGATTTTTTTTTTAAGTAGCCAGTACTATGTGTATGTATGTATGTATGTATGTATGTATGTATGTATGTATTTAGGAGAGAGCATGACCTGGAGAGAAGGGCAGAGGGAGAGAGGGAGAATCCCAAGCAGGCTCCATGCCCAACGTGGGGCTTGATCCCACAGCACTGGAATCATGACCTGAGCAGAAATCAAGAGTCAGATGCTCAACTGACTGAGCCACCCAGGTGTCTCAACCACATATATACCTTTTATAATCAGTAACTGGGTATCTGTAGGAAGGAGAACCGGAGACTGGAGCATAGCCACGGAGGGATGCATTAGTTTTACTTCTGTCTTTACTTTTGGGCTTTGTTTTTTAATGCCTTTAGAACCACAGAATTGAATTGATTATACTCATTTTGTGGCATGTTTATTTTGGTTCATGGAAATCATCATGTCCACTGTTTTCTCCCTTTGTCACCCATGTCTCATATGTCCTACCTCCCATACTCTTATGTAGATACATTGAAATTCTTGAAAGATATATAATATCATTCGTGGGTTAAATTTATTTATTTATTTAAGTGTTTATTTTTGAGAGAGAAAGAACACGAGTAGGGGAGGGGCAGAGAGAGGGAGACACAGAATCTGAAGTAGCCTGCAGGCTGCAGGCTCTAAGCTGTCAGCACAGAGCCTGATGGGGATTCGAACCCACAAACTGCAAGATCATGACTTGAGCTGAAGTTGGATGCTTAACTGATGGAGCCACTCTGGCACCCCCATGGGTTAAATTTAAATAAAGTCTGTTGTGCTTTACTTTTTTACACTCAGCATTATGTTTTTGAAGTGGATCCATGTCGCTGCATAGAAATTTGGTTCATCCTTCCTCATTTGCATGTTATTTTTCCATATGTTTGTATCACATTTTCTCTTATCTATTTTCTCATTGATGGGCATCTAATTTGCCTACAACTTTCACACAGTACTACAGTGAACAGCTTCATTCCTGTTTCATTATTGATCTGTTGAGAGTTTCTGGGATATATACCCAGTGTGGTGGGCAGCCTTTAAAATGGCTCCCAATGGTCCTTGCCCCCTGATATTCATGTCCTTGTTTAAATTCCTCCCCTTTAATATGGGCTGGACCAAGTGATTCTTTTCTAATGAATAGAATATGGCAAAAGTGATGAGATGTCACCTCTGAGTAGTTTACCAAAGATCTGTGACTTCTGTCTTGCTTGCCATTTCTCATTGTCTCTTCTCTGGGGGAAACAAGCTGTTATGTTGTGAACTGCCCTATGGAGAGGTCTATGTGGCAGGGAACTTATGTCTCTGACCAACAGCTATGTAAGCAAGCTTGGAAACATAATTCTCCACTTAACTTGAGATAACTGTAACCCCCACCTCACCTTTGACTGTAGTCTTTTGAGAAACTCAAACTCAGAGGCACTCAGCCAAACCACATCTAGATTCCTGACCCACATAATCTTTGAGATGATAAATGTTTGTCATTTTAAGCCTCTAAATCTTGGGGTAATTTATTACACAACGATAGGTAACTGATACACCCAGGCACATGACTGTTGGGTTATAGAATATATGCATACTTAGGGGCACCCGGGGGGCTCAGTTGGTTGAGCATCCTACTCTTGATTTTGGCTCAGGTCATGATCCTAATGTTGTGGGATCAAGCCCTGCATCAGACTCCACCTTGAGAGCCTACTTAAGATTCTCTTTCTCTCCCTCTGATCCTCCCCCCTACTCACGCTGTCTCTCTGTCTCAAAATAAAAATAAGTAGGGGCTCCTGGGTGGCTCAGTGGTTAAGCTTCTGACTCTTGATTTTGGCTCAGGTGATGATCTCATGGTTCATGACATTGAGCCCCACGTTGGGCTCTGTGCTGACAGCTCAGAGCCTGCTTGTGATTCTTTCTGCCCTCCTGCCTGTTCTCTTTCTTTCTCTCTCAAAATAAATAAAATAAAAATGAATAAGAATATATGCATACTTAACTAAGTACTGCCAGACTTCTTTCCAACAGAATACTTGAGGGCTTTTGTTTCCTCACATTTTCACTAGCCCTTGCTAATATCCTTTATAAATATTTTTTTGCCGGTCTGATAAGTGTAAAGTGCTATCTCATTTTAATTATATTTATTTGATATATATTGAATATACTTTTGTTTCTTTTTTGGTCAGTGCTTATTCATATTCTTTCCTTTCTTTGGTTTTTCTGCCTTGTGTTGATTTAAAGAAAGGTATTGTGTAAATAGCCCTTGCTGGTTTCAGACATTACAGATATCTCATTGTATTACTTGTTAAATTTGCAAACAATGTCCTTCATTAAGCAGAAATATTTAATGCTGATGTAGTTATAATTTCTTTCTCCTTAAGGTTTGCTTCTCTGGGTCTTGTTTTAGCAGGACCATTGATATCCATAATTTAGACTTTTTTTTAATACTTATTTTTGAAAGAGAAAGGGTGGGGGAGGGGCAGAGAGAGAGAGGGAGACCAAGAATCTGCAGCCGGCTGCATGCTGGTAGGAAGCCCTATGTGGGGTTTGAACTCACAAACTGCGAGATCATGACCTGAGCCAAAGCCAGATGCTCAACTGACTGAGCCACCCAGGTGCCCCCATAATTTAGACTTTTTAAGTAAGTCTTTTCTCTAAAAACCTTTGGATGAATTTAAAAATATGGAAAGGGGTGCCTGGGTGGCTCAGTCAGTTGAGCGTCTCACTCTTGATTTTGGCTCAGGTCATGATCTCACAGGTTTTGAGTTTGTGCCCCACGTCGGGCTCTGCACTGACATCACAGAGCCTGCTCGAGATTCTCTCTCTCCCTGTCTTCTCTGCCGCTCCCCCACTCATTCTCTCTTTTGCTCTCTCTCTCCCAAAATAAATAAACATTAAAAATAAAAAATAAAAATATGGAAATAACTTGTGCTCTTTTGTTGCCCAATTCATTTGAATTTCTTTTGCTACACCACTGTCAAGTACTTATTTTACTTATAATGTGGTAACTTAGCCCATTCACAAATCTGGATGAAGATGAGGTGTGGCCATGTAGTAAGTGACCTGAATTAGGTTGATAGGGAAAACCTAGGAGTGAATTGATATATTGGTCCCCAAGTTACAGAAACTATAAGACATATTTTTTTGCAAAGTAATATAAATGTATTTCTCTGCTTTTTAAAAAAAAGAATGAGGGAAGCCCCAAATTCTTTAAAATAATAATTTTAGCTTTAGTTAATGTCCACCAGATGGCACCAGTGCACACTAAGTATTTATAAAATCGGAAGCATTATTCTCACACTTCTCTTAAAATCTTAAAAATGTATTGTCCATGTAATTAAGGAGGTAATTCTGACTCCCTACTAATTAGTCTTCAAGAAACTTTTTCTGAGGCTCTAGGTTGGGTGAGGTGTTTTGCTGTGTGGTCCTATAGCTAATAGCATTCACCTAATTGCTCTATAATTATTTACTGGAGTCTGTTTCTTCCACTTTAGGTAGAGATGGGGGCATTTTTAGCCTTGGTAGGCCCTGAATAGTGAGGCTTTCATTTATTTTTCTAATAATCATTAAGTTATGAGTTAGAGCTAGGTTTGGGAAGTAAGATCTAAAATCTAAAATGTAGACTACAATTTAAACATACCTTTCAATGCTTACAAAATCTGCAGTTTGGGAAAATAATGGAAGTAAATATTTCATTGTTTTAATTGTATATATTGAATTGATAATGAAAAAAAATAGCAATCATTATCCATCTCATTCACTGGACTGAGCTAGAAATCCCATTTCCTTTTGGGAAATGAACATAAGAGAAATTTACAAGCCTTGAAAAATAAATTTATGAATTAATATGCCCAAGCACCATAAAAGTGACTTCCAAGCAACAGGTTGGACTCCAAATATTAAACTTTCATACCATTTATCCTGAATGGCAGTAATGAAACTCAGGCTCTGTGTCTGTGATGTCTGGGTGTCTTAGAAAAGTTTCCATGAGCTCCCTCTTTCTTGTTTTTGGAGAGATGACATTTTTTCCTGTATTATCAATACATTTGAGATAGAGCAGGGACTGGACTCACCTTCCCTCTATCCTGACTGCAAAACCCAGGTTCCTTGATGGCGCAAACACTATGCCCTTTGACAGTACATCTTGCAGGAATGTGGAAGCAGGATGCTTACCAAAGGAGAGACTTGACTGTGAAGACTGGTGACTACCAAACTAGTCTATACCTAGGTGGGCCCCAGTGCTAACCTTTCACCAATTTTTTCCCTCTTTATAATACTAAAAATCACACCCCAGGGTGGAGATTTAAAATGCTAATGAGACATGAGATGCATGAGGAAGCATATGCTATCCATTGTGCCTGTGCGCCCAACTTTATATATCTTGCCCTGCCCCTACATGCTTAGCTTGCACTCCTTTTCTGTCTTAGCCGTTTTGAAAACTTTCCCTGGCCTTTGTTTGGGAATTCAACCTGAAGGACCCTTTCCTTTGTGCTATCTCCCTTGTGCTAGATCATAAGCCCCAATAAAAGTCTTTTCCTGAAATTTCTGTTTGGTGCCAGTCTATTACTATTGCTTGGAAAGCCCAAGGACCCAAGTGTGTAACAAATTGAGAGGTCCAGCCAAGCATCAGACTTTCCTGGAAAACATATCTCCGGAGACTTCTTACTGATGTTCACTTGTGGCAGGTTACTTCACAGGCTTTCTCTATTGAATCTTCTTTTTAAAAAATTATCGATACCAGTATTTCCCAAAGTGTGATTAGTGAAACGATAGTCTTCCTAGACTGACTTTCTTGGGAAAGAAAAGTGTTCTGTTGTTAAGCAAGAGAAAAAAAGCGTTCTGTTGTTACATATTCTGCTGTTTCCTTCTTTGTAGGTCACATTGTCATGTTAAAGACTGTAACAGTGATTCTCAATGGAGTGGTACTGTCCCCTAGGGAGTATTTTATAAATTATAAATTTCTGGGAGTGTTTTATTGTCATACTGATTGGCCTAGAGGTTATGGACACTAGCTAGCTTGCATTGCACAGACAGTCCCACAAAAGCAGGAATTATCTCTGGCTGTCTGGGACTTACTCTTGTCATTTATTGTCATATAGCTGAAAAATCTGTTTATAATTAAGCTGAGGACCTACCTCCATTTTACATATAAATACAAAGTAGTTGTGATTTTATAATAGACACTGAATGTCTTAGGACTATAATGAATGACGATGTCAGTCAAGGGAAGATTGTATTTTGTTTGGAGCTTTGCCAAGAATTATTTATTTCAGAAAAGCACATCGTGAGCAAACACAACTGGTTGTATTTGAGTCACTGATGCAGCACAACTTTGTAGCCCCATTTGAACTGTCATATTCACGTGATTCTCCATACAAGTGTCTGACTTATGTCTTTTGGTTTAGTTATTCCCAAGAATTTATATATATATATATATATATATATTTTTTTTTAACATTTATTTACTTTTGAGACAGAGACAGAGCATGAATGGGGGAGGGGCAGAGAGAGAGGGAGACACAGAATCGGAAGCAGGCTCCAGGCTCTGAGCCATCAGCCCAGAGCCTGACGCGGGGCTCGAACTCACGGACCGCAAGATCGTGACCTGAGCTGAAGTCGGACGCTCAACTGACTGAGCCACCCAGGCGCCCCAAGAATTTATATATTAAAATACATATTTTGTTGGTGGTGGTCCTTTTGGAAATTGTTTATGTAGGATATGTCTATGAATTTTGTTTCAGGGTGTAAAGGAGGTGTTACAAAGATAGACGTTTTCACCAAAGGCATATTAGATCTAGGGTTCGGGACCACTATCCTAAGTAGAGAAATCTGGTGAATTTTCTTAACCCAGCATTTGCTAAGCTAATTTGATAATAGAACCTTTTTTTGTGTATAGTATCTGTTAACATTAGAGAAAGCTATAGTAATTCAAATCCTGTCATTAATGAAACTTTTTATAGTACTTTATACTTTTCACAATGCTTTCACATGCCTTATTTCAATTTATTTTCACATGAGGTACTTAGCATAGGTTTTCTCTATTCGTTCGGAAGATGAAGTAAACCAGGAGAATTCAGGTGACCCACCCTAGGACACTCAAAGGTGTGTGACAGAGCCACAGACAGACGAGAGGGCTGATTCCGATTCATGCCCTTTTTTCTACATCTGATGGCTCTGGGAGTTTGCCAGTCCCAGCGTAGGGTTCTCTCCATTTCTCCACGCTTCTGTGGCCAGGAAGTAGGGAAGGAAAAGGTGGAACCATGTCAGAGCAGCACTGGGGCAGGTAAAGCTTTCCACACTAAGGGAGCTGACTGTCCAGTCTAAAGTCCACCAGCTTATTTCCCCCGCTTCCTCCTTCTTGCTGTTTGCCTTTCAAGTTCACCACCTTTCTTGTATTTCTAGATCAAAAGGGTGATCAAAGGAGAAAAAGTGAAACTGCAGCTCACTGGTTAAAACTGCTGGATGGAATGTGGAATTTGTGATTTAACATTGCTTTCTCATTATCTTCTGTTGTTCCTGGGGCTTATGGTTAGTATTTGCATCACCAACTCTTGTTGAGATTACAGACCTACAGGATGTCTATTCTAAAGAGGAAATAATAATGGCAAACGGCTTTTACTACATGTCAGGCATCATTCTAAGTGCCTAATATACGTTAATTTATGTAATCCTTAACAAAAACTTTGTGAGGTAGGTAATAGTATTATCTCCATTTAGATGAGGAAACTGAGGCAGAAGAGGTTTAAATCACTTATTCGAGGTTATACAGCTAGTAAGTGATAAAAGAAGGGTTCAGTACTTTGCCCCAAGTGGTTCAGCTAGTAAGTGGCAGAACTGAGATTTGAGTCTGCACAGTCTGGCATCAGAGAAAAGCTTACGGATTACCAAAGAGGAATGGACTGTGGTAAAGTCAGAATATGACAGATGGAATCTTGTGGTTTTCTTTTAGAATGAGTGTTGGGAGAACTTTTATTGAAAACTTACAATCAAGTTTGAGCTTTGTTTTTTAAATCTAAAAGGAGTGTCAGGGTATAAGAGGTCTTAACAAGGAAGTTCCTACCTGTAAGTCTCAAGTGTCATACTCTCTTAAATTCTATCATTAACATATCAAACCTTTGAGTTTTCTTTGGGTTCAACTGTTAGATATATTCTTAAAAGACTAATGTATTTTTTTTAATAATTACAATAGACATTTATTTAAAGTAATAACATTGCAGCTCAAATAATTCCAAATTGTACATTTCGGGTTTACCCAACTTCTTAAAAATATTTGAGGGCAGCTGCAACCACAGATATCAACTCCATGATTATTTATTTGCCCATTCTTCTCTTTCCCGAATAACTTCTTTCAGATATGGTTCAAGGTAGAATTTATCCTCCTCATATTTTGTCCACTGCTCTTTAGGCAAGACCTGGTGCCTCATGGTCAGGTCCAGTGCTCTCTTAATGCGAAACATCCTGTAGTTATAAAGGTTCTCAGGAAGCCTTCTTATGGCCTCTTTCACATCATCATTCTCATATGTTGTATCATCTTGCATTAGTCCCAGTTTATTGAACCCTGCAGCATTGTAATACCATTTTCAAATACCCTCCAGCCACTGGCTTGATGCTGCAACCGCAGGCCAGCTCCCCATTTTGACCTGAGACTCTTAAAAGACTAATGTATTAAACTAAATGACAAAGGTCAGTGACTTAGTAGTTTTGAGCAAAACTAACCAAGTGAACCTAGAGCCCACTGGCCAGCTAACTTCTTCCTTCCCTACTCCTTTGCTCTGTTCTTTGGTTTTGCTTATGGCTGCACTCCAAGTAATACCAGCAGCTTGTAAGTGTCCTCAAAAAATAGATTTCAAAAGAGGAGCAGGACATTTTTATTTCATGCTTGCTGCCAAGTTTCATTAAGCTGTTTTGCTGGATTTTCCGTTTATTCCTCTGTGATTTTGGTGTAAATTTATTACCCAGCCAACATGTGGGCCAGTGCTTCTTTTCAAGCTTATGCTAATTGATAACAGAAACCAGAGCTTGAAGTTGGACAAGACAAAGCTGCAAATGGAACACCGGGTGGCGAAGGGGGCACATATCATGTCTGGAGATAATGGTAAGCATGCTGGTGACCTGAGGTGAGGTACAGTGGGTGGGACCGGCCCAGGAAACACTGGAGACCAGTGGGCACGCACTGAGGGAATGCCTGCTTGCTCAGGGTTGGGCACTGGGCACTTTGCATACAGTGGCCAACAAATTAAAGACCTCGCTGGCATCCTTCCTGATTCCTGAATTCAGATTTTAAAATAAGGCAATATATGGAATTTTCGAAAAGTCTCTATTGTGATGAATTGTTCCTCAGAACTCCCTAACAGCATGTCTTACCAACCTTAACATACACTTACCAAGTTGTGATTTCAGACAAGCCTGATGTAAAGTTCATTTGTTTTATATTCCTCTTACTACATACAAAAGGAAACACACATCACAAAGAGAAGAAAGATGATTGTTTCAAACGCTACCACAAAACATTTTCATAAAGTATGTAGTAGGTATTAAGGTGTTAGGTGCTTTGAGTACTGAGCAGTTAGCTGTAGAAATTTGTCACCAGAGAAACTCAGATGGAAAGCACCTTGCAGATAAAATCTGGAAATGATTGGATAAAATCATTAAAATCAGTAAAATGAGTGGATCACAATGGTTTTCTTGGTGGCCACACAATCAGGATTAAGAAACCATGGGACTGGGAATTAGTCTTCTTGGGCTTGACTCCTGCTTTGCTGTGAAACAGTGGGAGGTCCATGTTAGCCTCTCTGTTAGTGTCTCACTGGCCCACCTCACCAGGGATAACAAGCATTATATATAATGATGAATGGGAAGGTATCTTGGAAATTGAAACTTTGTACTATTTAAGATACTGTTGTTAGTTGTTAATTCTAGTTCATAATATAATTTCTTTTCTTCTTCTTAAGTAAGCTCCATGACCAGCATGGAGCCCACGGTGGGGCCCAAACTCATGACATGAGATCAAGACCTAAACCAAGATCAAGAGTCTGACACTCAACCGACAGAGCCACCTGGGCATCCCTAGTTCATAATATAATTTAAATGAGGCTCATTTATTCTTTGCAAATGGATTCTTTCCTCTATTATGATAATACTGTTGATAATATTTATATATTTCAAATATTTTATTTTTTTTAATTTTTTTTTTTTTAACATTTATTTATTTTTGAGACAGAGAGAGACAGAGCATGAACAGGGGAGGGTCAGAGAGAGAGGGAGACACAGAATCCGAAACAGGCTCCAGGCTCTGAGCTGTCAGCCCAGAGCCCGATGCGGGGCTCAAACTCACGGACCGCGAGATCGTGACCTGAGCCAAAGTCGGACGCCCAACCGACTGAGCCACCCAGGCGCCCCAAGATTTTATTTTTCTAAGTAATCTCTACACCTAACATGGGGCTTGAAGTCACAACCCCAAGATTAAGAGTCAGCATTCTCTACAGACTAAACCAGCCAGAAACCCCTCCTTTAAAAAAAAAAAATTTATTTTTTTAAATGGATAATACTTATTTAATTAACAGAAATGTGATTTGTCCACAGACAAACAGCAAGTAGCAGTGCTGCAGCTGGGGCCCTGATGAAGTTTGGGGAGATCTATGAATATCCTGATTCACAGCCTGTGGTACTTTCCTAGGGTCTTCAGGTTAGCTGCTTGGGGTCTCACTTCCTCTTTAATTATGTATAACTGGCTTCTTACTCTGTAGAGTTACTATTTTCTAAGTAGTCAAGAGAGATAACTTTCTGGCTTTAATACATCCCCACCACATTTTTACTGGTCATGGACTGTTTCTTCCCATATGGGCATCAGTATCTGGGTCCCAACCTATATCCTATTGATTTTATAGGTACTGCAGGTAAAAAGGTATCCCCTAGTTTATGTCCACATCCGTATGTACAGACCAGCCTAGGTCTTCAGGGAGGCTCTATTTCTGGTGGTCTGAGGAGCTGAGGAAATTGCCATAGGAGGTATCTTCTTGGAGTGACCACAGAGAGCCAGCCATGCTCTAATGGCTCAAATGGTTCCAGGCCCTCTCTGAGGAACCAGAATTCTCATCTGGCTTAGATCCCCAGGGCCTGCAGAATAGCCCCGAAACAGCTGAGGGAACCTTAAAACTGATCAGTGTCAGACATTTTCCAGGCTGAGCTGCATGGATCGTTAGTCAACTTTGGGGGAGAGTTGCAATTGTCATAAACCTTGTGCTCCCAATATATGACCCCAGGGTTCTTCTAGGACATCTCGAGTATATCCTGGACTCTCTGTGATAGAGACTACTTGTTCGCAATTTGCTGTCTACCAGAGAGGCACTGGCAGCCCTGAACCTGACTCTGTTGTCAGGCTGGGGCTTTTCCTCATAGAGTCCTGATATGGTCAGTCTCATCCTTGTTATAAGTTTCTTTCAAATACTTCATATTTCAAAGCCCAGCTCAAATGTCACTTTCTTTTCCTATAGGCTCCCAACGTGAACATAATAACTTACATACATATATATGTACTATACCATACAGTGCTGTGTGCCCATAGTACTTTATCCATACTTGTAGTGGAATTCTTAACACATAGTGTCTAAAACGTGTCTGCCTTTGTGCTTAAAGGGAGCTATAAACTTCTTAAGAGTAAAGACTACATGTGACTCATTTGATCTATTTATATATTTGCAAGGTCTCACATCATGATTGGAACATTCATGTTTATTGCCTTAAATTCTTTTCAAGGACAATGAGATGGAAATCAAAGATAGTACCACTCTTTTCCTGATTAATTATTTCAACACATTTATCAAAACCTACTAACATGTTATACACCAGCCTGCCATGAAGAAGCAGTTATGAATAAGATGCACATATGATTCCCCTACAGGGAGCTTATAGTTGGGTAGTCTTCTCTATTTTCATGCCTTGTTGTCCCTGATAAATCAATTGTTGCTTCTGGTGGTGGTGAGCTAAGCCATACTGTTCCTTCTCACTCATCCAGGACATGGACATGTGTTGCTGATGCTGGTGGTAGAAGCAGCAGACAGTGAGCAGAATTGTACCCTCCCCTTCTGACTGTGTTCATGATAATTGTGGCATGACCAATCATCATCTACTCTTGCCTGCTCTCCCCAAAGGGAACTCTGGATAAGTTCCGTAGCAGTGGATAATGACAGATTGGATCCTGGGAGCCTAGGCTTGACATCCTGGAGTAAAAACTCTGGGTGGATGGAGCCAGAGAGTAAGGAGGGTATCAAATCCAAGAAGCCAAGTCTATTTCAAATCCAAAGGGCAAGCATAAGATAGAAAACAGGGGGCCGTTTTAGTTTAGAAAACTAGAGTTCAAAGTTTAGAGGCAATATTGGACAGAGATGAAGCTGAAAGGTAGGAATGGAGCTGGAGGTTAAGAGCTGGTTGATGTATCCAAGAGTTTTGTGGTACAGAGGTAAGATGTCAATAATTTTCTGTTCTTGAATTTCTCAGCTTGCTGAGAGATAAGGGCTGGGCTGTTTGGAGGGTGATGTCAGCTTTATGGCTGAATAAGATGCCCATAGTTTGTGTCCTTCTCCCAACAACAACAATGTAGCATCCATCAGAGTGCCTTCGTAGAAGCTGTGGGATCCAGTACCACATGCCACAGGATCTGGGGGGAGTCTTTGCCCATCCATACATCACATAATAGGCATATAGATGTTGGTCCCAGCTCTGGACTGTGAACTGGCTCTAGCCCCTTTTGGGCTGCAGTCCAGGAGCCCCCGGAAAACAGTCTTCAACAGTCACCCACAAACAAAAGAGCCAGGTTTCCAGTGGAGAAGTTCCAGCGTACCATAGAAACAAAAAAAGCATGAGTTTGGATGCATTGGAAGGGGTGAGAGGAACAGTTTGATTTTATCTGTATCACTTCTACCCCAAGGCAACACAGTTTAGGGCCAAGAGAAATCTTCTTGGCCTTTGATCTCTCCTGTAGAGGAAAAGGAATGTGTGGGTGAGTATCTGGCTTCTCCAGCTGTATGGGACACTGCCAAAGAGGCTCGTTTCTCTTCTCCATCCAGAGTACTGAGTCATGAGCTCCATGACTGAGGGGGGCAGGAAAAGTTGGAAGAGCAACAATCTGAACTCTTGGAGAGCATGAAAGAGATGTGGATCCTACTGTGTCACAGATTCCACCAAGAAGACTGCCCATGAACCACTAAGGACTCTTTGCTAGTGGATTCCCTCAATTGGCCCGTAGGTATCCCCACTGCCTCAATGCCCCACACTGTGAGTGCATTTCTTAGCATAAACCTTACAGGCCTGGAGAGAGTGGTATGATATATTCAAAGTGGTGAAAGAACAAAACCTGTCAATCAAGAATTCAGAAGGTACCTGGGTGGCTCAGTCAGTTAAGTGTCTGACTTCAGCTCAGGTCATGATCTCAGGGTTGGTGAGTTTGAGTCCCACATCAGGCTCTGTGCTAATAGCTCAGAGCCTGCAACCTGCTTTGGTTTTTGTATCTCCCTCTCTGCCCCTTCCCTGCTCGTGCTGTGTCTCTCAAAAGTGAATAAACATTAAAAAAAATTCAGAAAAGGAGAGATAAAGACTTTCACAGACAAACAAAAGCTGAAGAAGTTAATCCCCATTAGACCTGCCTTACAAAAAATGCTGAAAGGCGTTCTTCCAGCTGAAGTGAAAGGATCTAATTAGTAACATGAAAATAGACAACACATTGGTAAAGCTAAGCATATGGTCAAATTCAGACTAATACTGTAGTGGTGGTGTGTTAACCACTTTAGTATAAGATCAAAGGACAAGAGAACTAGAAATAACTATAGTTAGTATAATTTGTTAATACACAATATAAAAAGAAGTAAATTGTAACATCAAAAACAAAAGGGGAGGGGTAGAAAGGTAGACCTCCTATGTGTAATTGAAGTTAAGTTGCTATAAGTTTAAAATGGACAGCTTTAGTTACGAGATGTCTTATGTACACACATCTTGCTAACCACAAAGCAAAAACCTGGAGTAGATTCACAAAAGATAAAGAGGAGAATCAGCGAATACCGCAGAAAATCAATTCACGGAGACAGGCAGAAAGAAAGGAAAAAAGGAACAGTGGAAGTACAAAACAGCCAGAAAGCAATAAGTAAGGTGACATTAGTAAGTTCTTACCTACCATTAATTATTCTAAATGTAGGTGAATTGAATCCACCAGTCAAAAGACAGAGAGTGGCTGAGTGGATGATATAACAATACCCAACTATATGCTACCTACAAGAGACTTTCCACTTTCAGAACACACATAGGCTTCAAGTGAAGACATGGAAAGAGATATTCTGTGCAAGTGGAAACCAAAAGAGAGCAGGAGTAGCTATACTTCTATCAGACAAAATAGACTTTAAGCCAAAAATGGTAACAAGAAACAAAGAAGGTCATTATATAATGAAAATAGGTCAATTCATCAACATGTTATTACAATTATTTATGTCCTCATCACTGGAGCACCTAAATACAGTAAGCAAATACAGATCTGAAGGCAGAAATAGACAAAATGATACAATTAATAGTAGGGGACTTTAGTACCCTTTCAACAATGGATATAGACAGAAAATCAGTAAGGAAACTCCAGACTTGAACTATACCTTAGACCAAATGGATCTAACAGACATATACAGAATGTTTCCCCCAACAGAAGTGCAATACACATTCTTCTCAAGTGCACATGAAACATTCTCCAGGATGGATTATGTGATAAGTCACAAAACAAATCTTAGCAAATTAAAGAATATTGAAATCTTAAGTATCTTTCCTGACCACAATAATATGAAACTAGAAATCAATAATAAAAGGAGGAAAGATGGAAAATTAACAAACATATGGAAATCAACATGCTTGTGAACAAGCAATGGGTCTAAGAAATCAAAAGCAAAATTAAAAAATATATATCTTTAAACAAAAATGGGAACACAACATACCAAACCCTATGGGATGCAGTAAAAGAGGGAAGTTTATAACAATAAAGACCTACATTAAGAAAAAAGATCTTGGGAATGCAAGCTGGTACAGCCACTCTGGAGAACAGTATGGAGGTTCCTCAAAAAATTAAAAATAGAACTACCCTACAACCCAGCAATTGAGCTACTAGGCATTTATCCATGGGATACAGGTGTGCTGTTTCGAAGGGACACATGCATCCCCATGTTTATGGCAGCACTATCAACAATAGCCAAAGTATGGAAAGAGCCCAAATGTCCATCGATGGATGAATGGATAAAGAAGATGTAGTATATATACACAATGGAGTATTACTCGTCAATTAAAAAGAATGAAATCTTGCCATTGGCAACTACGTGGATGGAACTGGAGGGTATTATGCGAAGTGAAATTAGAGAAAGACAAAAATCATATGTCTTCACTCATGTGAGTACTTTAAGAGACAAAACAGATGAACATAAGGGAAAGGAAACAAAAATCATAAAAACGGAGGGGGACAAAACATAAGAGACTCGTAAATATGGAGAACAAACTGGGGGTTGCTGGAGGGTTGTGGGAGGGGGGATGGGCTAAATGGGTAAGGGGCATTAAGGAATCTACTAATGAAATCATTGCTGCACTATATGCTAACTAATTTGGATAAAAATTTAAAAAAATAAAATAAAAAAAGCAGAAAATACCCACCCAAAAAAGAAAAAAGAAATATCTTTATCAGATTTCACACCATAAGCAACTACAAAGAAGAATAAACCAAGCCCAAAGTTAGCAGAAGAGGGGAAATAACAAAGAACAGCAGAAATAAATGAAATAAAGACTAGAAAAATAATAGAAAAAAGTCAGTGAAACTGAGTTGATTTTTTAAAAAGAAAAGTGGTGGAGGTGTTAACTAATGCTACCTTAGTAATCACAGTATATAAATGTATCAACTCAACGTGTTGTACACCTTAAACTTACACAATGTTATATGTCAATTCAATGGTGCCCAGTCTTATGGGTGCAAGAGAAGAATTGTAAAGCGTAGCCCTTGTCCTTTAAGGAACCTATTGCTTAGCTGTGAGAAAGGAATCACACTTAAAAAAAAAAAAAGAATGGAGTAAGATGGGATTGAATTTAATTAAGAATCAGAAGACTAGAGACCCATGTGGAAAGTGGCTGGGCTGGTGTGAGCTGAGGGCATGGGATGGCTTTGTGGGCCTTGAGGCACAGGCTCATTCACAGCCATCAATTTATGCCACACAGTTCTTTCTCATGTTGGGAACCTCAGTGAGGTCTGTGCTCAGGCCATAATTTACATGAAGAAAGATAAGGTTAACAGTAGGATGCTCAGAATGCAGCTTTAGTCCATTCAATTTTTTTTTTTTTCCTAAAATACCTTATAAAGAAATCTCATTTATCATAGAAATATTCTTAGCTCTCATACTTCAACCATGGGAAAGCCAAGAGCTACCCAAAGCTTTTTGTTTGGCCTAAAAGTCGTGTATAGTAATGTCAGCTGCTTTGATGTTGGCATTTCACCACAAGTGGATGACACAGGTCAATCTGCCTTTGGGACTGGGAGAGTTTCCCAGCTCCACCTGGAGCCTGACTCACCTCATTGACCTCTGTTGCTCTTTTTGTGGCATGTTTTCCGTTCTGCTAGATTGCCTTTCGCTGACTAAAAAGATGGTTGCTCACCACTGAGGCTTGTGCAGGCACGTAACTGTTAGTACTAAGCAAGAGCCCCACGTGTTCTGGTGTCTCTCCCCAAGTTCTGCACATTTAACACTTGCCTTTGTGTTATGAAGCATGGAGTTCCTTTGATGCATAAAGTAAGATGTTCTCATTAATAACTGGCTTCCCTGTCCTTGCTTTGCTGTCAGGAGAGAACTGGATGATAAAACCTATGATTTATTTGGACTGGCTCCATTAAGAGCTGACAGAGTGATGATTTGATTCCAGTAATGCTTTATTCTTACTCCATGTTTTGACTATCTAGCTGCGCCCCTGCTGAAAGTGACTCTTAATCACTAATTCTGAACTCACCGAAGAGTATAAAACAGTACATGTCACCTAAAATCTCAGTGGAATTACCTCTGTTATCAATAAATTTCATAAGACTTTCAAACTCTTTTTCAAATTATTATGAGATGATTGAAAAGTCCAGACAACTTACAGGTTCACCTTTTGACTGACTTACCGTTACCGGTGTTTCATAGGGACCATGCAATTGACTGTACAGTGATTAATTTGTTCATTGATTTTATTCAACGCGTGTTTATTGGAAGTTAACTCTGCCATGCTCTGTTCTAGGTGCTGGGAATGGAGCAGTGAATTAAACAGAAACCTGCCTTCATTTAGTGGAGGAAAATAGACAAAAAACAGAGGAAATAATTTGATTGGTTATTTGAGCATGAGGAGTGTTCAGAAGGACAAAAATGAACTGGGGCAGGAGATAAAGGCTACTAAGTTTGTGGGAGAAGAATAGGGAAAACATCTCAGTTTATTTTAAATAGTGTTGTTTGGAAACTCACTGAGAAAGTGACATTAGAGCAAAGACTTGAAGGAGGGTTAGGAGTGAGCCACATGTGTGATGGGGGAAGAGTGTGCCAGGCAGAGGATGCAATGGGTATAGGGGTCCTATGGTGGGAAGTATCTGCTACGTTTCAAGCCAGGCTGATGGTAACATTAGAACACACAGGCACAGGGCTGTATGCATGCCAGACGCTGCTTTATATCCATTATCTCATTTAATCCTCCATGTTTCCCTAGTCCCCATTTCTAAAGGAAGAGACTGAGGCACAGTTTAGATAACTTTCCCTAGATTACCTAGCTGGAAAGTGGTGGAACCCAGGAAGTCTGGCTCTAGCGTCTCTGTGCTCAGCCACACTGTTCTGCTGCCTGATATTTAGGCATATATTTGCAGATATGAGGGCGCTGCTTATCACATTGTACTGTGCCACTTTGCTTTCAGGATAAATTATTTTCCCGATCTTAATAGTGGCATTAGTTATGCTGGTCTTGAGCCACTGGTTTATTTCAATTTAATGAACACTGTGATCTGTGACAATTGCTGGTCATGATTTTATGTTAGCCATTGAATATTTAAAGGTCCATCCTTTTTTTTTTTCTTTCTTCATGTTGTATTTTTTTCTACCATAATAAACTACCTTAAATCCTTTTAGTTTTTTTATGACTTTTTAAAATTTTATTTTAGAGAGTGTGCGTGCAATCAGGGGAGGAGCAAATGGAGAGAGAGTATCTCAAGCAGGCTCCACACTGAGCATGGAGCCCAACACAGGGCTTGATCCCATGACCCTGGGATTATGACCTGAGCCGAGATCAAGACTTGGACACTCAACCGACTGAGCCACCCAGGCCCCCCCTTATATCCTTTTAGATATAGGGAATGGTGAATGAATAGAAATACATTTATTTTATTATTTTTTTAAATTTTTTTTATTTTTAGAATTTTTTAAATGTTTATTTATTTTTGAGAGAGAGACACACATTGTGAGCGGGGGATGGTCAGAGAGAGAGGGAGACACAGAATCTGAAGCGGGCTCCAGGCTCTGAGCTGTCAGCACAGAACCCAATGCAGGGCTTGAACCCACAAACAGTGAAATCAGACCTGAGCTGAAGTCGGATGCTTAACCAACTGAGCCACCCAGGCGCCCCTAGAAATACACTTTAAAAGAAGGCTCAAGGTACTTAGCACTTTGGTACTGAGAAGCACCCTGGGAAAAGCCACCTTCCAGCTTGGACTTGCAAAACTGGGATTCCCATTTCTCCATTCTCCCAGCCATGGCCTTTCTCCCAGGTCTCACTCAGGGTTCCCTCTGGAGCTGACAGAAGAGTAAAGATGCAGACTTCTCTCTGAAACCACAGCACTGACGAATGCAGTCTATGTGGCAGTTAGAAGCAGGGACTGAGATCAGACAAACAGTTCATACCCTGACCACCACCTGTCTGGTATCTGGGTCCTTAACATCTTCACCTGTAAAATGTAGATCAAAATTAGTGTGTACCTCTTAGAGTTGTGAGGATTTAAATAGGGTAATGTTCACATGTAAAGTGCATAGTACAGGGCTGATGCAAATAAACTCTATGGAAATCTTAGCTGTTATTACTATTAGTTACTCCCTTAAAAACAAAACACCACTGGGCTTGGTTGACATCTGCCTCCATTTTATCCTGTCAAATGCCCCGTGGGGTCTCTCTGTGGTACTGGCTCCTCACATCTTGGATCCCAAAATGAATATGGCCTATTGGAAACCAAAACAAATATGAATAGTGAATGAAACTAAAAAGCACAGCCAGATTCCAGCTTACTAAAAGCCTCAGCCATGCTAAAGATAGGGCTTTGGTGGTACCTGGGTCACTCAGTCGGTTAAGTGTCCAACTTTGGCTCAGGTCATGACCTTATGGTTCATGAGTTCGGGCCCCATGTCAGGCTCTGTGCTGATAGCTCAGAGCCTGGAGCCTGCTTCAGATTCTGTGTCTCCCTCGTTCCCTGCCCCTCCCCAACTCATGTGTGTGTGCTCTCTCTCTCTCAAGAATAAATACACATTAAAAAAAATTAAAAAAAAAAATAGGGCTTTGAAGAGATGCCAGAGAAGAGAGCACAAGGAGGAGAGGAGCTGTGTCGTAAGTACCTCTGCTTTGTAAGCTGGTCCTCCTCCCCCAAACCCCTTTCAATTGTTCAAGAAAAGTCAAGGCTTGTCACAAAATTGGCTTTGACTTTTTTAGGATTACTTCAAGTTCTGCAAGAAGAAAGTGATTCTATGAAAGAGGCTTAAAAAGTCCAATTAAATATTTCATTAATTGTGTTAGAATAAAAGAAAGACTTTTTCAAACAGCCTTACATGCTGTTTGTGGAGTGATGTGGTGCTGTGGGAAGAACATATGCATTGGGCCTGACTCCCCGCTGTGCAGTCGCAGGCTTTAAGAACTTCAGTCAAGGCCACAGGGTCCTCATCTGTAAAATGGAAATATTATCTACCACACAAGGCTGTTGACAGGATTAAGTGGTATGGCTGTGGGAAATCTGGCAGGTAACAGACTTTCAAAGATGTTAGTCTGATTTTTTCTGAAGCCTTTTCTTCATTATTTTACTTTGTGCCACATCATTAGAACTGCTTAATTATTCAGGATTTTTACATCTAGTTTGTGGATTATCAAAGCCCTTTGCTAATAGGTCTGTCTCTTGCTGACTTTAAAAATTACAGTGTAACTGCCTGTTGGCTTGTCAGTTATGCGAACTAGAGGATTCAACATCAATATTGCCAGATGCCTCAGTAGAATGATTTTATGAAGAACTTTGAAACTATAGTTAATGGAAATTTATTTTTTTTTATCTATGGACAGATTTTGCAAGTTGATAGTTTTCTTAATTTTAAGAGTTATTTTTTTCTGATGCTGCAGTGATCACAAAAATATGAAGACAGAATAAAATCACTCATAATTATTTTGCCTAGAAAAAAACACTACTAACTTTTAATTTTTTCCTTTTTTAAAAGTGTTTATTTTTGAGAGAGAGAGAGAGAGAGCTCATGTGTGTGATTGGGGGAGAGGCAAGGAGAGAGGGGGAGAGAGAATTCCAAACAGGCTCTGCACTGTCAGCATAGAGCCTGACGCAGGGCTTAATCTCACAAACTCATGAGATCACAACCTGAACCGAAATCAAGAGTCGGATGCTCAACCAGCTGAGCCATCCAAGCACCCCTTAATTTGTTTCCTTTTTATATGCATAGTTCTTTATATGACTTTTTCCCACCTAAAAGTATATCATAAGTCTTTCCTGCATTGCTAACATTTAAATTACTTCCATAATGGATATACTGTGATCTTCATAATTATTTTCCTAATTAAAATATTAAAATGCTCCAAAACTACTCTGCAAAAAATGTTTTGGAATGTAAGCCTTTGTCTGCATTCCTGATTAGTACCTGACGATAAATTTCTAGAAGTAAAATTATTGGGTCAATCTTAAGCTATTTATTGCTATGTAACATGTTCTCAAAACTTAAAACCCAGTCCCTTAAAACAATAGCAATCATTCATTTGCACACAATTTTGCCATCTGGGGACAGTTTGCCTCACCCCACATGATGTTACCTGGCTGGGGTAGCTTGACTGGGGCTGGAGGATCTACTGCCTAGGAGACTGTCTCCAATGACTGACAAGTTGGTGCTGGCTGTCAGCTGGGGCCTTTGCCCTGACCTAGGTGGTCTTCTCCATTGGATTCCAAATGGGGGAGGTGGAAGCTGCCAGGCCACTTAAAGGCTGGGCATGGAACTGGCACAGGGTCTCTTCCAGCTTGCTCTCGTGGTCAGAGCAGTCCCAGGCCAGTTTCCAGAGAGTGGTTAGACCAATCTCTTTCTGAGGGGAGTGACAAAGAATTTTTGGTCATATTTAATCTATCATAGTCAAAGAACACATTGTCGAAGGATCTTTATACGCATCACCAAATCCTTTCCAGAAAAGTTGTAATGGTATGCAGTTCCACCAGCAGTTCTTGAGAATGCCCATCATCACACTAAACAACATTAAATATTGAAATTTTAGGGGCGCCTGGGTGGCTCAGTCGGTTGAGCGTCCGACTTTGGCTCAGGTCACGATCTCGGTCTGTGAGTTCGAGCCCCATGTCAGGCTCTGGGCTGATGGCTCAGAGCCTGGAGCCTGCTTCCGATGCTGTGTCTCCCTCTCTCTCTGCCCCTCCCCCGTTCATGCTCTGTCTCTCTCTGTCTCAAAAATAAATAAACGTTAAAAAAATTTAAAAAAATAAATAAATATTGAAATTTTAAAAATCTCTACTTATTCAATATGTAAAATGTGAGATCTCATTGTTTTACTTTGAATTTAGGTGATTATTAGTGAACTTTGATATGCTTGATAAAAATATATATTTCTTTGGGAACTGCTCATTTTGTGGGCCATTTGTTTATGTGTTAAACATAAATTTATATGTCTATTTATTACTGACAATAATAAGGTATCATATTCATTATAAGTATTCCTTTCATTTCTCTTAATTAAAAATCAAAAACCTTCTCTCTTAATTGAGAAAAAATTAGAGAAAACTATTTCCTATTAAATTAACATGATTCTACCAGATCGCATAAATCTTTCACCTTATTAAATTAATTTGATTTTCATGAGAGTCTGGCAGCAATGCATTGGTCTCAAAATAATGGCATATATTATAATAAAATATTTTTAATCAATGTAAGTTTTACCTAACATGTCAACATAAATCTAAGAAATCATATCATTTATTAATTATCTTCATTTTGGAGGGACTAAACCAAAAAAGTTTAGATAACTTTATCAGAACAGAAATCGATGAGTAAATGTGTTTTCATCCCTTAATTTTCTCATTATCTTTTAGCAATCTCGTGGGCAAGCTCCTTACCCACTCTGAGTCTCAGTTTTTCTAACTGCAAAATGGGGTTATAATAATAGGCTCAGAGAAGATATTTGTGAGGGGCCTAGTACAGGCAAGGCTCGGCATGTTGTGGACACCATCATTCTTTGCTTATTCTGTCCTTTCTCATGAACCAAGAAAGACCTTCCTATTAGAATATCAGAGTCAGTTCTCTGAATGGCTTTCCAGGCCAGGGTTTGCGTTTTGGGAATGCTATCTCTTAGCTCACCCTCAGAGTCCATTACTCACAGGTTGGTGTTTCCACAGAGTGTGTTTTGCCTGTGGTGCAAATCAGGCGCCTGTTCCAAACAGCACAGCACTATTATCAGGGCGCAGTGAGGGCAAACGTCTTTGGGACACTATGATACAGTCCCTTGAGAATAACCCTTTGGGAGCTTCTCAGAGCAATCTGGTGTCCAGTCTTCACACTCTGAGGGTTCCATATTTGTATTATGACTAATAATAGTTTTTACCTGCATGGCGCTTGACAGTTTTCATAGGATTTCCACGTGTTTTGTCTCCTTTGATCTTCATAGCTATCCTAGGAGGCCTGCAGTTCAGGGCATATTATTTCCCTTTTATGCATGAGGAAGTCAAGGCTTGGAGGGGTTATGACTTGTCCAAAGTTACAAAGCTAGCAAGTGCCAGGCCCAGTATCAAATGGCTCCTACAGGCCCCATCCAGAATTTTCCCATTGGATAGTGTGCTGCCTAATTCTCCACCACGGGCATTTTAGCAGGTGGCTCTGGGATGAGATCTACACGATGGATTTGTCTCCCTGTCTTCCATTACATGGGTGGGAGAGTGTCATAGTCAATGTGGACTCTAGAGTCATTGTTGGATCCTGGCTCCATCTCTTGTTAATTATGTAACCACTCTGGGCCTCAGTTTCTCCATATATAAATGAGAATAACACTGGTACCCAACTCATAGGAGTATTGGAGATTTAAATGAGACCATCTATGAAAAACACTAGCACAAAGCCTGACACCCAAATGAATGTTAACTAAAGCCCCTCTTCCTACTTGGTGTGATCAGAGAAAGTGAAAGCTTACCTTCCAACAAAATGTCTGCACAGCTGGCCTTTCACTATGCTTTGGACTTCAGGCATTGGTTTCAGGAGGGCTTTGTTGTAAAAGAACCATTTTTCATAGGCACCTGCCCTGCACTGCACCGAGCATCTTCAGCATCCTCAACCACGTTATCACAGTTAATCACATTGGGGACAGGTAAGTATTGATTATTTCCAAAAAATAAAAAAAAATCACCCATTAACTCTTGTTAACATTTTGGTATATTCTTTGTCTATCTTGTATGACCTTTAAGAAACTGGAACTGAAGGAGAGCAGAATATGCCACCCCCAAAAATACCCTTTTGGCATATTGGTTATTTTGAATTAAAGTTACCTAAAAGATAGCTAGCTGGTATAAGAAGGGCATTCTGACCCTCCCCTGTCCCCCTGAAAACCACATGGAAGTTACTTTTCCTGTACCCAAAGGATAGAAGGCACTCTTATCACTAGAGATAGGGAATTTAGGGCCAAGAAGGGTGCATTAACAAAACTAGTTGTTTCTTCACTAATACCCCAAGCTGAAACCCCTTTATCTTGTCGATTCTTCACAAATTTATCGTTTCCTTGTCTGAAAGGTATAAAAGTTTCCTGCTTTGGTCACCTCTTTGAGTCTCATATTTTTTATGGGGCTCTCATATGTACAAAATTAATTTTTTTCTCCTGTTAATCTATCTAATGTCAATTTAATTATTAGGCCAGCCAAAGCAGCAAGAAGGGAAGAAGGAAAAAGTTTTTTAACCGTGTAGTTTTGGTGCCTAATGTGGAGCTCTCCACTGGCTGCAGCCGCTGAGAGGTCCTGGGACCTGTGACAGGAGCCAGCAGAAGGTGAGAATTCTTACCATGCCAGTCTTCCAGTTCTTTGCCTGCAGAGTCTGGTAAGTGACCACTCTAGAGTGGTGAGAGTTCTTTCCTTTTTCTAAATTTAGATTAGCAGGAGAGAAAATTTGTGTGAACTAGTCCCTCGGGTATAGCAACTCTGGTAAAAGTTTGTTATGAGCACTCTTGTTTTTTATTGATCCTTTTTCTCCCAGAGATGGTCAGTGTTTTCTTTTGTCTCTGTCTTTCGTGTCATTTGTCACAACAAAGAAAACCATAGAGCAGAACACAGGCATGAGTCCTATAAGCCTGTTATTTGACCCAGCATCACAGACTGGTAAGTTCATAGTTCTCACCAGACCAGGATCTGTTTAGACAAGCTTTGCTGGGGGTCACCAGATAAAGTTTTTCTTTCATCTTGTTCTATGTCCTCAGAGCTTGGCTTTGTAACTAGTTAGACTATTCTGTTTGGTCACTGCCAGCCAGAAGATACACATACCAGCTTACATTTGGTGGCCAGTTGAATATTAGGGTCCTGAGGTACTCAGTTACAAGCAGTACTTTCTTTGTCTGGCCATGCCAGTTCTTAGGGGAGTTTGTCATAAGAGCTTCCAGCCCATAAGGGGCCTTTATTGTCTGAACCTTTGCTGTCTTGTTAGTGGTGGAAAAGTCTCATTTTAGTAGCACTTGTGTAGGTCTGTAGCTGGAGTCATCTCATGTTCTCATGGGAAACTGGAGACAACATTTTCATTACACCATTCTTACTGCTTGTGACCCCGAGTCTTTGCTTTCTTAGGCTAACTCTGGGGGTGAACTTTCTGGGTCTGATGAGTGCTGCATCTTTTGTACTCTCTTTTGGGACGCCTCTTATGTCTTGTGTGCCATAATATTGTTATTGATTTGAGTAACTATTGAGATGGATATAAGAGCCTACCTGTCAATGATGGGTCCTTGGAATTGGAAAACTTCTGTATTTGAAAAAAGTTTTAGAGAGCTCTCGTTCCAAAAAATTGTCCTATTCATACCTATGGAAAGATCAAATTAAAAAGTGGATACAAAGAAGTATAATGGTTAGCCTTAGGGACTTCCTTAACAAGATGGAAGAACAGAAATTAGACTTAAGAAAGAGTTAAAATCCACATTCAACATAAATGCCCCTTCTTAAAATCTAGCTCTATTTCTTCAGCAAATTCCCTTAGCTCCCCAAACTCCTCCACCTTCCCCACAAAATCCCTTAAACAGCTGGCTACCTGTTTTAACTTCTCTTCCCCTACAAGATTTATAGAGAACACTCCAGCCTAATCTTTAGGTCCAGGGCATGCAGGTCTCTCATGCAAATGCTGAAAGCCAGGAAGTATATTTAGCAAAAGCAGCAGGAAGTAAATTTAGCAGACTTGTTTTGCTGTCCTTTCAACTGCCCCTGCTTTCCAGGTCTCTATGATCAGGCTCTGCCAGGCTCAGGCCTTCCTATGCAATATCCTTTGCAGATGTATTTTGGAATCTTCCAGCCCCACCTGAAGAATTCATGTCCTCTGGACAGCAACTGATCTTTTGAACTATAAAGCCCTTTTACCTCCACTTTCAGAAGATACTACCGAATTTCGGTAGAAATTAGATTAATGGCCATTTACAACCTCATTCACAAGAGCCTTGATTAGCTGCAAGGGTGTTCTTTTCACCCTTGATTGTACTGTAGTTAACAGACAAGTCAGATGGACCCCTGGAGAAAACCCCTCTCAAAGAGGAAACATGACCAGAATTTCTCTCAAGCCCTCCTATGAATGATCAGGAAATGGAGCAGCTGAAGGCTACTGTTCAGGGGCTGATAGAAGCAGTAGTTGAACTTTTCCCACTAAGGGGAACTGGTCTAAGTTTGAATTGTATGTTGAGAAAGAAGGAGAGCATCCAAAGGCCTTTGTTGAGCACTTCATACAGATTTTTCAAAGGCATACTGCACTAAATTCTGAAGCTCTAGAGCATAGAGATCTTTTAGTTTCTGCCTTGGTAGGAAAATTCCTCCCTGATATCAAAAAGGCAAATTCAAAACAATGTGATTGGGTGGGCTAGTCAACCTCTAAGCATTATAATGGGAGAAGCTATCCAATTCTTTGAAGATAGCCATCAGGAAAGGAGAAAAAAAAGGAGTTGAAATGAACAATTCTTGATTTGCAATTTGGATATTTAGAGAAAAAAAAGCATAACTCTGAGAACAACAAAGTCCAGAGAGCCTTTCCTACTTGCCTCCAGACATTTTCAAATGTAAAAAATCAGGACCCTGGAAATGCAATTGTCCTGCACTTTAAAAAAAGAAATTTAGAGTCACCTGGGTGGCAAATATTGGGGTATCCTTGTCTATTATCTGAAATTTAAGGTAAATACTATTTAAGTAGGCTTCATGCCAAGCACAGAGTCCAACAGAGGGCTTGAACTCACAACCCTGAGATCAAGACCTGAGCTGAGATCAAGAATCAGACACTTAACTGACTGAGCCACCCAGGTGACCCTAAGGTAAATACTACTTAAATTTCTCTCTCTTTTTTTAAATTAAAAAAATATATTTTTTAAAATTGTATTTATTTGAGCTCAAATTGAGCAACTGAGCATCTGTTGATTTCAGCTCAGGTCATGATCCCAGGGTCATGGGATGGAGCACCCCATTGGGCTCCATGCTGAACATGGAGTCTGCTTGAGATTCTCTCTCTCTCTCTCTCTCTCTCTCTCTCTCTCTCTCTCTCTTCCTCTGCCCCTTTCCCCAGCTTGTACTCTCTGTCTCAAATAAATAAAATGAAAAATATATATATTTTTTAATTTAAAAAAAGAGAGAAAAATTTAAGTAGTATTTACCTTAGGGGCACCTGGGTGGCTCAGTCAGTTAAGTGTCTGATTCTTGATCTCAGCTCAGGTCTTGATCTCAGCGTTGTGAGTTCAAGCCCTCTGTTGGACTCTGTGCTTGGCATGAAGTCGACTTAAATAGTATTTACCTTAAATTTCAGATAATAGACAAGTATACCCCAAAATTCCTGAGATAAAACTTGCATTCTTTCTCTGTCCCTTGAAGATGTGAGTCTTACCATATCATTGAAATGTAAACACCATAGGAGATAACTAAAACACTGTCCATAATCACGTGAGACTGAAGGAAATAAAGTGTGTGTAGGAGGTTTTTAAAAATACAATCTGCAATGAAATCTCCCTTGTTCAAACTCTAGTCTACAGCTTTCATAAGATTACTTGTCAAGGGCAAATACAAATCTTAAAAGTCTTCTCCACAAATAGTAAAAAAATTAGCCACATGAGTGGGTAAACTTACCTTATTCCAACTGCCAGAAATACAATTTGGATCCAACTGTTATTTGTAAACTAGTGAGTTTTGTATTATTGTACCTGATTCATGGCTAAAATTTTAGAGTGAAAGCTCTAAGTTCTCAGTTTGTGTCTGCCCTGTGTGTTAATTTATGTATGTTTATCCACATATGTTATACATGTGTGATTGATGTTTCCTGTCTCCAAATGGTATTACCAAAATTAATTTGTAGTAAAACCCTATTTAATTGGCTTAAAGAAAGATAAGCACTTATCAAATTAAATATTTCTAAACTCTCAGAAGTGTAATAGAAATCAACCCATGTACTTTCATTTCATGTCACCTGGGGTAGCTTTGGTAAATAAAACCTAGTTTAAGTTAGTTGGTGTAATTAAAAAAATGAATGTCTTTAGAGTTATTGGCATTTAAAAACAGTTAATGGTACTGTATTTTAGGTTTACTAAAAGTCAAATAAGCTCATGTTATCCCTGTTACAAAATTTGTCAGCAAGAAAAATAAGTTAAGATGATGGCTAGCTGCTTTAAAGTCTTATGAAATTTTCAGTAATCTAAATATGATTATTAAGAATAAGTAAATTAAATAAATGCAAGGAAGATAAAAATGTTTAAGTGAACTTTCAATAATAATCATTAAAATTTTTAAAAATATTTATTTATTTTTGAGAGAGAGGCAGAGTGTGAGTTGGGGAGGGGCAGAGAAAGAGGGAGACACAGAATCTGAAGCAGGCTATAGGCTCTGAGCTGTCAGCACAGAGCCTGATGCGGGGCTCAAATTCACCTACTGTGAGATCATGGCCTGAGCTGAAGTTGGATGTTTAATCGACTGAGCCACCCAAGCACCCCAACAGTAATCATTTTTTAATGATACGTCTATGTAAATTTTCTTAAATCTCTTTAGCAACTTAAACCCTCAGAGTTTTGCTAAGTTAAGTATAAATGATGGAAATTCATTGAATATCTAGGTCATTTCTAAGTAAGGTAAAATACAGAAACATTAATTATTGAACATAGGTTTATATACTTTTGGCTTCTTATTGCAGAGATACTAAACATATTTGGATCTACCAATAAACATGTCTTATTTCACATTAATAAAAATTGTACTTCAAGAAAACATATGCTTCTAGAGGTTATGAAATGCCTTAATGGGTTTGGCAATCTACAGAATACTGGTATAATAGTTCACAATTGCTTACTTAGTTTTCACTAAAAATAAATGTTTCTAACAGTTAAGAATTCTAATTAATATATAAAATAGTAAGGAAAAGAAAACTATGCAAGCAAAGAAAGATGTGTTTTGGCTAAGAAAAGATATGAGACATGGAGATGTATTTTTGTTAAGGGAAAAAGTAGTATAATAGCTTGTTGCTTAAGAGAAAAAGAGAGAAATAGAGAGAAGGAAAGACAATTTTTCCTGTATGGTCATGCTAGCTAAAATTGAATATATTTATTATAAGCGTTTTTTGAAATAAGGTCTAATATCAATAGTGTATCAATAGTGTACTTATGTAAAAAAAACACTTAAATTTCTTTTGTCTGCTAACAGGACAGTTTTCTTGGACTATTGGTCTGCTTTTGATAAGATTGTAGAAGGTTTTTCTTCATCCTTTAAGAAATCTGCCTAGAAGGCAAAGATTTTGTGTTTTGTTTTAATTTCCTCACGTTATGTTCCCTTTATGAGGTCTTTGATTACTTAAAACAGAGTCTTCTCTATTAAAAGAACTAAATTTTTTTCTACTATGTAACTTTCTGTATTTTCCTGCAAAGTCTTTAGTTGTTTTTAGTTGTCACTTTGGTTAAATGAATAACTTAATATTGTTCCACGCTAACCTGTGACACTTTAATCAAATGTTTAAAACCTACTGATATTTTTGACAAACTTTTCCCAAATCAAATTCCTTTTTTTTTTTTTTTGAGTTTATTTATTTATTTTGAGTGGCGTGGAGAGCAGGGGGGTTGAGAGGCAGAAAGAGAGGGAGAGAGAGAAAATCCCAAGCAGACTCTACATCTGCAGTATGGAGCCTGACATGGGGCTCGAGCCTGGGCTCGAACACATAAACCTCAAGATCATGACCTGAACTGAAACCAAGAGTCAGATGCTTAACCCACTGAGGCACCCCTGCCCCAATCAAACTCTAAGTGAAGTCTTTTTGACCTTGAGCTTACTTTGGGATTTTGTAGAGGGTCCCTGGACCATCTTGAAAGATATATTCTCTCTCCTTGTAAAGAAGAGAGTTGATAAACTAATTGGAATTATTTGATATGTTAAATTACACTGGAAGCATTATTAAATCAGAAGTGATGTTAAATCTTCTTTGTGTTGTATTTGTATGGATATAGATTATTATTATTTAAAGTTTATTTATTTTGAGAGAGAGGGAATAAGAGAGGGAACACATGGGAATGGGTGGGGAAAGAGCAGAGAGAGAAGGAGAGAGAGCATCCCAAGCAGGCTCTATGCTGTCAGTGCGGAGCCGGGCATAGGGCTTCAACTCACTAACCATGAGATCCCAGACTTGAGCTGAAATCAAGAGTCCCAATCCTTAGCTGACTGAGCCACCCAGGTGCCCCTGTATGGATAGATATTATTAATATATGTTCCAGAAATTGCAGGGGCGCCTGGGTGGTTCAGTCAGTTTAATGTTCCACTTCAGCCCAAGTCATGACCTTGCGCTCCATGAATTCGAGCCCCGCATCGGGCTCTGTGCTGACAGCTCAGAGCCTGGAGCCTGCTTCCGATTCTGTGTCTCCCATGTCTCCCTCTCTCTCTGTCCCTCCCTTGCCCATGCTCTGTCTGTCTCTCAAAAATAAACATTAAAAATTTAAAAAATATATACATATATGTTCCAGAAATTGTATAACATTTTAAAAAATATGATAGGTAATGTTATTAGTCATAATTGCATTTATCATCTTAAAATGTTGTGTCATAGAAAGAAATTACCTTGTTGATTGCATCATAAAAAATTCTCATCAGATCTTTTACTATGGCCTTTTAAAAGCCTTCTGTCTTTATAGACAGTTATTATTTTAGTCAGATGCTTTTGCAAAAGTGTTCCTGCAAAAATGCTTCATCTTCAAGGAGACTCACAGAAAGGACTCTAACAATTACAGGTTTCTGATTACTTTTAGATATTACCACTGAACTGGGTAAGAATTTATAGAACTCTAATGGAGAAACTAGAGGCTTCATAAAACTAACAAAACATCAAGATCAACAAAATTAATTATATGGAAATGAATAAACTGATGAAGATGATTATAACTTTTTATGACTTTTGTTTGAAATATTGCTGGTTCTTTACTGTTTTGTTTTTCCAGATTTAAGGAAGCCTTTTTCTCTTTTCTCCTAAGCTATCAGCAATTTGGTAAAGTATACCTTTGTGGCAAAGATGAAACAATTACTTTTTCTCCTTACCTGATCCCTCCAGTATTTGAAAACTTTTAGTGAGTATTCTTATTTTCATGGCAATATAGTTATTTGCATAAGTTCAGTAAAAATCTATCTTCTCATAACATAATTAGAAATAGTGGTTATATTATTAAGGCTTTAACTGGCTTTTACATTTGAGAGAGATGTCCATAGACCAGGCAGCTTTAAAGAACTAAAAGCAGGGGCGCCTGGGTGGCTCAGTCGGTTAAGTGGCCGACTTCGGCTCAGGTCATGATCTCGCGGTCCGTGAGTTCGAGCCCCGCGTCCGGCTCTGGGCTGACAGCTCAGAACCTGGAGCCTGTTTCGGATTCTGTGTCTCCCTCTCTCTGACCCTCCCCCGTTCATGCTCTGTCTCTCTCTGTCTCAAAAATAAATAAATGTTAAAAAAATTAAAAAAAAAAAAAAAAAAAAAAAAAAAGAACTAAAAGCAGCTTTGGGGTGCCTGGGTGGCTCAATCGGTTAAGCATCCAACTTTGGCTCAGGTCACGATCTCACAGGTTCATGGGTTCAAGCCCCATGTCAGGCTCTATGCTGATAGCTCAGAACCTGAAGCCTGCTTTGGATTCTGTGCCTTCCTCTCTCTCCTCCCCTCCCCTACTTGCACTCTGTCTGTCTCTCTCTCTCAAAAATAAATTAAAAAAAAAAAAAAACCAAAATACAAAAAAAGCAGCTTTAAGGAACTAATCACATTGTTCCTTAAAAATATGGTTAATGAATCATATTGACTTTATTGGGGTCAATAAAGCCCCCTTATCAAAAACAGCCTGATGCCTTACTTATAGGGTACCCAAAACCCTATGAGGCAAGTAAGGAAGGTCACTTCCTGACAGGCCCAGGAACCTCAAAATATTTTGGGGACCTTGCGAAGAAAGGAGTTCACCCAAATCTATAGACATTGCAGGTAAAAATCTGATTACAATTATTGGTTTGACTTCTTAGCCTTAAGAGGCTTTTAAAAATCCAATCTGAGATTTGTTATGAAAAGTTCCAGCAAAGCAGACTTTAAAAGAGTTTATATAGTTAATCACTAGTCTTATTGCACTTATGTAAATAATCAGGCCAAATTTATTAATACAAGACTTATTTGCAAGCAAATTCATCTTACTTTGATTATCTCTGAGAGAAATGGGGTTGTCTATAGAGAGAAAAATGATGTTTGATGGAAAACCGTAGTACAGCATTATAGATATCAGATTCTAGTCCTGTTAATTGTCTTTGAGGTTTTTTTTGTCTACCAGTAAATTGGACTGGATACTGAACGTGTCTAATTTCCTCCCATTTGTAGCTACAACTCTCCAAACTAACATCTCCCATCCCTTTGACTTGTAATCGTTGAGAACTGAAACTGCCCTTTCCCAAAGCCATGAATGCTGAAGTTGGACAACTTGATATAAACTTCAGAGAAATCACCATAATAGTTCACATGTGGACAGTCTTCATGACTGCTGGCTGCTGTGTGATCACTCAGAAGGATCACCAGAGATATTCAAACAGCAAACCAGGAAAATCTGTCAGAGTGCCCCTGCTTGTCCTCACTCCATCGGAAGATGTTTTGAGCCTGACATCTAAAAATCTTCTTGACTAGCTGCCTTCAGAACTCAGAAACTGCAATTATAGTCTGCTCCAATCATTAACTATTGTTTTTATTTTATTTCCATAGAAATGTATGCTATTAAATACTTGGTGCAGATGCTCACACCATGTAAGCCTAACCTTGGGAGCCTACCTGCAGCACCGCCTCCTGAAATGAGACACAACTGTTTAACTGAACTGACCTGTTTTCAAAGACAAGAGACTTGTTCAATGAGATAAGGGAGAAATTTGCCAATCAGCTTCTGAATTGTGAAACTTCTTTGAAGTTTCAAAGATGGGGCAGAATATTGCCACCCCAAAATATGCCACTTTGGCATATTGATGATTTTGAACTAAAGTTACTTGAGAAACAGCCAGTATAAGAATGCTCTGACCCTCCTCTGTACTCCAAATGTAGAAAATAAATCTATCATGTGAAAGGTATTCTCCCTGTACCAGAAAGGAAGAAGCATTTATCACTGGAGACAGGGGATTTAGAGTTGAGAAGACTGGATAAACAAAACATGTTACTTCTTCACTAATTTACTACCTCAATCCCAAACCCCTTTATCTTGTCAATTCTTCACAAATTTATCATTTCCTTGTCTGAAAGTTATAAAAGCTGCTTGCTTTGTTTCCTTCTTGGAATCTCATATTTTTTATAGGGCTCCTGTATGTATGAAATTAAATTTTTTTCCCTCCTGTTAATCGATCTTATGCTGATTTAATTATTAGACCAACCAAAGCACGTAGAAGGGGAAAAGAGAAAATATTTCCACCCCTGCAGGTTCATATTGTATAAAGATTTTTTGTGGTGTGCTTTCTTTTCTTTTCTTCCCTTTTCTTTTCTTTTCTTTTCTTTTTAAGTTCATAGCAGCTTTATTTGTAATAGACAAAAACTGGAAAGAAACTATGTTTATCAATGGGTGATTGGTTACATGGATATATTCATACCATGGAATAATACTTAGCATTAAAAATGAACAAACTATTAATAGATACAATAACTTGCATAAACTTCAAGGATATTATGTTGAATGAAAAAAGCCTTTCTAAAAAGGTCATGGACATCATGGTTCTATTGAAATAACATTCTTGAAGAAGATAAAATTATAGAAATGAAGAGTAGTTTAGTGGATGCCAGGTGTCAAGAACAGAGGAGGGTGGGGAATATGCTATAAAATGGCAACACAAGGGATCAGTGTGGTGATACTATTCCATAGATATATATATTTTTAATTTTTTTTAAGGTTTATTTATTTTTGACAGAGAGAGAGCGAGCATGAGCTAGGGAGGGGCAGAGAGGGAGGGAGACACAGAATCTGAAGCAGGCTCCAGGCTCCGAGCTGTCAGCACACAGCCTGACGTGGGGCTTGAACTCACGAAACGTGAGATCCTGACCTGGGCCAAAGTTGGACGGTTAACCAACTGAGCCACCCAGGTGCCCCCATAGATATATATTTTTTAATTGAATTATGGCTGACACACAATATTACATGAGTTTTAGGTGTTGTGGGTTGCTTTCTTCACTTCATGTTTACATTGTCTTTCCATATCTTTGGTAATGCTGAAAAATACTCCTTTATGGTTGCATTGGGGATTCCATCTGTGAAGATGCTATTATTTAATACCAGTTTGATATGTGGGACAGTTAGTTTTATTTTCCTATTATAAATAACACTAGGATAAACATCCTTTTACACAAGTCTTTGAGATCTTATCTGATTATATCAATTAAATTACCTCATAAGTAAATTCCTTAAAATAAGTTCCTGGAAATGGAATACGTTTTTAAAAATAAATTCCTAGAAGGGGCACCTGTTTGGCTCAGTTGGGTAAGTGTGGGACTTCAGCTCAGGTCATAATCTTGGGGTTCGTTGAGTTCAAGCCCCACATCGGGCTGTCTGCTGACAGCTCAGAGCCTGGAGCCTAGTTCAGATCCTCTAACTCCCTTTCTCTCCCCCTCCGCCAAGCAATCTCTCTCCCTCTCTCTCTCTCAAACATAAACATTTAAAAAATTCCTAGAAGAGAGATTGCTAAGTCAAAAGGAATGTGCATTTTGAGAAATATTGCTGACCTGCCCCCTAGAAAGTTGTGTCAATTTACTACTCCCACCAACAGTGTTTGTATCAGTGATCAAATCACTCAAAGCCTTCCACATTTTCTCCTAACAGACTTTTCTTTCCACCCTTTATTCCTAGTACATTCCTGTATAAAGCCTTTGCTTCAGATCCGCCCTCAGTTCTAGTTACATCGTTTTGCTCAGTGTCTCTCAAACATTCTCCACAGGCACCCTTTCTGGGCCTTTGCCATACCTTTTTAGAAATGTCTTCCTCCTCTTCTTTCATTTCTGAGTGATGTTTCCACAATTCAAGTCCCAACTCTTCTGCAAAGCCTTGCTTGATTGTCCAACTAGTAAACTAACTTTCTGTCTCTGAAGTTCCTCTACCTTTATTGTCTATGCCACTCATTTGTCATTTGTCACATGCTGTGATTTCTCTTTTTATGTTTGCCTGCATTGTTTCCTGAAGGACTCATACAGAACAAAATTATACTTAAAAATCCTTTATATTACCCATAGCACACACAAATGTAGCTTTGCATATGGAGCTGTGTGGTGATACATATAATGTATGTAATAATGTATAGTATAAAAGTCTAATGAAGGATCATAATGAATCCTCCCCTTTGTTCCAGTCACCAACAAAACACATGTATCCCTGTCAGGGCTGTCCCAGACTTCAAGAGGCTCAGACCTCAACTTCCTTGAACTTAAACTTCCTTTGTACTATGTTTATCTAAACTAAAAATGATAGAGGCTCTTTTCCACATAGCAGTTAAAGAATAGCTGAATTCAATTTTAAATCATAAAATTGTGACAAGAATAATCTGGCCAATGTCTAGAACCAGGAATCAAAATCAATTTGACAAAGAATATCTATCTATCTATCTATCTATCTAGATATAGATATAGGTATAGATAGATATATAGATATAGGTATCAACAACAAATCTAAATATCAGTTTTTAAAAACATTTAACTTTGAATGGCATAGAAAGTCCAGATACTGTTAGTGATTAAAAATGATAGCTCTTTCATTTTACTCCTGAAATCATTATTATACTATATGTTGACTAACTTGGATTTAATGAAATTTAAATAAAAAAAAAAGATAGTTCTTTCAAGAAATACTGAGATCCAAAGTTTGTCAAAATCATATTATATAAATAATTGACTACATAATGCAAATATACCATAAGAAGCTGAAAATTCTATAATTTTATGTTGCATTTAGTTACATCAAGTGCTGGGGTGCCTGGGTGGCTGTCAGCTAAGCACCAGACTTTGGCTCAGGTCATGATCCCACATCTGTGGGTTCGAGCCCTGAATCAGGCTCTGTGCTAACAGCTCAGAGCCTGGAGCCTGCTTCGGTTTCTGTATCTCCCTCTCTCTCTGCTCCCCCCCCACTTGTGCTCTGTTTCTCTCTCTCTCTCAAAAATAAACATTAAAAACAACAAGTGCTTCTTCATCATAACTAGATCATTGTAACTAGATCATCAAATGATCTAGTTAATAACATTTCTGGCAATCCTAGAAGATATGGTATATGAGAAGATAGTTAAAACGGACATTTGTAATCCTCTACAGTTTATAGAGCACAGTATATAGAGTCTATCATCCTGCTGGAGTAGCATGAACATACTCTTCAGTAGACATTGATTGTACAAATGAAGAATTGGAGACCTGGGGAGCCTGTCTGGGTGGCTCAGTTGATTAAGTGACCGACTCTTGATTTCAGCTCAGGTCATGATCTCACGGTTTGTGAGATCCAGCCCCAGGCTCTGCACAGACAGTATGGAGCCTGCTTGGGATTCTCTCTCTTTCCTTCTCTCTCTGCCCCTCCCCCACTTGTTCTCTCTCTTTCTCTCTCTCCCTCTCTCTCAAAATAAATAAATAACCTTTAAAAAAATATAAAAGAATTGGAGACCCAAGGAGATTAAAGCTTGGCTAAAGCCACACAACCAGTGAGTGGTGTCCCTGAGTCTCACACCCAGCTCTGTCTGATTTCTCAGTCTAGTTCAGAGCTATGCTCTCAGATATAACTTGGACTTCTACTACATATTTAGGAGCAGGTTTTAGGTTTACAGGCCTCACCCTGGCCTCAGGATCTTTGCACTTTCCATTCTCTCTGTCTGGACTGTTCATCCCACAGATAACCACTTGGCTTGTTCCCCCACCTCCTTCAGTTTTCTGCTCTGATGCCACTTTCTTCGTGAGTTCTTCCCTGATTACTTAAAATGCCAGTTACCATCAACATCCACCCCCAACACACACTCAATAATTTCTTTGCCGTAAGAAAATAAAAGCAAAAATGAATTACCAGGACCTCATCAAGATAAAAACCTTCTGCACAGCAAAGGAAACAATCAACAAAACTAAAAGGCAACTGACATAATGGGAGAAGATATTTGCAAATGACATATCAGATAAAGGGTTAGTATCCAGAATCTATAAAGAACTTACCAAACTCAACATCCAAAAAACAAATAATCCAATGAAGAAATAGTCAGAAGACATGAATAGACACTTTTCCAAAGAAGACATCCAGATGGCAAACAGACACGTGAAAAGATGCTCATTATCAAGGAAATACAAATCAAAACCACACTGAGATACCACATCACTCCTGTCAGAGTGGCTAAAAGTAACAACTTAGGAAACAGCAGATATTGGTGAGGATGTGGAAAAAGGGAAACCCCCTTGCACTGTTGGTGGGAATGCAAACTGGTGCAGCCACTCTGGAAAACAGCGTGGAGATTCCTCAAAAAAATAAAAATGGATTTACCCTACGGCCCAGCAATAGCACTACTGGGAATTTATCCAAAGGATACAAGAGTGTTGATTCGTAGGGGCACCTGCACCCCAATGTTTATAGCAGTGCTAGCAACAATAGCCAAATTATGGAAAGAGCCCAAATGTCCATCAACTGATGTATGGATAAAGAAGATGTAGTATATATATGCAATGGAATACTACTCGGTAATGAAAAAGAATGAAATCTTACCATTTGCAATAACATGGATGGTACTGGAGGATATTATGCTAAGTGAAATAAGTCAGTCAGAGAAAGACAGATGTCATATGATTTCACTCATATATGGAATTTGAGAAATTTAACAGAAGACCATAGGGGAAGGGAAGGAAAAATAAGTTACAGACAGGGAGGCAAACCATAAGAGACTCTTAAACACAGAAAAAAAACCAGGGTTGATAAGGGTGGGGGTTAAGAGAGTAGGGGAGGTGGGTGATGGGCATTGAGGAGGGCGCTTGTAGGGAATTGCACCGGGTGTTGTATGTAAGCGATGAATCATGGGAATCTATTCCTGAAGCCAAGAATACACTGTATGTTAGCTAACTTGACAATAAGTTAAAAAATAAATAAATAAACATGAAAATAACAAAAAATAAAAAAATAAAAATAATTTCTTTGCTTTTTTCTTGCTTTATTTTCCTCCAACCACTTATCACGTCTGATACATTATGTATTCGCTAACACTTGCTTGTTAGCTCCACAAGAACAGGAATAAAAATTCCTAATAAAAATGTTTTGTTCCCTGTGGTATCCTAGACCTAGAGCAATGGATGGTGTATAGAAGACAATAAAATTTGTAGGATGCACACAAATTAAAAAATAAATCCATGTAATGTCAAATTGAACTTATAGTAGCACAATTGGCTTTTGTGGCAGTAGTTTGAACAGCCTGATTTCTAGCTCAGAGGTTTTCATTCATTCCTCATTCCCTCTGTTTTGCTTTTCTTCACATACTTTATTATATACTTATTCATTTACTTACTTATTGTCTGTCTCTTTACCTTACTATAGTATAAGCTCTAAAAAGGCAAGGGCTGTTCCTGTCTTATATAAAGTGCTATATCCACACATAAAAAGCAGTATCTGGTACATAAAAGATGTCCAAGAAATATCTCTGATGAGATAATAAATTAAGGGGTGGGTGGATGGCTCAGTTGATTAAGCAACCAACTCTTGATCTCAGCTCAGGTCAAGATCTCGTGGTTTGTGATGTCAAGACCCGCATCAGGCTCTGTGCTGACAGTGTGGAGTCTGCTTGGGATTTTCTCTCTCCCTCTCTCTTTGCCCGCCCACCCCCCCAAATAAATAAACAAACTTTAAAAAAAGAAATATTAAAAAAGATAATAAATTAATAAATGTATTCATTTAAGAAACATTTATGGAACACCTACAAAACACCTGGCACGGTCTGTCTTTAATCTTATGAGGGAGAAAAACAAGTGAACAGGGAATTGCAACACAAATAAGCTTTTCCATGGAAGGGAGAAATGTGGAGACACCCCTCACCTGATCCTGATTGTGAGAGGTCACAGAGAACTTTCCAGGAGGGATTATTTGAACCAAGCTTGAAGGGTGACAGCATATGCAAAGGGTCAAACAAGAACATGGCAAAGTGTTGGGAGTACAAATATTTAAGACTGGGACTTGCGTTTAGAGGAGAAGGGGTCAGAGGAATCTGGAAAGCTGAGGAGCTTGTATGACATGCCAGGATGCTGGACTTTATTCTGAGGTTATTGGAAGATTTTAAGCAGGGATTTGACATGAGCAGATTCTCTTTATTGTCTCACTGTAGCATTTGAAAGGAAGGACAAGATAGCAAAAATCAATCCTCATACCAGATCCACAAAGTCAGCAAATTTTAGGTTTGACCCAACAACTGAGCTCTTCACTTTGTCAAGCACAGGCATAAGATAGGACTGTACAACCTAATTAGCCTCCACCCTGGCTGGTTAAGAAACCCAGTTACGGGCCCAGCCTTCTGTAAGTGGGCAGGCTGGAATGTTCCATGGCTCTGTGGAAACATCCAAGCCCAGTACAGCTCTTGGTGACAGTGCATGGGTGTCTTTAAGATGCCTGCCGGGAGCTTTCTCACTAGGATAAAACCCAGAAATAAGTTAAGCTGTAAACATCTAAATATCTTGATGAGCTAGTAATTCACATTCTAAATAACTCTAGAGAGTAATAGAAAGATTAATAACTCTCTTTTCCCCATTTCAATCATGCATATAATTTTAAATAATACATACAAATATTACATTAAATACTTGGAGGAGATTTATCTAAATAATTAGCTGGGTAAGCAGAAGATAGAAGTGATAATATGAATCAACTTTGACTTACTTACCAGTTTCTTGAGACCCTATGATAATTTGTGTCAGCAAAGCCAACTACTTCCTGCATGTAATAAGGAGAGAAATAATAGGGGACCTGTGAATGTATGTTGGGGCAGAAGAGTCTGTGCCTCTGGGGAAAGCTTCCAGCACAATGAGGGAAAGAGCTTAGTGAAAACAAGCATCTACTCATTCAGCTCACCAGTGGTTGAGACACATGATTTTATTTATTTTATTTTTTCTTTTAAAATTTATTTTTATTATTTTTATTATTTTTAAATTTATTATTTTAAAATATAACTTATTGTCACAACACCTAGTGCTCATCCCAACAAGTGCCCTCCTCAATGCCCATCACCCACTTTCCCCTCTTTCCCACCCCCCATCAACCCTCAGTCCATTCTCAGTATCCAAGAGTCTCTTATGGTTTGCTTCCCTCCCTCTCTGTAACTTTTTTCCCCCCTTCCCCTCCCTCATGGTCTTCTGTTAAGTTTCTCAAGATCCACATATGAGTGAAAACATATGGTATCTGTCTTTCTCTGACTGACTTATTTCACTTAGCATAACACCCTCCAGTTTCATCCACGTTGCTGCAAATGGTCAGACTTCATTCTTTCTCATTGCCAAGTAGTATTCCATTGTATATATAAACCACATCTTCTTTATCCATTCACCAGTTGATGGACATTTAGGCTCTTTCCATAATTTGGCTATTGCTGAAAGTGCTCCTATAAACATTGAGGTACATGTGTCCCTGTGCATCAGCACTCCTGTATCCCTTGGGTAAATTCCCAGCAGTGCTATTGCTGGGTCATAGGATAGTTTTGTTCTTAATTTTTTGAGGAACCTCCATACAGTTTTCCAGAGCAGCTGCGCCAGGTTGCATTCCCACCCACAGTGCAAGAGGGTTCCTGTGAGAAACGTGATTTTAATTATATACCTATAGTAATCAAGGCTGGATGATAATAAATAGACCCACACAAATACATTCAACTGATTTTTTTTAAAGAAATTGAGTTAAAATTCACATAACATAAAATTAGCCATTTTATTTTTTTATTAAAAAAATTTTTTTTTAAATTAGCCATTTTAAAGTGACATTTAATATATTCACAATGTTGTGCAACCACCATGCCTATCTGGCTCCAAAACACTTTTAGCACCCCAAAAGCAAACCATATACCTGTTTAGCAATTGCTCCCCGCTCATCCTTCTCCCCTGCCCCTGGCGACCACCAATATGCATTCCATCTCTATGAATTCACTTATTCAGGATATTTCATATAAATGGAATCACACAATATGTGACCTTTTGTTTGTAGCATCTTTCACTTAACATAATGTTTCAAGGTTCATCCACCTTGTAGCATGCATCATGCTATGGCTTAATAATATTCCATTGTGTGTATGTGCCATATTTTATTTATCCATTTCTACCTTTTGGCTTCTATAAATCATGCTGATATGAATATCCATGTACATGTACTTATTTGAGTACCTGTTTTCAAATCTTTCCAGCATACACTACTAACTGGTTTTTGGCAAAGAGGCAAAGCAGTTCAATAGAGGAAAGATAGTCTTTTCAACAAATTGTGCTGGAACAATTGGGCATCCATAGCAAAAATAAAATAAATAAACCGCGACTTACCTCCCATTACCTTATACAAAGATTAATCCAATATAGGCCATAGAGTTAAAAGTAAACTGTAAAGACGGGGCGCCTGGATGGCTCAGTCGGTTAAGCGTTCGACTTCAGCTCAGGTCACGATCTCAAGGTCCGTGAGTTCGAGCCCCATGTCAGGCTCTGGGCTGATGGCTCAGAGCCTGGAGCCTGCTTCCGATTCTGTGTCTCCCTCTCTCTCTGCCCCTCCCCAGTTCATGCTCTGTCTCTCTTTGTCCCAAAAATAAATAAACGTTAAAAAAAAAAAATTAAAAAAAAAAAAAGTGTAAAGCTATAAAAACTTCTGAAAGGAAACCCAGGAGAAAATCTTTTAGACCTAGGGCTAAGTGAAGCTTTCTTAGACATGACAACAAAAGTACCATCCACAAAAGGGAAAGTTGATAAATTGGACTGCATTAAAATGAAAAACAATTTTGCTGCAAAAGACCCTGTTCATGGCAAGAAAAGATAAGCTACAGGCTGAGAGAAAACATTTTAAACCACGTCTTTGCCAAAGATCTTGTATCTAGAGTAAACAACAACAAAATTCCCACACTCAGTAAAAAACAATCCAACTTCAAAATGGGAAAAAGACTGGAAGAGATATTTCACCAAAAAAGGAGATACAGATGGCAAACAAACACACAAAATATCATAAAATATCAATATCATTATCCATTAGGAAAATGCATGTTATAATCGCAGCAAGATATCACTACTCACTTATCAGATGAGCTAAAGTAAAAAAATAGTGATAACACCAAGTGCTGGAGAGAATGCAGAGAAACCAGATTTCTCAGACATTGCTGATGGGGATGGCATAGCCACTCTGGAAAGATACTTTGGCAGTTTTTTAAAAAACTAAACATGCACTTACTATAATGACCTGGCGATTGCACTCTTGGATTTTTACGCCAGAGAAATGAAAACTACATTCACACAAACATCTGTATATGAATGTTGTGTTTATAACAGCTTTGTAATCACTCCAAAATGAAAACAACAAAACTCTGGTACATTCATACCGTAGAATACTACTCAGTAATAAAGAGTAATGCAATATTAATACATGCACAACCTGGCTGTATCTCAAGGCATTATACTCAGTGAAAGAAGTCAATCTCGAAAGGTTAATACTTTGTGATTTTTTTTGTGTAACGTTCTCAAAATGACAAAACTACAGAGATGGAAAACAGATTAAAGTTTGCCATGGGGCAGGGACAGGTGTTAGGATGGGATGTGATTATAAATGGAGAGTATGAGGGGGTTCCTTTGTGATGAGGTAACATTCTGGTGTCTTGATTGTGGTGGTGGCTACATAAATATATGTACTTGGGATTACATATGCATATATTGCATAGAAACACAAACACACAAATGAGTGCATGTAAAAATTGCTGAAAATTGAACATGATCTTTGGTCTAGTTGACATTATTGTACAAATGTCGATTTCCTTTTTGTTATTATATGTAAAATGTCACCATTGGGGGAAGCTGGATGAAGGATCCTATCAGTATTTCAAACTAAAAGGTTAAAAAAAACTAAGTAGTGAATAAAAATACTTGTAAAAAGCTTAGAAATACCTGTATTTTTCATGTACATCTTAGAATTTTTTTGTTTTGGTTAGTATTTTTATTTTTATTTATTTTTTATTTTTATTTTATTTCTTTTGAGAGAGAGAGAGAGAGAGAGAGAGCGAGCGAGCATGTGAGTATGAGTGGGGAGGGGCAGAGAGAGAAGAAGAGAGAGAATCCCAAGCAGGCTCCACGCTCAGCATAGAGCCCAATGCGGGGCTCTACCTCACAACCATGAAATCATGACCTGAAATGAAATCAAGAGTCAGACGCTTCCTCCACTGAGCCACCCAGATGCCCCTTTGGTTAGTATTTTTAAAACTGAACTTCTGCTTTCCCCCCAAACTTATTCTTTTATGCTTTTAACCTATGAAACTCAATGAGTTTATATGTGGTGAAAATGCACCACAGAGACTGGCTTGAAATGTGCTTATTTTGAAGCTCAAAGAGTGTTTAACATCACTTTATAGTTCTCCAAATAGAAGTACTTTGAGAGAGAACTTGAAGTCCTGGGTCCTATAGCTGTTTGCCTGGAGGCACCAAGCCACAGTCATAGCTGGGAACCCTGCCAAAATAAAAGAGCGTGTCTTATATCCTCATAGTTTTTTATCAAGAAGAACTTGAAAAATGAATCAAAATTAAAAGCCAGGCACTGCTGACAATAAAGAATATGGCCCCAGGTAGGGACACAACAGACCATTTGCAGTTTAAATAGAGTCTTGATTCTGTATTTTCTTGCATTGACTTAAATTTGGGCTCCAGCCCAGAGGGGCCCAATTCCAGAGGAAAGCTAAGTGCCAGCTATAAATAGACCCAGAGCACAGGCAATTTATTCTATCATTTGTTGTAATGAGGAACTTACATTTTACTTGGCCCTGCCTTACCTTATCGGCAAGTATTAACTGTATTGTTTACATAGTGAAGTTTTACTCTATTTTTGCAAATATGAATTTGTACTTAAGAAAGATGATTGAGGGGCACCGGGGTGACTCAGGCAGTTGAGCATCAGATTCTTGATTTTAGTTCAGGTCATGATCCCAGGGTTGTGGGATTGAGCCCTGCATTGGGAGCCACTCTGAGCATGGTGCCTGCTTGAAATTCTCTCTCTCAAAAAAACAAAACAAAACCAAACAGAAAGAAAGAAAGGAAGAAAGAAAGAAATAAAGAAAGAGAGAAAGAAAGAAAGAAATTCTCTTTTTCTTCCCCTCTGACCTCTCCCCTACTCACATGTGCTCTCTCTTTCTAAAATTAAAAAAAAATTTTTTTTAGGAGGATGATTTAGAGTCCTTTCAGCTATCTGTAGAGAAAAGACGCCCTTGAAGAGCAGGTTGGGGAGAGTGACTGGAGTGAGGAATTGATTATCAGAAAAAAAAAATAGGCATTGAGAATGGGAAAAATAAGAGTAGATCCATTTTGATAAAGCAGTAAATGAAGGCCTCACTCAGAAGTTGACATTTAAGGTGAAATCTAAAAGGTGCAAAGAACCAGCTAAGAGAACATTCCAGACAGAGGGAACCACAGGTGAAAAGGTGCAAGGGAAGAAATGGCTTGGCAAGTCAGAGGTGAGTGAGAGGAGCTATTGTGACTGCAGGGCAGGGAATGAGATAATCAAAAGAGTGGTTCCTATTTTTCGTATTGCTCAGGAACAAGTTTAACACTGTAACTTAGAGGTGCAAAAGAAATATTGCTTTTTCTCCCTCTATCACTGACCTGATTTTCCTCACAGCTGTTACCCTGAATAGAAGTGGAGACTGAAAGAAAGGGCCAGAAGTTTAAACCTGCCAATTTGTGGTGTATTCATTGCTTTCAGATAACTCCATTGCCTTTGCAAGGTGGTGGGGAGGAGAGAGGCTCTGAGTCCACACACCAGTTGTCTACTGCCTTCAAGCTCCCCTTGTCTCCATCCTGACAGGGGCCAAAGCTTGTCCTTGTCCATCCAGTCGGGTGATGTGTCTTGGGAGGGCTCTTAGTCTATTCTCTGGACTCAGTCGGCCCAAAGTCCTTTCCTACAGACTCACCCCTACTTCCATTTTCTCTGATGCCACAGTTCCTTCTCTCTAAGGTTGGAGAGTGCCTATGAATCCCAACATAAGGCACTTCAGAATCACGTCATTGTTGCTCTGTGGCATCTTTACCACCACCACCATCACCTCACATCCTTCATGAGGCTGGCAGGAACATCTGGGGCTCTTCTGGGCCATATGGCAACCAAAGAAGTCTCTGAGTAGTTAAGTATTCTCACTACCTAAGTGAGCTTGTTGTGGTTGTTCAATGGAAAGTCGTAGCAGCTCCTCCACTCCTAACTTTCTTCTTGCCCCTTGTCCTATCTGATACCTCCCCCCTGGCCCCACCCCGATCTCATGGTCTGGGGAGGTGTGGTGGTGATCCATAACACATATCCATCTGATAACTTGCTTTCTCTACCTCTCTTCTTTTTCTAGCAAATTCTCTGACCTAGAAGGGGTATCTTTCTTCCTCCTTATGGTAGTTTTATTATTATTTTTTAAAGGTTTATTTTTGAGAGAGAGAGAGCACAGGGAAGGGGCAGAGAGAGGGAGACAGAGGATCCGAAGCAGGCTCTGTGCTGACAGCAGAGAGCCCGACACAAGGCTTGAACTCAAGAAATGAAGGATCATGACCTAAGCTGAAGTCGGAGGCCCAACCAACTGAGCCATGTAAGCACCTTTCCTTATGGTAGTTTTAAAACATATGCAAAATCTTTGATACTCTTTCCATCAAGAGGTATAGTCTATGTCACTTCCCTTGAAACTGGATGCACATCGGTGACTTCCTTAATGAAAAGAACATGGCATGAGTGATGCAGTGTGACATAGGCTGGATTAGAAAATGCTGTGCTTCTGGGAGCCTTTAGCCACTATGTAAGAAGCCCAGCTACCTTGTGGGCACCATTTGGGGAGATTATGTAGAGAGATGAGATAGAGTAAAAGAGGGAAAAAGAGAGGAGGGAGAAACCTGAGGAGCTTGAGCTGTTAGCTGTTCAAGTATGCCAGGCCAGGTGCCGACATGCTAGTTAAGAAGGCTTCAAGAGGATATCAATTTCAACCATGATCTGGCTGCAAACTCAAGGGACACCCGGAGCAGGAATCACCTGACTGAGCTCATTCAATGCTCTGATTTATGAGAAAACGAATGATTTCTCTTGTTTTAAGTCACTCTTTTGGAGTGGTTTGTTAATAGATAACTGGAGTACTCACTCCTCCTGGGGCTCACATTCTTACCAGGCTTTTTCTTCCTTAAGTAATCTGTACACTATGGCTCATAATTAAGCCATAGGTCCAGACCTCTAGGTAGAATGACCAATTATACTGACTTGCCTAGGATTGAGAGGGTTCCTAGGATGTGGAGTTTTCAGTGCTAAAACTAGGAACGTCCTGGGCAAATTGAAATGAATTGGTCACCCTACTCCAAGGTTTGCTTTGAAACTGAAGATACTTAGGGATTTTAGACTTATTGCATGATTATGTATTTTAATAAGAAGCAGCTATGGGCTTGGATGCTGACCCATTGTTGTAGCGGATATCTGTCCTCCCAAAGGGATGGATGGTATAGAGTCAGTAAGTAGGCTAATGTAGGCAAAGATAATTATAGGATCTGAAAATATTTCAAAAATATCTCATACAGATGGGGAAAGTGGATCCAGGCAAGGTCATTGACTTTTCCAAGGGTAAAGAGTGACAAAGCCATAATCTGGGATATGGATATTTGGACTTTGGTCAAGGGCTCTTACCTCCATTTTATGTCATTTCAAATGTTCATCAATATTTACCCTGTACCTATGGCATAATAGTGAGCCCTGGATAATAGTTAGGCTGAGGGAGAGCTGTCTTTGCCAGTAGGATAGTTTCACCATCTTCAGCTTTAGGCAGTGCACACATTAGACTAATCTGAGCCATACCTGGGCAAACAAAGCACCAGGAAATACATCTCCCTTGAAATAAAACCTTAAACCAACTTCAGGTCCGTTTTGAAATGGAGTTTTCACAATCTCACCAGAAATGTTAGTGAAAATTTGTAGGCCCTGTCCTGCTGTCCCAGAGGAAGCCCAGTTAACTTTGGGTCCATATCTCTGGGCTCTTGAAAGTGAAGGATGGGGAGGCTTCCAGCTGATATCAGGGCTGGTGCAACTAGATAGGGGCAAACGTGTATTTCTGGGTGTGTCTTTTGGCAACAAAGCCCAGACTGCTTTGGCAAATACACTGGAGGCTGGTAACTATCTGTTCTGCCTAGAGCTGAAGATGGAGGACGAGGTGGGAGGAAGGGTGGAGAAGGAGAACATTACTTGAAGTCTGACTTGGCAGGAAACTTGCCATTACAGTGTTTGCCCCACCTCTGTTTAGAAAGTGTATGTGGAGTGCTTGGGTGTGGGCTGCATGTGTACCTAACAACTAGAGTAGAGCTTTTACCAAAGATAGAAAATTGCTTACTGATATGATTCCAATGACATGGCCGCCCCACAGCCGGCCCCATCCCGTCCAGGGGATCCAGGAGGAAGCTCTGTTTTGGCCGGTAATGCGACATGGTGACGAAGCTGTGAATCATACCCGGTTAGATTCAGTTGACGTGTGAGCAGGCGTGAGTTACATTTCATGTAATGATTATACGATAAAGCCCTATAATTTTGCACAACCTTAAGATTCATTCAGGAGCAACTGCAAGTTTAAAAAGAGTCAAAGCTCTTGGGATGGTACTATTTTGAGGTTTTTAACCTTTGCTCTTCTTCTGTATTTCTTCTTTTCTCTTCCTTCCATTGAAGCAGGTAATTAAGTCTGTTCTTTGCTTCCATAGGGTGATATGGTTGAGAGAAGAGCAAGCCCAGTCTGCTTGTCTTCCTGGCTTTGGGAGCAGAGGTGGGGAAGGTGTGGGTCAAAAAGCACAGAAACAACATACTGGCCATACTGAACACATGGTCTGCACTCACTTGCCAAAAGAAAAAAGATTTCACCAAGACTAGAGAGAGATTTCCCAGGACTAGAAAGAGAAAGCAGGAGGAGAAGAGAGAGCTCTGAAGTCCTGGGACAGAGAAAAACATGCCCTGAATCTTTCAATACTCACTCACTCAACTCTTGTACACACCATGCACTGTTCTAAGATTGCTGGACAGATACATATAGACCCTTGCTCTTATGGAGCTTACATGTTAGTGAATATCAAAACATATGGGGTTCCTATATGCCAGACACTATTCTTAGTGCATGGCATGTATTTACTTCTCACAACCCATTGAATTAGATGCTATATTCTCAGCTCACAACTGAAGAAATTACCACATAGAGAGGTTACATAATTTGCTGATCTCATAGCTAGTAAGTATCGAGCTGAATGTCGAACCCAGACAGGCTGGATTCATTTCTCTTAACTGCTTGCTTAATTTCTAGGCAGGGCTTTGGGAGGGTGGCAAGACACTAGTGTTGAGAAATCTGCTTGGGGCAGTTTCACAGAGACTCCCATGTCCCAGGTAGGTTAGGGCAGAAGTGAAAAGAACCTGGAACTCTAGGGGCTGCTACCTGTGATGGCGGATGTCTCTGAGCCAATCTTCCTCTCACTGTGTTCCACTGCTCCAAATTCTGGGATGCCAGCATGACCAGAGAGGAAGAGCCCTTGCCTCCTTGTCCTGCACGATGGAAGCCCAAGCAGAAATTAAGCTGAATTAAAAGAATCCAAATTTAAAAAAATGGCCAAAAATAAGCAGAGAAAGAGAATAAATGTTTTTGTAATCCTGAATCTGTAGACTAAGATCCAACTATATATTCTTGTGTGGGGTTTAGAGAAAGCTATGTGCTGCTAGTGAGAGGAGTTAAAAATCCCAGTCCCTTTACTCATTCCCACCTGGAATTGAGGTATTGCACAGGGGGACTAGTATTTCATGATTGCTAAGATGGAAATTCTTCAAGTCAGCATTTTCACTCATTTTTTACAGAGCAACGAGTTGTTAGAATTCCACATGGGTATGGTATATTCTGTGTGCCTATCGACATGCCATTAAAAAATGCACACTGTGCAATGTAATTACTCTCTAGTCAGTACGAATACGTCAATCCAATCATTTGATTCTGTCACAAAACACAAACCAGGATCTGCAGTAGAGTGTAAATTCTGCAGTACACAGTGTAGAATCGAACTGCCTGGAGACAGTGCCCCCAGCAACCCATGCTGGGAAGAGATTTTCAAATCTACCCTACTTGTTAGAATGCAGACACTTGGTAGTTGCATAAACAGAGGCAGGTCTTGTCCTGTTCAGTTTCTCTCTGTTAAAAAACAAAACGAAACAAAACAAATTAGAAGTCACTGCTAATATGTTTGTTGGTTTTACAAGCTAACTTTTCAGGGCATCTGGGTGGCTCAGTCAGTTGACCATCTGACTCTTGATTCTGGCTCAAGTCATGATCCCAGGGGAGTGGGATGGAGCCCACTGGGGGCTCCGTGCTGAACATGGAGCCTGCTTAAGATTCTCTCTCTCCCTCTCCCCCTGCCGCTCCACCAATTCTCTCTCTCTCTTTCTCGAAGACAATAAATTAATATACATTTTTAAAGCCAACTTTTCTAAAGGTGTAAGACCATTTCCATTGAATCATTGTTTGTAATTCATCCAGGTGCTCTCAACTCGCTAGATTTTTTATCAAGTTAGATTGCCACAAATAATGTATTCTGACTCAATTTGTGTTGCTACTATAAAATTTGCTTCTCCTGGGCTGTGACCCAAAGAATATGTTCTTGTTTTCTTGAGGCTTTGAGAACATCATTATAAGTCTGCTGCTTGAGGACATTACTTGTTACATTACGAATTTCCCTTCGTATAAGAATCCAATGCTTTGTTGGTTCTAAAATGTATGGCTAAATTAGTTCCCTTTCACAACGAGCAGTGTGAGCACATGGTCTGCACTCACTTGCCATCTGATTTCCTCATCCCCGGCTTGTGAATCAACCCGCTGAAACTAGGCTTTCTACCCTGAGCACACATTCAACTCAGAGGACAGTGCCTTTTCAATTTTCTACATTCCCAGTTCAGTTCTTATCACAGGTGCCGAGTGGATGTCTTGCTCTTCCTCACGTGTGCTAATACAGAAATTTGTGTCACTGCTGCCTTGTCTGTTCCTAAATGAGCCGAAGGCCTAAGGTAGTCCACAGTGTCAGACAGGGAGAAGACAGTGTTTGTGTTAGTTTCCTAAATGTAACAATTGCCATAAACTTAGTGCCTTAAAATAACACAACTTTATCCTTTATGGTACTGGAGGTCAGAAGACCCAAGTCAGTCTCACTGGGTTAGTCAGGGTACTGGCAGGGCTGATGCCTTCTGACAGCTTGGCAGCGGAATCCACCAACTTGCTCCTTGCAGCTTCTGTAGCTACCTGTATTCCTTGGCTTGTGGCCCCTTCCTTATCTTTAAGACTCATCACTCCATGGGGCGCCTGGCTTGCTCAGTCAGTAGAGCATGTGACTCTATCTCAAGGTCATGAGTTCAAGTCCCACTTGAACTAATATATATATTATATAAAGTTCATTATCACTCACCTCCCTCTTGTAAGGACCATTGTGATTCTGTTGGGTCAACCTGCATAATCCAGGATAATTGCTGAGTTTCTATTGACCAAATTCCCTCTTGGTCAGATTGCTCCAAATGTCAATTAGTGATGCACGGTCTTAAAACTGCAGGTTGTGTGAACTGCTTTTAAATAAGGCAGAATGGCCCATGTTTTATATTTTATATAGCCCAGAATAGGTTTTTATTTTTCCAGGTACATATCCTTGAATTTACTAAAGTTTGAACCTGAAATACCTCAAATACAATGTCACTCACCAAAGAGGAAACACAATTTTACATAAATGGATTGTGTTTACTTAATACAAACTACACTGATTTTCTCAGCTGAAGCCCCAGGAATTCTTTGCTCCTCTAGCTTGTGTTGTCCTCTAGCTTGGGTATCTAGTACATGGAAACTTTGTGAATTCAGTCCTAGGTGGTTACCTGCTCTTTCTTCGGAAGAGAGAACTACTGACTCCAGTAAGTGCTTCTGTAATATCTTGCACATATTTCAACTGCTAAATTCACTTCATTCTATTATCATTATGTGTCTGTCTACCCCACTGATTGCTGGGCTCTTCAGGTCATTTTTATATCTTCAATCTTTGTATCCAACACAGTGAACATGGCCTCTGAGGCATTATGAGTCCTCCAGAAATATTTGTTAAATGGATTCATTTATTGAAGGAAGAACTCATACACTTTTTTGATTACATGATGAGAGCTTTATATAATACTCTGGTTTTCTTTTCCCTTGCATGCCAGAAGACTTCAAGCCAGATTTTATGCTCTGTGACAATAACTATGTCATCCTCATTCTGAAAGATATATTACTTCCATTTTTATTTTTCTTTAAATTAACCTGACTACATAGGTTTATTGTAAGTAATGCCAAATGCTTTTTAGAACTACAAAGAACATAAATTATAAATAATGTACTTGGCAAATTTTGGATTTATGTTTAAGGAAGACCAATGCCTTTCACCATATTGAACCTAATCACCATGATGGTAACATTGAGAAAAATCAAGGAGCAATAAGCATTAGATAAACATGGGAAGGTGGTATGTATTGTGATTATCAATAGGAAAGACCAATGGGGATCATTCAAAGAATTTACTGCTGATGTATAAACTTCAAACAGGTACATTTATATGAGGAGAGTTGCTAAAGTTGTCTGGCACAGATGGATATTATGTAGCTAGAAGAATCATGTTGAAAAATTTATTTCAGTTTTTAATAGTTTTTTTTTTTTCTTTTAATATCTCGGAGAAAGAGAAAGGGACGTAGAAAATCTAAAGGATTTCTCAGAGGAAAAGGAATATTATAGACCTGGTGAGAAAGCTGCCCTGTGGTCCAATCATGAGAAAGGCAGATGTAAGATACAGGCACCAAGTTCAGACAGAGTCTGAAAGGTGCACCTCAATCATGAGGAGAGAAAAACAATATTACATTTGAGATTGGGGAATGGTTGCCTTGGCTAGTTACAGTGACATAAATCAACAAGAATATTATTTTGTGAGGTGAGGAGGATATTCTCTGTCAAATTACTCTTGGTTTTGTTATATAGGCTTACCAGAAAGCCTAGGGCCAGAGTGAAATGGGAAAACATGAAACAACAGGAAAAAAAGAAAAATCAAAATGCTTGATGACAAGGCAGAGCTTTATTTGTCAAAGTTTTACTTTGGAAAATTTAAGAAAGTAAAAAAAGTTAAGCGTTTGTTTTGTTTTGTTTTGTTTTTGAGTTGAAAGCGGACCATTGGTTTGACTTATAAAGCAAAAAGCACTTTCTAAATGGATACAAATAAACAGAAAAGTCAACAAAGAAGCAATCATCTCATCATTCTGTGAGTCAGTATTTGCTCTGTAAGGTCACTAGAATATCTGGTTTTGCTTTTTAAGCCTGATGATGTAAAATTTTCTAAATTTTTCCTAAAGGTTAAACAAAGGTAGTTCAATCTTTAATTTAAAAAAAAAATGCTCTTATAAACGAACTCCAGTTTTAATTAATTTTTTTTAATGTTTTTTTATTTATTTTTGAGACAGAGAGAGACAGAGCATGAACGGGGGAGGGGCAGAGAGAGAGGGAGACACAGAATCGGAAGCAGGCTCCAGGCTCTGAGCCATCAGCCCAGAGCCCGACGCGGGGCTCGAACTCACGGACCGCGAGATCATGACCTGAGCCGAAGTCGGACGCCCAACCGACTGAGCCACCCAGGTGCCCCGAACTCCAGTTTTAAAATGAAGTGTCTTCATTTAAAACGTTTTTGTTGGTCAAAGTTAGTAGAAAAAAACCCCATATTTGGGAGGTGGGAGAGGTGCCTATGGATAATGCTGAGATTTAGACGTGGGTTTAAGAGAAGCTCCAAAGGGGTTGGCTGGGCTTGACTGTAGTGGGAGCTCTCATCCTCGAGCTGCTCTCAGAGGGCACAAAACCTTTAGCCCATTTGAAACTTTCTACAGTTGTTTTTAACATTTAATCATGAGATTTCACATAAAAATCCACATTTCTGATTTCTTTTAAAAAATCTGGTAGCAGGGGTGCCTGGGTGGCTCAGTCGGTTGAGTGTCCTACTTCAGCTCAGGTCATGACCTCACTGTCCGTGAGTTTGGGCCCCGAGTCAGGCTCTGTGCTGACAGCTCAGAAGCCTGTTTTGGATTCTGTGTGTGTGTCTCTCTCTGCCCCTCCCCCGCTCATGCTCTGTCTGTCTCTGAAAAATGAATAAGCCTTAAAAAATAATAATAAATAAAAAATCTGGTAGCATTTCACCATAGCAACTATCACTAAATAGCTGCTGCTCATTGGGGACAGGGCTGCTCCCTATTGTCCATCTTCTTCCTACCCCTCTGCTTTCTTCAGACATGGAGGCTGATTGTCAATTGCCATCCATCTATGTAATTGCACAGTTGTCTTATGGTAGAATTAATAAGATATTAGAATATATCCTGTAACCTTGTCTATATCAAAAGTGTGATATAGACCAAGATGCCACATAATTCGAGAAAGATGGGAGAAAGCAAATTACCTTGTGGAAGTGAAGAGTACCCTAGGGATTCATATGCATATAAAATAAATCTGTATAGAAATCACCTGCCTGTTTTACTCATTTGTTCCCTTGCAGACTTTGGGTTTAAAATGCCTGGTTTAACTTTTGTACTTGTGATCTCATCTTTGGGCACAGATCACCCCTGAGGCTAAAATAATATGTTTCTTATTCCAAGAGACAGTTACTTTTTCTTTCTTTTCAGTGAAACTCCTGAGTTTTTTAATGACGGTAAAGTGCCCACAGCTGGGTCTATGCCAAAAATTTTAACCACATTTAACCCTTTCTTCTCAGCTTCCCTTGTTGTTAGCCATGTAACCCAGTTCTGACCAATGAGATGTAGGCAGAACATGCTGATGAGCTGAGGACTTTATTTCCCTGTAAAAGGGAACGGGTGCAACTCGTTTGGCCCCTTACTATTACCCCTTTCTTCCCACTTTGAAAATGGATAAGTTCTCTGGAGATGCAAAAGCCATCTTGTACCCACAAGGAGACAGCCACAGGGGCAAAAGCCAATTTGTGAAGGATACTAAGCAGAAATAAAGCAAGAGCCTGGGCCTTGGGTACAGGTGAGTGGCTCAACCAATTGCCAGTAACTGCCTAGGATTGATTATATGAGAAAAATAAATCCTTCATCATTTAAGTCATGGTTGTTTAGCTTTTCTGTTACTTGCAGGTATAGGTATTCCTATTGATTCATTCTTCTTCCCTCCCCTCCATTCATATTTGCACAATGCTTCCCACTATTTCTGTACTCCCCACATCTGCCAAATTATGCCAACACCCCGATTCCGTTCCTATTAGACAATGTTTGCAAGGTATGATGCTAGCATTTGGAATGGGGGTCCTATAAAGATGAGTAAGTCAAGTTCTTTGTCTTAAAGTACCTTGTTCTCTAGAAGGGAGAATTAGAAACATGCACACATAATTGCAACACAAAGTGCAATAAGGTCAATGTCATGGGAGAAGTGCTGGTTGATTTGGAGGGTTCAAAGTGACATAAATGCCATTGCACCTACTTCCAGACTGGAGTTGTCAGGAGAGATTTCTTAGAGGAGGTGGGATTTGAGATGAACCTTGAATGTTGGATAAAATTTTAGAGGACAGCTTTCCAGGAAGTGGGGCTGGCAGGAGGAAAGGCATGGTGGCAGAAATGTGTAGAACACTTTGGAGAGCTTGGGTTCCGCAGCTCCCTGCTTCCACACTCAAGGCCCCCTGGTCTCTACTTGTTCCAGTGAGCAAGCCAGTCCCAGCTCTGTACCCTCACAAGTGCTCCTCCTCCCACTCTCTGCTCTTCCTTCTCCTGAATGCTGGCCATCTGGGAATATGGTTTCCTTAGAGAGGATGTCTCTGGGTAGCCACACTCAAGTAGGTCCCATCTGCCATTCTCTCTTGTACTGTATTCTTTGGCTTCACAAAATTTAGGTACTCATTTGTTTAGCGATTGTTAACATTTATTGAAGGCCTGTTGTGTTCCAGGCATTGGCCTCACCTAGTAGTTATATTAGTGAATAAAAAAGTCAAACCTCATGTCTGTACATTCGGGTAAGGGGACAGATGATAAAGAAACATAAAATTGTTATGTATTGTGTTAAATGCTAGGAAGGAAATAAGGGTAATCTGGGAGACACCTGGGGGCTGGCAGGAGGAGATAAACTGTAAATAACAGAGCCTACTTCAGAGGATTTTGTGATGATAATAAAGATAATAAACATAAAGAGGTAAATAGAGTGACTGGCACGTAGAACTAAAATTAGTAATTGTAAATTTGTGTGAGTGTCTGAGTAAACTTTTTATTGCTACATATACAAGAAAGAGCACAAATCAAAGTCTACAGCTTGGTGAATTTTTATAAATAAAACACACACATGTGACCAGCCCCAGATCAAGACACAGAATATGATTCAGACCCTCAGAACCCCACTATGCTTCCTTTTAGTCACTTCTCAGGTGTACTTATTATTTTACTTCTGACAGTAGCGAATGATTTTGTCTGCTTTTTGAACTTTGTATAAATTACATCATAAGGTATATACCCCTTTGTACTTTTTTTCCCCTGGAAAATGATACATTTAATGATATGGGAATTAAAAAAATGTATATATTCTATTGAAAATATTGATATTCAAAGAAATAGTTTTGTATCAATTTTTAAAATTATATTTTAACAATTAATTAAAATCAGAAATGTTGATTTTATTGTTAGAAGAAATGTTCATCCTCGTAAGTCTTAACTGAGACTTAGTTTCTACATAAATGGTTGCTACACAATGTATCAAATATAAACAGTGTACCAAGAAAATAAATAGACATAAATTATTTCTTACACAGCAAAAGGAAAAAACAAGGCGAAAAGACAACCAATGGAACAGGAAGAAATATTTGCAACTCATACATCTGATAAAGGGTTAATATCCCAACTATATAAAAAAACTCATACAACTCAATAGCAAAACAAAACAAAACAAAATAAAATAAAACAAATAGTTCAACTAAAAAATGGGTGAAAGATCTACATAGACATTTTTTTCCAAAGAAAATATACAAATGGCCAGCAGGTACATGAAAAGATACTCAACATCACTCATCATCAGGGAAATGCAAATCAAACACACTGAGATATCACTTCATGCCTGTTAAAATGCCTGTCATCAAAAAGACAAGAGATAACAAATGTTGGAGAGGATGTGGAGAAAAGAGAACCATTGTGCATGTTGGTGAGATTACAAACTGGTACAGCCACTATGGAAAGCAGCATGGAGCTTCCTGCAAAAAATTAAAAATAGAACTACTATATGATCCAGCAATTCCAGTTCTGGAAATGTATACAAAGGAAACAAAAATACTAACTTGAAAAGATATCTGTGCCCCCATGTTCATGGTAGCATTATTTACAATAACCAAGGCATGGAAACAACCTAAGTCTTCATTGGTGGGTAAATGGATAAAAAAGGTGTGGTATATATATACACAATGGAATATTATTCAGCCATAAGAAAACAAGGAAATCCTGTCATTTGTGAAAACATGGATGAAACTTGAAGGCATTATGCTAAGTGAAATGAGTCAAACAGAGAAAGACAAATACTGTATGATCTCACTTATATGTGGGATCTAAAAAAAAAAAAAACCAAAAATCCCAAACCAAACTTATAGAAAAGAAAAGAAAGTTTTGGGATTACCAGAGGTGGGGGGTGAGGAGTAGGGGGAATTGAAGTAAGGTGGTCAGAACTTACAGTTATAAGATAATTAGTAGGGTTGTAATGTACATGATGACGATAGCTAACACTGTTGTATGATATATAGGAAAATTGTTAGGAGAGTAAGTCCTAAGAGTTCTCATCACAAGGAAAATGATTCTTTTTCTTTTTCTTTTTGTTGTATTTATGTGAGGTTATGGATGCTAAACTAAACTTACTGTGGTAATCATTTCACAGTATATGTAAGTCAAATCATTTTGTGGTACACCTTAAACTTATACAATGATGTTAATTACTGCCTCAATCGAACTAGAAACAAGAAAAAAAAATTTAACCAGTAATAATAATTCAGACTACCTTTTCAAGGATTCTGGAAACATACAAGGATTCTGGATACACAAAGAATGGGCAAATATTGCTATAAGACTTTGAAGCATACAAAAGCATTTGATCTTGAGGCACATGGGTGGCTCAGTCAGTTGAGTGTCTGACTCTTGATTTTGGCTCAGGTCATGACCCCAGGGTCGTGGGATTGAGGCTCCATGCTGAGTGTGGAACCTGCTTGGAATTCTCCCTCCCTCTCTCTCTCTCTCTCTCTCTCTCTCTCTGCCCCTCGCCCCTGCTCACACGCTCAATCTCTCTCTCTAAAATAAAAAAAAAAAATAAAAATAAATTTAAAACAAGAAAGAAAAAAAGCTTTAGATGCTAATTCATTATCATTAATACCTCTTTCTTCTTCAGCGGTGATGGACCTACATTATTTTCTGTCAGTTCACTAAGATTATTACATCACCCATAATGCAGGCATGTGTGCAGGGTAGGTCTTGAATGCCAACATCTGCCATAGGCTGCTTTAGTGAAACACAGGATTTCAATATTGATATCATTTACTGGGCTTTTCCTTCTTTCCTTCTGAGATGGATCTTGTTATCCTCCTGGTGTTTTTTTTTCTCCAGGAGGAATGGATGAGCTGTAATAACCAAGGCAGGGCAGTAAAGACATTCTGACGCCTCTGTGTTCCCAGGGGTGGAGGTGGCGTAAGACGCACAGGAAGCAGCACCTCCCCCACACAGGCCCCTTTCTCTAGCTCCTCCCGGAAGAACATTTACCTTTAGCTGAGACTGCTGCTCCTGCCCCAGTGTGTGCAGTCCCAGTCTTAGCTGGGCTCTGCTCTTGCTTGCGGTCATAGTTTGCTCATTTTCATTGCTGTATAGCATTCGTTGTGTGACCGTGCCACAATTTATCCATCCACTTCACTGTTGATGGATTGTTTTTAAATGTTTGACATTTCAGTAGGTTGCATCTCCACACAGCGTTCAAAACAGTTTTATTGGATGAGTGGATATGGAGTAGGTGACGGGAGATCATACTGGAAAAGCTCAATAGGGCCATTTTTTGGAGAAATGTAAAAGTCTGGTAAAAAGTCTGTAAAAGTCTGCACCAATTTCTTCAGCAAGAGGTTTAGGGAGAAGGGGTTAAAAGCATGAACTATGGGGGCGCCTGGCTGGCTAAGTTGGTAGAGTATGCCACTCTTGATCTTGGGGTTGTGAGTTCGAGCCCCATGTTGGCTTTGGAGTTTTATTTAGGAAACAAACAAACAAACAAACAAACATGAACTGTGGAGCCAGAGTATTTGGATTTAATGGTCAGTTCTACTTACTAGCGCTTAGCTGTGTAACCCGAAGCAACTTACCTAGTATCTCTATGCTTCAACTTTCTTATCTAAAGTAATAGTTATCTAAGGAGATTGTGAAGTGTCAATGAGTTAATAGTTATACATTACTTGGACCAGGATCCAGCACATAGTGAATTCTACAGCAGTAATTGGTAAGTAGGAGGAGGGTCCACTGTAGGTTTTTGAACAGGGAAGTGGCATTCTTGGAGCAAACTGAGACGTTGTAATAAAGGCAAGACGAGGAGGGCGCCTGGGTGGCTGAGTTGGTTAAGCATCTGACTCTTGATCTCAGCTCAGGCCTTGATCTCAGGGTCATGAGTGTTAAGCCCTGAGTTAGGCTCCATGATGGGCATAGGCCTACTTAAAAAAATAAATAAATAAAAGGCAGGACCAGTGGTCCAGCGAAAGGTACTGTTTTTGTCAGGAAGCTGATTGTCACTGACCCAAGGGGTGTTCTTATACAGTGTCCTGTATAAGAAACACTAGTGCGCAAATCACATGCGGAGAAAAAACTTGAAAACAGGGATGACAAGACTACATTGCAAAGATTCCATCCTCTGCCTCAGCAGACAGCTGTGAATGGGTGCTTTGGAGTTATAACCTGTAATTAGAAAACTTTCATCTTTTATAACCATCAGTTAGTGAACAACCTATAGTTATAGAGGTAGAATTTCAGACCAGCAGAACAGGGATTTTTTTTTTTTTCCATCCTACTGAAATGGCACAGTGTAAGAATCTTCCTCTGTTCCTTGATCTATTGAGATTTGCAGGAATTGCCACGGGATGCTTCCTTCAGTTGAGTTGTCTGGGTTGTGCTAGATTATCCCCTTGGAGCCAAACTACAGAACAGTGAATGTGTAGGAGTCTGGGAAGAAACAGGTGCTACATTCCAACTGCATAATTTGAAAAGAGGGTAAGAAAGGGACCATTTTACAGAGTCAGGAAAAAAAAAAAAAACAAAGGTAGTGCAGAACTCTAAGACGAGCAAACTTGGGAAGATCTGACCACCCTAGGCCTGGGAGGTAGAGCTTACCAGAACCCAGAGAGGGCTGAGGACAGAAGCTGTGGGCTTTGGTACAGTGGGCACCCAACCCATGGTTCTCTGGTAAGGAGTGAACTGTGAGAACGAATACTGTACTTCCCCACACTCCCCACTCTGCCAGTGCACCCACTGTCAGAGCCTGTCTGGAGGCTGAAAGACACAGGGATCTGCTGGTGTAGGTCATAAAGGTCATCCTTCCCAAGACACAGAGCAGGTGGAGTCCACAGAGGCATGAACCTGAAGGGGCAAATAATGGATGTCCAGCAGAAACAGAAAACCATGGCATTGGCCAAGCGGCGCATTTTGCTACTTTCAGAGTTAACATAATCTCATAAAACAGCTGTGATTAATATTAATAGTAATAATTGGTATAGTTAAAACATGCCTTTTATCTATTGGGCACTGTGCTATGCCAGGCATTGTGCTTAGCACGTTGCATGCTTTAATTCATTTAATTTTCACAATATTCCTATAGTCACTACCACTGGTATTTTGCAGATTAGGAAAACTGAGGCTTTAGAGGATTAGTTGACTTGTCCAAAGTACCATAGTTCAAAGGAAACACCTGAATCAAAATTTAGTCCCATGCTTTCTGAAACCAAAGTCCGTGCCCTTTTTATCACTTGAGTAATCTACTGATCCCTTTTATTTATGCATTTACTTACTTTCTACTCTGTCAGATGAATAAATTTACATATAAATTGAAACAATAGAGAAATTATAAAGTCAAAGTTCAGGTTGCTCCTTCCCATCTCTATCCCTCAAAACACTTACCTCCTCGCTTCTCAGAAGTCTGTTAATGGTGTGGTATGTCTCCTTCCAAACATTTTTGATGCATTTACAAATATACATGTACGTATGTTGCTCCTCTATTTTACATAAATAAGATCATTTTGTTTATAATTTTCTTCAACTTTAAAGAAATTAATGAATTTTTTGATATATAATTAATTGACAACACAATGCTATATTAGTTGTACAACATAGTGGTTTGATATCTCTGTACATTATGCGATGCTCACAAGTGTAACTGCCGTCTGTCACCATATGAAACCATTACGATACCATCGACTATATTCCCTATGCTGTACATTTCATCCCTGTAACTTACTCATTCCATAACTGGAAGATTGTACTTCCTGCTCCCCTGCACCCATTTTGGTAACTTCTTTTTTACTCTGCCTACCCCCCACCCCAACTTTGGACCCCTTCATACCATAGTGACTTGAATTTTTTATGTAGTGGCTTCAATACATACAGATATATAATTAGGTATAAATTATATAAGCACCTTGTGCTTCTAGGTGGTACACAACTATAAAACCCAAATGAATTAAGGACCAACAAAATTTCACAAAAATAAAAAATTATCAGCATTGGTGTAATGCAGTTTAATGTAACTTAAATGATATAGATGTTTGGGTTTAATGTAATTTACATTATAAAGATGGTTGGGTTGAATAACAGGGAGATGTTTGATTATTTATTTATTAAAGTTTATTTGCAGTGAGAGAGAGACCATGTGCACATGCACACAAGTAGGGGTGGGGGGCGGTGGGAAGTGGGAAAAGAGCAGAGAGAGAGGAGAGAAAGAATAGCAAGCAAGCTCTGTGCTGTCAGTGTAGAGCCCACCAGTCTCAACTTGGGCTTGATCTCACGAACTGTGAGATCATGACCTAAGCCGAAATCAAGAGTTTGGATGTTTAACTGACTGAACCACCCAGGTAACTCTTTATCTTTCAGTTGTTGAGTTGTTGGCTTGATCCTTTTGATTCTGAGTATGGTAGACTATTCTTTATGTCATCATCATCATTATTTTTATTTTTTCTTTAAAAAAATTTCTAATGTTTATATTTGAGACAGAGAGAGACAGAGCATGAGCAGGGGAAGGGCAGATAGACAGGGAGACACAGAATCCAAAGCAGGCTCTAGGCTTTGAGCTGTCAGCACAGAGCCCGATGTGGGGCTTGAACTTGTCAACCGTGAGATCATGACCTGAGCCAAAGTTGGACACTCAACCGACTGAACCACCCAGGCACACCTGTTTTTTCTTTTAAACAATAAATAATACACTCTCTTTTGATCCTATGACCAATCAATGTAATAAAGCATGCCTGTTTTACAAAGGACCATTGAACAAAAATATTTTCCATGTATCTCTTCAATTACACGTTCTGACAACAAACTTTTGCAAGCTGATTGGTATAGAAGAGGATACATACAAAAAATCATCTTGCTTCTTGAGTGGTGCTAACAATCATACCATTACATCTAAACTGCTGTGGATAGTATGACTTGATTCTCCAGATGTTAAGCTTTTGCATAGCACAAGATGAGGTAATTTGACCTCCTGTTGAACTTGGTGCCTCATTTCCATTCTAGGTCTGTTTGAATTCTTTCCTCATTAGCTTGCTGCATTTGAGTATGTTACTGCACATTCATTTTCATGATGTCATATCAAAATCCCAATTTATTTTTAAAAAATTTTTTAATTGTTTATTATTTTTGAGAGAGACAGAGACAGAGAGCAAGAAGGGAAGGGGCAGAGAGAGAGGGAGACACAGAATAGGAAGCAGGCTCCAGGCTCTGAGCTCTCAGCACAGAGCCTGACGCAGAGCTCAAACTCACAGACTGTGAGATCACGACCTGAGCTGTAGTCGGCTGCCCAACTGACTGAACCACCCAGGTGCCCCTTAAAATCCCAATTTATTAAGTAAATTAAGAAACTCAAGTTTTAGGGGGGCCTGAGTGGCTCAGTTGGTTAAGCATCTGACTCTTGATTTTGGCTCAGGTCAAGATCTCACAGTTCTCTGTGAGATCGAGCCCCACGCTGGATTCTATGCTAACAGTGTGGAGCCTGCTTGGGATTCTCTCTTTCCCTCTCTTTCTGTCTCTCCCCGTTCACATGTGCTCGCTCTCTCTTCCTCTCTCTCTCAGAATAAATAAGTAAACATTAAAAAAAAATTTTTTTAAACATTTTTATTTATTTTTGAGACCGAGAGAGACAAAGCATGAGCAGGGGAGGGGCAGAGAGAGAGGGAGACACAGAATCTGAAACAGGCTCCAGGCTCTGAGCTGTCAGCACAGAGCCCAACGCAGGGTTTGAACTCACAGACTGTGATCATGACCTAAGCTGAAGTCGGACGCCCAACCGACTGGGCCACCCAGGCACCCCTAAATAAGTAAACATTTTAAAAAAAGAAATTAAAGTTTTAGTCCATGAAAATTTCTTTCAGTTTTGAATATCATTGCAAATATCAAGATTTATCCTTATAATTGGCCGAAATAAATCATTTAAGTCTAATAACAGATATGTTGCCATTTGGGTACTAAGATGTGCCAGCTCAAGTGTGGCTAGTTACATCTATTAACACATAAAAGTAAAATGCTATCTCTTCAAATGATTAGGTGATATTAAACTGATTATAAACAACAGTGCAAATATACAGGCACTGGAATTAGTGGCAGTTTGTGGGTATTAAGTGGTCATTCAGATTGGCTCAGAATATGCCTATGTGTGTTTTTTTTTTTGAGAGTATCAACCATACGAAAATAAAGGTATTTGTGGATACACCTACCTCCCCCCAATTATGTGTAAGTGAACATTCACAGTTTGAAAACCACTGTGCACTATGTTTTTATGTTCCTGCATATGGGGTATAAAGGCAATCAGGATCAGGGGCAAGAAGGAAAGGATTGCTGGAGTAAAGAATTTACAGAGTTTCTGTCTGTGACTGGCAAGAAAGTTGGTGTTAAGAATAGGATACTGTGGCCTATGTGGGCTTCTTCCTCCCCAGTCCCCAAGCCAAGGAGATATTTCTCCCTTCTTCAGACAGACTTAGACTAAATTCTTTCTGTGCATGTCTAGGCCCTAAAAGATTGACGTCAACCTTCCAAGTTACCACTCCACTAGTTTGTACTGTGGCTTGAGGTCCTTGATTCCTGTTCCAAGGTATACTCAGTTACTATAAAAGGTAGGAGGAAAATCCATAATGGTGTTTGTATGGTATGCAGTGGCCTCATAAATGTGTCACCCTGCCGTATACCTCACCCAGGGGGCATGAGTGCCAGAAACGTGTTTTGTTTCTAGACCTTTTCTTGGGATTCAATATGGGTTTATTCCATTGGGGGAAAAAAAAGTGTCCTCTTAAAATACTACTTTTTCAGAGTAACCAATAATTAAGGAAAATTACAAAAGGTTAATTTTCCCTTTTTTCTCTCCTTCCCTCCTTTCCTTCTTTCCCCTCTCCTCTCCTAGTCCTCCTTTTTCTTCCTTCTTCATTTTTCTGAAAGATACCCTTTAGGTTACCTCCTTTAACTTGGAAGTATAAAACAGACATTTCCAGGTCAATAAATCTCACTGGGCAGAGCTGTTGCTAGACAAGGATCTGCAAGACTCCCAGAACTGTGCTCGCCATACTAGACATCTGCTAAGAAGCTTAAATCAGTAATATATTAATAAACACTGAGCCTTAAAGAATTCCAATTAATAAATCTAGAATGAATGAGGGAAATATAAAGCCACCATTAGGCAAATACCACAGTAATAACTGTTGCAGGCAAGATCCATTGATGGATAAAAGCGGTGGGTGAAAGTTGGAATAGAAGCAGGTTATTAGTAAAATCTGAAAGTATGTCCCCCATTCTATTTTTCAATTATAAAGAGAAGATAGTAACTTGCAATGGAGGAACCCAATAGATGCCACAGTAACCAAGTGGCCAAGATTAATGTCACTGGCACTGAGGCATACCAATATCATATACCTCTTGTTATGATGCACTGAGAAGGACACATCAATTTTTCAATTTTAAGTCAAAAAGGCTTAAAAACCTCTGTTTAATCATGAGAAAACACCCAATAAATCCAAATTGAGGAACATTTTACAAAATACCTAGTACTCATTTAAAAAGTCAAGGTCATGAAAGATAAGGATAGCCTGAACAACAGTCACGGTTGGCGGAAACTAAGGAGACAACCAAATGCATACGGGATCCTGAATCAAACCTGGAGCAGCAAAAGGACAGTAAGAGGAAAACTAAATAAATTCAACTAAGATCTATAGTCCAGTCAATAGTATTGTACAACTATTCACTTTCTGGTTTTGATCATTGTGCAATGGTTATACACCATATTAACAGTAAAAGAAGGTGGGTGAAGGGTATATGGAAATTCTCTGTACTGTTTTTGCAACTTTCTGGTAAATCTAAAATTATTTCAAAATAAAAAGTTAAAAACAAAAGAAAAAAAGAAAAAAAAATACTCAGAACAGAGAGTCTTTCTTGTGAAGGGAAGAAAAAATTCAATCTTTAGGACCATCTTTAAAGTGTCAGGCAGGTTGATGAGATAAAGATCTTTGAGAACATTTGTATATTTAGTTTGTGTGAAGATGTGTGAGGAATTGTACTGATTTGATTTTGTCCTCCCTTTCCCATTTTTCTGCCAAAATAGCCTGTTTTTCCTTGATAAGTGTGATTTGAAAATTGTGTTGTATTTTACAGTTGTCATTATAAAATTCTGAACACACAATTTTTCCTGTTGGGAACTCATCTCAAACTTTTATAGGGAAATAAAATGAGTTTTACTTCCCACAGTTATCTGTGGTAGTCTGCTTTTAGTGACTATATCTCATCTTTTAAATGAGTCACAGTTGCATCCAAATCTGATAAAATTAATCAATCAGCAAATGTCCACTTACCACTTGCTGAGAACTCAGAACATAGCTGCAGTCCTCAGTAAGTTCACAATCTCCTTGGAGAAACAAGGTGAACACAGAGAAAGCAGGAAAAAACCCTCAATGAAACCCTGAGTGAGGTTGTAGTAGAGAATTTAAGTGCTGTGTGAGGAGAGGTGGTCAGAGGGTTGGAATGGTCACAATAACTTTCCTACAGAAGAAATTATTTCAATATCCAAACAAACATCAATTCGTACAGATTAAGTATATACAATTTTTATATGTCAAAGATATCTCAATAGAGCTGTTAATAAAAAGGCATGATTTGATCTCAGTCTTGAATTGTGGGCAGAATTCCGTAGATGGTAGAGAAGGGAAGGATTTCAGACAGGGAGAGAATAAGCCAGCAAACCACCACTTGAGTGATCAATGACAAGCACAGCCTGTCTGGAGTGGGCAGTGGATGTTGACCTGAGGTTTGGTCAGTAGCCAACAGTAGGGGAAGGAGGAGGACTGGATTATGTAGATTCTTGAAAACCAGGTCAAGAATATTAGATTACAAGCCTATAGCAGATAATAGAGAATCTTTGCACATTTGGGAACACAGAGTCTGTCGTAACGATCCAGATGGGACCTGAGGCCTCGCTAGGTTTGCATGTTGATAGTGGGGATGGAGAATGGACCTAGAATATCATAGGAAACATTCAAGATTTGATAAATGTGAGGGAAATGGAGAGGAGTCATAGAAGACTTGAAAATTAGGCTGAGGTAGGTGGATGTCAGTACTATTGACAACAGGAAATTCAGGAGGCAAATAATTCAGAGGCAAAGGACATCATTTTGGTGTAAAGTCTGACATATTGTAAGAGAGTCCAATGAAAATGTTTTGGTAATAGTTTTATAAACTCATTCATTCATTCAAAAAACTATCACATGCTTTGTGCCAGGATTTATGCTAGGTGCTGCACATTTTATTCTAAGGGAGTCTGGTAGAGACAGATATACATGCTGTGATTATAGAGAGGATGAAAAGGCTCTAGGGGCATCAAGGAGGGGCAAGTTTCTCAAGGTGTTGGGAATATGGGACGACAGGTCAGACAAAATATGGAGGATCTGAAAATGTTAAAGTCATCTGCAAGAAGTGATAAGTAGAAGCCTTGATTGGCTAGATCCAATTTTAATGAGAGCCAAAAAACAGGAGGTCAAAGCGTGAGTCCTGCTGTGACACAGAGAAAATAGGAGAAAGTCGAGTGTCAGTGACAGGGAGAGAGTACTGGAAAAGTTCCTGAGAATATGTAGTGGTGTCATAGACACTAAAGAGAGAGTTTCAAGGAGTTTTCCAGTTATTCAGATTTTGAAACAGCTTTGAGCTTTGAGGGGATGGTTTCAGTAGAGCTCAAATAGCAGAAGTTGGAGAGGAACTAGAGAGGAAGTGAAAGCATTAAGCACTTACGTGAAAAGTATGGTAATAAAAGAAACCTAAAAAATAGGGAGATAACCAGAAAGAGCACAAAGAGAGAGTGAAGTAAAAACTCCTCCGTTCATTCACTCCATTAAAAAAAATGTTGATTTGGTTGCCAGGCACAGTGATGGGTGCTTCATATATATTTTCTCTTTTAGTCCTCACAACTTCTTGAGTGGGTAGTGTCTCTTCAGCAAACATTTATTGAGGGCTACTTGGTGCCAGGTAGTGTTTCCTGTGACAAGGATATAATAGTGGACAAAAATAGACAGAGTTCCTGCCCCCTTGGCACTTACTGTCTAAGGGGGGAACTGACATTAAATAAATCATGTCACACGGTATGAAAACTTGAAAAAGAAACAAGGTGTACTTGCTATGGGACTTGTAATCAAACAGGGCTGTGTTCCAGTTCACTTTTGTACTGTGAACAAAAATTTTGCTAAACAAATTAATAAAGGAAAGGCCATGACACGTCTTTATGAAAAATGCTCTAACTTGCAGAGAAGTGTGCAAATGAGCACACTGGGTTTGCTGTAACTCTGATTGTGGGCACTGATGTTAGGTGACTTCAAGTGGAAACTTGTTCTGCTGCCCTCCTGAATCTTCTGACTCATCTGAGGCAACGTATCAAAGTCAAGAATTATGCTCTGTGTGTGCTCTGATAGAGTGGAGCTGGTGTTTAGCATTGAGCCTGGGAAGCGGGATCAGGTTGACCAAATGTCCCGTCCACCCCAGCCTCCCAGGGGCAGTGTGAAATTTAGAACCCCAGACATGCCTCACCAAGAGTGGAGACCATGGGGTTTCCAGAAAGCATTCCCCCTCCAGCTTCTGGTGTTTCTCACTGGGTCTTGACACCCTATTTCTGTTCTCCTGGTTCCTGATTATTATTTGTTTTTGCCCAGATCTTGATCTTGGTTTTTCACTCTGGCCCAATAGACTAAGATCACCTCTGACTGATTTCTTGTCTTTTCTAAGTTGGTTTCTGTCTCTGGAAGAGTCAGGCTCCCATCACCCTGATAGATTGCATCCTTTTTCTCCTGCTTCCCATCTGGGAATTTAGAGGATATATGACCATCTTTAAATCAACTTTTTAGCTCCGTTTGAGTGTCCCATTATAACTAACCCAGAGTCAACCCAGGCTTTGAAGAGGTGAGAAGCAACCATGTCCTCCTTGACATTTCTTCCCTGAGCTTCTCGATGCTTTCAGGTGCTACAGGTAAATGTATCTTATAAGGCTTGTATCTTTGCATGTCTGTGGAATAAAGTCACCGTCATGGTCAGGTTGAAAGTTATTCATTATTATAATTAATCTGAAAAATATGGCTGTTAAATAAAAGGCATGATCACTAAACCAGAAATAAGTAAAAACAGGATTCCAGTGAAGTCCCTTTTTATTCTCTCTGATCAGCGTGCTTTCCTATCGGCCCAACCATCCCTAAACTAGGGCTCAGAGTGTATACGTGGAACCAATCTTTATTTGTCTGAAACTCACCAAACTATAGCATCTTTTCCTTCACGTCTTCATGGAGTTACCGGCTCATTACCTTTGATTTATTGGAGATTCTGAAGCTCTTGGCTGTAAGCGGAACAATTTTCCTCACTTTCTGGTGCCCTGAAATATTTTCTCCTTTCTGAATCAAGAATTTTATTAAATCTTTCCCTCCCTCTCTACTCTAAGAACCCAGAACATCACCTGGAAATGACGTTTTAAGCCTTTTGTATGTAAAGCAAATTACCACAATTATGATAGGAATGCACTTTAGTCTTGCATGTAACTTAATGGTGTGGGTTTTCTTCTTTTTGAGTTTTGGGGAGGGGTGGTCACTCCATTTATAAAATAATGTATTTTGAGGTCCAAGCAATATAGCCAACTAGAATGGAAGAATTTTTATATTAGAAAATAAGCTGATTTTAATTGCTGATTTTAATGTGGCCCGATTGCTATTTATTCTTTAATATGTAACTCAGATATGATCTCAGGTAGAAAGCCTCTGAATTTTCCCACCTTCACCCGAAGACACTGGCTGGACAAACCAGGATGTATGATTACCCTCTATAAAATTCTGTCTAAATCTCAAAGTGCTTACCACATTGATTGATCTCTGGTAATCACATGGAATCAATAAATAATAGAATGCAATATGGTGAATGGGGATGGTTGATACAGATGTTCAGAAGAAGACACCATTTCATCCAATGGTTAACCACATTTTCTCCGGTGCAGACTGCCTCAATTCAAATTCCAGCTCTCTCATTGACTGTGTAACCTTAAGCAAGTCACTTAAACAGCCTGTGCCCCAGTTTCATCCATCTGTAGAATGGGGATAATAATAATATCTACCTAAATGGATTGCTGGGAGGGGTAAGTGAATTAAGTGCCTGACACATAGTACATGCTACACAAACGTTACCATTTATTATTATGGCATGCGGTTGACCTCTTCTAGTAGAAGAGATAGATTTGAACTGGAGCTGAAGGGTAAGTGTGACTGGGTAGAGACAACTATGTGCCAGTATGTGTGTACACATTTTTATATGGCTATAAAGATTAGCAGTAAGGTGGTGTAAATAGCTGTTTTCATTTTATTTCCACTGGTTTCCATCCAGTGTATTTTTTTAATGTTTATTTATTTTTGACAGAGAAAGAGACAGAGTGTGAGTGGGAGAGGGGTAGAGACAGAGGGAGACACAGAATCTGAAGCAGGTGCCAGACTCTGAGCTGTCAGCACAGAGCCCGACGTGGGGCTTGAACTCAAGAACCGTGGGATCATGACCTGAGCTGAAGTCGAATGTTTAATCGACTGAGCCACCCAGGCGCCCCTCCATCCATTGTAGAGTTGGGAAAGTAATTCTCTCGTGTTTGGCCCAGTGGAACTTTAGCTTCATTTTCCTTCTTCTGACCTCGTGATAGACACTGATATGTTGATAATGGATTTCTTTCCAGTGAGCTGATACAGCCTCAGAATGCTTCTCAACGCCCTCTCCAGGAAGGCCCTGCCAGTGCCTGAAGAACCAAAAAAGACAAAAACATATATGCCATCCCCAGGTGAGTTCCTCATTTCACAGCAGAGAAACCTGGAGCATAGAGGAAAGTGACCTGCCTAAGGTGACACACAGCTACCAGAGCAAGGACTAGAACTTGGGCTTTTCTACTCTCTGGTTGGTATTTATCCTTTCACCATCCACGACTCGTATTTATTTTTCAATTACACATTTTCACTTGGTTAACTTAGTTTCTAATTAAAATGGCTTCTGTTACCACCCACACTGCTATAGCTTTAGGTGGCTTAAAAATGTGTGTGTGTATAATTGTCAAGAGCTCGTAAATAGCAGAAGTAAAACCAGGAATCACCTAAGTAGTAACCAGTAAAAGTTTATTGTGCACACACCAGAAAGACAGTCCTCAAACTGAGAACCCTCAAACCAAAATATGGAATGAGACTCAGACGTGTATCGTTATAAAGCAATTTATATCGTAGAAAGGCAGTGACTATTCTTCACAGTGATTGGTTTATAATATTATAATTTTCTTAAATGATAAGGAATTGGTTAGTGGTTACCTCATATCAACTTTGGGAAACTTGTTTATGATTTCGACAGGCATAAGCAAGAAATGACCTGGTCAAGTTAGTCTTGCCAAAAAAAAAAAGCTAAATTAAGCTTTGCTTATATTACTCATCTGGTTTTGTCTGCTCAGAGAATTTTCAAGGCTGGTCTCTGTTTGTTTTTGATGTGTAACAACATCTTATATTATGTGTATATTACATGAAAGACGGGTAACTACAAGTAATTGAAAACAAAAGGAAGCCAAGGTACCATCATTCATCCACATGATGCCTTGATGCCTTCCAATGTTCTGGTGAAATGTCTAAGCCTTGCTCCACCCTCTGCTGCAGTGTTGATGGCACTATCTATCTGGCTTAACCAAATTCTTGTGACATGATCTTGTACTCAGGTTGCAAATGAAAAAGCTCCACCAAGCCCATCAGTGGCAGATTGAGTGTACTTAGAGCTTCAAGCCTCTAAGCATAAATTGTGATCTTTTACTGCTTCTAAATTATGCATGATGAAATGATTGAAGACATCATTATGTGGAACCAAACCCGGTGGGGAGTGTGATGTTCTTAACTATTTCGCACTTCCAGCTCTAAAGGGAGTGTTAAGTACTTTTACAGAAAAACTGTAGGGAAGTAGTATTTGTTGCGATTCAAGCCGTATCTAGAGAAACAGTGGAGCCTTGACCGTATCACAGACATATTCAGGAACCCGGCAAGTGGGAGAGAGTAATGGAGAATCCGGCTCTAAATTGGATTTTAGTGACTTAATTAGCACTTCATGATGACCTGGTAAAGTGGTCCTTAGTCTGGGCTGAATATGAGAATCACCTGGGGAGCTTTTTAAACTACCAGGCTGGGGCTCCTTCCAGGGATTTTGATTTAATTTGGGAGGTGGGGCCAGACACCGGTGGTTTTTAGAGCTCCCAAATGATTCTAATGTATAGCCACAGATGAGAACCAATGGTGTAGTACTTGAGGAGGAAATTCATCAATTAACCTTTAAAAACCCTCTATCTTTTAGCAATGCGCATGCGGGGATTGCCACGAAAGGAAATGTAGGAGCAGAAGATGAGCAACAGGTAGGAGAATATAAGGAAGGGTCAGTAATTTCTCAAAACCTTCACCTCCTTATTCAGAGTTTAAAACTCTCCCTTATAGGGGCACCTGGGGTGGTTCAGTCGGTTGAGCATCCGACTCTTGATTTCTGCTGGGGACATGATCCCCCAGGTCATGGGATCTAGCTGGAGTCATGGGATCCAGCCTGGGATGGAGCCTGTCTGGGATTCTTTCTTTCTCTCCCTCTGCCCTTCTCTCCTGCTCAAGTGCACATGCATGTTCTCTCTCTCAAAAAAATTTTTTTTAAAAAAGAAACTCTCCTTATATGTGAATCACTCAATACAAACTCTAATGACAAATCATATCTGGAATATTACTCTATGCCTTTCAACCTGGAATTGTAAAAAGGACTTAATTTACTCATCAGTTCATTCAATGAGCTTTTACAAAATTACATGAGGAAAACCACAACAACAACAACAAAGACCAAACACACACGCAAAACACGTGGTCTGTGCTCTCCAGAAGCAACACCCACATACCTCTGTGGGAACTGACATAGGAGAGGCATGGAATATGCATGTGTGAGTAATGGACTTTCCTTTTCCCCCTCTCCTTTGGAGCCATTTACTTTCTCTGGCTCGAAGAAATACAATTCAGGGCTAGGAGTTTGGTAGTGCCTTTGCATAATAAGGGGCACAAGATAAGCTACCAGAGGTTACATTGACAGCTGATTTTTTGGACACTTTGTCTATTGGCTAGACCAATAGACACGAACCACTTCTCTCTTTTTGGATTCTCCTCAGAGCCGCCCTGCCTATCCCCAGTCCGTTGTGTTCATCCGGTGGTGAAAACAGAGGTTGCTGAGAATGACAGTAAACCTTCCTGGGGCTCCAAGTAGGTGTAGGCAGGAGGACCTTGAGAAGGTCTGGGAGGTGATGGGGAAGGTCTGTGCAGTAGGGGTGGCTACTGAAATGCAAGGTGCAAGCTGAATCCCCCAGGAAGGCCTCTCCTATAAACCCACCATCCATTCAATGAACTAGATTTTCTCAATTGAATCTAAGGTAAAGGACTGACTGATTACTCTTTGGGATTTTGTGTGTTTGTTTGCTTGTTTGTTTTTATGTATGGATTATATTACCTTTCTCCCACAACAATGATGGTCAGTGCTAAGGTTACAGAGACCATAGAATTTCAGAGGAATTCTGAATTTCCTATCAACAACCAGGGGATAGGGTGCCTGGGCGGCTCAGTCAGTTAAGTGTCTGACTTTGGCTCAGGCCGTGATCTCACAGTTTGTGGGTTCAAGCCCCACATTGGGCTCTGTGTTGACAACTTGGGGCATGGAGCCTGCTTTCGATTCTGTGTCTCTCCCTTTCTATGCCCCTCCCCTGCTTGTATTCTGTCTCTGTCTCTCTCAAAAAATAAATATTTAAAAAATTTAGAAAATAACCAGGGGAAGCTTCAAGAAGCTGAAATATTGAGAGTCACTAGAATTTCATGGACTGTAGACTTTAATTTGAAGAATCCCTGGAGAGACCCAAGTCCATTCTCTAATTTTCTAAGGAGGTTATTGAACTTTGAAAAATAGTGACACAATAGGCCTGGGATAGGGTGAGGCAGAGTGAAACTTAGAAGCCAGGCGATAGAGGAGGGAAGACATAAGACCCACTGGAGGATGGAGAGAGGATCGATTGCCTGATTATTCAGAAGACTTATTTTAACTGAGGGAAAAGGAGAATTATTGTGACAAAAGAAACAAATATTAATATGAATAAGATGTAAAACATTTGGATATTGCTCATGTTAGGAAAAAATATGAGATCAGGGAAGTTCTTTGAGGAATGAGGACAGAGAAGGATTGCACTTTGCTTGGAAGTGAGACTTCCCCAGTATAAACTTAAAGAACAAAAGGATAAACCTTCTTCCCTCCCCTTCCCTCCCCCCAATCTCTCTCTCTGTCTCTCCTTCCTCTTTGTCCGTTTTGATCAGGTCGGTGCCATCCAGGGACTTTACTGGCTGCTCGGTGTGGGTGTGGCTTTGGCAGGTGGAGGCTGGGAGGGTGGAACCTGGGGTGCTCTCCTCTATTTTGCAATCTCCCCTCCCCCATAATCAGACATCTGGGTTAAATGCTGCCTCTTTTAGGAACAAAAGTACAATATTAAAAGCAGCAATTTGAATTTTGAATTCCATCTGGAAATGATGAGAGGTGTGAATATTGTTAATGGAATACATCATCATTTTGTTCACAAAAAAGCTACTGAGATAGGCTTTGCCATAATAGTAAAGGCAACTGTCATTTTATTTTGGAACTCCTTCTGTACCCTATTTCTTTATAATTTCCAACCAAATAGCTAAAATTAAAAATTGGTCAGCCCAGTATGATAAGACCGCCATTAAATCTTCTCAGTACTATTACTTTCACTGTTGTCAGCATAATAATTCAGGAATGAATCAAAGAGACCCCAAGCCCTGAAGTTTTCTTTCAAAGCCTTTTCAAGCTCTAGAATTAGTGTTGGGATAATTTAATCCCTTGGAAGAACCATGCTACTGATTTTTTGGTTTTAGTCTGATGATGCAAAGTACCTAGAGAATAACATTCTGTTTCATGGTGGAAAATAGGAGTCCTTTCTTCCAATCAGAAGTATAGACTCTTGGTGTGCCTGGGTCGCTCAGTTGGTTAAGCATCTGACTCTTGGCTTCGGCGGATGTCATGATCTCATGGCTTGTGTGATTGAGCCCCGTGTTGGGCTCCATGCCAACAGCATGGAGCCTGCTTGAGATTCTCTGTGCCTCTCTCTGCCCCTCTCCCCCGTTCATGGTCTCTCTCTCTGTCTCAAAATAAACTTAAAAATAAAAAGGATAAGGATTCTAGATGAGATATAGTGAAACTTTAAAAGCTGGAAAAAATAGTAAAAATACATGAACTTGGTTTCTTTCTGTCTCTCTTAGGACAGTTTATCATTTCCGGAAATTACCAAAATGAGAAGGAAGTTTCTTTTGGGTAGGTTAGATGTTTAAAGAAAAAGGTCTTGAGGGGCACCTGGGTGGCTCAGGTTGGTTGAGCGTCCAACTTTGGCTCAGGTCATGATCTCACATTGGTGGGTTCAAGCCCTGTAAGGGGCTCTGTGCTGACAGCTCAGATCCTGGAGACTGCTTCGGATTCTGTGTCTCTGTATCTCTGCCCCTCCCCTGCTCATGCTCTGTCTCTGTCTCTCAAAAAATAAAATTAAACATTTAAAAAATTTCTAAAAAAAGGAAGAAAAATGTCGTGAGTATTTCATGGAATTACTCCTTTGATCCAACCTATAATCAAGGCGTGTTGGCTTTTTAGCTACAAAATACATGTGAAATCAGACCATCTGTCTCTCTGCTTCTGATGCTTCCACCTTAGTCCAGCTCTCTCCTGCATGGGGTATCCCGGCTCTGACCCCTGCCCATCCCATCTTCCCTCACACAGCAGCCAGGTGTCCCCATCTTACAAGGTAAGATCACCTCTTTCCCACATGGTCCCCCTGCTTAACCTCCTACAGTAAGAGAAGTTTGGATTTAAGTCTCACTGGATCCCCCAATTGCTCTACCTGCCTCGACCCTCTGTTTTCTTCCTCTCTAGCACTCTGCTGTTCCTTTCATAAGACCTTACCACAACTCATAAATATTTTGTTTGCTTATTTTTTTTCTTTGTGTCATCTTGCCTACCAGATTGTATGATTCATGAGTTGGGGAATGTTACTGTTTCTGTCTCATTTATCTTTGTTTCCTAGTGGCAAGCTCAACAACTAGCACATGGTAGACTTGTCCTCCAATGTTTTCTCAATAAAAACTTTCAAACGTGCAGTAAAGTTGAGAGAATTTTACAACAAACATGTGAATACCTACCACCTAGTTTCTACGATGCTTTCTTCATAGAATATCTATCCATCTTGCCATTCCTCTATCAGTACATGGTTGGCTTTTAATACACTTGTTGAATGAAGAAATAAACGAATGAGTGTTACTCTTTTGGTTGATAGATGGAAATTTTCCATTCTGAGGTTGGCCCAATACAAATACTGAGTTTCCTTGTTTCTATGTGGATACAGGATATGGGAAACTATGTAATGTTCTCTAGGAGGTGTATCTGCTAAGCTCTGTATTACACACTGGGCTAGATACTGGGCATTCAGAAAGAATAAATTTCCTGCCTTCCAGGGGACACATGCTCTACTAGTGAGATAATCTAAATATGGTAATGATGGAAGAAGAAAAAAGTAGAAAATGTGAACTAGAGATTTTTTTTTTTTTGTACACACAACTTATTAACAAAGACTGACCAGTATTATCTTGCTGTTAAAACTGCCTGATTTCTTAGCATTTCATATTTTTTTTTGTTGCTCAAGTAGGTAGAAGCAATTGTCAACTTGGCCAATATCAGTGCAGGAACCTTTTATGATTCCAGGTTTAGTGAGTGACAAACATAAGCCCATTTTAACCATAAAGCTTTTGGCTATTTTTTTTTTTTTTTTTTTACAGTTCTGTGACCACCATTGAAATATACATATAAAAGAAATAAAGAAAAAGCATATAAACAGTGTTTGTAAACTAGGTGAACTGTAGTCATGGTAAAGAGCATCTCTGCCTAGTCTAGAAAATTGACAAAGCAGACACGGCAGGTAGGGCTTTCTTGCCTTCTGCATGCAGATAGGTTTTTATCCAAACTGTTTGATTGTATTTGTTGGACTCTGTGTTTATCATTTTGATTGCTCAGAGGAAATGCTTACCTTCAAAGTGACATCCTGGGGCAGTGCTTTGCAATATTTTTTATTAAGCTTTGCTGTGTCTATTCACATTTATTTTAACTTTTATTTTTAGAAGGAGGATTTTAAGAAGGTCAATGCAGTATCTTTGTAATTGAATTCCAAGAGTACTTAGTAGGGGTCCATGTATATAAGGGTGTTAAATCATTGTGAACTGGGAATGTGTCCAAGTTCATGCTTAACTGAGAATCCTCTGTTAAATATTTAAAAGTGAAAGCAATCTTTCAAAATAGGCAGATGGGCCTGGACAGCATAGAGATGGGTGAACACAGCACTTGGGTAACAGCAAAGGTGGAAGCTGGGACTTGGGCTTGTTGTTCCTCTGACCTCAGCTGTCTCCTCATACCCTTGCCCCTTTAAATTGATGTGGTTTTGCTTTCTGACATGTTGGTGACCCTATCCCATCAACTTTCATTTGCTCACATTATCCTCCCATGGGCTTGCATGTGGCAAATATTTCAGGGCCCTGTGTGGTCCTGGATTTGCTTTCTTGCTTTGCCACTAGTAGATAAAGGATCTTAAACATGAATCTCATCTTTGCCAAGTTCTACTTTCCTTACCTGTAACTGGGAGACCTTAATACCTACTTCAACATGTAAAATGTGTTCACTATGGAGAAGGCCCTTGATAGATGTTAGTTTTATCCTACTGTTTTAAGATCAGTTGCCACAATGGATTAGTAAGAAACAGGAAGTCTGGGGACAAATGAGGACAGAAGCACCTGGATATTTAGTGTAATATGAGGAAAAAGCAAATCTGGAGGTGAATATTTTATTTACAAAATTAAACCTAATTTTATTTTGCAAAAATCAACAGTACATGTTCAGATCTGGTTTATCTTCAAAACACGTTTTTGTTTTTTAACAAACATGCATGTTAATCTGGCATGCCAAACATCTTTCTCTCTGGGCTTCCTGGGAATGTTTGCTTTTTTTTCCCCCCATAATACAAACATAGGTGCAAATATTGTCCAAAAACTATTTCCATTTTTACTCTCCAGAATTACTAACCTTACTAGTTATTGGAAGGAAAGACAAACTATAAGGTTTGGTCTTTGGCATTCACATCTGATTCAGCAGTATACTTAAAAACTTGTATTTGTTTTTGAGATAAACACTTTGAAGGAAATTGAATAAATCTTGTTTTTGCTCTGCAAAGGAGTCACTATATCAAAGCATTTAACTGGAGCTGTCGAGTTCCTGCTGGTAGAATATTACTTCCAGTCTATTTATTAGCGTTTCTTCCTGTAGCCCAATACATGCTTCCCCCCAACCCTCCACTGAGTGAAATCACAGAAAGAAAGCAGTTTCTTTTCCCTCCCCCTTCTCCCCCTGGCTCCCCAGCATCACGCAAGGCCAGGCAGCATCGCAAGTCACAATATCTAAATTTACTTTGATTATGTTTTGTTCCTTACACTTAAAATTTTTGTATCATAATACTTACTGGGTTATCTAAAATCAACATTGTTGATTTTAACCTGTTATAAATCCAGACTTTTAGAAGGCATTTGAAATAATTCATGAACCGTGTCTGAAAAGAGATAATTGCCTCCAGCCTATTCTTTTGCACTTGAAGTAAAAGAATTTTAGGTATCAGCAGTTTACTAGAAAATAAGACTTTAGGGGGCCCATATAATTTATTCATATCTTTTCATATGTTGTAAACAAGGATAGGATACTTTTGACAGGAGCTTATGAACAGATTTTTAAAAATAGACCCTTTAGTACAGAACAAGTATCAAGGGAGCATTTTAAATATGATTCTGGTAGGTCTCTTAGGAGCCAACTTCCCAGAAAAATTTTATATGAAATTTCTGATTAAAAAAAAAAATCTGAAGTTGTAGATTTAAGTTGAGAGAATACGGCTGGTATGTGAGGTAAGGTCTTTGTGTTATCCATGGTCCGATGCACAATGCAGAATGTACAAAAGAACCTAAAGAGACACCTATCTCACATTTCAGGCAAGATACAAGAGTGCATAGAGAAGGGAGCTTTTCAGATCAGAGAGTGGAAGAAGACACAGTATTCATGTAAGTTGGTAAGTTGTAAGCAACATTTACAGAGGCAATGCCGATTCACAGAATGCAACTAAGATCAATTAGAAATTGTACTGTGATAGCCACACATTTTGGAGAAAAATTCCCAAGCCAGACGAATGTGGATTGGGATAAAAACATAGGCGGTGTATACCACCATAGCAAAAATGGTTAGTAAGATCGTATTGAACATGGATCGCTCCCAGGGTTCCAAGACAGCACAGCAGCTAATGATTTGGTACTGATAGTAGAGCCAGGAGAAATAGTCCTTCACACGTCTGAAATCCATGGTCGGCTCCTTTCAAGCTGCAGAAAGTCTGTCCTGTTAACAGATGAGAAGAGAAATAAAATAAGGAACCAAACACAGAAGCTCCTTAGGTTTTCGTGGTCTCCGCACGTTAGCACCTTTAAAAACATGTTAATGATCACTGAATGGATTAATGTGAGTATTATATAGAAATAATACCCAGTATGTTAATCATAGGAATTCATAATATTGTCATTATGAATAATAATTAGTACTAGGATTAATGGCAACAATATTAGCAATGATAATATTTATCTAAAAATGATAATTGCTAGTAATAGTCTAGTGAAAATATCTAAAAATTGAGGCTAACCACATTTTCTTTAGCCATGTGTACAAAGAGTGAGAAGTGTGAACTTTCTATTTCCTACAATATGTATTCTGGAAGAATATTTAAAGAATGGTGCGCAGAAAAGAGTTAATATAGCAAGCCTGAGGCTGCTATCTTTAGAAGGATCTGCTTGCAAGTTTGGCCCTGGGCTGGCATCTGGGAACTTGGCTTTTGGAATGTTCTCTCCATTCCCTAATGGATAAGGATGATTCACTACACCTAAACTGTGCAAATGACATAATTCATGGTGAACACCTACTTTATTCTGGAAGTCTGGAGTTTTGGTAATTGTCAGGCAAAGATGTCCATGGAACAAGCCCCAGTGAAGACTTCAGTGCTGTGTCTCTGATGGGCTCCTCTGGGCAGAAATATTGCATGTGTATCACTGCACTTTTTGCTAGTGGAGAAAGAAGAGCACTTGGTCTGTCCACTCATGGGAGAGAGAGAGCATCAGAAGCCTCTAAATGAATTTTTTTGGGATACTACCTGTATCTTTATTCCTTGCTGATACTGTTATACATCTGTTCACTGTAATAATCCTTATCTGTGAATATAAATATATATTGACTTCTGTGAGTCTTTCTGGTAGGTCATTGAACAGGTGGGTGGTCTTGGGGATCTCTAAAACAAACGGGAAGCCCAAAGTTGGATGGTCATTTGACTTTTGGGTAGAGAACTTATGAAACCACATAAAAATGTTTTCTTGGTCTCACTGTGATTAGATGGATCACACTTACAACTATATGCATCTAAAACCTCCTAGAAAGAAGGGCATCTATCATTTCTAAAAAAGATTCTTGGGAAGATTCTATAAGGTTTCATAGACATGATAGGTGTCTATGGTAATACAAGCTGACCTTTGTGCCTCTTCTGCTTACTCCTAAGAATATAACGGTGCCACATCATCTAATTCCACTTTGAGAACGCTTCCTATTCAAATCACAGTTAAATTTTTTAAAGATCATTTCTATTTTCTGACCTGAAAATGTCTCTTTTCTTTGATTCTTTTTCGTGAAAGTATGATGTATTTGCTCCATAGGACTGTGGACTCCTCAGGCTATGGTCATAAGTAAATATGTGCTGAATGAGTGAGTAAATGAATGACAAGCAACCAACTTAAAGAAAAATAATAGTTATAGATCACTCAGAGTCCCAACCTAAGTAGGATATAGTTAGCTATTATTGACTTTCAACAGTTTGGCTTTGATAATAAGTAACTCTTTCTGATAAGTGTAATTTCTACAAAAAAAAAAAAAACCCTGAAAATGAAAAGTCTTTGTGTTACCAGGTTGCGATTATCTGTAATAATGGCCAGGGTAATCCAAATAAATGGATGATACAAACTGAAGTCATTGCACTTTCTTATGAAAAGTCAGCCTCCCATCTTTCCTAAAAGCCAAAGTAGGAACTAAGTAATTGGATTTAAATGCCTTGTCCTGGTAGGAGGACCTTGGTAAGAGCTGACTTCCAACATTATTTTTCATTCCTAGCTTTGGTTGCAGAGAAAGAGCAAAGGCCAATAGAATTAGGTCTTGGAGGAAATGAATGACCGAAGAAGTGGTAATTTCAGTGAGTGATATTATCCAAACAACCAACATTTTTCACTGATAGGCTGAAATGGAGAAAATGAGGAGGTATCACCATTTGAGCTGTTAGGCTGTCCCACTAGACTACTGTATATATTATATTTAAAACTCTATTCATGACTACCCATACTTGCTTCCTCTTCATTACCTAGATAGGATTCAGGGTGGCACCAGGTAACTGTTGGGGAGTGTGAGAATACCTTCATCAGGTATCATGTTCCAGGTTGTACTGGGAGAAGGTGGGAGAACAATGACTCAGACATAGGCATAGACCTATGGCATAGATCCCTTAGGAAACTTGGTCCGGTTGAGGAGACAGGTAGCAATCAAATAATATACACAAATATGTAATTTCCAACTACATTATGCCCTAAAGGAAAAGAGCAGTGTATAAGGGGCTGTGGGAAACCTGATCCAGTCTCAGCATGTCTTGGAGGAAGAGATATTTGAGATGAGATTCAAGGGATGACTATAAGTCATACAGATAAAATGGGTAGTCAGGTGGGAGAATGGCCAAGATAGGGATCAAGTTGTGTTTGTGCCAAAGTTAAAGGTGGGAAGAGGGTTGATGGATGTTTGTGGGAGGCAGGGAATGGAGCCATAGAGATCTGGGGATGGAGGGTGGGAGTAGGAGAAAACTGAAGAGAAGGGAATGGCCAGAGTTAGGCAACCACTGCAGGGCCTAGGTGGATAAGCTAAATATTTTGTCTTTATCCTATGAGTGAAGGGGTCTCTAAGGGTTAACAGGGGAATGCTGTGGTAGGTTTGAGAGAATGAGGAGTTAATTTCATATGGACACATGGCCTTCCCTGCATTCTAAAGCCAAGTTGAAGTGAATTTTAAGCCCAGTGATTTCAGAAAACCTGTCTCTGTTCTTCCATGGGCGTTACTCATTCAGGATCAACCTTGTACTAAAAATCTGGTTAAAATATTTTTTTTTTTTTAAATTTTTTTTTTCAATGTTTTTTATTTATTTTTGGGACAGAGAGAGACAAAGCATGAACGGGGGAGGGGCAGAGAGAGAGGGAGACACAGAATCGGAAACAGGCTCCAGGCTCCGAGCCATCAGCCCAGAGCCCGACGCGGGGCTCGAACTCACGGACCGCGAGATCGTGACCTGGCTGAAGTCGGACGCTTAACCGACTGCGCCACCCAGGCGCCCCAAAATATTCTTAATACTCTTTTCACTTTTATAAATGAGATAAATTACTCATTTACAAATTATTTATAGAAATATCATTGACTTTTTCTCTCTACATTTTAGCTTTTAAAAATACACACAAGCCATAGCTTTGTTTTCTAAAATTAAATTTCTTGCTTGAGCAGCCCCGACGGACACCTTGATTGCAGTCTTGTGAGAGACCCTGAGCCAGAGTTGCTCAGCTAAGATGTGCTCAGATTCCAGAGCCACAGAAACTGTGAGACAGTCAATGTTTATTATTTTAAGCTGTAAAAAATCAATCAACCAGTCAATCAAACAATAGATCTAAAGCATACCAACATGCATTACACCAAAGGTGGATACCTGGTAGGACATTGATTACACATTGCTAACAATTTAGAGAATTAAGATTTTAGAAGTTTTTCTTGTCTTGCTAGTTTTTCCAGTCCTCCGTATAATTTTCTAACCCTCTCGGTAGCCATCTCTGACATGTAAAAAATGCCTTTATTGTCATATGTCACTTCGGTCTCCTGAAGTTCTAAAAGTTCTAAAAGGCATTGATTTCTCCCCCCACTTGGATTATTTTTTCCCCTTATTGATGAAAAGCAATTTTAAAGATTGTTTACTGTTTCTTAGGTAGAAAGATAACTATATAAATTAGTCACGGGGATGAAAAGCACAGCATAGGAAATATGGTCAATAATAATTGCAATAACTGTATGGTGACTACACTTATGTAGTGAAGTGCTGTTAGTGTGCTGAATCACCATGTTGTACATCTGAAATGAATACAACATTGTATGTCACCTATATGTTATTTTTTAAAATGTTTATTTATTTTGAGAGAGAGGGAGTTTGAGTGTGTGCAAGGGAAGGGTAGGGGGAGAGGAGAAAGAGAACCCCAAGCTGTGTGCTGTCAGCACAGAGCCTGACACGGGGCTCGATCCCACGACTGTGAGATCATGACCTGAGCTTAAATCGAGAGTTGGATACTGAACCAACTGAGCAACCCAGGTACTTTAGTATGTCAACTGTAATTTTAAAAAATTACTAATGCAGTTGAAAAAAAATGGCATTATAGTATATTCTAGAATCTGTGTGCATTTTTACAGAATAAAATGGGATAAAATTGTGTAAAACATTTAAAAAAAGAAAAGGTGAGAAGAGAGAGTGGGTTATTATTGGTAAACCATCTGCTACAATCTATTGTTGGAATATCACTATATTTAGGTTCTAGATTTGCTTAAGTAATATATGTCTACTTCCTTTTGATTCCATTTTTAAATTTCCTATGGGACTGCATCCAAGATTTAAAAAACCCACTTTTTAAGATGAGTAATGTGGGTAGAAGAATTCACTCATTCATCAACAAATGCATTTTGAGTACTACTGTGTGATTTCTTCTGAATAGTAATGGCTTCAGAAGGAATCTTTCCCCAAAATGGACCTGCAGACAGGAGATGCTCTTACAGGCAGCACGCTGGACCATGCAACAAACACACAATGGCTGAGGGGCCAGGAATGAGTACCACATGGGGGAAAGGACATGGAAAGATGCTAAGAAGGAAGCTAGGAGAATAGGCTGAATTTGGGGAAATAAGATGGCAGAAATGCAATGAAATGAATTACCCATAGGTAACATAGAACTAGATGAGAGGAAACATCTTGAAGTCTTAATTTCTCACAATGAAGGGTGGAATTAGTTTGCTCACTTCCTTAACGACCTAATGCCCTATCCCAGTAAAGCTAAACAAAGAACTTAAAATGGTAACCTGCTCAAGCACACAGTGAATCTCCTTGTTTTTGGTTAAGCGCTTTTGAAAGATGATTTCCATATATGGAAAAGAGGGAGGCAGTAGTTTGTTACCTTTAAAATAATTTTTCCCTCGGGGCTCCTGGGTGGCTCAGTTGGCTAAGCATCTGACTTCGGCTTGGCTCGGGTCATGACTCCCTTAATTTGTGAGTTTGAGCCCTGCATCTGGCTGGCTGCTGTCAGCACAGAACCCACTTTGGATTTGCTGTCCCCCTCTCTCTGTCTGCCACTCCCCCTCACTCTCTACCTCTCCCCCGTTTGCATTCTCTCTCTCTCTCTCTCTCTCTCTCTCTCTCTCTCTCTCTCTCTCCCTCTCTCTCTCTCTCTTTCAAAAATAAACATACATTAAAAAAATTTTGGTCCTCTAAACTTGATGATTTTAAAAACCTTCCTAGATCTTTAAGGAAGCTGTACTTTTAGGGGTAGCATTGCTTAAGCAGATAGTGATGTGGCTGCAGGGGCCTAGATGGGTGTGACTGACAGCTGAAGCTGAGTGATGATACCCTTGGGTGAATTGGGAGGGCTGGAAGCCCCTATGGAACACAAAGCAATTGAGGCTTCCTGTAAGAGGTGGGAGGTGAAGCGAAGGGCAGCAGTGTTACTTGAAGGAATGGATTGTGAAGCGTAAGGAAAGGCTTTCTCTGGGCCATTGTTTTAAAAACATGGGGACCAGTGTGGTACTACATTCTAAGGTGCCTCACGGATTTGATTTATCAGAGTTTCTCTAATAATAATAACAAAACAATTTGGATTATTTATAGTTTGGGAAATGCTTTTATTACATTTGCATAATGCAGAGTATGGATTTGGGAATAAAGATAGATGTTGGTTCAAGTCCTGACTCCTGCACATACTGGCTGTGCGACCTTGGCCCAGTACTTACCTGTTTGGGGCTTCAATGTCCTCAGTTGTAAACTGGAGATAATAATCCCTAGTGTTTAAGTTTGCTGTAAGGATTAGTAAAAATGAAACTGTAGCATCAATTCAAAGGATTTGTACATGGAGAAGCATATAGATAGGAAGTTAGAATCTAACTGGAAAAAGCCTTTCCTCTTTCCCTCCCTCCCTCCCTCCCTCCCTTTTATTTACTGAAAATAATTATTGACATGCCGGAAATTGCACTAGGAACTGGAGATTCCATGGTGACAGAGATAGTCACCATCATCTTTGAGGATTCTTTTTTTTTTTTTAATTTTTTTTTTTACATTTATTTATTTTTGAGAAACAGAGTGAGACAAAGCGTGAATGGGGGAGGGGCAGAGAGAGAAGGAGACACAGAATCTGAAGCAGGCTCCAGGCTCTGAGCAAGCGGTCAGCACAGAGCCTGATGTGGGGCTCAAACCCACAAACTGTGAGATCGTGACCTGAGCCGAAGTCGGACGCTCAACAAACTGAGCCACCCAGGCGCCCTTGAGGATTCTAATTCAGTTGAGTATATTCCACCCATATACATTATGGACAATATTTGCCACATGTGTTAGGCAGCTAAAGTGAAATCTAGAATGTTAAAATGAAATCTAGAATGTTAATGGAACTGAGATCCCCTAGACCAAATCACTCAGTTTAAAGAAAAGGGCCAAGTCTATGGGGCTAACACCAAATTGATATTAAATTTGTTGACATTTAAACTGGTTTGTCAAACTGAATGGAAGTGACTGGACCAGGCAGGGAACACCCTGTGTTTTGGGAATTAACATTGGATGAAAGAAGTGAAAAGTCCAGTGAAGGTTTTCTGTGGTCTTAGAAGACTCAGACTTGAGCAAGGACAATGGAGCCAGGTATGTAGGATATCTGGAAGACTTCAGCCCTACCCTGTTTCCCCTGTCTCTACTCTTCTTGCCCTACTCAGGACTCTTTCCTGAATCCCACAGTTCATATGCTCCTCTAACCAAATGAGGATCCTGATGCCTATTTAATGCAAATGTTACCTGGAACTGGCAAAAATTAAGGTTCTTGTTAGTGATGTACATCTTAGTATGGTTAAAAGACCCAAAGCAGAGTTTTACCAAGTTCAGGGGAGGAAGAGGGAGAAGGATTATTAGAGTCCTGGGAACCACAGGAAGAGACTGAATCCTACAGAGAATCCAGCAAATGAACAGGGACCTTGGGGCAGTGGAAAACAGTAAGGGCTTGGAAGTCCCCTAAGAAGTTATCCTACAATTGATTGGAGAGTAAGTGACTATATTTTATTTCTGAATGTCACTGCCCTTTTTTTATCAACAGATGATGATTTTTTTCTCTCACTAGATTTGTGTCCAGTGAGGAAGGAGATAAAGTTTCACCTCTTTTCCCAGAATGAACAGGGAGGACCTGGGGCTTATGACACACATTACTCAGGAGCAGGACTTTGTTCCGGCCTGAATGGACAAGAAAGGATAAATAGAGCAACATCAACAATGAAAAACAAACAACAACATGTGTTCCCATGAACCCATGTTTGAGTCATGAAATGAGAATACTGTAAAGGGAACGTGCAGGGATGTAACAAATGTGGAGGTGGGGCTTGCTCAGAAGTTCCGTGTTGTTTTCTGTCCATGGGAATAGGAGTGGCAGAAAGTTAGGCAACTGCAGTGAGAGGTAAGTAGCAGGTGGTTTGGCAGGGTGGAATTTACCTTGCTAATATCACAGAACACGTGATCCTGCACCTAAAGAAGGTACTCCAAATTCCTGGATTTTCTCAGTATGAGATCTCCCTTTCTAAACATTAGCTAAAAATGAATCTTCTCTCTTGGGGGATTAAAAAAAACACCTTCCAACACATTTTGGGTTAAATTTACTTCTAAAACATCAGAATCCGGGGCTGAGGAGAAAAGTCAGAAGGATTTGCAATTGATTTTGGGTTAATTCCTTTCTGACTTACTTTGGAACTCTATGTCAGTCACTCAGCTTTTGTGTGTGTGCTTCATATTAGGAACCTGAAAATCTGAGATGTGAAAAAATTATTCTGCCTGCTACAGAGAGAGACACTGAATCTAAAAAGAGACTGTGTCTGTCCTCAGAAGTAGGTTTCCTTTTGGAAGGAACTCAATATGATTTACTCCAAGTTCAAGCCTCCCTTTAATTAAGTAATTCATTTTTAAAAGGAGCAGAGTGATTTCCTTCCAAAGAGTACTATTTGAAAAGGGAGATAAAAAAGTAAATTTACAGTGGAGAAGACTGATTAGCACTACCTCAGCCAGTGGATCAAGGCCAACATCAATAGTGATAAATGATGTTAATGGTAGGTATCTATGATATCATGGCATGAAAATGGCACTTTGCCTCTGTGTTTTTATCCCAAATAACCGACAACCTCAGTCTAATCATGAGAAAAAACACCAGACAAAATTCCAACAGAGTAGCATGCTGTAGAATATGTACCCCTTAAACTCTCAAGGTCATCAGAAACAAGCTAAGTGTGAAAAACTGTCATAGCTCAAAGGAGCCTATGGAAACACAACAACTAGATGCAATGTGTTATTCCGGGTAGAATCCTGGAAAGGAAAAAAGGATACTAGGTAAAAGCCAAGGAAATACGAGTAACATACTGGCTTTACTGAATAGCATATCAACATTGGCTCATTAATTGTAACACATGTGTCATACTAATGTAAGATATTAGTAGGGGAAACTGGGTACAGGGCATGTGGAGACTCTGTACTATCTTCTCAACTTTTCTGTAAGTGTAAAACTGTTCTAAATAATAAAGTCTATTAATTTTTGGAAGGCAAAATAGTAATTAAGAAAGTCTTGAAAGGTCCAGAGTTATCCCTATTCCCTATTCTAAACTCCAATGAACTTAAACTCTGCACTTCTGGAAACGTTTTCCTAATAACTCTGAACATAGTTAAATCATACCCTTTCATAAAGGCATGGCTTTCAAACATTTTTACGCAGAATGGAGAGGGAAAGTACATTTACATTGTGATCCAGGGTACACACACACACACACACACACACACACACACACCCAGCTGCATAACCGAAACAAACATCTCTCAACAATATTATTCTGCAGTGCATGCTTTTTTTTTTTATTCTATTCTCTTTGATTAGCTCTACTGTATTCCATGTTATTCTTTTTGGTGATTGAAAAATATCCCAATTGTGAGCTACACCAATTGGAAAAACCCTCCTTTAAGGCTTAACTCAAGTGCCAGCTTCTCTGAGATGCCTCTGCACTGTCCAATATGGCAGCTACTAGTCACATGTGGCAATTTAAATGTTTAGTGCTCAGTAGCCACATGTGGCTCATGGCTACCATATGGGACAGCATGGATGTAGAACATTTTCATCATTGCAGCAAATTTTATTGGGCAGTGCTATGGATTCTCTCCATCTCTTGCTTGAACTAATGAAATAGCCTACCAACTTATCTCCTTTTCACCTTAAAATCTTCCATCCTGCTGCTGGAATTAACTTTCTAAAATCACAGATTAATTTCTCTGCTTGAAACCCTTCAGTGGCTCTCCATTTCCTATGATATGAAACATTTCTCTGAGGCCCTTCAGAGTCTGATTTCTCTACCTCTCCAGTAGCATCTCTGAACTCTCCTGCTAAATTCCATTTACTCTTAAGCTTCTATGCTTTTGTTCATCTTTTTTTTTTTTTCTGGAAATGCTCTTGTGCCCTTTCTTTTCTAGACATAATCCTGATTACTTTCATAATCCTAGCTCCTATATTCTCCCTTCTATGAAACATTCCCAAGAGACTTCTCCCTTCTATGAAACATTCCCAAGAGACTACCTTCCCAAGGGAAATATATTGCTTTCTTTTATGTGTTACTACTAGAGCAGTGTTTTAGCACTTACACCATATTATAATTAGCCATGTACAGTCTGTTTCTCCCCTAGACTATGAGGTCTTTGAGAACTGTGAATATGCCCCAGTCAGCTCTTTATCTCCACTGTCTGCAATGTGGGATACTTGTATGCTGGCTGATGAGCTGGATGGCTGGATGGATGGCTGACTGGATTGTAAGTGGGGTGAGGGCAGGGATCACACCTGTACTTATTTAATATTTCCACAGCACAATGTGGGGTACATAAAAGGTAGTGATGAATTCTCATTGTCTGCTTTCAGGCAAGGAGGTTTAGGCAGATTGTTTTTTATAAATTCAGTACAATCTGTCTTTTTGTAGGAAGGAAAGAAGAAGCTGGTACTAAGTTTTTTTCAGTGTAACAAATGCTTTTTTTTTCTTTCCTTCTCATACTGTTAAAAGTTCACAGACTCTGTGGGGAACAAAAAACTACTTGTGAAGTGGTTTTAAAGCCCATTAAAATGGCTTTTACAAGTGCTTACTCTAGGTGAGTAATAATTTAAGATTGGTAGGTAGAAAAATTGTTCTAATAGAAAAAAATCACAGGATGAGAGAACATCTGAAGACCTGAATTCTGTTTCAGCTTTACTGTTTTGTCATCATTCATTCATTAATTCATTCATTTTACTTTGTGTCCTTGAACAAGTTCCAAAATCTTCTGGGTCACAGCTTCTCTGTGTAAAATAAAGATAATTCATAATTGTCTCTAAGTCTGTCTCACTGATGTAAAGAATGTAGGGATAGGTTGTGAGCTCTTTAGAAGTCATAGTCATAGTAGTATTTGTTGTTGTGTCTTATGAATTGGTACTGCTTTAAACTATTTGCAAGATTTTCTTGTTATAAAGTCAAAGAGTCTGTGAAATAACGGTTGTCTATAACGGAGTGCTTTGTATATTTTATAGGGAAAAGAAAACCTCAACCCTTATTTGTGTTTGCTAGTTGGATTGCCTAGTAATTTTTTTGAAAAAATAAAAAATAAAACAACACACATATATAGCGATGACCACAAACCACTGCTTGAAAGGCACCGCAATCTCCAAGCACATTTTCAAATATCTTGGGCAGGGTTACCACATACCACTGTGTGGGCTGTGCCCTGCCCAACCTTAAGTAATAGTTTTTGTCTTGGGGACCTAATCAACAGCTGCTTCTTTATATGAACATGATTTGATTCACAAAGACACAAAGTTCCTATGATTAATGGCAAAACCTCCTATCATGTCTATGTAAGAATCAGGCATAATAGCAGTTTATTGGCTTCTCACTTTTCCAGATATCTTGCTCTAAGTTTTCTGTGGATGACGCCAATGTTTTCTGCACCTCATAGAAAGTTCCATCCTTGCTTAACATTTTCATGTGAATTTCCCTTCCATCTTAGAATATGCTCCAGCCGTCCTTTGGCAACCAATTCTTCACGCTGATACTAGGGTTAATATTGGAAGTCAGACCAGAAGTGATGGATTTGAACAATTCTCTAGATTCCTCAGAGAGGAAGGAACAAACAATTATAAGTCAAAGGATGTTACCGCTTTGGGCAAAAGTTACTCTAAGCCTTCCACTCTCGTTCTTAGAAGTGAGTTACTGAAATAGTACTAAAAGGAAAAAGTCTCACTAGCAGTTTAGCCAAGTTGTTGTTGGTACAGTGTTGGTTTGAATCATACAGGAAAGCAGAGTGTTTTTGTGGCTATCTGGACCAACTTTATTACCTCCAAATTTAACTGACACTAAATAAAAGCAGAACAATAGAAAACATGTGTTTCCAGTCCAACTCTCAACTGAGACCTGAGACCACTGGGCAGCATGGCATGTATTGAGTAACTGTAATTTCAAAGTAATCCTTGTTGTTTGGCATTTGCTGACAGATTCCAGAGGGATTTGTGAATTAAGGACATCTGCCTGGGAAAGAAAATTTGGAATTTGACTTTAACAGAAAATTTCAAAATAATTTAAGAAATAAACTATTCATACTAAACCAGTCTCTATGTTGGGTAGCTATCAAAAAGAAGATAAATATTTCAAAACTAAAAAAGAGCAGGAAGTACATTAATGTTGAGTAGATCAATAAGAAGAGAAATTTGCACTAGGGGAGATGATATATCTTGTCTTATTCCTGTTGTCCTTTCATTTACTCATATAGAAAAAGAGCAAGTGGGGCACCCGGGTGGGTTAATCGGTTAAATGTCTGACTCTTGGTTTTGGCTCAGGTCATGATCTCATGGTTCATGGGATCGAGCCCCATGTTGGGCTCTGCACTGACAGCATGGAGTCTGCCTGGGATTCTCTTTCTCTCCCTCTCTCTCTCCCTCCCCTCCCCTCTCAAAAATAAATAAACATTAAAAAATAAATAATAACAAAAAGAAAAAGAGCAAGTATGCCTATTTATTTCTGCCAATACTGGAGTGGAGAGTAGGGCTTCTAAGCCAAGCTTTTAACTATAATGTCATTTCTTAAGATGAACCTCTGTATTACTATTTTATTAAAGAAAGAAGAAACCCTGTTATCCTATAAAGAAGGAAAGAGGAAAGACTATAGCTTCTGGGTGGCCCTTTCCTTCTGAAGATACTATTCCCAAGGTCTGCCAAGTTGTTTTCAGAGGTAAAAAGTAAACAGAGTTGCCACACAAACAGTGGCCTTAAAGTCATTAAAAATAATTAAGTCATTAAATGTACACCCATATTATTCGTAAGAGCCAAAAGGTAGAAGCAACTCAAATGTCCACTGGCAGATTAATGGATGAATAAAATGCAGTATATACATATAATGGAATATTATTCATCCCTAAAAAATAGGAAATTCTGGCACATGCTACCACATGGATGAAACTTGAGGACATTATGCCAAGTGAAATAAGCCAGTCACAGCAAGACAAATGTATAATTTCTCTTATAGGAGATATCTAAAGTAGTCAAACTCATAGAAACAAAGTAGAATGGTGGTCTTACCAGGGGCTAGAGGAAGGGGGAAACTGAGAGTTGTTCAATGGGCATGGTTATGTTCAGTTTTGCAAGATGAAAACATTTCAGAAACTGGTTGCACGGCAATGCAAATATACCTAACACTACTGAGCTGTACATTTAAAAATAGTTAAGATAGTAAAATTTTATGTTACATGTAGTGTATCTTATTGCAATTAATTTTAAATGTCAGGGGCACCTGGATGGCTCATTCTGTTGAGTTTCTGACTCTTGGTTTTGGCTCAGGTCATGATCTCATGGTTCATGAGCTTGAGCCCTGTGTCAGGGTCTGTACTGACAGTGTGGAGCATGCTTAGGATTCTTTCTCTCCCTCTCTCTCTCTGCCTCTCCCCCACCAAAAATAAACTTAAAAAAATTTTAAATGTCAGTGAATAACTCTAAACATTATGGAGAACTGAAATTTAAAAATACACTTGGAAACAGTCTGAACAATATATGGTTTTTGTCATTAAAAGTCATTGAGGTTCTCAATTCATAGTGGGGCATGACTAGTTGAGCAAAATCACATAGATGTACTATCCAAAGCTGAGTAAATGAATAACCCCAGATGTCTTCAAATAATAATTGCAAGGTCCCAACGGGGTTCCCTTTTTCTTGACTTGCAGGGTATAAGAGGAAAATTGGGAACTGCCAAACTACAAAGAAGCTTCTGAGAGGAGGATTGACATATTTAGGTGTATTCTTGGCATCAGTGAAATTTGGCATACAATATACAGAATATAGTACTTGTAGGAACTGTAATTATGATATGCTGATTCGTTTTTGACAATGAGCACTTACAAAGGAGTAAGAGTGGAAAAGTGGTTAAATTGTTTGATTGAAACTTTTCTACTATCATTATAAACCCCTTTCTAGGCAACTGTGTTCCATGCACATCATAACAGTTCTGCCTTTCTCTTTTCTTCCCCAGCTCTTAGCCATAACACCCACAATTTGGTAAAGGAACTACTTGCTTACTGTTTGTTTCAAAGGACTCTGTTTTCTTAGGAGCTAGAAGTCTGACCATGAAGCCTTTAACCATCCCCACCTATCCTCATTATAATTGATATGTCATCAGAAACAGAAAGCTTATTTCCAAGGAACAATTTGAGGCCGAAGAAGGTGAGTTACTGCAACACTGATGTGTCAAAATCATACCTGCTGAGCACTTGTTCCCAGAGTTCTGTCAAAGGAAATCTGTTTGCATAGGCAGCTGGGCAACCAAGATACTTCGACAGTGTTTCCTAACTGTAGTTTTCTTTGCAAATTTATTTATTTTTTTTTGATAATACTGAATATTTGCTCATAAAACTTTGTTTTTGTTTATTTTTCTGTTCTTCCTCCTCTGCTCCCTCCTCCTTCTCATTCTTCTGGCTTATTTTTTACTTCTTATCATACTGTCTGGAATGCTCCTGGTGATGAGTTCGGTATTTTTCTTATTTTGGTGACCACTAACACTGAATTTCCAAAGGTGTAATTTTTGTGACAGTAGTAATATGGTCTGCTGCCTTTTCACTGCCCTCAACTGAGCTACTTCTGTGTCTCAGTTATCACTGCTTTTAGGCAAATGAGTGGAAAGCCAGGCTGACTCCAAGCGTCATGGAGATTAACATAGCATTGTTGAGGTATCTTCTCTGCCAACCCCCAGATCCAGGGGCATTTCCCTACTGAGTTGGTTGGGATTCTAGGTCAGCTAGTTTCTTGGATAGGAATTGGAGGGGTAAAATGAGAAGGGGAGAAAGGAAAGGCAGGTGTTTATAGAGTTATGTCAGAAAATGTTGTTGCTTTTAGTAAATTAAATTACTCTAATTAGATCTTATGATCTTGTACTTAGAATTGAGTTATTTAAATGACATACTAAAAGAAAAAATTCTCGTTGACAATTGAGCCAAGTGGATTTCTCATTCTCCTAGTATGTGGACATATTATTGCTGGCTTTATTCTCCAGGTGCATGGATGCCTTGTGTGATTCTAGTGAAAAGTGGAGAAGCGCTGAGCTCCACGCTTGTTCTTTTAAATGGGTAACGCTTATTCGTTTCCTAAGAACTTTGCTGATGTTCAAGTAAATGTGAGGTTAGCGGCAAGTGGGTACATTAAGAAAAATATTTTCAACTGGCAGATTTTATAACCAATTTAACTATACACCTAAACTGGGTGAGATGAAATGTTCTTTTCCCTCTTTGTATAAATGAGGGCTTGTTGGTCAAGAATACCAGAGGGAATCCCCTAAGAGTGGTGGATCCCCAAAAACATATGTCCACATCTTGGAACTTGTGAATGTGACCTTATTTGGGAAAAGGGTCTTTGTAGCTAAAATTCCAGCAAGGGAGGTACAGAGGAAAAATGTTCCCTAAAGCCGTTGGAGGGAGTGTGGCTCTGCTGACACATTGATTTCAGACTCCTAGCCTCCAGAGCTATCAGAGAATACATTTCTCTTATTTTAAGCCACCAACATTGTAGTACTTTGTTACCACAGCCCTGGGAAACAAATTAAGAGCTCTTTAAAAACCCTAGAATTTTATAATGTGGAACTCTCTTCAGGGAACAGAAACATTTATTAGGTACCACTGCAGCAGGCACTGGCTAGATGCTTAACTTAAGTGATGAAGGATGAAGAAACTGAGGGCAAAAGTCTCACAGTGACCACACGGGGAGCTGGGTGAGAATCTCACTGAGAGGCAGTGTGGTGAGAATGGAGCTCTGGCTCTGGATCATGTCTGGCTTTGATCCTGGCTAAGTTACCCACTCCAACTCAGTTTCCTCAACTGGAAATTAGAAATCATAATAGAACATCATAAAATTTCTGGCAAAATGAAAACGTGTAAGGTATTAGAATAATACATAAGAAGGGCTAAATGAACATTAACTGTTATGATGACTACACACTAGACTACACACTATATTCTACACACTATACACTATGCTAATCCTACTAATCATAGCCTTAGCTATGGACACCAGGCATAGATTAAAAGAGAATGAGCTCATCTGTAAGACAAATCATCTGAACTTTATCAGTTATCACATTAGAGGCCACTTTTAGAGAGATTCTTCTCTAGTACATTTATTCAGTTCTGGTGTGGCTGTCAAAAGGAGATAAAAAATACATCACCTCATTTTAAAGATACAAAAATTGAGGGGTGCCTGGGTGGCTCAGGTTAAGCAACTGACTTCGGGTCAGGTCATGATGTCACGGTTCATGGGTTTGAGCCCCGAGTCAGGCTCTGTACTGACAGCTCAGAGCCTGGAGCCTGCTTCAGGTTCTGTGTCTCCCTTTCTCTCTGTTCCTCCCGTGCTTGTTCTCTGTCTCTCTCTGTCTCTCAAAAATAAATAAACGTTAAAAAAAAAAAAAGAAAAAAAAAGAAAACTGAAGTTCGTTATCTTTTTGTACCTTGCTCATTGTCTAAAGCCAAGGAGGAAATGACAGTGGGATTCAGTCCTAGGATTCTCTCACTCCAAAGTGGTCTTTCTGTCACACTGCACTTGCTTCCTGTGACAATGCTCTGCACATGCTAATGTCCAAGGAGTGTTTTTTGAATTTTAAAATCAGGCCTCATTATCAATAACTTTAAGGTAATATTGGAACTTCCCAAATTATTTTGAAATGAAGAAATTGTGGCCAACCATTTCAGGATCATCAATCTCTGAAAACATTATGGCAAAGGGAAGGATTAAGAAACAATCAATTTAGAAGATAAATCTATTTCTTTTTGTCCCCACCCCTACTCTTTTTCCCGTTTACCATAGATTTCATAAAAGTGGCCAGGCAACTAGTCGAAATCTAGGTTTATTTTTCTTTTCTTTTCTTACTTTCTTAAAAATTAAAGAAACAGAAGGGAAATGAATGTCCCATTATAAGCATGGATCATCCTCACTTTCACAGTTAACATTTTGGAAAGAAAATGTTTTCATTTTATATTTCTCAATTTGTCCCATCTAGTTAATTAGATACTAAGACATTTACTCCTCTCTTGTATCAAAGGTCTTCAGGATAGGATGCGGCTCCATTTAAATAAAAGATGAAGGATACTGAAACAGAAGCAGCCTTTAACCAGCAGACCCATAAATAAGAAAGTAGTTGGAGCTATACAGTCCTGACCCTGGCACTTGTACTGAGCTGGCGAGAGGTTCCTCACCTGGAGGTTAAGCACTCGGTGGTGGGGTGCATCTATAAACCCCTTAAAATGTTTGCAAATTTTGCAAACATTTTCTACCTACACTTCAAAGGGGCCTTGATGTCTGTAAACTGAGAACGGCTGCTTCAAGGCCTCATTACTAAAGCTAATTGCCACATTTTATTCCTTTATATTATCTTAAATGCCATTGTAATATCAAGTGTATAATAAATGTTTGTTGGTTGCTTATGTGAGAACCAGAAGCTCCATGTTATTAAAGATGTCATATTGTTTCAAAAGGGTCAGATTTCTAAAAGGGCGATTCCATGCTCTAATTGGAAGAATTTACCTGCCAGGGAGGGTCCAGATTGGGTTCTTGCCCTTGTGCCTCTATGGAATGATCCTGTGTGGGTTACTTCTCTTCTCTGGGTTGCTGTTTCTTCATCTGTGAAATAAAGATGGGAATTAACCCAAAGTTGCCTTCAAACTTTAAAACAATTCTGTTCCATGTTGGTGTGCCTGGGTGGCTCAGTTAGTTGTGTGTCCAACTCTTAATTTTGGCTCAGTTCATGATCCCAGAGTCACAGGGTCAAGCCCTGCAAAAGGCTCTGCGCTGAGCATGGAGCCTGCTTGAGATTTTCTCTCTCCCTCCCTCTGCCCCTCTCCTCCACATGCGCATGCTCTCTCTCTCTTTAAAATAAATTTAAAAAAATGAATAAAATCTAAAAATAAATAAATAAATAAGACAATTCTGTTCCATGTCAAAACAATTCTGTTCCATCCTGCTAAACGATTTCCCACAAAATTCTAGATTGTATTATAAAAATAAGGCATGAAAAGTTAGCCATACTTTAAAAATTATTCTTAGAGAAGGTTACAGTTTGAGAACATGCCATTGGCTAGTGACATCTGAATGTACTTGGAGGACTATAAGGTGCCACATTACCATCCATAGCAGGGTTTAGGGGAGGTCCCAACTGGGACAGAGTTAGAGGCTAAGAGGCTTATACCTCTCTTCTAGCAGAGCAACCAGCTTGTAATCTGCTTTACGTAGTGGGTTTCTGACCGAGATTTTGTTTGTAGAGAATGTTTTTTGATTTTAATTAGTCTCTGTTGATATCCATGTGGAGGGCAGGGAGGTTGTAGAAAAAGGAAAGAGGTGAAGTTAATTATTGTATTTAAAATCAGGTTTTGAAAAGTCACTGGAAACAGAAGGCCGAAGGCTTGTTTCTTAATTTCTTATTTATTAGCTGTGTCACATTTGGCAAGTCAGACAGTCTTTCTGAATCTTTGTCCTCACATATAGAATGACAAAAGTATCTCATTTACAGGGTAGTTGTAAGAATCATATGAAATGCTTGTGAAAGAGCTTCATAATTGGTAAAGTAACATAAATTTGGGATTCAAGCCCTGTGTTGGGCTCTATGCTGACAGCTTAGAGCCTGAAACCTGCTTGGGATTCTGTCTCTCTCTCTCTCCCCCTCCCCCACTCATGCTCTGTCTGTCTCCCCAAAATAAATAGACATGAAAGCAAGAAAGCAAAAGAAAGAAAGAGAGAGAGAGAAAGAAAGGAAGAAAAAGACAGTTTGCAGATAAGTCCAAGTTATGGGGTGGAGTTGTAAAATACAGCAGATTACAGAGTTCCAAGTATGGTCAAACTTTAGGGGAAATATAAAGTCGTGTTCTTCAGTTAGAAAAGTCAGTTGGGGGTACCTGGGTGGCTCAGTCAGTTAAGCGTCTGATTCTTGCTTTCAGCTCAGATCATGATCTCACAGTTCGTGGGTTCAAGCCCCATGTCAGTCTCCATGCTGACAGTTCAGAGCCTGCTGGGGATTCTCTCTCTCTTCTCTCTCTGCCCCCTCCCCCTACTCATGTACAGGAGTTCTTGCTCTCAAAATAAATAAATAAACTTAAAAAAAAAAAACCCTGAAAAAATAGTTAATTGTCCAAGGGTAAGATGGAGGGAAATGTGGCCTATGATCAGTTCAAGTAAAAAACACTAAAGAATTTAAATTGACTTCGAGTTCATTATGAGCCATTAGTGTTGTGGAAAGGTTGGCAAATAAAAGTGATCTAATTGTCTCAGGCCATTTGGGCTTTTATAGAATGCCACAATCTGGGTAGCTTATAAACAATAGTGATTTATTTCTTATAGTTCTAGAGACTAAGTCCAAGATCAAGGTGCCAGCATCACTGTCTTTCTGGTGAAGGCCCTCTTCCCGGTTCATAGCTGGCACTTTCTAACATGTCCTTACATGGTGGAAGGGGCAAGAGATCTCTCTGGAGCCTCTTTTATATGATCACTAATCCCATTCATGAGGGGGCTCCATTCTTATGACCTAAGCACCTCTGAAGGGCCCCTACCTCCTAATCACTTTGGGGGTTCCGATTCAACATGGATTTTGGGGGGATACATTCAGACTGCAGTGCCAATATTCTTCTGTATCTACAGAAGTACTGTGCCGTGGATGACAAGAGGGGGCTGCAACTCTTTGCTTTGATTAGCATCTTTTTTTCCAGCTGGTATGAGTGGTTGCTGCGGCAGGTTGAGCACAGCCAAAGACAGTTAGATAGAGAACGTCTGGAAGGTTTTCAAGGGCAACATTGAGAGAAGATTTGGAGAGAGAGAAACTTGTGTTTTAAATGTGTTACAGGCTATCATGGAGGTGAAGGTTTGGAATTGTTTTATTGTTTTCAGAGGTGAATCTCAGGAAAAACTTTAAACAATAAGAGCTATCTAAAGGGGAAACGATTGCCTGGTTGAAGGAGTGAGATTTCCATTAGGGAAACTGTTCAAGCAGAGACTGAACCACACCTTCTGAGGGTTGTTACCAATCAGCAGGAAGGTTTTAAGAAGAAATTACTAAGATTTCATCAAATCTAAGATCTTATTTCTACAACAGAATTCAATATCCCACTAGAGAATGATTTGCTTCATTAAATTGTTTTTTTGCCATAACAAAAGTGTGGGTTTTGAAATTGGCAAACTGGAGTTTGCTATTGTGCGATATTCAGAATGTTGTTTAACCTCTGGGAACATTGGCTAGGTTGTCAGTAGCACAAAAATGATTATCTCTGCGTTGCTGTGAAGGTGATACAGCAAACACAACATTGGTAAAGGATGCTTCGGGGAGCTCAGAGAGTAAGGGCTCAGAGAGAATAACTTTAATCACATTTATTACCTGTTCCTCTTATTTTCTACATGCATCTTATTTCCAATCCAAAGAGATTCCTTTCAAGTGACTCTACTGGACCCTTCAGAGACATACGAGCTAAGTGGGTCAAATGGTGACTCCCATGAGTCTAGGAGAAAGACTTCACTCCGGAAGTTCACAGGGGTACCATATCACCTCTTTTGTGTTTGCATCAATGTTTGTTTTCTCCTAAATGGAGGAAACCTGTGGAACAACTCCTTTGTCCTAAATTATAACCTGATTTTCCTGCCCTTCGAAACCAGAACTAGGGCAACCTGATTGATTTATTTTCTTTGTTTAAAATTTTAGTCAATAAAATACCTTATTAAAAATTTAAGGACCAAGATCTCCCTTGTGGAGTAAAGTATCTGCAACCTCGAGGAATAAAGAGTTGGTAACTGAAGTATTTGGGTCAGTTATGTATTCTTTCTATGCCTATTTTTTTCCATCAATAAAGCAATTCTAAGCTGATTTTACTTAAAAACGACTCCCCAGTTAATGGGTTAGTAAGGGGCAAGCAGTTTACTATTCTTAACAGAAGATGAAAAACATGACATTCCTCCATGGTTAGGAAAGAGACCGTGTGAATTCTCTCTGACAGAAGTAGAAGGAGGCAGTAAAGACGCTGGGTTTCCATAGGTTGGTCATAGGCCAGCCTTTGGCCTCAGTTAGAAGGTAAGAGGGAACTGTCTATGAGGAGATACTATGATAATTCTGACTAAAGATCTCACACAAAAAATGGATTATTCAATTTTCAAAAGAAATGAAAAAGATACTATAACACTCTTTAGGTTTATTTATTTATTTTTTTAAAAGTTATTCATTTATTATTTCTGATAGAGAGCATGAGTGAGCACAAGCTGGGGAGGGGCGGAGAGAGAGGGAGATGCAGAATCAGAAGCAGGCTTCACGCTCTGAGCTATCAGCACAGAGCCTGATGCGGGGCTTGAACCCACGAACTGTGAGATCATGATCTAAGCCGAAGACAGATGCTTAACCAATTGAGCCACCCAGGTACCCCACACTCTCTAGGTTTAGATAAGACTCAACTTCAAATTTTGTTTTCACTTTTCTTTCTTCTGCATGAGCAAACATTTATTGATGCCTGGGGGGCATGACATTCTATGAGGCACAAGCATGTTGCAGAACAGGGATGAGCTGGCACTTTGGTCACCTAAAGAAGAGGTCTGGGTGTGAGGACAGTAGAGTTATTATTGCTCCAGAAAAATTGCCATGGAAGTAACATTTTGAGCTTGTTTCCTTCTTTCTTTTGCTAGTCCTTTTAATTTATTTGTTCAATATTCTACTTCTATTAATTCCCAAATTCACTTTTGAATCTTTTCAGAGATCTTGAACTCAAAATGATCACATTAGCTTGGAATTCCTACTTGACAACCTTTGATCTTCTAATGGAGCTGAAAAGGTAGGGATGCAATGTTTAAATAGCAAACTGTCACCCAGGAAACTACCATTCTATTTTGGTAACAATCACAGAGAGTATTTATTGAACAACTTATGTCCCAGAACTTTGCTAACCACTTTATATGTATTGCCTTATGTAGTTCGCCTAATAACACTATAATGGAGGCACTATTTCTATAACTGTTTCACAAATGAGGAAACTGAGACACTGGGAAATTTAAAACCTGGTGCAAAGTCTCACAACTAATGTAGAGTACACAACTCTTAACCACTCTTGCTATACTGTCTCTTTGTGCAAACACCTTTGATCTTAACCTGGCAGATCATTAATCTACATATCCATCCATCCAATCAACTATTCATCAAGAGTATGCTGGAGATATAAACTATGAATAAGACTGACACGGTCACTCTCCTCTGGCCACTTTCTACAGAGAGAGAGCGTGCAAGTGAGGAAGAGGGGCAGAGGGAGAGGGAATTAAGCAGGCTCCATGGTCAGCAATGAGCCCGACTCGGGGCTTGAGACCCGGGGATCATGACCTGAGCTGAAATCAAGAGTTGGCCATTCAACCAACTGAACCACCCATGCGCCCCAACAGGGATTCTTTTGACTTATTTCTAACTTGACTCTGAACATGCTTAAATTCTTCTCCTCTAAGCCTGAAATAAATGCTCTTTTTTTGACTTAAAAAAATCAAGTCCCTGCTCTCTTTTAAGCCATTTTCTAAAAGCTCTATTCCAGGAAAGCTGCCACACCCATTGTATTTTACTGAACAATGTGTCCTCAGGTATCTTTTAAAACAGGTGACTTGAGTAGAGATTCTGGGACAGTCCAGCTAAGTGGACACTCTGGTTGCATTCCCCCACCTTTTATCAAGTGATCTGTGGGATTCCATGCTCTGTTCTCTAATTTTGAAAGATCTGTTCTCCTTTCACCTCTCCAAGTTGGCCTGAAAATTTTCTTCCCCTCAACCTCTCCCCTACCCTCTCACTCTTCAAAAAGATGTTAACTTTGGGAGAGCAGTTCTTAATTATTTACCACACAGTCCTCTGGCAGACTACAAGAATCCAGGGCAAAGCAAAAGAGAAAGGCAAAAGAAAACCGAAAGCCCAGGCTAATGATTTCCTTCAACGAGAATTTTTGTTATCATAAGGCGGTGTTTTATTTAGGTTATAGTTCTTTAGAGCAGGTATTAGCTATGTCTTCCTTGTACCTGCTTGGAATTTGTTGAGGCTAATATTTTCCTTACTGAAACAGCAGCAAATCTAAGGTAGCAAAATAATGCTGATGGGAAGGGGAAACCAAGACTCCCAGGGGGAATCTTCATGGTCTATCTCAGAGACATGTGGCCAAGTTTGTACACAATCTTTACGTTATCTAATTATATAATTTTACTTCCTAGCTTGATGCCACAGTTTAAAACTGCACCTCATTCCCTTCCCTGGTTAATTTTTCTCCAGAGCCCTTTTCTCTGCTCATATGCTATAAAATTCACTTATTATAATAATTATTATTTTAAAATAATTCTTTAAATGGCTGATGTCCCCTCTAGAATTTAAGCTCCTCAAGGGAGCTTAGTTTATTACTCATTCAGGGCCTAGAGTTGTTCTGGCACAGGATAGGTGCACGATAAATATCTGTTGGATAAATGAATTATTAATCCTGATCAAAGTAATATTAATAAATAATAACTGTGATCAAGGGTTTTTTTTTACATATATTTAATTTATAGACAACTGGTTGGACATTTACAGTTACAATTATTTTATATAAATCTTCTAATTGGCAGGGTGCCTGGGTGGCTCAGTCAGTTAAGCATCTGACTTCGGCTCAGGTCATGATCTCATGGTTCGTGAGTTTGAGCCCTGTGTTGGGCTCTGTGCTGACAGCTCAGAGCCTGGAGCCTGCTTTGGATTCTGTGTCTCCCTCTCTCTCTCTCTCCTCCTCCCCTGCGCATGCTCTGTCTCTCTCTGTTTCTCAGAAGCAAATAAACATTAAAAAAAATTTTTTTAAAAATTCTAATTGGCTAAAATATGACAAAAGGACCTCTACAAAACTTTGATGGTCAAAAGTCACATAGAACCCATTTTTATCAGCATGATATGCTTTTCTAAACATACATGGCATGGGGCGCCTGGATGGCTCATGTGGTTAAGCGTCTGACTTTTGATTTCAGCTCAGGTCATGATCTCATGTTTCATGAGATCGAGCCCTGTGTCAGGCTGTGCACTGACAGGGCGAAGCCTACTTGGGATTCTCTGTTTCCTTCTCTCTCTGCCAGTCTTCTGTGCATGTGCATGCGCACTCTCTCTCTCTCAAATAAATAAACACTTAAGAAAGTTAAAAAAAATAAACATACATGGAAGGATCAGTCTGTGCTGATGAGAATGGAAAATCTTGAGTTTTCCTGAAGCAGGCAGACTTACTTGAGTCCCTACAGCTAAGGGTAAGGGCGTGGTTTGTCTGAGTGTACTTATAACTGTTTCTAGCAGCAAGTTGAGGTGCTGCTTACCAGCCAGACGAAACTCAGACTCACCAATTTTATATTCTTATTTCTGGACAAAACGCTGTCATCCAATTCCATGGTTCTTAGGACCAGATCAGGCAGTCCATTAATTATTTGAGAGCTTCTCCTGTATTTGAGACTGTCCCAATCACAGGAGATGCTTCCCAGCAGTGACATGTCAGTGTGCTTTGAGGACCCTAGTGGCTGCCCCAGCTCGTCCTTTCCTCCCAAGACTCCTACTTCCGGGCCCAATCCAGTGTAAGCGAGACTGGGCTAATCTGAGTAACAAAGTTCACTTTTGGCTGAGATTTAGTAACCTCCTCTCACTTAGTGTGGCCTCTTTCAATAAGTGGCCTGAAGAACTGATAAAGGATTAGATTTATCTAGAAGTGGGAGGAACAACTGGCTTCATTGGGCTTAAATTAATAGAGTAGGTTGGTGAGTCCAAAAAGGTAGGGGATTTGCAAGCCAATTTTCTCTAGGCCTGCCTTAATGACACTTGACTTATTTCTAAACAGAGGAAAGCTTGGTGGGTTTGCAAACATACGCAAATCACATAGCCCTGTAACACCTGTGCCACTCTTAATTATGTCATATATTTCAGTGTGGTCCTTGGGAGAAAGCCTCATATAAACTATACATCTACTGGTACGTGGGGATTCATGAAGTCCAAATTCTAAATCCATCTGTTCTTTTAATATCTTGGCTAATTTATTTTTTAAAAAAGTCTTATTAACATGTAATTCACCCATTTAAAGTATATAATTCAATGGTTTTTAGTATGCTCACAGTTATATAAACATCACCAGTCAATTTTAGACCATTTTCATCACCCCAACAAGATACCTGTATCCTTTAGCAGTTGTCCCCTATTCTTTAAAAAAAATTTTTTTAATGTTTATTTATTTTTGAGAGAGACAGAGACAGAGTGTAAGCGGAGGAGGGGCAGAGAGAAAGGGAGACAGAATCCAGAGCAGCATCCAGGCTCTGAGAAAGCTGTCAGCACAGAGCCTGACGCGGGGCTTGAACTCACAAACCACGAGATCATGACCTGAGCCGAAGTCGGACACTTAACCAATTGAGCCACCCAGGCGCCCCAGTTGTCCTCTATTCTTCTACAATTCCACCCTTTCTTTCTGGCTACAGGATTGCCTATTGTGGATATGGAACACAGATGGAATCATACAATATATGGTCTTCTTCCACTTAGCGTAATCTTTTCGATGTTCACCCATGCTGTAACAAGTATCAGTACTTCATTCCTTTTTATTGCTGGATAATATTCCGTTGTTCCATTCTGTACCATACTTTATCCATTTTTCAGTCAATGAACACTTAGATTGTTTTCATTTTTGGCTATGTTGAGTCATGGTGCTGCAAACATTCGTGTATACGTTCTTACGTGGACACACATTCTAATTCTCTTGGATATACAGCTGAAAGTGGAATGGGGCTGGATTATACGGTTACTCTATATTGAACTTTTTGAGGAGCTACCAAACTAGCTGCCATAGCAGCTCACCATTTTACATTCCCACCAGCAGTGTATGATGATTCCAATTTCTCTACCTCCTCTCCAATAACTGTTATCTGGGTTTTTTTTTGTTTGTTTCTTATTATGGCACTTTGGTTGGTGTGAAATGGTGTCTTATGCTTTTGATCTTCATTTCCCTAATGACTACTGATAGTAAGCACTTTTTCGTGTGTTGATTGGCTGTTTGTACGTCTTCTTTGGAGAAATGTCTATTCAGTTCCCTTGCCCGTTTTCAAATGGCTTATTTGTCTTTTAGATGTTGAGTTTTTCCTCACAGGCCTTAAGAATCGGGGATAGTTGGAGGAAGAGCCTCAGACCTCTTGCCTGCTCCAGTCTAGAAAAGGACTCTTGCGACACAAAGCTGGGGTGGTAAGATGCCGGCAGCCTGCTTTTCTCAGGGATATACCATAGCCCTAGACTAGGATCCAAGTTGAGAGGGAGTCCTGTGTTCTCAGCGGCACCCATCCAGAGTGGAACATGGTCCCATAGCTGGAGGCGGGCCGGGACTGGGTTGCGGCTCAGATGCCTCACACTCTTGCTGCTCTTACTGAATTTTAGTAGACTGTCTTGAATAAAGTTTTCTTCATCCGTTATATTTCCTCAGGACAATTTCTAGAGGCTAACTAGTTGCTGATGTATACTCTTTACCAATTGATGTTTTGCTAAGGAGTGGGTTCATGGAGCTCCTTACACACCATTCTGGAAGTTGAGTTCCATTTGGATAATTTTTTAGAGAAAGTGTTTCACCTTGTATACTTGGTGGTAAAATAGTTTATGCTGACATAGTAGATACAGAATTATGAAGGGCAGTTTTTATAAAAGTATTTGCAAGTTTATAAACAGTGGATTAAGAAAACTGATTGAAGTTGAGGACTGGTTGACTTTTAACTTTGTATCCAAATGTATTTGGTCTGACAAACCATTTTTAATTTATTGCTATTAAATAGTTGAATGGAAATATTTGAACAATGAGGGTGATAGTGCATTTCAGATGAGAGCTTATTGCTGCTCTAGTAATCTGTGTAGAAGGCCATCACCGCCATTGAAATTTATCAAAATGATGCCTGTTTTTAAAAGCATAGGAATAGTTACAATGTGCAAATCAAGTTATGAAAACCTCATTAGTTCTATGCATTAATCTGAAAAGTTCATAGGCAAAAATGACCATACATTTCTTCATTAATTCAAAAGAACTACCATACCACTCTGTGTCTTTTCGAAAAACAACTTTCCCCATTTCCCTGATGAATTTATTTGTAGTTTTAGGGCTAAGATTTACATTTAATAATTCTTCAAATTCTTTATTGAATCAAGGGCTGAACTCCTATATATTAATCGCCAACCAGTTGAATATCACTTTAGTTGAGACTCTGCTCATATCTAAAACCCTTTTCTTCCTATTCCTCACACCCCCACCTCCATGGTGAAGTTGACTATTCCTTTCTCTTGGGGTTTAGAAGTCTGGTTAGTTTAAATAATCACATCAGCATCTTTGAGAGAATACGTATTGCTTAATAATCGTGAGAAAACGTTAAAATGTATTCCTTATTGGAAATTCGTCACTTTTTGGCCAGTTGGCTTGTGTGTTTTACTGCCTAAAGTAGCTTTCTGGGCAAAAAAAGTATTGTATAAGAACATAAAACTAGAATATTTAAGAATGAAACCAAGCATCTCCCAATGATATTTCCCTGAACAGTTACTGAACTACACAAAGATAAATCCTGAAAGTAATTAACGAAGTAATTTTCTCTTCTTTTGGCTGGGAAAGTTTCAGTAATAAAGTTTGGCTTCTGTTGAGTTGAAACCTAACTGTGTTGTTTCTAACACAGTTCAAGGCAAATGGAAAAACCCATTCAATCCTTAATTTTTTAATGCAGTTAAATAATAAACTGATAAATTGCATTAAAGCTAGGATTAATTTTTCCCCTGCAAAGGCAGGAATTCTATCTTACTAAATCTGCTTTAGCGTTCAAGCATATATTTTGGAAGATGCTTACCTCCCGGTTGGGTGTATCTCCCTGCGGCTTAGGTGAGCACCCAGGCTTTGGCTCCTCCCCAGCTTCTGCCAGCTTCCCACTGCGCCGGGTGGCTCGGAGCGTCCTGGAGTTAGGTGTTCGGCCCCGCCCTCTGCACTATTGCTAAAACTCCAATTCTGCCAGACTGATTCCGGTGATTAATTATTGACAAAAGGAAAACACTCCCACGCAAACTTGTGTCCAACAGCACTGCTCCCAGCGATTCCTTCCAGAAGAGAATGCCGGCTGCACCACTCCCCTCCCCCCTTGCTCTACGGTCCCAACTTCCCACACGCTGCCACTCTCAGTCCTGGGCGATCAGGCTCGTCCTCGGAGGAATGCAGCCCAGCGACTTCTACATTTTTAAATTGGGTTTTCTGCAGCTCGTTAGCACTTCTCCGGGGACCAGCCTCTCTGGAGGGGGCGCTTTCCGGATGCAGGGGAAGCCGGGGCTCTGAGAGCAACGGAGGAGGCTAAGGCGTCGCTGTCACCTCCGGCTGCTGCAGTAAAACCCCGAGCCGCCGCGCGGATGGGGAGGAGGGGATAGGGAGGTGTCCTCCCCCTCGCTTGGGCTGGGAGCCCCGACACTACCAAAGGGGCACGTCCTTTGGTAGTGGTGGTGGGGGCGGGCTGATAAACCGGAGGCCCAACGTGGGAGCTTTGGGGCTTTAGCCTAAGCCGGCGTTAACCCGACCAGGGGAAGGAAGCCTGCCCAGCATCCATCCATCTGCAGACCTGGGCAAGGGGGCGAAGCTCGGCGGATGCCGCGCAGGACTGCGGAGCGAAACTCGGCAGCAGGCTGAGGAGTGAGCCCAGGGCTCGGGGCCGGGGCGGCAGTCGGCCGAGCAGGCATCCCACTGCATTTGTTTGTCAAAAACCGAGGAAAGTAAACCCGTTTAGCGTCGGCAGCTAATTTTGGTGCCTTTGAACGTGCAAAACGCCTCTCCCCGCCCCACTCCCTCCATCCCGCCACCTTCCCTCCGCCCCTTGGCTGGGAGGTTAATCGTTGAAAAACTGGACTCCCCCGGGGAAACAGATGGAAGGATCGTGCCCGGGGAACTTGTGTGTGCTCACTCACAAGTGAAGAGAATTAATGTGGGCCCGGACTGCGGCAGGAAAGCAAACTGGGGAAAGAGGGCTTGGGAGGCGGCTCGCCGGTGCAGACACGCGCGGCGCGGGCTCCCGCGGATCCGGGGCCCGCGTGCCCAGCGCTCGCGCTCCGCTCTCAATTATCTTCCCGAGGAGGCGCGGGACCGGCGAAATGCATCTTCCCTGGGAGCCAGCATCCAGAACACCATCGATCCCTTCTCTACCGAGAGCAAGGTGCTTAGATTTAACGTGGCGGCTGCTTTGCCGAGAGCGCCGAGGCCCTAGAGGCTCCCAGCCCTGATAACTCCGCACCTGAGACGATCTGCCCAAGACCCAGGGGCGTCCGGGGCCCAGAGCCTCCTTTGACTGATGAGCATTTGGGCAACATCTGCCAGTCAGCCCCCAGGGCTTGAGGAGGCACTGCACATGCTCGGCCCGGGCTGGTTGTGCTGGAGCGCGAATTTCAGCTGCTGGCAGGTTTCTGCTCAGCTCACAACACACTTCCAGCAGGTTCCAAGCTGCGGGTGCCGCGAAGAGGGAGACTTAACGTTATTGGGCGGGATTTTCTCCACGCAGGAGGGAGTGTGTCCCCAAAGGAAGCTGGAGGTGGCTGGGACCTGGGGAAGGAAACCACTAGGAGGAACTGAGCTCTTTGGAGCCTGTGTTGGCCGTTTTTACATGTTACCTTGTCCTTCTCCTGTACGGCATCTAAATATTTGCACCCGTTGCGAGTATTTTTTATTTCATCATCACTGTGTGTTGTTCGCATTCCTCACCTCCCTGCTTCTCCTGACAAACCTCGTAATTTGGGCAGAGCAAGTAAGACTCCACCATTGGGGTAATGAGGAAAGAGAAAACCTGAAAAGTGACTTGTCCAGGGTCACCAAGCCTGTTGTATAGTACAGCCAATACTATTTACACTAGTTTTTAGGTCTCATTATTCATTATCTAGTTTTCTTACTAGATCTTGACTCACCCCCCCCCCCCGCCCCCCCATGTGATTATACCTTTGTGGAAGCATAGAAACAGGTCTCACTTCTCCCTGCCAAAGGTTTGTGAAATGGATACGAGACCTTGTGATTACTTCAACTGCAGTTGGGGAGAAACTGGTACAGTTGGCAGAAGCGTCCAGACCATTAAAAATAATCTTGGGGCGCCTGGGTGGCTCAGTCAGTTAAGCGGCCCACTTCGGCTCAGGTCACGATCTCGCAGTCCGTGAGTTCGAGCCCCGCGTCGGGCTCTGGGCTGACACCTCAGAGCCTGGAGCCTGCTTCGGATTCTGTGTCTCCCTCTCTCTCTGACCCTACCTTGTTCATGTTCTGTCTCTCTCTGTCTCAAAAATAAATAAACGTTAAAAAAAATTTAAAAATAATCTTAAATGACATGTGTGTAATATAACCACACCCAGATAAACCTTTATGTGTATCTTTTCACTTTCAAGTGGAAAAAAGATATTTTTTTTCTATCTAAACATAGAACATTCTCAAAACTTAACTAGGTTGTAAAATAAAAATCAATACATTTTAGGGGCGCCTGGGTGGCTCAGTCAGTTAAGCGTCCGACTTCGGCTCAGGTCATGATCTCACAGTCCGTGAGTTCAAGCCCCGCTTCGGGCTCTGTGCTGACAGCTCAGAGCCTGGAGCCTGCTTTACATCCTGTGTCTCCCTCTCTCTCTGCCCCTTCCCTGCTCATGCTCTTTCTCTGTCTCAAAAATAAATAAACATTAAAAAAAAAGAAAAATCAATACATTTTATATTATTTAATATTTATTTATTTTTGAGAGAGAGAGAGAGAGAGAGAGAGAGAGAGAGACAGCAGGAGCAGGGAAGGGGCAGAGAGAGAGGGAGTCACAGAATCAAAGCAGGCTCCAGGCTCTGAGCTGTTAGCACAGAGCCAGATGCAGGGTTCAAAGCCACAAACTGTGAGCTCATGACCCAAGTCAAAGTCACAGGCTTCACCGTCTAGCCACCCAGGTGCCCTCAAAATCAACACATTTTAAAAGGCAGAAATCATACAGATCACATCATCTATCAAAGCACAATAGGATAAAATTAACAAGAAAAATTCCCCCTCGTTGATATACAACTAGACATTTAAAAATACTTTAAATATAGATTAAAGAGAACAAATGAGATTACAAAATCTTTTTTTAAAGTTTATTTATTTTGAGAGAGAGAGAGCTGCACATGCCCAAGCAGGGGAGGGGCAGAGAGAGAAAGAGAGAGAGAATTATAAGCAGGCTCCGTGCTGTCGGTGCACAGCTCACCTGGGGCTCAATCCCACGAATTGTGAGATTATGTCCTGAGCTGAAATCAAGAGTAGGACGCTTAACCGACTAAGCCATCCAGGCTCCCACAAAATCCTTAAAAACAGAAGAAGAAAAAATCATACATAACAAACTCATGAGAGTATAGATAAGCTGGGATTTGAACCCAGGAGTATTTGGTCCCAAAGTCCATAACCTTTTCCACCATGCCACGGTGGTTAAGTTTGGAAGCCTGAGAAAACTCACAGGCTTAAGTGTATTTTTTGCAAAACAATGTACAAACCAAGAAACTTAGGAAAAAATTACAAAAAAATTATGTTAACTAGTAAAGATTAGAGCAGAAATTAATGAAATAGAAAACTAAAAATCCAGGAGAATTGATCAATAAAAGAAAAACTTATTCACTGAGAAAATCAAGAAACAAAGACACAAGTAACATTAGGAAGGGAAGATGAAATATAGCCACAGATAAGGAGGATATTAAAAAAAAATCCTCAAATGATGTTCTTTCCCCACGAAGAGGATTCTCCCTTTATGCTGATAATACAAATTGTGAGATAAGAAATGGTTAAGACACCCCACGGCTTACGGAAAGGGGAATAAAATTTAAAGAACCAGAAAGAATTGTTAGAATATAATAGTAGAAGAATCTGAAGTAATGATAATTGTATCAATTGAACATTTTGAACCAGGCCTTTTGTCATCATTATCATAAAGCAACTGTTGCATAACTGAAGAGCCCATGTTTGCTGAGGTAGAAATCTTTTAGAGGCAATAAAAGTTAAAAGTAATAAAAGAGTATATTCCCTTTGGTAACCTGGGAGGTTTGGGGACAAATATTACAGGGAAGGGAATGGGATCACTTGGTAAAAGCTGTACTGATTGATCCAGAAAGGTTGTTTGGAATATATCTGGAGTTCAGCATACCAGGGAGGAGAGAGGACCTGATGTGAGATTTTACTTAAAACAGCCAGCTGTCAGGTGCGAGATCTGGTGTGCATCTGCTGAGGATGGTCTTACTTCTGGGGGAGCGAAATTAACAGTTTGAAATGTGAGTTTTTTCAGGCTTCCAAACTTAACCACCGTGGCATGGTGGAAAAGGTTATGGACTTTGGGACCAAATACTCCTGGGTTCAAATCCCAGCTTTTCTACCAACAGACTATATTCTGAGACAAATGATCTAGTATCTCTATATTTTAGTTTTCTCATCTGTGACGTGGGAATAGTACTAGCTTCATAGGGTTCTTCTGAAGAATAAAATCAACCACCATTTACAAAGTACTCATATAGTTCTCCATCTCTCCCTCCCCCCCTTCTCCTCTTGGCTTCCTTCCTCCATTCTGCCTTCTCTAAATACTCATCTTTCAGAACTTCTCTTATGTGCTATGACATTTCTCCTATTTTGTTAGTGGGACTGTATGTTCCTTCCCTTCCTTTCAGTGACTCAGCCACCTCCTTCATGACTCTTTAGCATTCAGAAATCCAAGCATGATGACTGAGAACCTTTGGAATACTTTAGAAAGAGCCCCCCGAATTAAAAACTAAACCAGCCGCTCTCTTATAAGGTGCATGTCAAAAGCAGGATTGCCTCCATGCCTGCTTTCCTCCCTCCCCTCCTTCCTTCCTTTACTTTCTTCTTAATTTAATGCATTTTCTGAGTACCTATGGAGCTATGTTCTAGCAGCATGAGCGACGCTGCTCCAGCTTACTGATTGCAAGTTTACAGATATGTATATGCTTAAGCTGAAGTCTTTCATTGTCAGAAGATCCTAACCCTTAAACATTCTCAATTGTAATATTAGAATAAAAGTCATATTAATAATGAGAGTCAGTAGTTTGTTCTAAAAACTGGAAAAGGAGTATTTCATTAAGGAATGAATGTGGCTATCCCATTAATTGTCACAAACATATGAAATGTATCATAATAGGCTTCTTCTTAAAAGGATACTTCTTAGCAATAAAGAGACCCCAGAAGAACAATACATAAACCCCCAGAGCTGCTGTAAGACCAGCTTAACAAAAGATTTCCTACAGGATCTATTCTAAAGCAGTTTCAAACACTGTCTTTACATAACACTATCCAATGTGTATCTACAACCATGTGGACAAGACAAAGAGGACAACGGAAAGCCAATGAAATTAAGACAAAAAAAAAAAAAATAAAGTTCCAGCTAACTACATCAGCAACATCTCCCTTTAACTATTAACCCCTATTCTCTTATATTCATCTTATTATCAGGAGGAGAATAAGTAGGAAACCCAGTAACAGATGTGGGTATTTAAAAGCAAAAAATGGGTGCACATGGGTGGCTCAGTCACTTAAGTGTCTGACTCTTGATTTTGGTTCAGGTCATGATCTCATGGTTGTGAGATTGAGCCCCACATAGGGCTCTGCACTGGGATTCTGTCTCCTGTCTCTCTGTCCCTCCCCTGCGTGCACTCTTTCTTTCTGTGTCTCAAAAATAAATAAGAATAAATAAATAAATAAATGCAAAAACAGAAATTTGAGACAAATTTTATTGACTTCTTTCTGGTTTGCTTTCACAGTGTGCAGGTTAACCCTTATTTTTTAAAAACAGTGTTAGATTAGCATCACTTATTTTTATGATGACATAAAATGCTCTTACTGTCCCAGAGTAGAACTCTTTGTAACACTTAGTAGAATTCTAAAGGTTTGTGAAGCTTGCATAGAGTCACCAACTAGCTTTGTACCAACTCTGCACTTTTGGCTAAGCCAGCTACTGTTTCCAGAACCATATCATGGTTAAACCCAGGTGCTTGGATAAATTACTGGAATATATTAATCAATTAAAGGAACAATCTCAGTTTCCGTCTGCTTAGTATAAGGAACGTCATTAGTGATTGTATAGTTATCCTTGTGTTCTCAGAACAAGTGGGTAATTCTGTTTTTCTGTTAAATGAAAACATTTTTTCCCGTCCTGGCTATGTGATTATAAAGATGTACCTGCTATCCTCCATTACTATCAATTCTTGTGTTTCCCTCTATCTACATAGAATTTTATTTTCTTCATTAATTAGAACTTTCAGGTTGAAAACCAACCAACCAACAACCAACCAACCAGGAAAGTTGTATGGCTTGGGTTTTTGAGCTCTCTGTCAAGCTTCAAAAGAATAATAATAATGATAAAGATAATAATAATGATGATAATGACTATAATTTATTGAACTATGATCACCAAGGTTTCCATAAATCATCTTTGTCTTGCCACAAGTCTGCAGGATAGGAGGTTTTGTTTCCTTTTCATAGATGGTAAAGCAAGAATCAGAGAGGTTGTGCCTCTTCTAAAGTGACAGAACTTTAAGAGTTGGATTTCAAAACCTGTCTTTTGCCCTATACTCTGTTGGCTCAGTGTAAACAATCTTCCCATGACTTTGTATATATCACTTTTCTCAGAGAAGGTGGCCATGTTGTGCTGGTTAGGAGAACAGATATTGGAGCCAGACCTCCATATTTAAATCCCAACATGACCACGTAACTTGTGAATGAAAACAGCTTACTTAACCCTCAAAGCCTCAATTTCCTCATCTGCCAAAAGGATAATAAACATATTAAATTACTTAAGTTAATACTCAGAAAGCACTCAAAATTGTGCCTGGCCCCGAGTAAATGTCTCATAAGTGTTCCCTACCATTATTTTGAGAGCTTAATGAGATTATAATACATATATAAAGCAGTTAGCTAAGTATCTGGACCTTAGAAAATGCTTAATACATCTATTTTACTTATTAGAATCTTTTCTTTTATAACACATACAGCTTGAACCTAGTCTTTTAGGAATATGATTGGTTTCTCCTTCTCCTCTCCTTCCCTCCATCCCTCCTTTTCTCTCCTACCTCCCTATCTTCTTCCCTTCCTCTCCTTTTGTGCCAACTATGACTTACTCAACTGTGTTTTCTATGAACCACTTTTTCAGGGAAACTCCTTGCTTACCTTAATGTAACAGACCAACATAAGACATATTTTAATTCAGTATCACATATCCAAACACAGAGCACTTCACTTCCTCATCTGTTCAAAAGACTTTTAGTAAAACAGCAGTTAATTTAAAAAAAATTAAATAATTCAGATTTCAAAAGTAGAAATTAACTTAAAGAGAACAATTTCCTGTTTTATGAGAGAGATTGATTCATCAGTTAAGGATAGTAATGATGGAACTCTCAATGTCTGAAATACATGTTGGTCTAAAGTGACTGTATTAGGGTTCTCTAGGGAAACACAACCAATTATAGAGAGAGTGAGAACAGAAGAGAGAGAGAGTGGGGTGGGAGAGGAGGAGAGAGGGAGAAAGTTTATAAGGATTTGGCTCACTTTCCTATGGAGGTTGACAAGTCTCAAGCTCTGCAGTTGGAAACCTGGAGACCCAGGAGAGCAAATGATGTAAATTCCAGTCCAAAAGCTGACAGTCTCCAGACTCAAGAAGACTTGACCTCTTGATTTGAATCTAAGGCAGGAAAAGACCAACATCCTGCTCAAGCAGTCAGACAGGAGGAGTTACCTCACCTTTTTGTTCTATGTAGGTATTCAACTGATTTCATGAGGCCCACTCACATTGGGGAGGGCAATCATGTTTGTTCAGTCTACAGATTCTAATCATAATTTCCTATGGAAACACTCTCACAGACACATTCATAATAATGTTTGCATGAACTTCTGGGCACCCCATGGCCCAGTCAAGTTGACCATTAATCAGCACAGTGGCCAAAATGTTTGAACGATCCAACTATTTTACTTTGGGTTTTGACGTGTAACTGCAACTCTGCCCAGAACAAACTTACTTTGCCTGTCTTTTGCTAAGAGATTCATTGCCTTCTTTTTTTTTTTTTTTTTTTTTTTAAGGCTTTTGATTTAGCATCAATCTTCTCAGACTTATCCTTAATTAGTTGGAGTAAGACTCTTCAGCTGTAATTAATAGCTGTGTAATGAGAAAAGGAGAACTCCAACCCCATGACTGCCCCATTCCCCACTGAGTGAATTGTCACCCTTCTTCAACAAAACATCTTTCTCTGACTTTTATGTACTATGAAAATTCATAGCTGCTCTAGGGTTGTGAGATTTTTCTGTGGCGAATTTGGCATTCATTGTAAAGATATTATTTTAGTTACCATCAAATTTAATTTTGGGGTCAGGGTTGCTGTTAGGTATAAAAAGAACAAACCCAGAGTGAAAATAAGAAAAAAGAAACTAAGGCAATAAGAAAATTCAGGTGTCAAGAGTAAACAACAGTAGGCAAAGAAGCTCATGCAAACATAATGGCAACTGAAAATGAAGCCAAGGTCCTTTTGTGGGCAGTTTGTCCCACTCTTCAGTATTTGGCCTAGTGACCTACTGACCTGTATTTTAAATTTATATGACAGCTTTATGGGAGGCATTGGGGGAATTTGGTGAAGCATCTCACAAACCATGTAATAATCACCTAAGAAATTCTTCCCAGCAAGACTAGACTTTTTAAAATCAGGCAGGTCACAACATGCTATTGGCTGTGTAAATTAAAACAGAATCTTACCATAAATAGGAACCAAAAGTTTATATTGATGTCCATCATTTAATTTTTTAAATGGCTGTCCTACCCTTCTATCTTTTGTTTTTAAAAAACAGCATTATTGAGATATAATTCACATACCGTACAACTCACTCATTTATAAGGTACACGTCAGTGGTTTTTAGTATGTTCACAGAGTTGTGCAACCATCATCGCGATCTAATTCTGGAATATTTTCATGACCCCCAAAATAAATCTCATATTCATTAGCACTTTTTTTAAAGTTCATTTTATTTTTTGAGAGAGAGAGAGAGAGAGAATGAGCAGGGGAGGGGCAGAGAGAGAGGGAGACACAGAATCCAAAGCAGGCTCCAAGCTCCAAGCGGTCAGCACAGAGCCTGACGTAGGACTTGAACCCATCAACTGTGAGATCATGACCTGAGCCAATGTCGGTGGCTTAACTGACTGAGCCATCCAGGCGCCCCTAGCAGTCACTTTCTATTCTCTTACATCCACCTCCTCCCTAGCCAACCACTAACCAGCACTCTATCTCTATGGATTTGCCTATTCTGGAAATTTCATATAAATGAAATCATACAATATGAGGTCTTTTATGATTGGTTTCTTTTATTTAGCATAGCTTTTTCAATGTTCATTCATGTTGTAGTATGTGTCAGTTATCCATTCATTTTTATTGTTGAATAATATTCTGTTGTGTGGCCATACCACATTTTATTCGTTCATCATTTGATGGGCATTTCAGTTGCTTCCCCTTTTGAATTTTTATGTATAATGCTGCTATAAACATTTGTGTACATTCTTTGTATCAACACGTGTTTTCATTTCTCTTGGGTACATACCTAGAGTGGAATGGCTGGGTCATATACCAATTCTGTGTTTAACTTTTGAGGTACTGCCTCAATCACGGTACTGCCAGAATCACAAAGTGATTTCTGAGGTAGTTGCACCATTTTGCATTCTGACCAGGAATATATGAGGGTTCCGATTTCTTCACATCCTGGCCAATACTTGTTATTGTTTGTCTTTGTGATTTTAGCCATTCTGGGAGGTGTCAAGTGGTATCTCATTTTGGTTTTGATTTGCATTTCTTTAATAGATCATGATGTTGCACCTCTTTTCATGTATTTACTGGTTATTGGTACGTCTTTGGAGAAATGTCTATTCAATTTCTTTGCCCATTTTTAATTGTTTTTTTTTTAATTAGGTATTTGTATTGTTGTAAGAGCTCTTTATGTATTCTGTACACAAGTCCCTTATCAGATACATGATTTGCAAACATTTTCTCCCATCCTGTGGGGTTGTCTTTTCACTTTCTTGATGGTGTTCTTTGAAGCACAAAAGTTTGTGTTTTTTAAATATTTATTTATTTATTTTGAGAGAGACAGACAGAGAGCATGAGGGGAGGAGGTACAGAGAGACAGGGAGAGAGAGAATCTTAAGCAGGCTCTGTGGTGTCAGCACAGAGCCTGAGCCAAAATCAAGAGTTGGACACTTAACTGACTGAACCACCCAGGTGTCCCTGAAGCATAACATTTTAAAACAAATTTTTATGAAGTCTCATTTATCTTTTTTCTTTGATCTCTTGTACTTTTGGTGTGTAAGTAAGAAACCATTGCTAATCCAAGGTCATGCAGATTTATTCATATTTTCTTCTAGGAGTTTTAGATTTTACATTTAGGTGTATGATCTGTTTTATGTTAATTTTTGTGTGTGGTGTGACGTAGGTATCCACATCTTTCATTTGCATGTGGATATCAAGCTGGTCCAGCACCATTTGTTGAACAGAGTATTTTTTGCCCATTGAATTTTCATAGCACTCTTGTCAAAATCAATTGACCATTGTTATGGACTTAATATTTGTGTCCCCCCATCCCCACCAAATTCATATGTTGAAATCTAATCCCCAAAATAGTGGTATTTGGAGTTGAGGTCTTTGGAAAGTAATTGGGTCAAGAGGGTGGAGCCCCCATGGATAGGATTAGTTCTTTTATAAGCAGAGGCCAGAGAGCTAGGTATCTCTCTTTCCACCCTTTGAGAACACAAAAAGTCATCAGTCTATAACCTGAAAGAGGACTCTTACTAAAACTCCACCATACTGGCACCCTGATCTTGGACTTACAGCCATTGCAATTGTGAGAAATAAATTGCTGTCAATTATATGCCATCTAGTTTATGATATTTTGTTATAGCAGCCCAAGTTGACAACCATAAATGTAAGGGATTATTTCTAGACACTCAATTCTATTTCATTAATCAATATATTGAGCCTTATGCCATACCATACTCTTTTGATTACTATAGCTTTACTATACTAAGTTTTGAAAATTTGAAATGTTTTTCCAATTTTGTTCTTCTCTTTTAAGATTGTTTTGACTATTCTGGATCCCTTGCATTTTTATATTCATGTAATTTAATTTTTTAATTTTTATTTTTTTAGAGAGAGAGAGCGTGTGAGTGGAAGAGGGGCAGAGGAGAGAGAGAGAAAGAGAGATGGGGCAGAGGAGAGAGAGAGAAAGAGAGATGGGATAGAGAGAGAGAGAGAGAGAGAAAACCCCAAGCAGGCTCCATGCCCAGAGTGTAGTGGATTGACCATGGAGCTCAATCCCATAACTCTGGGATCATGACCTTAGCTGAAATCAAGAGTTGGATGCTCAACTGACTGAGCCACCCAGGTTCCCCTTTCAGATGAATTTTAGAATCAGCTTGCCAACATCTTGAAAACAGCAACTGCAATTTTGACAGGGATTTCTATCCCTTTCTACAGATTGAATCTGTAGATCAGTTTGGAGATTATGCCGTCCCAACAATATTAAGTCTTCCGATCCATTAACATGGGACGTCTTTCCATTTATTTAGATCTTTGTTAATTTTTTTCAACAGTGTTTTGTAGTTTTCAGTGTAGGAGTATTGTACTTTTGTTGTTGTTGTTAAACTCTTGATATTAAACCCCAAGTATGAATGATGTTTAACAATGTTTGGGAACTATGTCTTGGTCAACGCTGCTCTGTATCCCTCCTTCCTGGCTTAGTGTCTTGAATTGTGGTTGGCAATCCCTGTGCTTATTGAAGTGAATTGAGAAAATATATTTTATATTTTTAGAAACTTTATGAATATTGGTTCTTTTTTATTATAGCATCTCATTTTAAAAAAAGAATAAGTATTAACCCTATTTAATAAGAAAGTTAACTAATAGATAATATATGAAGGCCAAGAAGATTAATTGGCATGGCCAAACATACTTGGACCATGTCAAATATAAAATTAGAGCAACATTCAACATTTCCCCCCACTATTGTATTAATACTGAAAGCTTTTATTTTTTTATTAAAACAATTTTTTTTAATGTTTACTTATTTTTGAGAGCGATAGAGTCAGAGCACAAGCAGGGGAGGGGCAGAGAGAAAGACACAGAATCCAAAGCAGGCTCCAGGCTCTGAGCTGTCAGCACAGAGCCTGACGCGAGGCTCAAACTCACGAACCATGAGATCGTGACCTGAGCCGAAGCCCAATACTTAACCAAATGAGCCGCCCAGGTACCCCTGAAAGCTTTTAAACCAGGAAGCACATGGAAAAGATCAGGGGGAAAAAGAGGATGGCAGTATGTGACTTTTACTGAATTGCATAAAAAATGTATATTGTCATATCATCCAGATCCTTTAGGGCTAAAAGAAGGGTTGCATTCAGAAGATGTATTTCTTTTTTGAGCTTTTCAATTAGCAAAGTGGAGAAAAGGCTTACAGATATCACCATGTCACATTTCAGTGACTCATTGATGTGAAGATATAAGTCTCTTGACTTAATTAAAGTCTGACTACCAGAGATGGAGTTAAACATACAGCAAACCTTCTAGACGCTCTTTTCTACTTGTGTTTCAGAGTGGAGGGATCTCTATTACCAGTTGACATCTCCTAGAATGTTGTGTCTCTTCATTAGACTTGTGCATCCAGTTAAGCATTTGGTTGAGCATCCAATAGAGAAGTGCATGAGATAAAACAGGTATTAAATTATTATGACTAAATGAGTGATGGGTATATTAAGGAGGGCACTTGTGATGAGTACTGAGTGTTATGTAAGTGATGAATCACTGAATTCTACTTCAGAAACTAACTTTACACTGTATGTTAACCAAATAGACTTTAAATAAAAACTTGAAACAAAAGTAAAATAATAACAAAAGGATAAAAATAAATTACAGTGACTGAAAGGAGAGCAGGGTATCTAGCATTTATAGACCAGGAAGACATTGTCAAGGCAAGGCAACCAAATGGACAAAAAGTAAAGTGTTAGACCTGGCTAGATATTACTGATCATTACACTTAGAGTTTCCGACGCTGGAAACAGGAGGTGAATTAAGAGAAATGCCTGTCATCAAGGATATCAGACATTGTGGCATAGGGAGGAACTGCCATCATTGACTGATGCCTTTCAGGTCTAAACTTGATGAACGATGATGGCTACCTGGACCCAAGATGGAGAAATTTTCAATTGTAAGTGGTTCAAAAAGAAATGACCTCAGGAAGTATTCCCAAAGGAATACTTCCCCAAGGAAGTAATACCTCAGGAAGTATTCCCCAAGGAAGCCACATTAAAACCTGTGATATTTCTTCTTTGTAGAAAAATGTAAGTAGATTTTCAGATTTTTCCCCAAAAAAGAATTTGCAGATAAAGAAGTAAGTTGAACTGCTGTTGGCCACATATTTATTATCTTATTGATTGTTTGAGAATCTAACCAATGAAATAAAGAAGTAAACGTTTTAATGAAGGCTACAGAATAGACCCTGGGCATAACATGTGGGTGCAACATTTTTTTAATTTCACTATATTTAAATCATTTTAGAGGTCTTTAAAACTTGTGCTTTTGCTGAGCCACAAGCTTGAATTCTGAATTTGAGATTGGAATGAGAGAGCAAGTTCCTTAGTTGGGAAGTGACCTAGCTAGTGAGTAAGAGGTAGTCTTTAAAAAGTTGTTTTGTTTTATTGTGTTTTTGTTTTTAATTTGCAATCAGCTCTGGTAAAAACAGGTGGGAGGTAGGGGCACCTGGGTGGCTCAGTCGGTTGAGCGGCCAGCTTCGGCTCAGGTCATGATCTCGCAGTCCGTGAGTTCAAGCCCCATGTCGGGCTCTGTGCTGACAGCTTGGAGCCTGCAGCCTGTTTCAGATTCTGTGTCTCCCTCTCTCTGGCCCTCCCCTGTTCATGCTATGTCTCTCTCTGTCTCAAAAATAAACATTAAAAAAAAATTAAAAAAAAAAGGTGGGAGGTAACATGAATATTTACGGTAAAATATTTGAATTACTGGAGTCTTATTTTGAAATATCCCTATCTTCTATTAGCATAGATAATAGAGTTTATTTAGAGGAGATAGGGCAGTCCCGCATTTCTATTAAAAAATTTCTGGGGCTCCTAGGTGACTCAGTTAAGCGTCCAACTTCAGCTCACGTAATGATCTCAAGGTTCACGACTTCAAGCCCCCCATTGGGCTCTGTGATGACAGCTGGGAGCCTGGAGCCTGCTTTGGATTCTGTGTCTCCCTCTCTCTCTCTCTCTCCTTTCCTGCTCTCTCTCTCTCTCTCAAAAATAAATAAACATCAAAAAAATTAAAAAAAAGAAAATCTCAGACATGGCAAATAGTAGGAAGATGAAGCTTTCATCATGAAGCTACATTTCTATGGTAAGTATCCAAATTTAAGTGAGGAGAATATTAAATAAAAACTGCAAGAGTTTATTTTTTCATCTTAATTTCAAGGAGGCTTATAGTTTTTTAAAAAGAAAAGATTCATATTGCCGTTATTGCTAAGGAAAGTTGAGATACAGTTTTGAGTAAGAGGTTACCTAGGCATTCTCCTCAAACTGTTGTGTGAATAATACACCATCAATTCCAGGTTATAAGGGTAAAGTTGTTTTTACTGCGGTCGTTGTTTAGATGCAACACAGTTTTGTGGAGGGCTTACTCAGAAGTCTCTTTGACAGGTCTTTGGAAAATACGAACTCAAACTTAAGCCCTTCTAAGGACTAAGGATCTTTCAAGTCCCAGGAGAAGGGAGCCAGACTTGGGTTCATTGGACTTAGCAACAAAAGACCTGCTTTTGAGGAAGAAATAACAGAGCTGCGAATTTGGACCCATGGTAGGACCTGACAGTAACTCTGAAGCTGCAAGGAGTCTTGGAGCACAGATTTTTGTTCTTTGTTTTTTATAAGCTGGACAAGTTTCAGTCAACAATACATCAACCTTTGTGTCCTCCTTTTTGAGACATTGGGCTCCGAGGCGGGGTCTCTTAAGTTCAGAAGCTGCTGGGCAGGGAGATACTATCCCTTCTGTCAGCAGCTTTTCTCCCCACAGGCATTTGAGGGATAAACAAATGAATATATAGGCTAAGCCTTCCTTCTGATTTTGAAATCAATAATAGCAAAGGAAGGAGCAATTAAGTGGTAGATCAATAGCTGAAACAAAATGAGTGCTAGGAATTTCCCTCTATTTGAGAAAATTGTCTTATATTAAGATAAACTGGTTTTTTCTTTTAAAATCATTTTTTTTTCTGTTTCAGGTTTTCATTCTTTACACGGAAACAGTGTAATAGTTTGAGTCAATATACCTCAGAGATGGTACATTTTATTTGCCTCAAGCCTTTTATACTAGAATTTTTTTTATGATGACTTTTATTTTTGTTTTTAAGTCAATGGTTGGCTTTATAAGAGGTCGAGCACTCATAGATACATACCCTCCTGCAGTGTGTATGTATTCCTTCTCCGGATCTGCAGAAATGCTGCTTTTCCTGAATTCATCTTAAAATTATCTTTCATGGAGGCGTAGAACAAGGTTTTCTGGATTTAGCAGATTTCAAGACAATTTTAGTAATTATAAACCTTGAAGTTTTAAATAAGACTGGAGCTCATTTAAAAAAAGCTGAGCCATTCTTAAGGGAGAACTATAAAAATTTCCAATCAAGGGCTATAAAATTGAAGACTTCAATTCTATACCACGGCCACTAGGGGAGAGACGGAGGGAAGACGATGAGGATGGGGTGTCACCAAGATGGGGAGAGACACACACAGACGGTTCTTCCCCCAAATGACAAGAGAATGAAAAGTGGCTCAGCTAGAGAGATTGACAGATAGAGAATGAGAGACAGGAGGGGATATTTACTGCAGATGCTCTGAGAAGACACTCTGCTTTCTCACCATCTTAGTAAATAATCCACTTTTGAGCCCTCCTTTGCTTAGGGGAGGTTTTTGACCTCCTATACCTCTTACGAAGGACGGGATGATAATCTTTGCCCTCCCTGTATCCTTTTAAAAATATCATTTGGAGCCCTTTTGGCTGACTTTATTTCTTTGTTCACGAGGAAATAATCAATGTCCCTTGAAATGCCTGTCCTTTCCAGTGATATCAAATAGTATTCCTGACTTAATCGGGAAATATACCTTCCCTACTCTTGTTTACTAAAGCTAATGTTTCTTCTCTCCAAGTCTAGTTAGTCATTTAATGCATGGATAAGGCGTTAGAAATTTACTTTTCAACTTAGCTGTTGGATCATTTAATTTAAATTTGACACAAAAGTTGCCAGATTGGCTTACTGTTGGTTTCAGTGGATATCTAGATATCTACATTACCTGGCTATGTGAAGGTTAGTACCTACTGATGTGGTGAATAAAATGATATTAAAAAAATTTTTTTTTAATTTATTCATTTTTGAGGAGGGGAGGAGGGGCAGAGAGAGAGGGAGACACAGAATCTGAAGCACACTCCAGGCTCCAAGCCATCAGCACAGAGCCTGACACAGGGCTTGAACTCATGAACCGTGAGATCATGACCTGAACCAAAGTTGGATGCTTAGTAGGCTGAGCCACCCAGGTGCCCCAATAAGACGATATTTGTGAAAACTGAAAACAAACTGAGCGTTGATGGGGGGTGGGAGGGAGGGGAGGGTGGGTGATGGGTATTGAGTAGGGCACCTGTTGGGATGAGCACTGGGTGTTGTATGGAAACCAATTTGACAATAAATTTCATATTAAAAAAAAAAAGAGTTTCCCATTGCCTTGCACATAGCAGGTACTCCTTGGTTATTAGTTTTCTTACTTCCTTAATAGTGAAGTTTATGAAAGATTTTTTTTTTTAAGTAGCAAAATTATGATTTAGGATTAAATGGGTTAATAAAAGCTTTAATTTCCTTTTTTGAGTAGGTTTCATGTTCATATATACAGAAAGCCTTGCTAGGATCGAACTAAAATTAAAATTTTTTTAAATTTCACAACACTAATATTTAATTTAATGTTTCATATCTGCATTTATGGCTTAACACACTAAATTTCCTCTATTTTAACATGTCTCTTTGGTATCACTAACTAGGATTTTAGATATAAAACACAGTTCCTTCTTCTATGAAGCTAAAACTTGTGTCTTTGCAGTCTTGTAGGAACCTTAGCAATAGAACAAGTCATTTAGGGTTATTCTGGAAAGTTACAAAGTATTGTTACAGCTATGGGTGCCTGTGATGGTTTCATTCATTCATTACTTTATCCAATGAACACTGATTAAGCACCCAGGTCCAGCTGTGCCCATTCTAGCCTACAGTGGTGACAAACACAGGGTGACTTCCTCCTTTCATGGAGCTTTTCATTGCTGTGATTGTAAATTAGCTGAGCAGTCTGGAGGTTTTGGTTTTGGAGGATTTATTTTAAACAACAATCATATCATGTGAATAGGTCAGGGATGAGGTAAAGTTACTCTGAAAGTTACTCGTGTAGATCTCGGTCTTCCTCTTTAAAAAAAAAAAAAAATGTTTTTGAGAGGAGGGGAGGGGCAGAGAGAGGGGGGCAGAGGATCCAAAGAGGGCTCTGCACTGATAGCAGTGAGCCCAATGTGGGGCTCAGACCCACAAACCATGAGATTATGACCTGAGCTGAAGTCAGACACTCAATGGCCTGAGCCACCCAGGCACTCTGTCTTCTTCATCTTTTTGGAGACTGTCATATTTGCATCTCCTAAGAATCTTGTAGGAAAGTTTCTTGCAATATAGGCTGATGGGAAGTTAAGCCAAAAGATTTATTTATTTAAAATTTTTTTTTAGTGTTTATTTTTGAGAGAGAGAGAGAGAGCGAGCACGTGTGCACACGTGAATGGGGGAAGTGCAAAGAGCAAGAGAGAGAACACAGAATCTGAAGCAGGCTCCAGGCTCCACTGAGCTACCTGGGCACCCCCTAAGCCAAAAGATTTCTAAGGTCCCTTTCCTACCTAGGATTTGGTGAATTGATAAACCAAGGGGAGGGGATCTCTCCAAAGTGACCCCAGAAAAACACAGAAACCCCCTTAAAAAGTGCTATTTGACTCAATGTAACTGTAGTGAGCTTTAATGAGTCTGCAGGGATGGGTTATGTCTATTGCACTATTGACCCTTGCTCATCTTTTATCATTTCGTGCAAAGAAAGTCTGGAGACTAACGGACAAGCATTATGGAGCTTTATTGATCTCTGCTTCTGACTGTGAACTGGAGCTAGAGACCTGTTAAGCTCAATGAGCTCAACTGAGACTCGGGCTGCCTATGTTTATGCAGAAGCTGCACCTTAGCTTCTGTGTCTGCAGAGGTTTCATATGTAAACAGTTTTGAGGTGGGCTTTTTGGTGTTTGTAAAACAAAAAAAGAAGAAGAAGTGTGCCCTCTTAGTCTTTGGTGAAATATGGAAATTTCTGTTGTTTTTACTTCGGAAGTGTATGTGTTTAGAATTTGTTACTACAAAATGCTTTTCAATTTAACATTTTGAAAAGTAAATAAAATTCTAACTTCCTGAAGCTTTGCTGAGTGGGCAGTGTTAATTTCACTTCAGTGTCCATTGTGGTTGGAGATATTTAAACACAGGATCCATAGCAATGAATATTATAGGGCAGTGGTTAGCGATGAATATTATAGGGCAGTGGTTCTCAGAGTGTGGTCTTTGGCCCAGTGGCATTAGCCTCACCTGGGGACTTGTTAGAACTTTCCCTTGCTCCGGGTGGTTCTGATGCATGCTAACATTTGGCAGCCCTGTGATAGGAATAGAAGACTTAGGTCAGTAATTCTCAAGGAAGAGAAAGAGGAAGGAGAGTATCAGAAACATTTGGGTTTCTTCTTAAGCTCACGGTCTCTCTTCCCTTTCTCATACTCTTCCTTCTATCTTCCATTACTGCACAGTGAGCCATTACTCTGAGAATCTGAACAAAACTTTGGGAGGTGTTGGGGTGAACCATTAGACTGGATAAATGTAATTTTCCAAGAGATGGTCAATCCTGGTGAGCTTTTTACAATACTTGTTGATAAAGATTTATAAAGTTCTGTTGTCATTGCATCTGCTATAGAAATACTGATAGCCCCCACTACTCTTAGGAGTTAGGAGTAGGAGGAGATGTGCAATTGTTTTACAGTCTAGGACTAGCACCTGGTTGCAGATCTTTCCTAGCAAACTTGAAAAATTTGTTACTCTTTTCCAAAATAAAAGTTTTAATCCTACTGTATTATGCCTTGCACTTTGGGTTTCTCAGAGGTAAGCCACCCTTTAACTGGCATTGAGAAAAGATAATGCAATGGCCGGAATATGCATGAGCCCTTTCCCAGGCTGTCTGGGCACAAATCCTGGCTACATATGTGATCTTCAGAAAGTTCCTTTAGTTCCCATGGTCAGTTTTCTTCATTTGTAAAATCAAGCTAGTAATGTCTAGCTCTTACTCTGTTTCAAGCATTTAGTGAGATAATACATGTTAAATGTGAGATTTACACAAACATTTAGTGAGGTAATATATTTACCTAATAAATATTAGGTACCCCTATTCTGACTGTTACATAATGATATAAAATTACACACACACACACACACACATATATATATATATATATATATATATATATATACAATCTGATAATCTGTCAGGATAGAGTGAAGAAGCTATGGAATTAGACACACATAGGTTTGACTTCTTGGTATGTGTCTTACTGTAAGTAACTGCCATTCTTGAGCCTTGATTTTCTTAGTTGTGAAATGGAGACAATGCTATCTGCTTTGCAAGGCTGTTGTGAGCAGAAACAGTAACACTCTAAAGGAGGCTGGTGGTATACTCAATACAAATGGTTATTATTCTTTTCATTGCTGCTTGCTATCTTGACTAAATTTTGAACAGCGACTTCCCTTTCCTATGGAAATCTAGGAGTCTGATTTAGAGGAAATGTGTATATGCTGTGGAATGGCCCATATGCCACCACGTTGCTATTAGAATGTGACTCATTATTTCTAAACTTAGTGTTCCTTTATTTGTATGCTATTTGCTTTTCTCAGAAATCCCTGTGTTCTGATCCAATCATGAACTTTGGGTATTAAAAGAAAGCAACCTCAATTAAATGGGTTTTTGTTGGGAGCAACCACAAGTCACTCAGATGTGGTTGTTTGACCAAGAAGTGATGTAAAGAGGACTGTGGCATTTTATATTTGTACACAGCTTTTCTATTTATAGAATTTTAAATGCTATTATTCTTTTTATTGAGCCACAATTTACATATGGTGAAATGCATGGGTCTTAAGTGTGCATTCTATCAGTCTTAACAAACGCGTATACTCTGTTAAGGGACAGAACATTTCCATCACCCCAGAAAGTTTCCTCATGTCCCTTCTCAGTGAATTCCCCCCACCCAGCCCCATGCAACCACTGTCCTGATTTTTGTCATCACTTGTTAGCTTTTCTTGCTAGAAAACTTCATATAAATTGGGTCATTCAGGCTTTTGTGTCTGGCTCCCCCCCCCCCCCCCCCCCGCTTAGTGTAGTGCTTTTGACAGTCATCTGTGTTGTTGCAGGTATCAGTAATTTGTTCCTTTCTGTTAATGAGTAATATTCTATTGTGTGGATACACCACAGTTTTTTTTTTCTTTTATCCTTTTTCTTATTGGGGGACACCTGGGCTATTTCCATTACTTTTTTTGATTCTCAGTATAATAATGTGGGATAGGCAGAGGTTTTACTATCTCCATTTTCCAGATTAGGAAACTTGGACTCAGAGCAGTGGGGCAATATGTTTTCACTGCCAGCAAATGATGATTCTAGGCAGAAAACTTGGCCTTCTGCTTCCAGGACCTCTGTTTCCCTCCCATTAAAAAAAAATGTTTATTTATTTAATCTTTTTTGAGAGAGAGAGAGAGAGAGAGAGAGAGAGATTGAGCAGGGGAGGGGCAGAGAGAGAGGGAGACAGAGGATCCGAAGCAGACTCTGTGCTGACAGCAGAGAGCCCGATGTGGGGCTCTAACTCATGAATGTGAGATCGTGACCTGAGTTGAAGTCAGACACTTAACCGACTGAGCCACCCAGGTGCCCCTGCCTTCCATTTTCGAAGACCAGTTTGCTCTGATTTGACCCTGACTCATATTTGATTGAGAAAGACTCAAAACATCAAAATTCGGGAATTCAGCCTAATCTGGGGTAGCCCTTGGCAAAGCCTTAGTGTCTCAGAAGGAGCAAATGGATTTCCGAGGCTGGCCCAAGGGTTGGACCAGAACAGGGGATCTGGATGGGTTAGATTATAGATCTCCAGATGTCCCTCCCAAAGATGCTCCAGGAGAGCAGCCTTGTCTTCTATGGTGCAGAGGGGAAGGGGGATGGGTGTGGAATAGGACCGGCCTCGGTTACACTTCAGCTCTGCCACGTGCTGGCTGTGAGCGCTCAGGCAAGTCAACCTCCCTGAGTCTGTTCCCTTCTATAAGGGAGGTAGTCTGGTGCTTTTCTCCCAGGTCCTGATGAAGAAGTTTCTGACACATGACCTGCCCTTTCTATGCTCTATCAAGGGTGGGCTTAAGGGAGCATTACAATGTGCTGTTGACCTTGCTGTGAACTAATCCTTCCTTTTATCTCTGAAGACAGTAATTCATTATTTATAGACTCTGAACAGAGACAAGAAAGTTTACTTGTCAGTAAGGTCTTCACCAAAATAAATCAAAGGAGGGGCACAGAGGGACTCATTTGCTTTAAGGGGGCTGGGAAAGTGAATAAAGCTAAATGTAGCCTTTGGAGACACTTTGTCGTCCCCTCTCAAGAAAAATGCGAACATCTTCAGGAGGCTGCCCCTTGTTTAGGGTGCTGACTAGGCATATGGTTAAAGAAGGCCTGTAGGAAAAACAAAAGGAGAAAGCGTTTTATTTTGGCTTCCATCATCCCATTCCTGCCCTGTTATGGATTTAGTAATGTCTCTGGGTTTCAGTTTCTCTCCTGTAACCCTTAAATAGCACTCTTTATCACTCATCAGGATTTAATGTGAAATTTGAGGAGTTCAATTTGCCAATAATTTACATGCCTGCAAAGATTTTGGTAAAGAAAAAATAGTACTCATGTGCATACTATATAATTTAAGGTTAAGTGTGCTTCCAAGAAAACCTTACAACCTATAAGACTGAGATGTGGATGACTTAAGTATGGGATACATTAAACTCTAGCAAAAATTGGAACAAGGCATAGAAGAAACTACGGTTGAATAATTAGCTTGGTTGGTAAGAGCGTCTAAAGGAATTTTCAAACAGCTCATGACATTACTGAGCTTTTTTCAACCAGGATTGAAAATAGCTCATCTCAAGTGACTGAACACATACCACTGCTCTGTAGAACAACCCTGTTTCACAGCATTTACCTGTAATGTCTCCCTCAGTGTTCCCAAGGAAAGGACACACTTTTAAAGACTCAGTGCCTGTGGTTGGGGAGCAAGAACAATCCTAATATGTGGAAACTGGAGTGCCTGCAAAGTACTTATGCAGGAAGTGAAATGATATGGTTCATTTATGGTTCTCCATAATTGCTGTTTGAACACCATCACTCTGTTGCCTCAGGTTTTTAACGTAACAGATCCCTCGCGTGTAGGAGGAAGAAAGAAAGAACGTGCCTCTCAATATGGGCTGCCTTTTTATTTTATTTTATTTTTTATAACGTTTATTTATTTATTTTTGAGACAGAGAGAGACAGAGCATGAACGGGGGAGGGTCAGAGAGAGGGAGACACAGAATCTGAAACAGGCTCCAGGCTCTGAGCTGTCAGCACAGAGCCCCACGCGGGGCTCAAACTCCCTGACCGCGAGATCATGACCTGAGCTGAAGTCGGACGCTTAACCGACTGAGCCACCCAGGCGCCCCTGGCCTGCCTTTTTAAATGAAAAACACTTGAGAGGGAAGAGATGGCCAGAAGACAAAGATGAATAAGTTAAAGGGAAAAGCATAGAGAAAAAGGTGTCCTATGCGGTGGATGTTTATGTAGCAATTGTTTGGTTTAGGCTTTTTGTTGGAGGACATTTTCTTTCAGAACTTATACTCAGTTAGGTATTACTCTCAAGTGGATTACATAATTTCCATATTTCTTTGTATGTCTGTCTCCCTTCGAGGCATAAAGAGAAGGACACTTTGAATCTCAGGAGACAACAGGACATATATGCTTTTAGTTACTTTTTAAAAAGGTATCCTTTATTGAGTGCCTTTCATGTGCCAGACACTGGAAAAATCACTTTTATTTGTAGTATTTTATTTGGTTCACGTAATGATCATATGAAAAAAGTATAATTATTATTTTTATTATTATTATGCTACAGATGAGGAAAACCCAAGGCAAGAAGTTGCCAAGTTTAGACAACTGGTAAGTAGCAATGGCTATATACTATATTGAGTTTCTCGACGGTGGAGATCCTTGTCTCATCCCTCTTGGATCTTCAGCACTCAGCTCCGTGTCTAAAATATAATATTTGTTGAATGATTTACAGAACCTAAATATTTTTGTTTATTTATTTACTTAAAAAATGTTTGTAATGTTTATTTATTTTTGAGAGAGAGAGAGACAGAGAGAGAGACAGAGTGTGAGTGGGGGAGGGGTAGAGAGAGAGGGAGACAGAATCCCAAGCAGGCTCCAGGCTCTGAGCTGTCAGCACAGAGCCTGACGCAGGGCTTGAACTCACGAACCTCGAGATCATGGCCTGAGCCGAAGTTGGGTGTTTAACTGGCTGAGCCACCCAGGTGCCCCAAACCTGATTATTTTTATAGTGACTTTTGCAAAACAACTGGTGTCCTTAGATCTTTTTCCCCTCTATGCTCATAATCAAGAGGTGGGGCTTAGGTAAAATTTGGAGTCTCTTTTGGAAATGTTAGCTTTGAGATGCCAATTAGACACCCAAATGTGGAGTAGATGTTATTTAAATAATTGTATTTGTGGAAAGGAACAAAGAAAAAAAGAGACAAACAAAGACCCCAGACTCTTAAATACAGAGAACTAGTGGTTGTATGGTTGGGGGGGGGGGTGGTGGTGGTCAGGGAATGGGTGAAATAGGTAAAAAGGATTAAGAGCACGCTTATTTGTGATGAGCACTGAGAAATGTATAGAATTGTTGAATCACTATATTGTACACCTGAAACTTATATAACACTATGTTAATTATACTTGAATTTAAAAAGATGTATATATGGGATCAGAGCTTAAGGAGGGGAGAAGTCAGGACTGGAGATAAAAATAAGGTTGTCATTAGTGAATAGATAACATTTAAAATCATGGGCCTAGAAAAGATCCATGGTGGGGTTGGGGTTGGGGGTTGGGGTGGGGGGCTGGTGGGAGCAGAAAGGCTGGAAGAGAAGAAGGCTGAAGACTTAGGCCTGGGATCTACGATTAGCAGCTGGGTATAGAAGAAGGAAAAGGAGGTTGGAATAGGGAAAGAGTGAAGAGCTTCAGGTCCTAAGAGAAAAAAGCTTATCAGGAAGAGGAATGTGGACAACGACATCAAAATGCAGTGAGAGGTCAGTTCGGATGAAGACAAAGACCCAGTCTTTGGGTTGAGTGTGACTGAAAGTCCTTGACAAGACTTGTTTCTTGGGAGTGGTGGGGATGAAAGATGATTAGAGGGGTTGGCCAGGGAGTGGAGAGAGAGAGAGAGGACTTTAGAATTTTGCTCTAAAGAAAGCCAAAGAATGTGGCAGAGGCTGAATGGGGTCCTAGGGTCAAGGGAGCATTGGGTTCTTTAAATAGATGTTATCATTTGTATTTTATCCAGTAGTGAGGGAGAAACAGAAGACGCTGAGGAGAGAAGGGAAAATCATGGAGTCATGTCCTTGAGGAGACAAAGAGGAGAGGGAAGCCGAGCTGCAGTGGAGGGACGCTTCTCCCATGTTCCAGGAGGGGAGGCAGGTTGTGGGGGGTTAATGATAAATACTCCTCCTTTACATTCGTTCTTTACGCTCCCAAGAGCTGATGAATTTTGCATATGCCAACCGACAAAGTTTATTCTTATGGATAAGTATATACGCAGAAAATATTCAGTCAGAAGCTGGTGTAAGAATAAGGCAAAATGTGATGGTCAAAGACAATTTCATTATCAGATCAACATTTAATATTGAACTTTAAACTGCTTGCTGTTTTCTATAGCTGCTATCTCAGACTAAAAGGAAGAGTTAGTCATACATATAAATGCAACAAAAACCTTAATAAAATGGTGAACTGTGGAAGTTTTAAAACCAAGAATTCTGTCTTCTGTTTCAAAGAATTTAAATCTTCGCAGAAATTATAAAAGCAACAGTGTCTATAATCAATTGTAAACTCTGTGTGCTAAGAACCTATCACATTCCTGGTACTTTTCAAACATTCTTGCTGATCTTCACAACAAAGCAAACAAAGTGGTTTTATTACCGGTTGATAAGTGAGAACACTGCCAGGGAGGTTCTGCAAGGTTTAATGATTTGCTCAAGGTCGCCCAGCTGGTAAGGTGAGATTTAAATTAAAGCTCATTCTGGATTCAGAGTTGCTTTCTCTCATACACTGTCTTGATACAGCAAATGTTTTGATATAGGTAATGCCTCCATTTAACATGTGGAAAGCATTTGACGCGAAAGATTAAGTTCCTCAAATATCAAAAGATGTTGCATTTATTCGCACAAAGTGCTCCTATTTTACTTTTAGTCTCATGTATAGACATGGCTGGAGGAAAGGAAGGAAGGAGGGAAGGAAGAAGGGAAACCTATGTACAACTAGAGACAGTCGTATCAGGAACTGTCATATCTCATGATCCAGTCTCAACAGGGGTCAATTTCTGGCCAATCTGAGTTCATCTCTATCCCCCCTTCCTCTCCCTGCCACTAGATTATTTGAAATCCCGGATGTCATATCATGTCATCCATTCATATTTCAATATATATTTCTAAAAGATAATTTTTAAAATGTCACCTTGATATTATTACCACATATTTTAAAAGTTAACAATAATACCTTAGATTTGCCAAATATCGAGTCAGTATTAAAATCACCTCGGGCCGCTCATGAATGACTGTAACAGTCAGCTCCCTCCGTTTCTGAAGGGCTGCACAGGCTAGCTGGTTGAATAGTTTCTCAAGTCTCTTTTAATCTATAGTTTCTGTGGCCTTTTTTCCCCCTCCCTCTTGCAATTTGTTTGTTATTTGTCCTGTAGAGTTTCCATTTTTTGGATTTTTGCTGCTTGCATCACTGGGCTTTGGTTTAACATGTTTCCCTGACTTGGTGTTTCTTAGAAATTGATTACTGATCAGATTCAGCAGCATGAAAGCAGGCTGCATAGCATATATCTCAATATTTTAAAGTTATAAACTAAGCCGTGTCCACAGTCAGCCTGCCATTCCCACCCATGGTCCTTCTTTTTCGGGAGCAGAAGGAGATTTGCACTCCTAGAGACCAGCCTTGCTGGAATGACTGCCAGGATCCCCTAGGGCAGGACAGGGTGGAGTCAGGGACTAGACCTGAAACTTCTGAGATTGGATCTCCCTGCACCCATGTGGGGACCTACGAGAGCAAGCTCCCCAGGGAGCCAAGGGATCAGGTTATACTGCCCACACCTTACTTTTCCAACTCAAGATTTCCAGGGAGTTAAAGCACCTTCTAAAATTTGGCCTTCTAGTAGAGGGATAGGAAGGAGTGCAGACGTCTGGGAAAACCAGTCTTCTGAGACCCTTACTTTTGCCTGTGCTCGTGCTCGTTTCTCTTCCTGTTCATTGTGGGCACTGAAGGCTGTTGCTCTCTTCTCTACCCTGCAAATGTTTCTAAATGGAGGATTAAGGCTTGCTCTGCTCTAAACCTCACTAGGGGGGTCCTTTCTCACCTGTGTGATGTTTTAGCTGTTGCCTGCTGAAGACACCCAGGGTGCTGCATCCAAGCCACAAAAAATCTCAGCCATCAGTCACAAGAGCTGACAAACTCTGGGAAAATCATATGTCCACTTGTCCACTTTATTTAGATGCCACAGAGGACAGACTTAAATAATTTTGTTTTGTCTTTTGAATTCATCATCTTTAGAATCAAAAGTCAGGCAGTTTGAACCAAATTTTCTCATTTCTGTCTAAGGGATCAAAGCCACTCTGATGTCTAGATTTATCTAGGGTTACTATGGAGATGGCTCCCTTGTGTCAAGATCTACATAGACAACCTAGAAGGGCAAGGAATTTGGGCTCCTGAGTTCTTTAAAGGCCTTGCAAGGTGGGGGGAGACCAAAAGCAGACAGAATGTACAAACCTTGAATTTGACATTTTGACTGGTACACGCCAGTGAACCATCACTGGTTGGGGGAGGGGGGTTGGCTATGGTCTGCAGACAATGGTGTCCATATTCACAATTGTTTTCACCCCCCATACACCAGTATCAGCTCTGACGCTGTCATTGGTTCACAGCTTGCTCCTTCGTTTCAGTTACTGAGTTTGTGACTTCTAGCCTATATAGCCTCAGAATTATAAAGCACATGCAAGTTCTACTGAAAGTGAAAATAGGGGAAAAGGAAGGAAATTTTAGTAATGTACTGATGCCTAGGAAGACTGAGTGGTCATTGAGTGGTCCTGAATTGTTTTTTTTTTCATCCTAGGGCACATAAGCCAGGATTCCCAAGTTTACCCTGGACTGTATCCAAGAGTCAATTTATTTACCTTCCTCTCCCTTCCCCTAGGTCTCTTTCACATGCTCCCAACAGCCCAGCATTAAATTTATTTTTATTTTTTAAAAAAATATTTACTTTTGGGGCGCCTGGGTGGCGCAGTCGGTTAAGCGTCCGACTTCAGCCAGGTCATGATCTCGCGGTCTGTGAGTTCGAGCCCCGTGTCAGACTCTGGGCTGATGGCTCGGAGCCTGGAGCCTGTTTCGGATTCTGTGTCTCCCTCTCTCTCTGCCCCTCCCCCGTTCATGCTCTGTCTCTCTCTGTCCCAAAAATAAATAAAAAACGTTGAAAAAAAAATTTACTTTTGAGGGGGTGGGGTAGGAAACATGAGTGGGAAGGGGCAGAGAGAGGGAGAGAGAGAGACTCCCAAGCAGGCTTCGCACTGTCAGCGCAGAGCCTGATGGGGAACTCGATGTTACGAGCCTTAAGATCATGACCTGGGGCGAAACCAAGAGTTGGATGCTTAGGCGCCCCAACCACCAGGTGCCCCAGCATTAAATTTATTTTAAGTCTCTCCTGTTTACAATGAAAAATTTGTGCAAAATTTATATTGAATTGCATAGTGCTTTTGGTGTTTCAATATAAGCTACTTCCAGTCAATAAAATTGCCCCAAAGCTTCAAGTAAGATAGATGTTCCAGAATAATGTGCCCTGTTACCCGTAGCTCCAAGTACAGCCTAGTGTACTGCCCATGCTCCTGCTGGAGCACAAAATTCCATTTGAGAAAGAGCAGAGAAGGATACTTTTTGCTAAAAGCTGTGAAGGACCATTGCCTCTGGTCCTCTGTGATGTTTGAAATTCCATTTGAAATGGTGTTCTTTAAGCTCTGTGTTCTCCTTGACAATGCAACTAGAAAGGGGAGCATAATAAATTATTCACATCTTAGCAGTGGCTAGTGATACCTCCAAGAGAGCATGCATTTAAATCATGATAGCTGCATAATAATTGGTTATGGGGGGAATCATGAATGAAAATTGAGTGGCAGTTCTATATTTGAGAGATGAGGAAACCAAATAATTACTTGTAAGTCATGGAACTGGTTGATGAATTCCTAGGAGGTCTGGACCTCATTTAATTATATCTGATTAAAAAAATTTTTTTTAATGTTTATTTTTTGAGAGAGAGAAAGAGAGAGAGAGACAGAGACAGAACCAGGGGTGGGGCAGAGTGAGAGGGAGACACAGAATCTGAAGCAGGTTCCAGGCTTCGAACTGTCAGCACAGAGCCTGACATGGGGCTCATACTCATGGAGGTGAGATCATGACCTGAACCGAAGTTGGACACTTAACTGACTGAGCCACTCAGGTGCCCCTATCTCTGACTTTTTAATGCCTAGCACATAAGAAGTACTAAATCAATGATTGTTGAATGAACAGCTGGGGAAAATAGGGTTCACATCTCTGGCCACTATGATTTCTGTTTGGGAAAACCAGAGGGTCTCAGTCTCTTGGGAACAAATTTATGTAACTCAAAAAGGATTTCTGCTCCCGGTACCACTCCTCTCCCTGGAACCAGGGGTTGAAGTCTTGTTTTTACTGCATTTAACCATTCTGTGTCCTGTTCCAGGGGCTTCTTCCTTTGCAAGTTCTTTTTTATTTTTAATCTCCTCTGCTCTTCTCTGGCTTAGGCCTAGGTGTTTTCCCTGCTGGAGGATTATACTAGGCTTCCAGCTGTTTTTTCTGCCTTTAGACACTTGCCCTCCAGATATTCTGGTAGTATTAGAACTCACACATCATTTGTGTTTGCTCCCTGCTCCAAAACCTTTATCGATGGCCTGTGACCCATCACATCCAATTGAACCTCTTTCCTTGGCTTTGAAAACATTCCTGCTCTCACCTAACCTAACTTTGGGGGCTTATCTACAAAGCTACTGACATAAAACCTACATTCTTGACAATCTAGTTGTTTTATAACATTTCCTCATGCTGGAAAACATTTTGTTGAATTGTGAGGTTACCATTGACACTTGATGGTAATCAGTTTGAGGATGGGGTATATCCTGTACCTCTTTGAGTTCATTTTCTGACACAGCAAATCCCCTTGTGATGATGTCCATCAGAGATGCCAATTTCAGCTTCTCCGTGGGGTCCTACAGCAGGACTAGGGTGCAGAGGGGTTGTCCCTGGTGCTGGGGCACAGGTGAGGGTACATGAAAGAGTGAGTGAAGAACTGAAAGTGGTGGGTGAGATTGGGGAGCTGGTGCTGAAGGCACATTTTATCTTTTTAAACTTCCTGGAAGGGTTGGATCATTGTGGGCAATCCTGACATTTTCTGGTGTGGTGAAATCGACTTTCAGCCTGGCATGTGATGAGAAAAAAAACGTACCGAGAAAGGGTTCACACTAATGTCAGGGAGAGGGCTCAGGTGGTTGGAAACCCCAATGGAAACTAGCACACAGGTCACTAAATGGGGATCTGGGAGGCATGAACCAAGTTGATGACCAGGTTTCCCAGATTGAGGACAAGTATGCCTTTTTTTGGGAAAGACTGGCTTAGCAGGGATTGTAGGCAGCTAAGCCCTATCTACATGCAAAAACTGTCCTGAAAATTTTGGTATGCATTAAATTCAGATGCCCCAGTGTTTGAGGGAAGTTGGCCATTTGTGTGTGTGTGTGTGTGTGTGTGTGTGTGTGTGTGTAGCCTAAGCAAAGGAGGCTGTACATGACACAAGGACTTCCTGTAACCATAAACCCAAGAGCCTTGTGAAAAGGTCTGTAAACTCTTGGGTTAACAGAACCTGGGTCTAGGACACCTCTGATTTCATACGTTGTATTAACTCTTCCCAAAATAGCATTCATATTTATCATACTCCATGCCTTTATTTCTGGTGTCCAAACACAGCTCTTTTCTATCCCAACACCACTGTCATGGAATTTTCTTTGACTACAAGTAGAACCTTTCCCTTCGCCTTCTCTTACTTTCCCTCTTCCACTTTGCTTTCTTCCACTGCTTCTTGAGAACTTTCTTTTGCACTTTGCAAGAGGGTCAGCTTTCAGAATTCTACAGTCTACAGTGAAGCTTTGTGGAGGTGTGTGGGACCCAGAGACATGAGAATTCTTTTGTTTCTAGCTATGTGTTTTCAGCACAATAGTAAAAATACTTAAAGTTGTAAAAATTAAAATTTCTCTTGAGACATCTTCATGTATGGTAGAACAAAAGTCAGGAGATGTCAAATGGTTGTCACTAAGAGTAAACTATTTTCTGGCTCCAAAAATTCTCTTCAAAACAAAGATGTGTATACCTGCAAGTGATACCTGCAAGTTTTGAATGTGCAAATGTTGACTCCGTAGATGGATGAACCCAGGTTGAACAGGCTCTGTTTTTTTTCAACGGTTGGCCCTATTATGACTCCAACAAAAGGTTGTGTTTTTCCTCCCCACCTGATGAATTTTTTAGAACAGGATCATTTCCTGCCTAGAATATATAACATCTAAGGAAAATACTAAACAGATTTTTATCACCCCGTGTCTTCCTTTGAAAATTCATTTAATGGTTTAGGTTTAGGTTAGATACCTGGTCTCACCTAATCACTTCTCCCCCTCCCCTCCCCCTCCTCCTCCTCCCATTCCTCCTCCTTCTTCTCCTCCTCCTAATATAATTTATTGTCAAGTTGGCTAATATACAATGTATACAGTGTGCTCTTGGTTTTGGGGGTAGATTCCTGTGATTAATCGCTTCCATACAACACCCAGTGCTCATACCAACAAGTGCCCTCCTCAATGCCCCTCACCCATTTTCCCCTCTCTTCCCCCACCCCCATCAACCCTCAGTTTGTTCTCTGTATTTAAGAGTCTTTTATGGTTTGTCTCCTCTGTTTGAAACTATTTTTTCCCCTTCCCTTCCCCCATGGTCTTCTGTTAAGTTTCTCAAGTTCCACATATTAGAGAAAACAAATGATATCTGTCTTTCTCTGACTTATTTCACTTAGCATAATACCCTCCAGTTCCATCCACGTTGTTGCAAATCACTTCTTTAGTGACCTCTGCTGGTGACCTACATCAGGTCACTAGAGAATTTGGTGGGGATTGCTGAGTTGTTTTATTCATTCTCTTTTAACTGCTTTTAATCAAATCTTACATATGCAGGCATAAAGTTTCATTGGAAATTAGCATCTGCTCTCTGTAGTAAGCAGTGTAGGTGATTTTAGCCCTACTTAACAAATATTGGACTTGAAGACCTAAAGTAGGCAAAGAACTTACCCAAGGTCCAACTTCAGTTCTTATCGTCCTAAACTCTATTTCCCTCCCACTTCCATTGGGAAGGTTTCACAGAATTTTCAATTCCTGGCAATAATTTTTAAAATCAATTCCTAGAATATTATTTTTGGAGTAAGCTTGGGCTCTGGAAATGTTTGAGGTTAAAAAGAAGAATCAGATTTTCTTGGTGAAATAATGTCTTAGTTATGTGATGGCCCTATGTTGCCCCCTAATGGAACCTCCAATATTTGCAAAACTCTTTACTGATTTAGTCTTTCACTAAACTGAGACAAATAAAAGAAGAAGCTTTAGCTTCTCTTAGGATAACATGTTATCTTACCATTTTCATATATTAAATCAATTGCTACTGAAATCTTGCCATATTTATGGAGAATGTGATCGGGGTAAGTCTGCAGAGAACTTTGTACAAATTTCTAACTATATATCATAGACCCCTTTACCTGCATCCTCAAAACTGATCATTTTGCACACATCTCTCTCTTTTTTTTAATGTAAAGGTTTTCAATTTTTAAAAAGTTTATTGTTTGTTTTGAGGGAGAGAGCAGAGGAGACATAGAGAGAGAGGGAGAGAGAGAATCCCAAGCAGGCTCTTCACTGACAGTGCAGAGCCCCACATAGGGATTCATCTCATGAACTGTGATATCATGACCTAAGCCAAAGTCAAGAGTTGGGCAGTTAGCCAACTGAGCTGCCCACGTGCCCCTACATATCTCTTCCTAAACAGTGCATTCAGGGGCACCCAGATAGCTCAGTTGGTTAAGCATCCGAGTTTGGCTCAGGTCATGATCTTGAGGTCTATGGGTTCCAGCCCTGTGTCAGACCCTGTGCTGACAGCTCAGAGCCTGGGGCCTGCTTCCGATTCTGTCTCCCTCTCTCTGTCCCTCTCTTGCTCATGTTTTTTTCTCTCTCAAAAATAAATAAACATTAAAAAAAATCTTTTTTAATGCATCTAACGAGGGGCACCTGGGTGGCTCAGTCAGTTAAGCGTCTGACTTCAGCTCAGGTCATGATCTCACGGTTCGTAGGTTTAAGCCCCGCATCAGGCTCTGTTCTGACAGCTGAGAGCCTGGAGCCTGCTTCAGATTCTGTTGCCTGTCTCCTTCTCTCTCTCTTTCTCTCAAAAGTAAATAAGTAAACTTAAAAAAAAATTTTTTTTAAATGCATCTCACAAAATGCGGTGGCGGACTTACTATTTTACTACGTTTGAGGGACAAGAGCATGGCTAATTTTAGGTTGCATATTTGTGAGACATTTAGAAAAAAATCTTTAAAGTGGGTTTGAATTCTAGCTCTGCCCCTTTCGTTGGCTGCATAAACTCAGGTAAGACTCTTCATTTTCTCAAGCCTCGGTGTCTTCCTCTGCAGACGCGGGGAGAAGGATGTGCAATTTGTGAAGCATTTGAAACAATTCCTGGTGCAAAGTATGCTTGCAAAAATAAAGTAGGAGTGGCAGTGGAAGTAGCAGCAACCCCGGGATCTTATTCTCCTCCCTCTATTATTACATGAGAAGATTGTAGAAATGGAACTCCATAGAGTCTTTATTTTATTTATTTATTTATTTTTTTTTCCTTTATTCCATAGAGTCTTTATATCTCTGGTCCTGCCTACAGATGCCAGGATAAGAGGGGGAGGAGGACCCCTGAAGAGCAGTTTTCACTTCTGCCCACCTGGGAAAGCCCTTCCCTCCCACCACACCTGGGAGGAGCAGGGATTTCAGTTAATTTGCCAGCAGGGGCTCCTGGTGTGGGCCACAGTTTCTGAGTACTTCATGGAGTTAGATGCAACGGGAGCTACCTCAGATGCTAGACCCCCTCCAGGGGTGTGCCATCAGTCTGCCCCAGGACCACACTCCCCAGATGCTGCCACTGGCTGGGGAAAGACGCGACAGGTAAATGGGACCCGGTGGTGGGCGGCGACAGTGGCTGTGGGGAGGTTGGCACGTCTATGAAATGGACCAAGAGAAGGGCCCAGAAGAGATTGAGGACCAGGGAATTCTGCCCGTCGTCCTAGTCTCGACGTCACCATTTCAGAGATAAACAGAGGAGGCCATTAGTGAAAGCAGTGGAAACAGATTTTATTCAGAACTACTGACAGGAGGGGAAAGAGCTGAGCTCCATTCTGATTTGCGTGGAGGTGACTGGGCGTTGTAGCAGGAGGAAGCATGGGGGAAGAGAGTGGGGCTCCCGTGGAAAAGGACAAAGGCTGGGCAGTATCAATGTGTTGAGGCCAGCTGTGAGTGCTAGCTGGTGGTGATGGAAGTGAGAATTCTCTCCTTAGGCCCAGGCTGGGAGGCAGAGGCCCTACACTTCCATACCGTTACATTTCAAAGGCTCTCAGGTCGTTAAGGACACTCCCGAGTTGTAAGAGATACAATACATCTCAAGGGGAGAGAGGAAGGATTCACAATTGTAAGTTCCTTTTAGCAGATGCTCTAAGAAACGGAGGTTGGGCCTATCCTGGGGTGTTGGCTAAAAAAAGCGGTCAATTTTCCTGGCAGCGGTGAGCTTTCTCAGGCAGGTGTTTTGATGGGGTGGAGGGGGGAGGGGGTTGCGGTCATCCTAGGGACACGACCTTATGCTGCTAAAAGCTAACCTAGAGTTTGGTCATCTCTTAGTGCAGAGGTACAGGTGGAGGTCTGCAGTTCTCACCGGTGAAAACTTCTCTGACCAATATAATTCCTTGTGGGTCCCCATCTGTCAACTCTGATGGCGTTCGGAAACTGGAGCGTTAGTGGTTCATCCACTCACTCCACAAAGATCAGTTGGGAGTCTTCTATCTGCTGGGCGTGGTTCAGGAGTCAGGGAGTCTTAGAACGGTTTGTATTGTTCACTTGACATTTATTTGTGTTAGTCTTCCCTTACCTAAATAGATAACTTCTTTGAGATGAGAAATACTGTTTTATTTATTTATTTTTTGTCTTCCACACATTTTGTAATTTAGTAGAGCCCAATAAATATTCAATTAAATTTATTCAATATAATTGAACAACACAGAATACATAAAGAAGGTAAAGGAAAATATTTTGAACCAGACTTTGAGCAATTGGGGAGTTACGTGGTGAAGAAAATGACAACATTGAAATGATGCAGGAGATTATTTTACTGGCTTTTTTGACAGGAAGGAAAAACTGAAATTCACCCTAAAGGCCACGCTAACTTCTCCTCTGTTTTCTGAAATAGTCCAGAAAACATTTGCTATTTGCTTCCTTAAATGCAAGGAAGGAGTGAATCTCTGAGATGCATTGTGTAGGTGATATTAAAACTACATTTTTAGTGTATCTGAAATAGTGAAAATTTCTACTAGTTTAACACTTAACTAAACCCTAAAAATAGGTACGACGGATTTTATTTCTTCTGGATGCTAGGAATATGCTCGGATCTTGCCAGCTCTGCAGCAAATGGCGGGGGTGGTTCTTGGATGGCAGATCTCCCTGGAGGGGGCCAGGCTGCAGTTGGCCGAGTCGTAATGTTTTCATCTGAGGTGTTGGCATGAAGGCTTCCACCACTGTTTCCTCCCCTGTGGTTCCTAAAGGAAGGCCAAGGTTGGCTAAGGGTCAGGACTGCCAAAGAACTGAAAGAGAAGGCAGCTTTGATCAAAATGCATGCATTTTACATAGCAGCCTTTCCCCTGTAACAGCCCCAAAATGTCATTGATTTCAGTGGATCTCAGCTAGGGTGACTTGCCTCCCAGGGAACACGGAGCAGTCTCTAGAGGCATGTCTGATTGTCCTAACTCAAGGATTTGCTACTGGCATCTAGTGGGCAGAGGACAGGGGTGCTGCTAAACACCCTCCAGTGTAGGACATGGGTCAGTCTACAGGGTGGCACCCACAACAAGGACCCATCCAGCCCCAAGTGACAAAGGTGCCAAAATTGGGGAACCACATTCTGTACTTTAAGACCAGAAAACCAGTTTCTTGCTTAGTGTGCCAGCTAACAGCTTACTAGTCAAAGGCTGGTCCCCATATGACAGCGGCATCGCCTGGAAGTTGGTGAGAAATACAGACTCTCAGGACGGACTCCAGGCTCACTAACTTCAAATATGCATTTTCATAAGATCCCCAGGCAATTTACGTGCATGGTCAAAACTGAGCATTTGAAAAGCATGACTAACATTCTCTGAGAACTACAGAGGGCATGGCAGTGTGATTAAGTGCTTGGGGTAACCAAGTCAAGAAGAGACCTAGTCCTGGCCCTGCCTAGGTAGTGTCTTTAAATTCATAACAACTCATTTCCCCGCCTATTTTTGTTTTTCCTTTTCACTGGACTACCTTTCCCTTCTTTGCTCCCGTTCCCTCCCTCCCCCTTCCTTCCCTCTCTCCCTCCTGTCTTTCCTTCTCTTTTAGTTACTCTGCTTCATCAAAACTGTATCCGTTTGCCTTTATCCCATGTGTGTGCATTGGTTGCCCTAGGACTTAAATCTTGAGCCACTCTTGATAGAAAAAAGAGAAAAGGAAAGCAGACACGTATCTCTTTAATTAAAGGAAATTGTCCTAGCGGGAGAAGTGGGCAGAATCTGGAAGGACAGCCATTCTTCCTGAAACTTGATCTAACAATGAAATTCAGCCTCCTGCACTGAGCCTTCACTGGTGAGAAAGTAAAAAAGGCAGGGAATCTCATCCAGCACTAATTTAATCAAAAGCCAGTGCACTCAATCTCTATGATATACCTTTTGTCAACACAGCTTTCGGTTTTGAATAGACCATCTAAAACCCTGGGAATTTATCATATTGACTTACAAGCAAATTTTCTGCTGAACCGAGGTATAACAGAATTGATGAAAAACCATGTTAGTCTGCACACCATGCCAGTGTACCGTGAAATGATGGAGTTTTAAAGGATCTTATTTAGGGGCACCTGGGTGGTTCAATCAGTTAAGCATCCGACTCTTGATCTCAGCCCAGGTCCTGATCTCATGTCTGGTGAGACTGAGCCCACATCGGGCTGGTTGGGCTTGCTGACAGCATAGAGCCTGGTTGGGATTCTCTCTCTCTCCCTCTCTCTCTGCCCCTCCTCAGCTTTCTCTCCTTTTCAAATCAGGTAAATAAACTTTAAAATAAAAATAAAATATCTTATTTATTTAGAAATTCTCCCTTTTTTGAAAGCTTTTGACTGCGTCAGTTTTACCATCTATTAGCTCCATGTTTCTCTATAGAAAATATCAGCTAAAATTTATACCATTAAAGCAAACTCCAGTTCAAGTTGATAAATACTTACTAAGCACCTATTGTCTACAAGAACGAGAATAAGAATTGTGGAAGATTAAAAAAGATTAAGACATAATCCTTGCTCTAGTTTTTAATCTGGGGTGTGCGTGTGAGGAAGCAGACAAGCACATGCAGAAGTTTGTGGATGATAAGTGTATTGACGTGCATACCAACAAAGAACTGCAGTAGTTCACAAATACTTATTTTTTTTGTTGTTATAGAAAAGTGGATGTTGAAATTAGGGGAAGAGAAAAAAGCTGAAGAGGCTCCAGTTCCTAAAAAGCTGTGGTTTTCTCAGTGACATTTTATATCCTGGTTAACAATGACATTACGTTTCAGGGAAGTTTGGGGAGCTTGAGTAGACTTGACATTCTCGGTTTATCACCCTATTTATGCCTGTTTTTCCAAGAGTTTCTTCATAGCTACATTTTCCAATGGCTCTCATCACTTTTCCACGACTCTTTCTGTTTTTCCCCTTCAAAATGACAGCGGTTCCAAAGCAGAGACTTATTCTTTTTGATTGTGGCTGTACGTCATACACGGAAGACAGTGAACTATTGTGTAAATATTGAAGAGAACACGCCAAAAACAATAGGTAGTGGGTATTTTATCCATTTAATTGACTAAAGTTTGTCTTGCTTAGGAATGACTTTTTAAAAATAATGCTTGTATTAGTCACTATGCAAATTTCTTTACTTGGCATCTGTTTGAGTCTTCAATAATAAGGCTCTAAAAATGATCTTCAACTTTCCCCTGAGATCCATTCAATTTTCAAATGGACATACACTATCTGGAAATGATAAGTAATGAGAAATTTAGTCTTTTTGATCGGACCCCACCCTCCTCCCCCTGACCTTGCAAATGACTGTGCCAACAGTGACATCAGTATTTGGACTGAATTCCTAAAGAAACTGAAATAAGATTGGGTCATACTAAAGCTTTATTCAATTAGGCAATCCCATTAGAAGATTAATTTTTAAAAGAGGCCAGATGAAACTGGTTTTATATGATGAGTTTCAGAGGGCAGTGCTCCCCTTTTAAAACTTGCAGGTGTGTCTTATGCGATGTTGAAGATCATTAAAGTAATTACGGATGTGTGTTCACCGCCATATGAAGCAAGTCTACCTCATTAATAATGCGGGCCTTGATTCTCCAAACATGCGTTTATGTGCACCAAATTCTGTGAGTCATTTGTTTTCTGAGTTGAATATATATTTCATTCTTACACATGGCTTTTCTGCAGCCTCCAGCCCTTTGGCTGCTTTGTCTTGACATCAAAGCTCACAGAACTGGGTAGGTGGGTTTGTTTCGTTTTGTTTTTTTAAGATGAGATAGTAAGAAGTCTTCTTTGGAATGCTGAAGGCACATTGGCAACTTAGGGAGCTAAAAGCTGATGAAGAAGCTCTAGAAAGGAGTTAAAATATTCTGCTTCTGAGAAAATAGATATGAGGAAATCACATTTTGGAAAATGGTGAAGTATTTTTGTTTTGTCCCACAATATTTTTTTTTCTTCGCTTTCAGACTTGAACCTTGAACTCAAAGGCTACAAGGAAGGGTAGGGTGGGTTCCATCCGGAACTCTTTGGATTGAGGGCATGACAGGTACGTCCTGGTCAGGACCAAAGAGAAAAGGAGGAGCCTGTCCTTGTGGGAAGAAGGAGGTAACAGAGGCAGAGGGAACCGATGGTGATAAAGAATGTGTCTGAGGGACTCTGTCTAGGCCAGAGTGCTGAATGTAGAGATATTTTAGGTAGGGTGAGGGCAGAGGTGAAGGAAGAGCAGTCTTCCTTCTTGCCAGGAGGAAATCTCACAGAGTGATTCTTCCCAAAACAATGTGGGCAACTGCAGGGTCAGGTAAGTGGAGTGTGGGTGGTAGGTGAAGGGGAAGGGTATAAACATGGTTGGGGCAAAGTGACTCTAAGCAAGGGTAGGGTGGCTCAGCTGGACAGGAGGTAGAATGGAAGTTGAAGATTAGATCTCGTCAGACCCAGCTGAGAAAGACTCATGGTTTCTCAGGCCCAGGTTTGAAGATTAGACGCCAGGTAGGGGCTCCAGTGACCAGGAATGGGAGATAGAAGGCAAAAAGAATGGTGTGTTTGTATCGAGGACCCACCACCACTTCTGAGCTGCCATCTTGGAGAGGAGAAGGGGAAGTGGAATAAACTTACAGTGCTCAGCCTTCTTCTCAGAAAGCCCAAGCTACTCAAAGACACTGTTTGTGTAATGGAGTTTACCAATTGGATTATATTTGCATCTTTCTCTCCTGTGGGGTGCCCAAAAGGAATATCAAGAATCATAGGAAGTAAATAAGCAGAGGGGTTTCTGTGTCCAAACGTGTGCAGAATGATACAATTTGCAAGGCTGGCCCACACACCTGGGGGCCTGTGAATGTAATTCATAAACTGATGGGCAGGTTGGGCTCAGTGACCTTAGAACAAAGACCTCACCGATGAACCTTCAAACACTCGGATAACACTCAGAGGACTGCACAGATCATGAAGCCATTTCCTATGAGGAGAGTACCTCTCTTTTATAATACCTGCCCCAAGAGTCAGAACAATAGGATGGCCAAAATCTGACCACGTAGTTTTGGTTTGTTCATTTTCAATTTGTTCTTCAATGCAGCATAGGAGAGCAACATTCCTAGTTGTTTTTTTGTTTTTTGTTTTTTGTTTTGCTTTTTTATTTTTTAGGAAACTATCATTTCTCCTTTCTTTCACATTATTTTTATGAATCTTATCATCTTCACTGTCAAGTCTGAGGTCAAAAGTAGTCCTCCACTGATGGATGTCAGACTATATTAGTCTTGTGGGAGACCACTAATGAATTTATGCTGCTCAAACATTACACCCTCTCTTTTCCCCCATGAAAGACACAGGACCTGGAGCAGGCAGTTTGTAGAGCCTGAAGTAATCCAGTGTTAACTAAATGCTGATAATTGAACAGATAAAAAAGGCCCAGATAAGAAAGAAAAATCAGCCGTGTTGAAAAATGCCCCTTTGAAAACTCAAGAGGGAAAGACTCACTAATATTTGCCATGGGAACTGGTAGCAGTGGGAATATACATATTTTGAATAACAAATTATGTTGCTGATGAAGGCAATAGGATATACAGTAAATACCACATATTCTTGAGCCTGTGATCTTAAATTAGGGTGAGGGGGTTATGAAAAAGGTGGAGAAAAATCCTTCAGATAGAGTTGGACTGAAACACTCAATTTTGTGTGTAAGTAAATCCTGTCTATAGAATCATCTTTCCTTCAGCAATGACTTCTTCCATGGTTCTGGGCAAGAATGAGTGAATTGGATTTTTGAGAAGGTAATTACTCTGCAAGATGTTGTCAATACACTAAAAGGATCAAGTAAAATGTAGGAAAATTTGTCTCATGTGGAATGACTTTTATGTGCTAGTCCAGTGCTTGGCACACAGTACTTATTGAGCAAATGATTCAATCGTATTTCTTTATAACATATAAGAAAGTAAGTTTTCTAAAACCAATATTTAACAGGCACATGATCTCAGGGCTACCTGACCATAATTTCACCATAACTCTTTCCCACCATATCATGCCACCTCCTGATTATGCTGATTAAGCACCTACTTTGGATGTGTCATAATTGGATAAAACCCTGCTGTTCTCATGGGGAGGTTTTTTCTGAGAAAGTACCCGCTGGCCGGGAGGCAGTGCCTTCTGAAGGCTTTATCAACTCATTGCTTTCTTGTGAAACCTAAGCCCCGGCCACTGTGGGCCCATAGACTTGGCCTTCTATTAAAAGTGGTTGCCCCACGTTTTGTACTAGATCTCATCCCCTTTGTTACTCAAGGACATTGCTGTGGAAACTTTCATCCCTTTCTTGCAACCTCCAGTTTTCCCTCTCTCTGGTAGCATACAATCATGTTATCATTTCTCCCATCTTTTGAAAACCTTCTCTTGATCTCATATCACTCTCCAGCCATCACTTCATTTCTAGGCTCTCTTTTTATCAAAATTCCTTGAAATAACTATTATACTCTCCATCTCATGTGTCACCCTTTATCTTGTAATCCTCTCTGATCACACTTCCAGCCCCTGGACCTCAGGAGCACTGCTCTTGTCAGGGCCACCATGATCTGCCCTGCTAACATCAAGGGTCAGTCCTTGCCCTCAGCTTTTAACAATGGAGATGGATTATTCTGTGCTCCTGGAGACCATTGGCTTGTGGACACCTCATTCTTGGTTTGTCTCTTACTTTGCTTGACTCTCTTTCTGAACCTTCTTTGCTGGGTCCTCTGATTGCTGGAACTTCTAAACACTGGATGTCCTGGGGGTGTTTTCAGACCTCATTTCTGCTCTTTCTACGCTTGTTCTCTTTACGATCTCGTTCCTCTACACTGATGTCTCTCAAATTTCTATTTCCAACCCAGACTCTGCCTTGAATGCTGGTCTCCTGTATGCAGCTACCTATTCAGTAGCTCATAGTCACTTCAAACATCATCTGCCCCCAGCCTTCTGCTGTTGTTATCAATCTGGTCCAAATCACCATAGTTTCTTACCTAATTAATGCCAGTAGCTTCCCAACTAGTCTTTCTGTTTCTACTCCTGTCCCTCTACAGTCTATTCTTAAAGTAGTGTTGCCTGAAACTCACCTCTTGGTGGGTGTTGAGCCGGACACAACCAAGTCAAGGAATAGGAAAAGGAAAGAGTTTACTTGAAACAACTAAAGGAGAACACCGGAGATATTTCCCAAAGCTGTGTCTCCTCAAACAGCAAAATTGAGGAAATTTCAAGCTAAGGGTTCATGCATATTTATGAAGGGGCTTGTGCAATGGGGATTTCAGCATGGCATTGGGGCAAAGTCATCTTAAGGTGACAGAGTCCAGGTCGAAGTCATGAGGGCTGGCAAGGGTCAAGACATCATCAGTTCTCTGGATTTAGTTGTCCGGTATCTGAGTGCTTGAAGGGGTTTAGATCCTGCAAAGATAACTCAAGAATGCACTTCAGGTCAATCTTCACTTTTGAGCCAGCACTGGGAGATTTACCACTGATTTATTGCTCCTGATATGATTAGGCTATCTCCTGGGCTATTTGTTAGTGGCTATTTGTTCTTGGATTCTTTCGTTCCCTTAGAATCGTAATCTACTGGGGTCAATTCTTCTGCAATTTCAACATATCCCAGGAAGTTCTGCAAGAAATCTGCTTTGGGCAAGTAGTGCCTGTCAGGCATAGATGGTGAGATGGCTGGGGGCCTAAAATGACTTTTCCTTTGGTGGGGGAGCTATGCCTGTCTTTCTTTTTCAGGGGACCCCCAACTATTTCTGCTTACCATAGTAGTCAGAGTGATTCTTTTTATGCATATAGATTATATCTTGGCTGTGGCTGACACCCCAACTTTTCTTCATCTCAAAGTAAAACTCCCAGTTTGATGCTGCTGCCAAGGCCCTGTCCCCCTTCCTGGGTCACTTCTCTCCGGCCACACTGGCTTCCTTGCTGTTTCTCACTAGGCAGATCCATTCCTGCCTCAACACCCTTGCACCCTTGCACCTCACAATTCTCTTCTCCTCATGGAATGATCTTTTTTTCAGATCCATAGAACTGAGCTCCCTAAGCTGTCTGCTTAGATGTTACTTCGTGTGGGAAGCCTCCACCCACTGCCTCAATTTCCCCAGTGGTATGGTATAAGTCCCTTCCCAGCTTTATTTCCCTCCTTAGCCCCTCTAACATTTGTCAAAAAGAAAACCAGGCCCAAAATGGAGTCACTTATGCTAGGCCAAGTCACCAAACTGGGACTTAATATCTAACCCAATTACAGTTTCAACCATCCCCAGAAACGAAGTCTTAACAGGTCACTTAAGGAATTTAAGGTCAGCAACAGTGAGGTAATCAGTTGTGTGGTCCTCTTCATCACCCAGCAGGAGATGAGATAATCTTCTCAGTAAGAACTCCATTCCTCTTAGGGGGAAAGTGACCTTGCCTAAAGCAATCCTTTCTTTTCTTTTGTTAATAACTTCCTTGCCCCACCCTCCTTCCTACAAAAACCTTCTGCTTTGTACAACACCTTACAGCTCCTTTCTATTTGCTGGATGGGATGCTTAATAGATGAATTGCTTAATAAAGTCCATTAGATTTTCAAATACACTCAAATTCAGAGGCATTTTAGTTAACACCTTCAAGCATGTATATAAGACTACATATTTGTATATCCTCTCTGCCTTAACCTTCTAGTGTGATAACTCCTTGAGGTCAGAGATTTCTGTTTTCTTCATGACTGTATTTGTAGGCCCCAGAAGAATGTCCTGCAAATGTAGCTGATCAGTAAATTGTATCTATCTATCTATCTATCTATCTATCATCTATGAGAGAGAGAGAACCTGTGTGCGAGCAGGAGAGAGGGGTAAAGGGGGAGAGAGAGAGAATGTTAAGCAGGTTCCCTGCTCAGCGCCCATCTCAGTGTGTAGCCAGACAAGGGGGCTCAAATCCCGAACCGGCTCCATGCTCAGTGTGGAGCGTGACAGGAGGCTTGATCCCACGACCCTGGGATCGTGCCAAGTGAGACATTCAACCAACTGAGGCACACATGTGCCCCAAGTAAATATTTATTGAATTACAAGAACAAATCAGGCTATATCTGGTAGTACGTGGCCAGCCAAATTGTAATAAATATTTGGAATCAAGAATTAATCTGGTTGCCTTTTAAGAATGACTTTTCAGGAGTCACTTGCTTTTCTTCAGTTTTTTATACTAATGATTAATGAAGTTACAATTCTAAATCATGCTGTAAATACCATTCTATAAATTATGATAATTTTAGCAAATCTGTGCGATAGTAAATACTAATACAGGCATAGTTTTCATCTGAAGCACTGATTATGAGAATCGAAATTCCATTTGTACATTTTCTTGTGTTGTAACAAATTAAATAGAATGTTTAAAATGTTATTTTTATATAATAATGTATATTATGTATAATGAAGTATTTATAACTTTTTATTTTTATAATTTTTTATTTTTTATTTTATTAAAAAAATTTTTTTTAATATGAAATTTATTGTCAAATTGGTTTCCATACAACACCCAGTGCTCATCCCAACAGGTGCCCTCCTCAATGCCCGTCACCCACCCCCCTCTCCCTCCCATCCCCCATCAACCCTCAGTTTATTCTCAGTTTTTAAGACTCTCTTATGCTTTGGCTCCCTCCCTCTCTAACTTTTTTTTTCCTTCCCCTCCCCCATGGTCTTCTGTTAAGTTTCTCAGGATCCACATAAGAGTGGAAACATATGGTATCTGTCTTTCTCTGTATGACTTATTTCACTTAGAATAACACTCTCCAGTTCCATCCACATTGCTACAAAAGGCCATATTTCCTTCTTTCTCATTGCCAAGTAGTATTCCATTGTGTATATAAACCACAATTTCTTTATCCGTTCATCAGTTGATGGACATTTAGGCTCTTTCCATAATTTGGCTATTGTTGAAAGTGCTGCTATAAACATTGGGGTACAAGTGCCCCTATGCATCAGCACTCTTGTATCCCTTGGGTCAATTCCTAGCAGTGCTATTGCTGGGTCATAGGGTAGATCTATTTTTAATTTTTTGAGGAACCTCCACACTGTTTTCCAGAGTGGCTGCACCAGTCTGCATTCCCACCAACAGTGCAAGAGGGTTCCCGTTTCTCCACATCCTCTCCAGCATCGATAATCTCCTGATTTGTTCATTTTAGCCGCTCTGACTGGTGTGAGATGATATCTCAATGTGGTTTTGATTTGTATTTCTCTGATGAGGAGTGATGTTGAGCATCTTTTCTTGTGCCTGTTGGCCATCTGGATGTCTTCTTTAGAGAAGTGTCTATCGTGTTTTCTGCCCATTTCTTCACTGGATTATTTGTTTTTTGGGTGTGGAGTTTGGTGAGTTCTTTATAGATTTTGGAAATTAGCCCTTTGTCCGATAATGTCATTTGCAAATATCTTTTCCCATTCTGTCGGTTGCCTTTTAGTTTTGTTGATTGTTTCCTTTGCAGTGCAGAAGCTTTTTAATATCTTGATGAGGTCCCAATAGTTCACTTTTGCTTTTAATTCCCTTGTCTTTGGAGATGTGTCAAGTAAGAAATTGCTGCGGCTGAGGTCAGAGAGGTTTTTTCCTGCTTTCTCCTCTAGGGTTTTGATGGCTCCCTGTCTCACATTCATGTCCTTTATCCATTTTGAGTTTATTTTTGTGAATGGTGTAAGGAAGTGGTCTAGTTTCATTCTTCTGCATGTTGCCGTCCAGTTCTCCCAGCACCATTTGTTAAAGAGACTGTCTTTTTTCCATTGGATATTCTTTCCTGCTTTGTCAAAGAGTAGTTGGCCATACTTTTGTGGGTTCAATTCTGGAGTCTCTATTCTATCCCATTGGTCTATGTGTCTGTTTTTGTGCCAATACCATGCTGTCTTGATGATTATAGCTTTGTAGTAGAGGCTAAAGTCTGGAATTGTGATGCTTCCTGCTTTGGTCTTCTTCAATATTACTTTGGCTATTCCGGGTCTTTTGTGGTTCCATACAAATTTTAGGATTGCTTGTTCTAGCTTTGAGAAGAATGCTGGTGCAATTTTGATTGGGATTGCATTGAATGTATAGGTAGCTTTGGGTAGTATTGACATTTTAACAATATTTATTCTTCCAACCCATGAGCACGGAATGTTTTTCCATTTCTTTGTATCTTCTTCAATTTCCTTCATAAGCTTTCTAGAGTTTTCAGCATACAGATCTTTTACATCTCTGGTTAGGTTTATTCCTAGGTATTCTATGATTCTTGGTGCAATTGTGAATGGGATCAGTTTCTTTATTTGTCTTTCTGTTGCTTCATTATTAGTGTATAAGAATGCAACTGATTTCTGTGTATTAATTTTGTATCCTGCAACTTTGCTGAATTCATGTATCAGTTCTAGCAGACTTTTGGTGGAGTCTGTCGGATTTTCCATGTATAATATCATGTCATCTGCAAAAAGTGAAAGCTTGACTTCATCTTTGCCAATTTTGATGCCTTTGATTTCCTTTTGTTGTCTGATTGCTGATGCTAGCACTTCCAACACTATGTTAAACAACAGCGGTGAGAGTGGACATCCCTGTCGTGTTCCTGATCTCAGGGGGAACGTTCTCAGTTTTCCCCATTGAGGATGATATTAGCTGTGGGCTTTTCATAAATGACTTTTATGATGTTTAAGTATGTTCCTTCTATCCCGACTTTCTCAAGGATTTTTGTTAAATTAATTAATTTACATAAAATTAAATAGAATATTTAAAATGTTATTTTTCTATAATAATGTATATTATGCATAATGAAGTATTTATAACTTTTTATTTTTTATACTTTTTTTTTAGAAAAATTCTCTTTAGGAAACAAATGCAGCAGTCTTGAGGGCCGCAGAAGCCAGAGAATAGACAATCTAATATCGCCCTCTAGTGGAAAACATGAAACATGCAACATTGGAATCTGACACTCTTAGATGAAAGATTCCATTATTTTAGTCCAGGCAATGCCTAGGGCTTGGATGTTTCCATTTTATCATCTGTTTTTATAGTGTTGAGCTAAAAATTTTTATTTAATATTTAAAACGCAAGTTATTATATAAAAGACTTGAATAAGTAATAGACAAAAACAATATATGACCAAATCAACTTTTAAAAAAGGTGTTCACATTTTATTATCAATTAGCAATAAAAAAAATTAAGGGTGGTATACTTTTTTCATCTATCAAATCAGTAAAAAGTTTGAGAAGAAAGTGAAGGTGTGAGCAAAGAAGCATTTACATTGTTGGTTGGAGCATAATTTAATACTAAGTTCTTAACCTGGGGTCAGTTGAGGGGCAGGGAAGTTTCCCTAAAATTGCATGCAAATTTCGGTGTGTATTTGTCTTTTTTTTTCTGAAGAGAGGTGACAGTTCCATCAGATTCTCAAAGGGACCCATGCTCTCAAATGTTAAAAACAAATGCTTAATTGATTTCTGAGAGTCAAATTGGCAATTTGTGCCCTCCCAGAAATGTCGAGGGTAAGTGAATTTCAGCATTGTTTTGAATGCTTAACAAGTACAAACCACCTAAATGTTCAACAATAGAGGAATTTCAAATAAATCATATTCCAGCCCTAGGATGGAGTCACTGTGGCTGTTAGCAAGGGGGGTGCGGAATTAATGACTCCTTCACTTGCAAATTACGTTAGTAAAGGAGCTAGTAAGGGAGGCTGGGTAGGGAAGCAACAATTCCTGAACCTGATTTTTAATGTTTTTCTTAAACTGCAAGTTACCAGAGTTTTTCCAGTACAATGGTGCCATTGAAAGCCTTGATTAGGTCTGTCCATCTTTCCATGTGATACTGTGTTTTAGGCACAAACCTGCCTTCTCCGTCTTTCACAGGAGTGGGGGATGGAGAGGGGGTGTACTATAGTATTGTGAGAACACAGCATTACTTGTGGAGATAAAATTCCTACCCTGGAGGAATCCTGACTTCAGAACACAATGAATGCAGCTGTTACAACTGATGAAACAGCTACTGATAGGGCAGGAGCTTCAAGATACAAGGTAAAGAGAAAAAAAAAAAAAAAAAAAAGCCAGGTGCAGGACAGTCCACAGCACTATCTTTGGTGTGAGTTTGCAGGCGTCTTTGTTTCTAATTGTGGACTCTAAAAACCTTGGCAGCCAGGGTTTCCTCTGGGGAGCGGAAGTGGGTAGCTGGGAGGCACAGAGGGAAGACTCCTTTATTATTACTGCAGACCTTTTGTGCATGCAGCTCTTCCCCGTTAAAAAAAAATTCTGTGTCTGGATCACTTCAAGTAACAGACCCAGAAAACTGCAATAAGAAAAACCTACCTGAAGAAAATTTTGTCATAACAAAAATACTTCCCAGGCTCAGAGTTTTGGCTCCTTTGTTTTGAGCAACATCAAAATGTTCATGTATTTAGGTGAAGTTCTTTGTTAGGCTTTTGGTCAAGTTGTGTCCTGTTTTTTATTTCCTATTACAGGGTTTCTGAAACCTCACCTTGTCAATGGAGTGACTGTTAGCTGAAGTATTAATTGCAATAGATGAAAGTGAAAAATAAATTCAGGACATTAATTGTGGCATTTCTATTTAAAAAAAAAAAAAGGATAGAATTCTAGAAAGATCTGCCATTCTGTAGGAAGGTCAGATCCTTTCTGTTATGTATATCATGTTACACACTCGTGCCCAGCACAGACGGCTTGCATTGTGAAAAGGCTGACAACCAGAGTTATAATTAGGTCCTGCTTATTTCCTTTGGAGTTTATGGTCCAGAAAGCTCATGGAAATGATGAGAGCCTTATAACCTTCTGTTCTGGGTTGAGTTGTACAACTTCCCCCCCACCCAACTCATATGTTGAGGTCCTAAGTGTCCTTGTAGATGTAATTAAAGATGAAGTCATACTGGAATCGTGTGGGCTCTAGTCCAGTGTTACTGTGTCCTTGTAAAAAGGGAAAACTGGACACAGACATGCACACAGAAAGAACACCACGTGAAGGCAGAGACTGGGGTGATGATCCTGCAAGCCAAGGGATGCCAAAAATTGCCAGCAAAACACCAGAAGCTGGGGAAGAGCCCTGGGACAGATTCTTTCTCACACCCTCAGAAGGAACCAGTTCTGCTGGTACTTTGGACTTCGAGCCTCCAGAACTGTGAGATGGCAAGTTTCTGTTTAAGCCATTTGTTTGTGGTGCTTGGTTGGAGCACCCCTAGCCAATGAAAATACTTTCCGATCCAAATGGAATCAAACAGTGAAATAAACCTGGAGAAGAGAAGGCAGACCACTCAAGAGTGGCCAAAGCATCCCCTCATTTTAAAAATGTGTAACTTTTTTTAATGGTACAGAAGACTCGGTGCAAAGAGCGAATCGGGTTCTAGAGAGAATCTGATTCCCAAAGCATCAGGAGCTTCCCAAGTGTTAAGTGACCCAGCAGTAGCCACGCCCACCAGCCCTGGGCTGTACTTCCGGGTGTACAGCCGGGTGTACAGCCGGGTGTACAGCTGTACTTCCGGGTGTATAGCCGGGTGTACAGCCGGGTGTACAGCCAGGTGCTGTACTTCCATTATCAGTAATCCTCCCACCAACGCCCACAGTTGATATAATTCTATTTTACAGACCAGGAAATGGAACCCCAGAGGAATAAGTGATGATTCTGAGGTGCAGAGGCAGGAAGTCATTGGAGTTTAAGAATTGGACACAGGTTTGATAGATACCGTCAGATTCAGAATTGTTAGCCTGTAAATTCATCAACTTGATTTCGAGATGCTTATTCCAACTCTTTTTTTTAAGTGTGCAGGATTTTCCTACTGTTTTAGATAAAATGTGGGGTGGTAAGGATGGCACGGGGGACGGGTTGAATGGTGGGTTAGTGTCTAGAACATTGACAAAGAAAATATTGACTCTGTGAATGTGAGTATGTGTACCCAGTGGATGGTGGTAGCCTGAACTTCAGTAACAGGGAGAGGCACCTCTAATAAAACTGAAGTTTTGTTTTGTTTTTGTTTTTGTTAGACTAAAGAATATAGTCACAACTCTATAATCTTATTTTTTCATCATTTTAAGGATGGAAGGAAGGTTCTACTTGAGGGCATCCTCAGTGACATCTGGTGATTTTGTAACCTGAAGTCAGTTCATCAGATCACGTGGACCCTCCTGGATGAGAAATATTATTTTCTTCTCCATTCACTTGTACAAAATCTGTGGATTACTTGAAACTTCTAAAAATTTTATGGTAGCAAGCAAATTGAAACCTTGCACTTTCCCACAAAATCCTCACATAATGTTAACATTTATAATTTAATCAGGTCCATCTATGACATTTGACTATATGAAAATGATATATAAATTATAATACTTAGTGAATGTTTGAGGAGTAGAATAAATAGTTCTTCATCTGGGCACATCTGTCCCCCCTCCACAAGATAAGAGAAAACTTGCTTTCCATTTTTTTTTTTAACATATGCTGTATTTTAAGGTAGAATTTCATTTAAATGCAAAAGATTGTTATTTTAAATATGAAATGAAATCTCATTTACTTTCATCTTCTGTTATACTTCCTAATTTAATTTGGTAATCTATTGGTAACTATCTCTTATTTGTGGATAGTTAGTAAGGTTAAAAACAAAAGAAACATAGATTCATTTAAAGTTTTTTCACTTCTACATACATTGAAGTCTAGCAACTTTGTATAACACCCCGTAACAGTGGAATATTTACTCACAAGCTTTCTCATATATTTTGAGAGATTTGTTAAGTGTTTTTGCCCCCAAAACATAACTTCTGGGCATTATTTTTTCTTTGTTTTTATTATATAACAGCTTATGTGAATAAAAATGAGATGCCATTTCTCTGGGGAGCAGAGGGTTTCTTTATATCACTTTAACAATAGCATTTCTTGCCCTGTTTTTTTTTTTTTTTCTCCAGGTGTGCAATTTCCAATTTACTAATACAAGTTCTCTGATGAACTGTCTAGGGGCCTATAACCCTGTCCTATCTTCAGCCTGCCCAGCTAGTTATTGGCCTTGCAGCATGACAAAGTGTTTTAAACAAACCTCCTCTGTTCACCCAGGCTCGCTTTAAAAGAGCTCTGAAACCGATCCAGGCCCAGATGGCCGGGTTTCACCAGCCTTCCCAGCCTGCTGTAACTTCCACCCCTGCCGCCATTTTCCACAGTGAGATAGATGGAGCGGAAAATAATATTAATCTTCAAGAGGAGGATGCATGCCTTATTGATCTCAGAACCTATCATTTAAAAACAATTTACCGCCACAAACTGGGCGCCATTTTAGAGAAACATGAAACAAAACAGAAGAAATCTGTTTTCTAATGATTCAACCAGCTGGTTCCAGCAAAGGCACTGTATTGAGCTATCACTTTGCTTGTGTTTTAGAAACACCATTAAACCATGCTTTGTCTGAAAACAGGAAAAAACCAGAAGACCAGTGTCAAGATCCTTTTCTCTTTAGATGATTGGCATTTCTTGCCTAACTCCCAGTTTTCTTTACTAAAGCAGGTTACTATTATTGAATTGTGTGCTTCAATAAAAATAGAAACTGGGATAGAAATGATTACGTTAACTGTATGAACTATTTCTTAATTTCCTACTGATAAAAGCTATGCCCAGCAACCTTGAACATGAGCACAGGTTTTGGTAAAGTAACTCAAAAAACCGTTCAGGGACAAAGTGGATATATGTCCAGTATCTTTGCAATGAGAAGTTTCAGTCTCTGCAAGACAGAAACCACCATGGAGTTGTAGGGGCTGAGGGCAGGCCACCATAAGATGGGCCACTCTGGAATAAAGATTATTTTGAGCTGAAGACAATCACAATCCTGTGGGCTCAAGAGAAACTTTTGCCCCTTTTTTCTCTACATAGAAGAATATTGTTTCTTTCTTTCTTTCTTTCCTTTTTTTTTTTTTTTTTTTTTTTTTGAGACCAAGGTGGAGAGAGCACATATGAGCAGGGGATGGGCAGAGGGGAGGGAGAGAGAATCCCAAGTAGGCTCCACACCCAGTGTGAAGTCTGAGGTGGGGCTTGATCTTACAACCCTGAGATAATGACATGAGCAGAAATCAAGAGTCAGATGCTTAACTGACTGAGCCACCCATTACATAGAAGAATCTAAATTTGGGTCTTTCCCAGAATAAAGGTAATCAGCAGAGATAAATTTCATCTGAGTGACACATCTATATGGCAAGACAAACATTCTAATTACCAAACATCTGCTTCTCTTACCGCCCTATGAAGTGCTTTCCTTTCCTCTGAGATTCCAGACCCCTGCCCCTGTCTCTTTAGTTCAGGATGACATCTATACCTCATTTTGTCTGACTGTCTTTGGAATTTCCATGTCTGTGTGGATTCCCTGTATGTACACCATTACATTTGATTTATACCTGTTAATCTGTCTCATGTCCATTTGATTCTTAGTCCACCTAGAGGGACCCTTGAAGGGGACAGGAACTCCTGCTCCTGGACAGAGTTAAGAAAGAAGAATCTATCATCTCATTTTTGTTTTCTATTGGTAGAGGTTATCACATCATTAATAATATTTATTACCAAGTTCAGTCCACAAAAGTATTATGTGGAGTACAGGAATATTAGGAATTAGGAATATGTTAGGAGTTTTATAGAATTTGTAGTGTTTTTTTCCAAGAAGATAGATAACTGAGCCACATGGGGTTTAGGCATACTGTCTATTCTTTTGACTACAAATGGAGTATGTACCCATTAAGAGGTTTAAGAAGGGTTTTATTAACCATGCTTTTTCTTTTTTCCACTTATAGCCTCCTAAAGCATTATTATAACAAGGGTATTTTATCACAGTTCTTACTTGTCCCTGGGAGTCTACCGTCCACAGTCTTCACTGGGGGGCTCGTGAGTATCCTGCATGGTGATGGTGAGGCTGCACTGAAGAGTCATTCAGATATGGACTGGGCAAAGTCTCAAGGTACCTTGTGTATCAGTCTTGCCAAAAGGTCAGTGGGCAGGCTGTTTTATAGGTGAACTGTAGAAGGAACCAGCAGGACCACAGCTCTCATTGGTGAGACTTAAAAAGAGACCTTGAATTAGAGGATGGATGCTCATATACCTGCAAGACCGAAACGCATCCTCATCTAAGATCTTGGAAGGTAAGAGACATAACCGTCTCTTTGGTTGAGGTAGAAGATACTCAAGACCATGACTCTCCTGATTTGGGGCAGGAGGAGAACCCAGGAGATGAGAATTCTTCCTGTGGGAAGGAAGGTATTTGGAATGAAGAGGCTTAAAGAAGCGTCTGCACCAACTCAATGGTAACATCTCCCCTCCCTTGTTCCGATGGCTTCCTGAGGTGTCTGGACAGGCTTGTAATGACTGGTGAGCTAGTCCTGGGCCACCAAATAGTGGTAAAGGGGAGGGGAGACCTGTCCATCCACCCCCTCTGAGCCTCCAGGGAGGAGAGGGCTGTAACCTTTCCAGGGGATTATGTCAGAGTTTTGTAGGGGTGGCTGGAGGAATTATAAGAAACAAGGAAAGCCCACCCTAAAGCCGTAGCAGGTACTATCAGACTGTCCCTTGGTGCTGAGAGAGACTGGAGAGGACTATGGGAGACGTCACCAACAACTAATTTCCTAGTAGCCCTGCTGACATCTAGAGGGGCAGGGGGCAGTGAGAAGTCCTATGTGACCTTAGTAAGGGAGGAAGGTGGGGGACAGTGTCAAAGAGAGACCGTGAGTGTGCCCAACCGTAGTCTTTCTTGAATCTTTAGAAAGATCAAAACTTCATCTGCCACTAATGATCAAACTCTGTTAGTTGTTTTATGAATGGAAACAAAGGATTCTTAAATAAAGGAAATGGTGGTGAATGTGCTTTTTTAATTTAAATTTTACTTTAATCTCTTCTCACAAACTAGGCTGTAGTCATGTAGGCCTTTTGTCAATTCCTAGACCCTTCCAGCCCCAAGGTTTTGAGGCTCAGAACACTTGCCCTACTGGAACACTCTTTCCCCCACTTTGTACAACTGGCTCTTTTTCATCTAATATGATGATATAAATGGCATATCTTCAGAGAGTATCTCCTTAGCTACCTTATCTGATTAAACTCTTTGCCTCTGTGGTAGTCCTCCTGTTCATCTCCTTTCCAGCATTTCTCAAAATCTGTAAGTCTCGTATCTATGTACTGCTTTTCTTGCTTCCTGTCTTATTCCGTTGGAATGTAATATTCATGAGGGTAAGGATCTTATTTAACTTTTGTCTTTACTAAGCACAGTGCTTAGCATGCGGAAAAAGAAACATTGTTACTTGACAGCCAAATGTAAGTCTGGTACACTTATGTATTTATTTGTGTTATAAATGTTAGCAGGCAATTCTTCAAAATGTAGTATCTCAGTGGTTTCAAGAAACCCACTTCCTACCTGAATAGACATTTTTCTAAAGAAGACCTACAGAGAGCCAACAGATACACAAAAAGATGCTCAACATCACTAGTCATCAGGGAAACACAAATCAAAACCACAATGAGAAATTACCTTATACCTGTCAGAATGGCAGATGGCAAAATCAAAAAGACAAGAAATAACAAGTGTTGACAAGGATTTGGAGAAAAAGGAACCCTTGTACACTATTGGTAGGAATATAAATTGGTGTAGCCACTGTGGAAAACACTATGGAGGTTTCTTAAAACATTAAAAATAGAAATACTTTGGGGCGCCTGGGTGGCGCAGTCGGTTAAGCGTCCGACTTCAGCCAGGTCACGATCTCGCGGTCTGTGAGTTCGAGCCCCGCGTCAGGCTCTGGGCTGATGGCTCGGAGCCTGGAGCCTGTTTCCGATTCTGTGTCTCCCTCTCTCTCTGCCCCTCCCCCGTTCATGCTCTGTCTCTCTCTGTCCCAAAAATAAATAAAAAACGTTGAAAAAAAAATTAAAAAAAAAATAGAAATACTTTTTAATTATCCAGTAATTTTACTACTGGGTATTTACCCAAAGAAAATGAAAACACTAATTCAAAAAAATATGTGCTCCCTTATGTTTATTGCAGCATTATTTACAATAGCCAAGATAGATATTGAGTATCTATCGATAGATAAAGAAGATGTGATATAGATGTATGATGGAATATTACTCAGCCAAACAAAAGGATGAGATCTTGCCATTTGTGACAACATGGATGGACCTAGGGGGCATTACATTAAGTGAAATAAGTCAGACTGAGAAAGACGAATGCCATATGGTTTTACTCATATGTGGAATCTAAGAAACAAAACAAATGAATAAGCAAACAAATGAAAAAACAGAATCAGACCTATAAATACAGAGAACAAATTGATGGTTGCCAGAAGGAAGTGGTGTGTGAGGATAGGCAAAATGAGTGAAGGGGAGTGGGAAATATAGGCTCCCAGTTATGGAATGAGTAAGTCACAGGAATAAAAGGCACAGCATAGGGAATATAGTCAATGATGTTGTAATAGTGTCCTATGATGATACATGGTAGCTACCATAAATATGGTGAGTAGAGCACAATGTATAAACATGTTAAATCACTATGTTGAACACCTGAAACTAACATAACATTGTGTGTCAACTATACAGAAAAAAAAGCACCCCACCTCTTAATACAAAATTGTTAGATTCTGCAGTCATTCTTCTGGTGCACTTCCTTGCCAAATGCATGAATCAGTTATGAAGAAAACTCTCATTCATGTCCAGACATTTTTTCATTGCCCTTCTTGACTATTTGCTAATGATTTTAAAGAGATGTTGCATTGTAGGGTAATTCAAGCGACAAAAGGAGGTAATATGTTCTAACATCTGTTACCCCAGTGATTATTAGCACTGATCTCTTGATTTGGCCGGATCGGAGGATAGCTGCTCCCTCAGTAAAGGGGCAACTTTCACAGGTGAAGGAAGCCTCTTCTTGGTTATAGGAAGTGCTTCCCTAATATTTTGCCTGGTGTTTCAAAAATCTGATGGCTGACTTTGTGGAAGACAGTTCCCTGTGGGTTTCTTGTGCTTCTGCATGTTTCACACGAGGTTTTGTTCCCAACTATTTTCTCAAATAGTCTTGGAAGGTAGTGATGGCATCTATCTTAGGGGAGAAGGCAGATTTGTCTGCTCTTCAGGATAATAAAGATAATCTCTCCCCTCTGGAACAAAGGGGCAGGTTTGCTAGCGGTCTCCTTTAAACTCTGGGATTTGCAGAGGTGTGGGTCTCCTAAGCTGAGATCCAAACCCATTGTGTTGGCCACTGGACCTTGACCTGTAGCACTTGCAGGGTGGTAAGGACAACTGATATGAACGTGCACATCACGCTCCCTGCTGTACCGCAAGTAATCAAGTCCTTTATCTTGGACCCACAAGGCGTATGTCTTATTATCTGGGAGCACTCAACCTGTACTTGTCCTGTCCCCCTGGGGAGAAAGCTTGGGAACTACAGTTCCCAGACTCCTTTACAGCTGGTTTCTGGTTAGATTCTTCTAATATGAGGGAGTCTTCTGTGATGAGAAGGGGGACGTAAGCAGAAGCCCTCTGACTTGGGCTCCAGCAGGAGTGCTGATGTGCAGGTGTGAGGGCCTGCAGGTGTCGTGGCAGTGGCAGCAGCAGCATCTGGTGCAAATGTCCTCCCACGGCTTGGAGCAGAGCTGTGTGGCCTTCTGGACATCCTGATGTGCTCAATACCCCCTTCCCCTCTGATCTCCTCTAGGCCTTCCAACGGTGTTCATTTCTGTTTTTTTTTTCTTTTAAGTTTATCTACTTATTTATTTTGAGAGAGAGCATGCACATAAGTGGGAGAGGGGCAGAGAGAGAGAGAGAGAGAGAGAGAGAGTCCCAGGTAGGCTCTGTGCTGACAGTGGATCAATGTGGGGCTCAAACCCACGAACCGTGAGATCATGACCTCAGCCAAAGTCTGATGCTTAACCAACTGAGCCACCCAGGTGCCCCATTTCTTTTGTGTTTTAAGAATGCGTTCTACTTTTTCTGCCTGAACCCTGACTGCTTCACGCACACCCCCACCCTGCCCCCGCCCATTTAAGGCTCTTCTGGCAAGGTCTTGTAGAGGACAGCAGAAATACCAAGGGCTGGAGGTTCGATAAGGTTTTTTGAGACTAAGATGGGTGGATCTGAGGGGAAGGTTTTGGCCAGACTTAACTTTCCAGTCTCAGGAAGAGATGCTGGAACACAGAGAATGTTGGGGAGTTGCTCCAAAGAACCAGGGCCACACAAATGTACCAATTAGATTAGAGAAGCAGAATGGAAGAGGAGCTTTGGAATGTGGCTGCCGGCCTTTTAAGAAAAAGCAGCCTGGGGCGCCTGGGTGGCTCAGTCGGTTGAGCGTCGGACTTCAGCTCAGGTCATGATCTCATGATTCATGAGTTCAAGCCCCCACATCAGGCTTACTGCTGTCAGCACAGAACCTGCTGGGGCGCCTGGGTGGCTCAGTCGGTTAAGCGTCCGACTTCAGCTCAGGTCATGATCTCACTGTCCGTGAGTTCCAGCCCCACGTCAGGCTCCGTGCTGACAGCTCAGAGCCTGGAGGCTGCTTCAGGTTCTGTGTCTCTCTCTCTCTCTGCCCCTTCCCTGCTCACGCTCTGTCCCTCAAAAAGAAAAAAAAAGAAAAAAAAAAGAAAAAAAGAAGCCTTATCGGCTAATAAAATGTGGGCCAATGACCAGTTCTTAATTATCTTCCCCTCCTTATAGGAGGAAAAAGTGAAGGGAATGTACGGGAGAACCCAGAGTGCTTGGGGAACTGGACACGTCTGCTAATCAGTGAGCAGTGGCAGAAACTGGGGAGTCAGGAGAGGCGGTCCTTGCTCCACAACAAAAAAAACTCAACTCGCTCTGTCAGCCAAGCAGGAATGAGGAGAAGCCCATAGTCTGTAACTGAGACACTCACCTGAGTACGATGAGATGCGTATTTCATTTGCTTTCCCTTTTATCACCAGCACAAAAGCTGGTGTGCTTCTCGTGCGGCTGAATTCCTGCCAATGAGGTCCCAAATCTAGTACAACTTGGGGACGCTTCGTGTTTGTCCGTTCCGAAACTCACTGGAAGCTTTCGGGAAGAAATCTTGATTTGAAAAGGTTAAGAGTTGATGAACACTTGGATTTGACCTCAGACAAAAACCCTTTAAATCCTACTGGATTTATACACACAACCAGAGAGGTCTTGATGAAAGTTTGTGCCCTGGGAATGGTCAAGTTGAGTGTGGCTTGAAGCACTGTCTCTCCTAGATTATGCGACTCACTACGTAACTGTTGACATTTCTCCCGGGATTTCACAGCTGATCGTGGAGCTGACACACTAGTTTCTTCAATAAGACTAATGATGTTTTCCAGTGCAGCCAGCTCCTGTGTTTTGTCTGCTATGTGCATGCTGATGCCATCAAAGAAAAAGTCCCATTTCTTTTTTTGGAAACTGGAAAGGTTGTCAGCAGTTTCAAAATGATGCAGTGTTTCTCAGCCAAGCAAAACTTGGCCTGAGAGAAAAATTGGGATACTCTGTGTACAGATGGGGTCTGTGGACGCTTGGCCCCACACGTGACTTTACTGCCTGCTGACATGTCAGAGTCACTCGCTGTTTTTGACACGGCCATGTGTTGGCAATCAATACCCTGTCAAGAATTCTGAAAGAAGTCGTGCTCACGGCTGTGAAGAGTGTTAAGTTCACAACTAGCATCTTTTCAAGAGGGTTTGTCAAGAAAATGGGAGCCAGATACAAAGTTCGGGCCGATTTCACAATTTACTGGTTTTCCAAAAGCATATTTTGAAACACGGGGTTGGATGGAAGTTTCTCTTTGTTGAGAGAAAAAGAAAGCAAATCTACTCTTAGAATAGTTTTGACATGGGAGCCGCTCTTTCATGGCCTGACTTACCTGGCAGATATTTTTAGTCACATACTTGAGTAAATATTTTGATTCAAGGTTCTGCAATGACAATTGTGGGTGCTACTGGAAAATTACAAGCTCTTTGGCTAAGCTGCTGCTGGAGTTGGCCAAATATGTATGTGAATTTTCCGATGCTAGATAAAGATGTCTGGCAATGGGGATGTTGAGGAGGTAGCATTGTATAGATTTCTGGTAATACAGTACAGTTTGTTTGACAGCTACTTTGTTTTGATAACCTTAAAATAGGAATTTGGATTTGCAATTCCTTCCTTGCTGACAAAGATAGCATCAGTGATTCAGACTTTGCTGAAGATACTATGATGGTTACTTTATGTGTCAATTTGACCAGACGATGGTGTACCCAATATTTGGCCAAACGTCATTCTGGGTGTTTCTGTGAGGGTGTTTTCGGATGAGAGTAGCATTTAAATTGGCAGATTAAGTAAAACAGATTGCCCTCCCTGATGTGGGTGGGTCTTTTTCAATCAGTTGAAGGACTGAATAGAGCAAAAATGCTGACTGTCCCTTCAGTAAGACAGAATTCTTCCTGCTTGACTGTCTTTGAACTGGGATATTGGCTTTTGCCTGCCTTTGAACTTGAATTGAAACATTGCTACTTCCTGGGTCTCAAACCTGCTAGCCTTTGAATTGGAACCACACCATTGGGCCTCCCGGGACATGCCAGTCTTTGTGATCATGTCAGCCAATTTCTTTCTTTCTTTCTTTCTTTCTTTCTTTCTTTCTTTCTTTCTTTCTTTCTTTCTTTCCTAATATTTATTTACTTCTGAGAGAGAGAGAGAGAGATTGAGAGAGAATGAGTGGGGGAGGGAGAGTGTGAGAGAGAGACTCCCAAGAAGGCTCTTCACTGTTAGCAGTAAGCCTGATGCAGGGCTTGAACTCACAAGCTATGAGATCATGACCTGAGCTGAAATCAAGAGTCAGCTGCTTAACTGACTGAGCCATCCAGGTGCCCCTGAGCCAATTTCTTATTATCTCTATCTCTATTGCTCTCTCAGTGTCTATATCCTTTTGGTTTTGTTTCTCTGGAGAACCTTGGCTAATATAGATGACTTTATTGATGTGAGGATAAAAGAGATAATTTGACTTCTAGTCAGTTCACAGTCCGAGAGAATCCTGGTGTTGCTTGACACAATTATCTTCATTCGGCAAACCAAGTGATGGTAGTTTTGACTTCCTTTACTGCAGAGAAAATAGTGTAATATTAAGGGCTGCCTCCCAATTCCTTTTAGAACTGTCTCTGTTGGGAAGCATACTTTGATAAATGTGTAACCGGGATTGGATTTTGTCACTACTCAGTTTTGCCCAGATGCTGAACTGGTGGCTTGCCCCTCCATACTTTGGCAAATCCTGGGCTTTTGAAAAATAAAGTATCTATATGACATGTTTTGGAGGTGGGGAGAGTTCAGGTAGATGTCCTGCTGGTGGGTGATCCATGGGTGGCAAGCCTCCCCCATCAGCATGAGAGGAGAGCTAACATAGCTTCTGGGGTGGTTACTGAGCTGGCTGTGACTGTCAACTGGAATGGCCATAGGTGGTGGTTGGGCATCCACACAGCTTCCACTGGGCCCCCTGTAGACAGTGCTTTAGAGATCTGGCTGCCCTTGGTGGTGGCTTTGCCCCGCCCCCAACCCCATCCCCTTTGTGATTCATCCCTTCCTCCCGCCTCCTGTCAGGTGATGTGCTAGTACAGGGCTTGTCCCTGTCGCCTCTTTACCCAGGCAACCCTCATTTAGTTCCCACGGAGATTTGAGGGAAAAATTGCCTCCTTCGGTTTTCTTTCTAATAAATGATTATAAATAAATTCCGTGTCCTGATTCCCCGCAAGGCTTTCCTGCTTCTCACTTAACATTTTTTTTTTTAACATTTATTCATTTTTGAGAGACAGAGAAAGACAGAACACCAGTGGGGGAGGGGCAGAGAGAGAGGGAGACCCAGGACTGGAAGCAGGCTCCAGGCTCTGACCTGGACATGGGGGTCCAACTCAGAAACCGTGACATCATGACCTGAGCCGAAGTCAGACGCTTGACTGACTGAGCCACCCGGGTACCTCTCCTGTTTCCCACTTAACAGCCCATTGAAGATATAAAACAGGAATCAAAAAAGGTGAACCCAAAAATCCACCAAAAATTGAAACCCTCCATTGGATTTTTTGCTTTTTGTATGCCTGCCTTTATGATTCTAATTATTTTCACAGCAACTTGGTTGCCTGTTACAGACTGGGAAGAGTCAGTACAAAGAAGTGGTATAAAAATAACAGAAACAAGGTACAGAGATTATCACTGGGTAAAAGAGAAACCCCCTTAGGGCCTGGACATCAGTGGGTCTCAAAGCTTCAGAGAATGGCCATAACTGTTTTGTCTGATAGAAAGAAAAATTTAGAGTCAGTAAAATAGTACAACATTGCTTGATGTGACCTTTCTGCATGCCCCTCTCAAAAATAAGATTCAGTCAAATCTATTAATGTCACAAAAGCTTGTGTGTGAGAAGGGCCTCAGACAGAGTCAGTGTTGGGTGAGATAAGGCAGAATATAAGGACATCTGAGCTTAGAAGTGAGGCCAGGCAGATGCCAGTTGGAGCAGGATTAACAGCAACCTTGAGAGAGAGTTTGGATTTCACGAGCTGCAGAATTATTGACTAAAAGGACATTTTACCTAGAGATCAAGGGGCCAGTGAGGCCTCCAGCTGCCTTGAGGGTTATCGTAATTTACAGCTTTGTGATTAAGCAAAATGGAAATAAGTTGACTACAAAAGCCGACAAGTGTGATATGCCAAAGATCACGGTGATTTTGACTTCTTCTTCTTGCCAAATAACTTCAGAATTCTCATTTCTGAGCAGTCATCAAATCATTTTCATTTCCTTTGAACAATTTTAACTCATTTCGCATTTTTCAGGACGTTGCCATTAATTTCAGTAAGAAAACAAAAGAAAGTTTACCAGCCAGGGCTGATAAAGCACGAAAAGATTTTACTGAAAGACTATGGGATTGCTCCCAGAGTTACCAGGAGGGCTGGCAAACAAGCCTCGTGAAACCACAAGGAACAGTGGCAGACTAGGAGTCAGAGCCATGGTCAAGATTGTACTACAGAACCAGACTCAGGGAGGTACACTGCTGCCTTTACAGGGCCGGGGATGCCTCAGTTTTTATCACTGCCACAGAAGGCACTGGACGTTGCACCTAGCTGCTACTGCCCTTGACATCATAACGGATTCTCTCTCGCTCCTGCCTCTTTGTCTGGGTTGAGAATGCCAGGCGGCTGCACTTAAGTAACCAGACCTGTGCCAGTAGTCCATGTCCTAAGTCACAGGCGATGGGGAACAGGCTTCTGGGTTTTGTGGCTCCCATGGTGGGAAGTAAGTTTGAGCAGTGAATGGGGTTAATATGGGGATAATATGCCAGGAAGTCAAAATGATTTTTTTTATAAAAATGGGGTCTTTTTCTATGTTACCTGTGTGAAAGTAATAAACATTCAAAGCAGTAATATAAATCGTAAGTAAAAATGAACTCAGGGTTTTGTTTTATTGAGATAGAGTTGACATACAATGTTATATTAGTTTCAGGTTTACAACACAGCGATTTGACAACTCGGTAGGTTACGCAACGCTCACCGCGGTAAGTGTAGTTACCATCTGTCACTGTGCAAAGTTATTACGGTATTAGTGACTATATTCTCTATGCTGTGCTTTTCATCCCTGTGACTTATTTCTTTTATAATTAAAAGCTTGTAACTTTTAAGCCCCTTCACTTCTTTTGCCCATCCTTCCACCCCCTTTCCTCTGGCAACCATCGTTTTTTAAATCTGTATTAGGGGTGCCTGGGTGGCTCAGTCGGTTGGGCGTCCGACTTCGGCCCGGGGTCATGATCTCACGTCCGTGAGCTCGAGCCCCGCGTCGGGCTCTGTGATGACAGTGCAGAGCCTGGAGCCTGTTTCGGATTCTGTGTCTCCCTCTCTCTCTCTGACCCTCCCGCATTCATGCTCTGTCTCTCTCTGTCTCAAAAATAAATAAACGTTAAAAAAAAATCTGTATTAAAGAGTCTATTTCCATTTTGTTTTGCTTCTTAGATTCCACATATAAGTGAAATCATATGGTATTTGTCTTTGTCTGACTTATTTCACTTAGCATAAAATACCCCCTAGGTCCATCCATGTTGTCTCAAATGGCAAGATCTCATTCTTTTTTATAGCTGAGTAATACTCTGTTGTATATAGCATTGATCCTTGAGCAATGTGGATTTGAACTGCATGTGTTCAGTTATAAGTTAATTTTTTTTCAGCGAATACAGTGTAGTACTATAAATGTATTTTCTTTTTTATGACTTTCTTAAAACAATTTTCTTTTCTCCAGCTTACTGTACTATATAAATACAGTAGATAATATGTCTAACATACAAAATATGTGTTCATTGTTTATATCATCAGGAAGGCTTCTGGTGAAGAGTAGGCTGTTAGTAGTTCAGTTTTTGGAGGAGTCAAAAGTTATATGTGGATTCTAGACTGTACGAGTGTCAATCTTCCAACCTCTGTGTTGTTCAAGGGTCTACTGTATATACGACCTCTCCTTTATCCATTCTTCTATAACGGACACTTAGGTTGCTTTAACGTCTTGGCTATTCTGAATAATGCTGCAATAAATATAGGGTACCATATATCTTTTTGGGTTAATGTTCTCATTCTCTTTGGGTAAATACCCAGAAATGGAATTACTGGGAAATACAGTATTTCTATTTTTAATTTTTTGAGGAAACTCCATACTGTTTTTCATGGTGGCTGCACCCATTTACACTCCCACCAACAGTGCACGGGGTTTCCCTTTCTTCATATCCTCACCAACACTTGTAATTTCTTGTCTTTGTGCTACTAGCCATTCTGACTGGTGTGAGGTGATACCCCATTGTGGTTTTGATTTGCATTTCTTTGGTGACTAGTGATGTTGAACATCTTTTCATGTGTTTTATGGTCATCTGTGTATCTTCTTTGGAAAAATGTCTATTCAGGTCTTCTCACTTTTAATTGGATAATTGTTATCGGTGTTACATTGTATGAGTTCTTTATAGATTTTGGATCTATATTGGGTATATTATTTGCAAATATCTTCTATTCAGTAGGTTGGCTTTTCCTTTTGTTGATGGTTCCTTCACTGTGCAAAACACTCAGGTATTTAATTAATTAATTAACTTTTAAAAGTTTATTTATTTTAATGTTTTTATTTATTTTTGAGGCAGAGAGAGACAGCATGAGCAGGGGAGGGGCAGAGCGAGAGGGAGACACAGAATCTAAAGCAGGCTCCAGGCTCTGAGCTGTTAGCGCAGAGCCCGACGCGGGGCTCGAGCTCACAGACTGTGAGAGCATGACCTGAGCTGAAGTTGGACGCTTAACTGACTGAGCCACCCAGGCACCCCAAAGTTTATTTATTTTTGAGAGACAGAGAGAGAGAGAAAGAGAGAGAGAGAGAACACTGCAGAGAGAGAGAGGGAAACAGAGAATCCCAAGCAGGCCCTGTGCTGTCAGTGCAGAGCCCAACATGGGGCTAAATCTCATGAACCACAAGATCATGACCTGAACTGAAACCAAGAGTCAGACACTTAACTGAATGAGCCACCCAGGTGCCCTAGATTCTGTTTGCTTATATACGAATTCTTATATTTTAAAAAATGGTGAAGTGATTAACCACAGTAAGCAAAAATGGTTATTTAGAGGGGACCTCAGGGGATGAGGAGGAGACAGAACTGATAAGAGTCTTTTGTGAATGTACCTTGTTCTATTTTTTGAGTTTGCCACATTGGTTTACATAATTTAAAAGAAAATTGAATAATAAAAAGGAACCCTTGAACATTAAAAACTAGTAGAAATAAATAAATCTAGCTGTATGCATATTAGTTTGGTAGCATAATCACATGCATAAATGAATTATTTAAAGATACTTTAAAGCTCAGTATTATGACTCTTCCTTACTAGTGGGGCAGATTATGTCCCATCCAAGTAGCATAAACACAAAGAGGTCCACACCCAGACACATCTTAGTAAAAATGATGAAAGCCAGATCAAAAAAATATCTCGAAACAAGTGAGAGAAAAATGACTCTTCACATACAGGGGAACTCCAGGAAGATTAATAGATGAGTTCTCATCAGAAACAATGTAGGCTGGGATACAGTGTGGATTGACCTATTCAAAGCTTAAAGGAAAATTTTGCCAACTAAGAACCTTACATTCCACAGAAAAGATGAAGTAAAGGCATTACCAGATAAACAAAAACTGAGAGAATTAGTTGCCAGGAGATCCACCTTACCTGAAATGCCAATGGAAGTTCTTCCGGCTGAAGCCAAGTGATCCCAGACCTTAACTCATTTGTACGCTAGAAAACAGAAAGGACTGGTAAAGGTAAGTATGTAATTATTAAAAGATAATATAAATGCACATTTCTTCTCTTAACTACAATTTAAAAACAATTATATGGGGCACCTGCATGGCTAACTCTGTTGAGTGTCCGACTTTGGCTCAGGTCATGACCTCGCTGTTTGTGAGCTCCAAGCCCCATGTCAGGGCCTGGAGGCTGCTTCAGATTCTGTGTCTCCCTCTCTCTGCACCTTGCCTGCTCACACTCTGTCTCTCTCTCCAAAGTAAAGAAACATTAAAAAAAAATTTTTTTAAAGCAATTCTATGAAACTATGTATAGAACTGAATTATTGGTCCTATAACACATAGGAATATAATATATTTGACAAAAACAGCACAAAGGAAGTGGGTGGGAACAAAGCTGTGTTGGAGTAAGGAAATGACACCAGATGGTAACTTGAATCTATGGGAACAAAGGAAGAGAACCAGAAATGAAAAATAAAGATATTAATTTAACAAGCTCTAGATATATACTTGCTCTTCTTTATTCTTTTCTTTAAACGACAACATTTTATAAAGTAATGATTAGAACATGTTTTGTTGGGTTTGTAACATATATAGATGTAGTACATATAATGATTATAGGCAAAAAAAGGGAAAGAAGGAATAGAGCTCTACCCATGAGAATTGAAAACATATATTCACATAAAAACTTGTCCACAAATGTTCATGGCAGCATTATTTCATAATATCCCCAAACTGGAATCAAATGTTCATCATCTGAGCAACAAGTGTGGTATATCCATAGAATGGAATATTATTCAGCCATTAAAAGGAATGAAGTACTCATATGTGTTTAATAGGGATGAACCTTGAAAACATACTAAGTGATGAGGTGCCTGGGTGGCTTAGTTGTTTAAGCATCTGACCTTAGCTCGGGTCATGATCTTGTGGTTCATGGGTTCGAGTCCTGTGTCAGGCTCTGTGCTGACAGCTCAGAGCCTAGAGCCTGCTTTAGATTCTGTGTCTCCCTCTCTCTCTGCCCCTCCCCTGCTTGTGCTCTGTCTCTCAAAAATTAATAAACTTTAAAACAAAATAATAAAAAAAAAAGGCAACATGCTAAGTGAAAGAAGGCAGACAGAAAAGACTGCCTATTGCATGATTCCATTTATATGAAATGTCCTTAATAGATAAATCAATAGAGACAGAAAGTAGACTAGTAGTTGCCTAGGGCAGGGGGTGGGCGAATTGGGGAGTTACTGCTGATGGGTGTGGGATTTCTTTTTAGGGGAATGAAGATGTTCTAAAATTCATTGTGGTGATAGTTGTACAATTCTGTGGATATAATAAAAATGGAATTGTATACCTTAAAAGGGTGAATTGCATAATATGTGGGTTATACTTAACAAAGATGTTTAAAAAAAAGTCTAATATGAAATCATGTCAACGGGGCATAGGAGCCGGTGCAAAGGATCTCCCCATGCATGGGGCGGTAACATCAAGAAGACTGACTACATTGAATTGAAACACAGCATATATACAAAAGCCAGTGAGTTTGTAATGACAACAAAACAAAACAAAATAAAATGTCTCACCATTCACCACTGGAGGTTGCCAGAGCACCAATCATTGCTCTGAAAAAGGGAAAGAGCTAAGCACATCCTGTGTTGCCTCTATGAATTGTATATTTATGTAACTGCATAGCTGATGAGGGAAAATTCTTCTTTATAGAAGAAGTACAGTTAATAGATGCAGAAAGAATGGTAGAACTAGAAAATCACAGTTTTGCAACTTCTAACAAAATAATGCTTTTAGGCAACAAGTATGGATAAATGATAAAAGCATGAGGTAGATTGTGATGGGGAATTTTGTAGTGGAGGGATCCGGCTGATACAACCTGAACTCTCTGATTTCATATTAAAAAAATAGCTTTATTGAGAAATAATTTACATATAATAAAGTTCACCCTAAAAGTGTACAATTCAGTGGTTCTTAGTATAGTCACTTAGTATAGAGTGGTACAACCATCACCACTGTCTAATTCCAGAACAAGTTTCTTCACTTCTAAAAGAATCCCCATGGCTATTAGCAATAGTTCTCTATTTCTTCTTCCTACCTGCCTTTGGAAACCACTAATCTACTTTCTCTTTCCATAGATTTGCTTATTCTGGACATTTCATTTAAACAGAATAATGTAATATGGCTTCTTTCATTTACCATAATGTTTTTATGTTCATCTACATTGTAGTATATAACAGCATTCATTCTTTTTTTTTTTTTAAGTGTATTTATTTTGAGAGAGAGATAGCATGAGTGGAGGGAGGACAGAGAGAGAGAGGGCGAGAGGGAGAGAGAGAATCCCAAGCAGGCTCTGTGCTGTCAGCATGTAGCCTAATGCGGGGCTTGAACTCACGAACTGTGAGATAATGACCTGAGCTGAAATCAAGAGTTGGATGCTTAACTGACTGAGCCACTCAGGTGCCCTAGCATTCATTCTTTTAATGGTTGAATAATACTCTATTATATGGATATACCACATTTTGTTTATGCATTCATTAGTTGATGGACATTGGGTTGTTTCCTTTTTTTGGCCATTGTGAATCATGCTGCTAAGAGCATTTGTGTACAAGCCTTTGAACATAGGTTTTCAGTTCTCTTGTGTATACCTCGAATGAAATTGCTGGGCCATATGGTAACTTATGTTTAACTTCTTAAGGCGATTACATCTTATCAGTGAGAGTAGGACAATCAAGTATTATGCCCCTCATAATGTGACACAAAATAATTTTACAACATACCTATAAAGCATTCTGGTCTAAACAATTGAATCTGAATGTAATCAAGCATCTAGATGAAGAGCCTTTAAACTTTTTCCATTAAGGGCCAGGCAGTAAATATTTTAGTCTTTGTGGACCACACAATCTCTGTCACAACTTCTCAACATTCCTGTTGTAGCACAGAAGGTGAAGACAATATGTAAATGAATTGTATGGCTTTGCCCCACTAATTTTTTTTTCCCCCGAAGCAAGTAGCAGGTCATATCTGGCCCACAAGCCACACTGTGCCACAAGATTTTATAGGAAACTTGGTGGTTATAGAAACACCTTAAATCACCCAAACCCAGAAAACGAGACAAATGACTAAGTTTTTGCAAAAAAACACTGATGGCTTAAAGAAGGCTCAAATTCTACTTTTCCCATAAATTCTTTCTTTTTGATCTCATGTTGCATGTTTCTTGAATGAGTAATAAACAGGAAGCGTGGGTGTATTGAAAAGAACACTCTGGAATTACAATGTATCTTCCAGGGACTTTACTGTGCTTCCCTTTTTCTTAGTGGTAAAGGAAACTCTGTCAGGACCAATTGTAATTCTTTGTCCCTATGGCAACAATCATCTCTCCAAGACATGAACATTTGATCTAAGACCAGTTAGAAATTTTCCCTCAGATTTTTTTTTTTCAAAGTAAAGCTGGGGGAGAAAAGCTATCTTTTCTCTCTGGTGTAGGAGAGACTCTGGTCAGAATTTCAGGTTTGGGTAGCCATTGATCTTTAGAGAATGAAGCCAACGTAAAAGGAGAAGGAAAAATGTGAGTGAAAGAGAGGGAGAGAGAGAGACAGAGACAGAGAATGGGGAAGGAAGGGAGAGATGTTACTTGCAACCAAAGAGTTCTGTTTCATATGCCCATCTTAAATAATTTTTGAGAGGATTAGATAGATTATGTGTAAAATTGCTGACATTTTAGAATTTTAATAAATGGCATCATTTTTAACTAAATCACAAAGTGCTTATTAAATCGCCTGCATTATTTAATTTCCTATGTTTATATGCCTTGCCTTGCAACCAGATGGTCAGTTACCTGAGGACAGGAAACATGCATATTATACTTCCTTGCTTTCCACAAAGTCTAGCATGAGTTAAGTTCATTTCTGTAAAAAAGATATGCTTCATTGATAAATAAGAACATGAAATTGAATTATTTGATTATAACCTAGAACGACCTTAGTATCTTCTAATGAAGATAGACTTGTTTTCTGTCAGTTTATCCTATGTTAGAAGTGGCATTTTAATGTAAGCTCTTCTGGGGAGTATTACTATTTTTTTCAGTTAGTGTAAGAAGTATGGTTAGTCAGTTAAATTCTAAAAAATGTTTTTCCTGGAAATTCATGGATGAGATGTTATTGCCCATGTAATTTAGGTTCTAACGTTGAATATTTAAGGCACAGTTTTAGCTTAATTGCTGGAAAGCAATATCACCACAAGTTGAAATAGTTTTTAAAATAGAGGAAGACTTAAAATTATAGTGAACATGTCATTTAGAATAATTGGCATTCTAAACAAAATCTGAAAGAAGTCATTAGAGGTATTCAGAGCAATTAGCTGATTCTTAAAAGACTCATGTAACTGGATTTATTTACTCTATACATTTAAAGGCTTTAAATATATAACACTATAATTGCTGTCCTAGTTTTTAAATAAGTAAGTGAAACTCTTTTATTTTTTCTAAAACCCAAGTTGCTTAGAACCCTAAAAATATCTATTGCTAGACATATCAAATATGACGTCAGGCCCATTTTCCAAAATTTTTAACTATGATTATGTCTTAGTTACAACATCTAGGTGATGCGTATCCTATAGCTTGCTCTTTTTAGCTAATGGTAATTTTTAACAACTATCTCATTCTCAGGAAATAGTACAATTAAATAAAAAATTTGTCATCTTTATAGTATTTCCTTATTTTTATTCATATGTAAAATGTCTTTTCCAAAAATGCTGTCCTGAGAAAGTATTTTCTTCATGTGGTTTGTGTAATATATAAGCATAATTTTATTTACATAAGTTATAGGAAAAAACTGTGATGCTTTTGTTTGAGCTTAAATTAATATTCAATTTTATGTAAATATTTAAAAATTATATTCTTGACTGCCATTTTTGTTCATGATGAATTTAACCATGGACAAGATTTATCTTAAACAACTAAATAACAAGACAAAAGATATGAAACAATGGTTTTCAGATATTGGGCAACAGGCAGTATAGGAAAATGATCTTTGTTTTTTAATGTTTATTTATTTTTGAAGGAGAGAGAGAGAGAGTGTGAGCAGGGGAGGGGCAGAGAGAGAGAGGGAAATGCAGAATCTGAAACAGGATCCAGCTCTGAGCTGTCAAGCACAGAGCCTGACACAGGGCTCGAACTCACAAGCTGTGAGATCATGACCTGAGTGGAAGTCTCTTAATTGGCTGAGCCACCTAGGTGCCTCAGGAAAGTGATCTGTGAGAGAAGGTCACAAACCAGGTGAGCCTTACGATTGCCCAAGCTACAGGCTAACGGGAGTCTCCAGGCTTCAGTGCAGGGAGGAGAGCACAACCAGGACCTGGCACTCTCCTTTAGTTGAGGAGACAAAGGGCAGAATTCATGGAGGCCAAGGCACTTACAGTGGAAAGGGCAGAGTACTGGAGAGGAGAGAGGGCATAGGGAGAGAGTTTTGGAGACCTGGCTCTCAGATATTTCTTCAGAAAGGATCAGGTGGAATAGCCAGTGGAGCTCACATGGTGCCAGGAATAGTTTGTGCTTCTACCAGAGTGGAAAAGCCTCTTTATTCCCAAGGAATTGAGTAGAGAGTCAACTTAGCCCCAGATGAAGGGTAGAAAACTATGGCGAGCAGCTGAAATCTGGCCTTTTTTGTCCAACCCACAAACTAGGAATGGTTTTACTTTTTTTTTTTTTTAATGAGAGAGAGAGAGCAAGCGAGCATGCAAGAGGGGGAGGGGCTGAGGGGGGGGGGAGAGAGAGAGAGAGAGAGAGAGAGAGAGAGAGAGAGAGAGAGAATCCTAAGAAGTCTCCATCCTCAGTGTGGAGCCTGAAGTGGGACTTGATCCCATGACTCGTCCATCATGACCTGAACTGAAGTCAAGAGTTGGCTCAACCAACTCAGCCACCCAGGTGCCCCTGTCTACTTTGTTGTTTTTATTTTATTTTTTAAAGTTTGTATTTAAATTCTAGTTAGTTAACATACAACATAATATTAGTTTCAGGCATACAGTTTAGTGATTCAACACTTAATAACATGGGCTGCTCATCACAGCAAGTGCATCCTTAATCCCTATCACCTATTTAACACCTGCCCCCACTTCCCCGGCTTTACTTTTTTTTTTAAGCTTATTTATTTATTTTGAGAGAAGAGAGAGAATGGGGGAGGGGCAGAGGGAGATGGAGAGAGAGAGAGAGAGAGAATCCCAAGCAAGCTCTGTGCTGTCAGTGGGACTCAAACTCACAAACCATGAGATCATGACCTGAGCTGAAGTTGGATGCTTAACTGACTGAGACACCCAGGCACCCCTCCCCTGGGGTTTTATTTTTTTAAAAAGTTGTTAAAGGCAAATAAAGAAGAGTATGCAACAGGTTATATGTGGTCCATAAAGCCTAGCTGTTAACTATGTTGTCCTTTACAAAAACAAGTTTGCTGAGCCCTACCCTAGATTAATGGCTGTTCCAAACCTGCCTAATAAAGCTTAAAAGCAAATGTCAAAATATCTTTCTCCAAGTAAATTAACTACGTCTTAGAACAGAGTCTAAAAATATGTAAACAAAAAAAAGTAGTATCCATTTCCAAGAAATTTTCTGCATCCCTGAAAAATGTCCAAAAATATTTAAAGGAATACAAAACATCCAGTACCTGACAATGTAAAAACCACAATGTCTGGCATCTAATAAAAAATTGCTAGGCATTCAGAGATATAGTAAATTATAATCCATAATGAAGACAAAAATCAAGTAATAGAAAAAAGTCAATAGAAACATAAATGGTGGAATTAGATGATAGAATTAGTAAAAAAGGACAATAAATCCATTATTATAAATATATTCCGTATGTTGAAAAAGTCAGAGAAAAACATAAGCATGATGAAGAGAGAAACAAAAGATACAAAAAGACCTAAATTGAATTTCTAGAGATGAAACATATGGTCTTTGAGATTAAAATGCACTGAATGGAATTAAACAGGTGATTGATTATACACTATAGAAGGAAAAATTAGTGAATTTGAAGACACAGTAATGGAAACTATCCTAAATGAACACTGCAAGAAAAAAGACACAGAAAAATGAACGGAGCCCAAACTGTTGGGGACCTTCAGTATCGTCATATACTTGCCATTGGAGTCTCTGAAGGAGAAAAGAGATGGGAGGAAGGCAGCAAAAATGTCTGAAGAAATAATGGCTGAAATGTTGCCAAATTTGAGAAGACTGTAAACCCCATAGATATAAAAAGCTCAACAAACCTTGATCAGAAGACACATGAAGAAAATCACAAGGCAGATGACTAAATTGCTTAAAAGCAGGAATAGAAAAAATAATTAAATCAGTCAAAGGAAAATGGCACATACAGAAAAACAGAAATCCATATGACACAGAAAGAATGCAAATCAGAAAATAGTAGGGTATCAAATTTAAAGTACCAAATGACATAATCTCTATTATTTTATTTTATTTTTTATTTAAAAGAACTTAATGTTCATTTATTTTTGAGAGAGAGAGAGAGAGACAGAGAGAGTGGGAGACACAAAATCCAAAGCAGGCTCCAGGCTCTGAGCTGTCAGCACAGAGCCTGACGGGCGGCTCAGTGTCACAAACTGAGAGATCATGACCTGAGCCAAAGTTGGATGCTTAACCGACTGAGCCACCCAGGTACCCCCATAATCCCTATTATTTTAGACATCTATACTCAACTGAAATATATTTAAAAATGGAGGTGCCATAAAAGTATTTTCCAGACATATAAAAGTTGATAGAATTTATTACCAGCAGAGCAGTACTATAAGAAGTGTCATAGAAAGTTTTTCCAGAAAAAGAAAAGTGATGTCAGATGGAAATTTGTATTTATTCAAAGAAATAAAGAGAAGTGGAGGTAAAAAAATATTTGTGTAAATGTAAGAGTTTTTTTCTTACTTAAAAATCCCTTTAAAGGATAATTGTTTAAAGCAAAACTAGTAACAATGTATTTAATAATTTATAACATATACAGAGGTAGACTGCAATAGTACTACAAGGTCCAGGATGGGGGAAATGGAAGTAGATTGTTAAAGAGTTCTATTGGTATATGTAAAGTAGTATAATATTAGTTGAAGGTAGACTGTAACAGCTCATACATACTGTGCTCCTAGAGCAGGGGTTAGTGAATCCTACAGATATTAAAAAGATGTATATCAGGAACAATTTTATACTAATTAATTCAACAACTTTGTCGAGTAGATCAATTCCTTGAAAGATACAAAATACTGTAGCTCAATCAAATAAGAGAAAGAGATAAGCTGTGTAGTCCTGTATCTATTAAATAAATTGAATTTGGGGGAGTCTGGATGGCTTAATTGGTTAAGCTCTGACTCTTGGTTTTGACTCGGGTCATGATTTTATGGTATCATGAGTTTGAGCCCTGCATCAGGCTCTGTGCTGGTAGTGGGGAGCTTGCTTCGGATTCTCTCTTTTCCCTCTTTCTGGCCCTCATCCAATCATACTCTCTGTGTCTCTCTCAAAATAAATAAATAAACTTTACAAAGAAAGAAAGAAAGAAAGAAAGAAAGAAAGAAAGAAAGGAAAAGAATTTGTAGCTAAAAGTCTTCTCACAAAGAAAAATTCTGGTGCAGAAGATTTCATGTGAATTCTATCACATATTTGAGGAAGAAATACCAGTTTTACGCTTTTTTTCCCCAGAAAATAGAAGAGGAGAGAAAAAGCTCCAACTTATTTTATGATGTCGGCATAACCCTGATACCAAAACTAGGTAAGGACATGCCCATAAAACTGGAGATCAGTATCTCTTATAAACATGAATGCAGAAATTCATTTAAAAAATTACCAATTTGATTCTGGCAATATAGTAAGAGGATAATATATTATGACCAAATAGGATTTATCCCAGGAATGCAAGATTGGTTTAACATCTTAAAAATCAATAATGTAATGTAAAATATTAACAAAGAAGGAAAAGCATATAGAAAAAGCATTTGACGAGATTCAGCTTAGCTTCCTGGTAGAAACTCAGAAAAATAAGAATACAAGGGAATTTCCCCAACCTGAAAAAGAGTAGCTATGAAAAACTTACAGCTAACATCATATTTAATGATTAACGACTGATAATTTCCTTTTAACTTTGGCATCAAGAATGTTTACTTTCACTGCTTATGGTTAGCATTAGAATAAATGCCCTGGCCAGCAAAATAAGGCAAGAAAAATAAAAGTCATACAGACTGGGAAAAGTAAAGTAAAACTGTCTTTATTCACAGAAAATATAATAGTTTATGCAGAAAATCCCAGTGAGTCTATAAAAAGCAACTAGAAGTGATAAGTGTTAGCAAATTGTAGGATACTAAATCAATATACATAATAAAAGAATTTAAATTAAATAAAAAATATTCTTTACATTAGCACCAGCGTATGAAATATTTAGGGATATATTTGACAAGTATATCAAGACCTATATACTAAATACCATAAAACGTTGAGAAAATTATAAAAAAGATAAATAAGTGGAGGGATTTTCCAGGTACACAGATTAGAAGTGTCAATATTGTTAAAATGTCAATTCTACACAAAGAAAATGATATTTAACTTAATCCCAGTCAAAATCTTTGAAGAAATTTTTAGTAGAAATTGATAAGCCGATTCTAAAATTCTAAAATGCGATGGACCCAGATAGCCAAAACAATTGTGAAAACAAATAAAGCTTTTTTTTTAATGCTACTAGATTTCAAGAGTTTTTATATGGCTTCAGTAATCCCATAGTGTCCAATACTGTCTTGTTAACTATTCTATACAGTAAATCTCCAGGATTTATTCATCTAGAATAGCTGAAACTTTGTATTCCTTGACTAATCCTCTTGTTTCCCCCTCCTCCCAGGCCCTGGCAGCCATTAATCTATTCTCTGCTTCCGTGAGTTGTACTATTTTAGATTCATCATTAATAATATTGTCTTGTATACTTAAAACTGCTGAGAGGATAGATCTTATGTTAAGATCACACACACACAATAAATAAAGAAGGCAAGAGGAAACTTTGTAGGTGACAAATTAAAAAAAATTATAGATGGATATGTTTAAAGCCTAGATTGTGGTTATGGTTTCATGGATGTATACTTACATCCAAAATTTTCAATTTGTGTGCATTAAATATGTACCGACTTTCTTTCCCAAACACCAACCTTTCTTTTATTTTTCACGGAATTCTCCAATTATGGTTTTACTCCCAGGTTTATTGAGGTATAATTGACAAAATAAATAAATAAATAAACAAACAAACAAACATAAAAACTCGTAAAAACATAAATAAAGCTGTAAGATATTTAAAGTATAGTAAGTACTGGGGCTCCTGGGTGGCTCAGTCAGTTAAGTGTCTGACTTCGGCTCAGGTCGTGATTTCACAGTTTGAGCCCTGTGTTGGGCTCTGTGCTGACAGCTCAGAGCCTGGTGCCTGCTTCAGATTCTGTGTCTCTCTCTCTCTGTTCCTCCCCTGCTCGTGCTCTCTCTTTCCCTCTCTCTCAAAAGTAAACATTAAAAATCAAAAAATATTAAAATAAAATATGTACATATTTTTGTATGTCAGTCATACCTCCCTCAATAAAATACTTCAAAAGAAGGACAGTGTCATATTGGCATAATGATAGATACACATCTGGATCAAGGGAACAGACTAGAGAGTCCAGAAATAGACCCATCCATATGTATACAGTGGATTTTTTTGCTTTATCCTTTTACCCTGGGTTTTATTTTTCTTCATAGAATTCATCCTTGCTAGACATTTCAGATATTTATTTGGTAATTGTCCCTCCCTGCTAAATTTTTTTTATTGTAGTAAAAAAATCACATGAAATCTTCCCTTTTCAAAAATTTTAAGTATACAGCACAATGTCATTAACTAGAAACACAGTGTTTGTGCAGCAGACCTCTAGAACTTTTTTATCCTGCATGACTGTAACTCTACCCAATGAACAACACCTCCCCATTTCCCCCTCCCCTCAGCCCTTGACAACCATTCTTCTGCTTCTCTGTTTCTGTGAGTTTGACTACTTTAGAAACCTCAGTAGAATCTTACAGCATTTGTCCTTTTGTTACTGGCTTATTTCATTTGGCATAGTAAAATTATGTCCTTGAGGTTCATTCTTGCAGCATATAACAGGATTTCTTTCCTCTTTTTATGGTTGAATAGTTTTCCATTGTGTGTGTATACATATATACCACATATCTTCTTTTTTAAAAATTTTTTAATGTTTATTTATCTTAAGAGAGAGAAAGAGCACGAGCAAGGGAGGAGAAGAGAGAGGGAGAGAGAGAATCTCAAGCAGGCTCTGTGCTGTCAGCACACACTGTGAAATCATGAGCTCAGCTGAAGTCAAGAGTTGGACGCTTAACCAACTCAGCCACCCAGGTACCCCACCACATTTTATTTATTAATCTGTTGATGCACATTTAGGTTGCTTCTACATATTGGCTATTGAATAATGCTGTCATGAATATGAGTATGCAAATATCTCTTTGAGATTCTGATTTCAGTTCAATAGGATAAGTACCCAGAAGTGGGATTTCTGGATCATATGGTAATTCTATTTTATAATTTTGGGGGGAACCTGCATAGTGTCTTCTATAGCAGTTGCTCCATTTTATATTCCCATCAACAGTACCCAAGGATTTAAATTTCTCCACGTCCTCTGCATCACTTGTTATTTGGATTTTTTTTTTTTTTTTTTTTTGATAATGGTCATTCTAACAGATATGAGGTGATATCTCATGGTACTTTTGATTTGCATTTTCTTGATGATCGGTGAAGTTGCATACACTTGTTGGCCATTTTATGTCTTGTTTGGAGAAATACCTATTTGAGTCCTTTGCCTATTTTTAAATTTGTTTATTTATTTATTTATTTATTTATTTATTATTGCTATTGGGTTTTAGGAGTTCCTTATGTATTTTGGCTATTAACCCTTTATCAGATATTGATTTGCAAATATTATCTCCGATTCCATAGGTTGTCTTTTCACTCTGCTGGAGGCAGAATTACACAGGGGCACCTGAAAACTTTTGGGGTGAATGTTTGTTATCTTGACTGTGGTGATATTATGGATATATCCATATGTTAAAACTCTTCAAGTTGTACACTTTAACTGTGTGCAGTTTTCTGCATGCCAATTATATTTCAAAGAGTTGTGAGATAAATAAATAAATAAACAACAACAACAAAAGACCCCAGAAATTTACACTCTCTTACCTAAAGTGGTTTTTTTTTTGGTGTTATATAAACTATATATTGTATATTAATTTGCAAAACAGTTGATTTCTTTATCTTGAAAATTTTGTTTCATGAATATAAAAAGTATTCAGAGTAACCAATACTTTCTTATTCATTACATAACACACCATAATTAAATATACACCATGCCAAATTCTGAATAAGCAAAATGGATTAACTCAAATTAGAAAGCACTCAAGTGGAACAATCTTTGGCTTAACATTTTTAACTGTGCTTCAATATTGTGTGATTTCATAACTGAGAATTTTTGCAGTTTTGAGTTCCAAGCTAATAAGTTTCTGTCTTCATCCTTTTATGAATGGAGGGGACTGAATGCCCCAGGAAAACTGGCTATGAATAGAGAGAACCCTGTTCTGTGCAGAAGAAGCCAGGGCTCTGAGGCTTTAGGACTCTGTCTCCTTAGATAAACCCCTGTTGTGGAATTAAAGACCAATATAGACGTTGGAAGATAACCTGCAAAAAAAATGGACATATATGTCATCTCTACTATTGGCAAATACTAAAAAGATAGTTCGACTATGGTAATAGGAAAAATAACTCACGTTTGTCTCCCACGGTTCAAAAAATTCCTCCACATACATTATTTTCTTTAATGGACACTGGTCATGGCCCCTGGAAAAAGTAAGTGCTCAATAAAAACTTGCAGAAGGAAGGAATTGAAATTCTTACCAGTACCTAGCAGATTGTAGGCACTGAATGTTTAGAGGTAATTCTAATCTCTCACATCTGTACATCGTGTGAGCAGTGGAACTGATTATGTTTATTATGAACTATCTTTTCAAGGATGTTTGTATAGTAAACAGCCTTGGAAGATAGAGATAGTATCTCCCTGGAAAACAGCGGGCAGGTTTGCTTTCTGACCAGTATAATAAAGATGTCTCTTTTTTGGGGCAGAAGTCAGACAACTTTACTTCCCATTATAAGTGGTTTGGGATCATTATACTGAGGTTTCTTCTCCTGTAATTCACTGTACTTCATACGTAGGTATGTTTTCATCTTCTTGATGTCACACTGTGGGAATTGAGGTTTGGGGAACTGTCACAAATGATAGGACTCTGGCTATTGCTATGAGTAATAAACCATCCTTTGTCTCTGACTCAGGAGTCTCATGTCTTCTGCCAGCATCTATCAGAATGTGAGAGGCTAAGTTTTATTTGCAAGTAAGTTAAAATTTCAGACCCTTCTCAGTTCTTGACATGCTATACATGTTTTTTTTTCCACTTAAATTTATAATATCAGGAAAGCTTAAAATATCAGAATAAGTAATCAACTATACTGGGTAAGAAAAACAATAAGCAAAATCTAACCAAAATTATAACTTCCTCACTCTTCAGAACAAAGTTACCAGTAAAGGGGTAAAATAGCCACTACCTCACTATCTTGTATTGGGGAAAAAGAAGAAAAGTGAAGCCTATTTGATGTGAAGGTAGCAGTTCAAAATAATTATAGGGACCAGAAAAAAATACAGAAACTGGAACACGATAGAACGTCAACATGGGGAAAGTTGCAAAATAAGTAGTTGACTCAGGAGGCTTCCAAAGAAGTATTATGTCATTATGCTGGCATTGATTCTTTCACAATCTCTTGAAGGAAGTATGAAATATTGCACAGAATGGTTATTTTTGAGAATGTAAATGGGATGAGAGAGAAATATACTTTGTAAAATTTGAATTTTGTACCATCTGCAGGTAGTACTTATTTAAAAAACACGTGTATCAAATTTGATTTAAAAAGCTCTTAAATGGTTTTTTTTTTCTTTTAGGTAAGAAAGCATGAGTTGTTTTTAGATTAAAAAAAAAAACTACACAGAAAGACTTTACCTTTTAAAAGATTTACTGAAGAAACTGTTCTTTTCATGGTGACTGGCAATTTGGCTTTATAGAGGCAAAAATGTCTTTGCCTTTGGAAGGAACTACTTTTGTTAAGGAAATTCTTCAGAATAGGCTCTTTCATTCTGGGTCAGTAAGATCAGAAAACACCCACCCCTTGCTCTTAGGTAAAGGTATGAGGTTACCTTGAATCTAAGAATGCACATATTGTGTTCTATTTAGTAAATGTCAATTAGATGTACATATTTTGCTTCTCAAAGAGGGTGCAGAATTAGTTTTCCTAAAAGATATTCAATAAGGATTATTAGTGTCCTCTCTTGGGCTTGTTAAGGATTGAATAACTAAGAATTTGAGATGGTCTCTTTAGGAGCACAGAGTTTGCTTTTTTACTTATGCTTCTGAAAAGTCAAGAGAGTGAGTCTGGCCAGGCTTACAGCAATCCTGAGAGGCTGGTTTTAGGGGTGCCTGGGTGGCTCAGTTGGTTAAGCATCTGACTCTTGATTTTGGCTCAGGTCATGATCTCACGGTTCATGAGATCAAGCCCTGAGTGGGGCTCGATGCTGACAGCACAGGCCTGCTTGGGATTCCCTCTCTCCTCTGTCTGCCTGTTCCCTGCCACCACCACACACCCTCCCCCCCCAACTGCTTGCATGGTCTCTTACTCTCTCATAATAAATAAATAAACTTAAAAAAAAAAAAAGACGGAGACTTCTCTGGGCACAAAAGTGTGGCTCATACTTGAATGTCTGTGGCCCAGTACCAACAGAACTACAATAGCAACAGCAAATGGGGCATTTGTCTGGGTGGCTCAGAGTGCCATTGGAAGAAAAGTACTGGGGCTTTTGGGCTGTCTGATGAGGCTCAGATAATTATATATGGGAATTAACTCTTTATTTTGTTTTTTAAGTTTATTTATTTATTTTGAGACAGCATCCCAAGCAGGCTCGTCACCTGCAGTGTGGAGCCCAATTCAGGACTCGAACTCATGAACTGTGAGATCGTGGTCTAAGGTGAAGCCAAGAGTCCGATGCTTAACTGACTGAGCCACCCAGGCACACTGTAATTAACTCTTTAAATTAAGTAAACAATACTAAAGGTCCTTGGGAATCTCAGAAGAACCCTGGGAAAAGATGGGGCCTCTTGCAATTGTAGAGTGGGGGCTTGGAATTGTACTAGTAGATTTTTGTTACTCTAAAATATTGAGATGGAACATTTTGATTACTTGATTATTTACTTAAACACGTTTCAATTTATTAGAACATGCTCATTCTTTGATAACTTAATCATTTAAGAGATTAATAAAGTAGGGACTCCAGCTTGAGTCTAAGTGGTGTTTGAGTGTGACTAGAGTGAAATTACGGATTAGGCCACCACATATATGTAAGAGGCTTGAGGAAACTTACTTGGGGAAGAAGAATAAGCCAATTTTGCTGAAAATACCCAGTGAAAAAAGGTTAGTCATCAGTCAGGAAGACATACTACGAATAGAGTGTAGTCACTGTTGGGCTCATGTTTGAGTCCTGTGTAATTCAGAAAGTCTGTGAGAAGCTTTCACTGAAACAGCTCTTCCCACATTTCTCACAGCCTTTCTGGAATCCTGTTAACAAAGGCAAACAGAAAAAAAAAGACTGTCTCTCACTTTGTCATAGATCCCTGCATAGGTGAAGTCTCTGAGGAAGCTGGGCAGTTCTGCTGGAAGCCTTCCCAACATGTTGGGTTGTATGCAGAGCCTCTTTTCTCAAGCTGCTCACTTCCAAATCAAAGACTCATTGTGAACACCATATGGGTAAAGTCTAGGTCATATGTTCGAGTCCTAGCTACAAGGGAGGCTGAGTTTCCTGGCTTCTACCTTGAAGATGCAGGACTCTGAAGCTTAAAAATTTGCCAAACAAAAAAGGAAGGCTTTCAGTCAGAAAAACCACAAATGTCTATCACAACACGTATCTCCAAAGTTAAGCTATGGGAGTTGAAAGTTTTTATTTTACTGTGCAAATAGAAGTAGTTTTGAAAATGTTTTAGTTATATCTACATGTTAATTTAAATGCAGGTAATTACCTGGACCACGGGTCTTGTATTTAAAATGGGATCCAGATATTTCTGGAGTCATGTGGAAATGTTGGGTTAGCATTAAGGAATGAGAAAGCTGATAAGCATAAGAACTGAGAACTCTTCCTGGGAGAGGATTTCATTCTTGCCGTATACGTTTGCCACCTGGAAAGGGGAATTCTAATGAAACCATCCATTTTATTTATATTTATGTCTCAGGCTAGCCCTCTTTGGTCTTATATTTGAGATCTATGTGGACCAGGAGAAATAGGAAATGATTTTCATTTAAATTTCTCTAAGACATCAAGAGAAAAAGCAAACATTCAAGTAGGCATATACAAGAGGTGTCTCCCCAACTTCATAATGTACTGTCACCCTCTATTGCTGGAGAAGGAGCAGAGGTAGAGTCCTGCAGAGGCTTGAGGAGAAGTGGGGCACAGTGGACCATGCAGGGCTTGTGGGGCCACACCCATGGGGAATCCTAGAAATACTTAGGGGAGGGTCTTAGGACATAGATGAAAAAGTAAGTAAAATTTGAGTGATTACTTTTTAGGTGACCCGGAACTTGGAGAAAAATCAAGTCATACACATATTTCAGGTTTAATCAATATATTGTCGGGGTTGTTTTGTGGCTAACCAGGACTGTTCCCAAATGCATAGAGTCACTGCTCTGACAGGATTTGAATAATTGGAAAAGGATTTCATTATAATTGGCACCTTACCATGTATTTAAAACAAACACTTAGATATTAATGTATACTAGTGATGGATGCCTATTAGCAAAAATTAATTGGTTTCATAGAGGGAAGTATAAATCTATCAGACCTTAAGAAAATGTATGATATAAAAGGAACTATTTTTAGTGTTTCAATTGAATTGCTGATATATTGCAATATTTCAAAGGTCCCTGGTGAGAGATTTGCTTATATTCTTGAACTCCACTTTATTGAAAAAAATCCCAATGTTATAAAACTTGAATATTTTCAGGAAGCAAAAAGCATTTTCAAATACAAGTTGTTCAAGGAACATTAGGTCTCTTATTGCTTGAATCAATGAGAACAAAGCTAAATGGTTTTAGAAAAAGGTTTGAAGCAGCCAAAAAGATAATCTTTCTTTTCTTCTGGTAGTCAATTTGAAAGATGAACAAGCATAGTACAACATCTAGCTGTTAAAATTTGACTTTATTTACACATTAAATTACAAAATAGAAGGAAGCTCTCTCCCATTTAAATTATCTACTGTAAGGTTTATGATTGTACCAGAGCTGAAAACAAATGAATATTTTTGCAATTAGATTTTCAATAAGAGGAAGGATGAACTAAAACATCATAGCAATTAAAATCGTATAAAGTATAAAATTAATTTCAAACTGTTTGGAACTTTCCGAACTCCATGCTACTGGTGAAACTGAGTTTTAAATAGGTATGTTTCAGAGAAAATTATATTATTAGAAACAGAAGGCTCTGAAACATGAAGATTTTTTGCTGTTTGCTTAGAAAGGGAAGCTTTCTCCTTTAACTCCTTTCTCTTCTGTGTTTGATCAAAGTGGTCAGGGTCAAGTGTACAGACCTGTTACATGAGATACACATCTGGGGAGTAAAGGTCAGTAAGAGATAAAGTGAGCTAAAAGAGAAGCTTTCTGGACTGAAGCCTGACAGGGCTGATGTCCTTGGAAAGAAAGCTGACAAACTTCTTCAATTCAGGGTGAGGAATGTAATCTGCTTGGTGATGTAGTTGTTTTTTTTTTTTTTTTTTTAATAAAAAGAGCTTTATTCTGAGCCTTCATTGTTTTCCTCTTAATAAGTTGAGTACAAATGCTACCCTGAAGGGAACACAAAACATTTTATGAATTAATTTGGTAGTGTGTGTGTTCATGTGTATGTGTGTATATTCATACTTCATTTGATTTTATACTGCTCATAATTTGCGTTTCACCTTGACACATGACATATTTCTATTTCAAAATTTAATATACAGAAAAGACTCTCTTAAGTGATTATAATGATCATTAAAGGAAAGTTAGTATTTAGAGCCTGCATTAGTACAAAAAAATGCTAATTTTCAGGGTAATTTGCTCAGTGACAGGGAAAGCACACTTTACTGTGAAATAAGTCAGAAGTCAAAAGCACAGCTGAAGATTGAATTTTATCCCAGAGTTCCTCATGGATACGTGACTGCAGGGATAGTGAATTAGGGCAGCTGCCTTGGGCAATTCTCTGGTATCTTGAATGGCTGGAAATCTGGAGGTATTCAAAAAGGCACCTCTTTGGGGCGCCTGGGTGGCTTAGTGGGTTGAGTGTCTGACTTCGGCTTGGGTCATGGTCTCACAGTTTGTGAGTCGAGCATTGGGCTCGTTGCTGTCAGCACCAAGCCTCTTTGGATCCTCTGTTCCTCTCTCTGCTCGTCTCCCCCTCTCAAAAATAAACATTTTTTTAAAAGTTGCAAGAAGACATCTCCTTGCTTTGTAGCATGACTTCTTCAGTGAAGCTTCCTTTGATATTTTAAAATTGACTTAAAAAAAATAACAACTTTATGTTGTAAATACTCTCTTCATCCTCTTCCTTCTTGATGTTTGTCCCCATTGAGACTTTTGGCATTTGAGAAATGCTTCTTCTGTGATAGATTGTATTGCTTGTCAACAATTCTTCCCCTCTCCCCATACTTGCTATGTTCATGTGGATATAATATACTTTCTAGACCTATCAGTGTTGGACTTGATCATGTCTCGATATGACTAGTGGAATATAGGAAGAAATGACTGTTCTGATTTTAATCTGAAGAGACAATATGTTTCTCTCTTTCTGTCTCTCTCTTTTTTTAGGTAGACTTCAGCCAGCACAGAACCCAATGTGGGGCTTGAGCTCATGACCCTGAGGTCAAGACCTGACTGAGATCAAGAATTGGACGCTTAACAGGCTGAGCCACACAGGTGCCCCACGATGTATGTTTCTGTTAACCTCTTGGACTCCATCATCTGCTACAAGATGAGCATACACTGGGTAGCTACTGGTATCAGTACGGGGATATGCTGAACAGAAATAAACCTGACCTACGTTTTAAAGCTGAGCTGCTTACCCAATCTGTAAAGCTGTGAATGAGAAATCAATGAATGCTTTTTGTTGTAAACCGCTGAGATTTTAGGGATGTTTGTTATACAACATCATCATAGCAGAATCTGACTTAACACACTGTCAACTTTTCATTTTTCAAACTTTGAAACCTATAGAAAAATGAAAGAAGAATAGAGCGAGTACCTGTATGCCCTTGACTTAAATTTAATAATTGTTAACATTTTGGAATTTTTATCTCTCTATACATGAGTTTTTGGGGACCATTGAGAATAAGTTGTAGGCATCATGATATTTCACTAAAGCTAAATACTTTAACTTTTAGCTCTAAGAATAAGTACATTCTTTCACTCAACTAAGTTTGAACTAGGTTATAAATATAAAAAATTGTGTTAATTTTACCCTAAGAGAAATGCATAGAAATCACCAAGACAGTGATATAATACCATTGTCTTAGTCAACTTGGGCTGCTATAACAAAATATTATAGAGTGGGGAGGAATACACAATAGAAATTTATTTTTTTTACGGTTCTGGAGGTTGGAAGGCTGAGATCATGGTGCCAGGACATGGCAGGGTTCTGGTGAGAGCTCTTTTCCTGGCTTGCAGGTGGATGCCTTTTTGCTGTGTCTTCACATGATAGACAGAGAGCTCCCTGGTGTCTTTTCTTATACAGGGACTAGTTTCATCATGCAGGCCACACCTCATCTAAGGTGAGGTGACCTCATCTAAGTCTAATTACCTCCCAAATTTCCAAATATCATCACATTAGGGGTTAGGGCTTCAACATATGAATTTGGGGGGAGGGTGGGACATAATTCAGTCCATAATAATGACATAAAAGGTGATCTAGTATGGAGATACAGGGCATAAAAAACAACTGTAGCCCATCTATAGTGAGTTGCAACTGTCCAACAACTTCTTGGAAAACATTATTTTCAATTTTTGAAATGTAAGTAAAAATAATGATTTAAAAGTGCTGCTACGTATATTTTATAAACATTACTGAGGGCTTAGGCAATGAGGTGTTTTAAGCTATCTAAGTTTAGTGGTACATAAATCCATCCAGGGCTGGCATGCCAGAAAGTGTAAAGAATTATAGCCTGGCATGAATTCCTAATGTGACTCAGCATAATGTGTGATGCCTGCTGAGCACTTTCAAATGAAGTGATGAAGATTTCTGTAGGCCACACTCCTTTAAACTTCACGCTCAAGGTTGTTTCTTATACTTCAGCAATGAAGTCCTATAAAATGCCCAGGACGGGGGAAGGATAAAAATCACAGATACATTTAGACTAGAGACAAAACAGCATCATACAGACTTATGAGTTGTGCTTTGGCACTAATCAGACCTGGGTTTGAATGCTGGGTCTACCCTTCCCTGGTTAGTTATCTGGGGTAAATTTCTTAACTTTTCTGTGCTCATTTTTCTCATCTATAAATGCAGATGATATTACCTACCTTACAAGGTTTCATTTAATGGTAAATTCTTAACTAAATACAAGTATTAATAAGTTAATATTCTTCTGGCTTTCTCTGTAATCTTCTAAACACAGTGGATATGGATCTCTGTTCATTTAGCTTCTCTTCCTGTAGTCTAAGGAGAAAGGCTTCTCAGGCAGATCTGGTAGTAATGGAGGGAAAAAAAGAGGAAAACCAAACTGTGAGGAAGCAGGCCAAGAACACTCTGGCACACATTAGGGAGACAGACCTCATCAGAGCACATCCTGGGAGGGAGTGGCGGGGAAACAGACATGGTTGGAAGGGATAGACACAGGGGTGGGATGTTGGGGTGAAAGGTACACTCTTCTGGGGGTGTACTTGCGAGTGAAGCGCTGTGTCCGTGAGTTCTCATATATTTTATTAGACATAGCTCTGGATTGGAATCCAGATTTAATTGCAACCCAGCTCTGGTCCTGCACTATGGGAGTTACAGTTCAACAGAAAATATGTGTGAAACTCTTCATGCAGTGCCTTGCACATGGAGGTGATTGGCAGGTGAACATTTTTGTACATTTTTAGAGACAGTACCAGAGCCACCTGGTCTAGTAGTTCCCCCACTTTACTGTGAAAACCACCCGAAGTGTTTAAAACATTGCTTCCGGTTCCCACATCTGTGAATTCTGGCTCAGAAGGTCTGAGGTGGAACCAAGAAAGCTGCCTTCTACTTTCTTACGTATTTACTTACTTTGAATAAACTCTCCTATGATTCAGGTGGTCTGTGGACTATAATAAGTTGAGTTTAGACTCAGTTGCCATCATTTGGTAGTTCCTCTTTCTGGAGCTATTCTAGCTACTCTTTATGTGTACAATAAAGGATGTACAAGGGTATTACAGCAACGTTTCGTGGAGTATAAACATGAGAAAAAGTCTAACTAGCCCCCATTTGAAGAATGGTGAACAGATGTGTGGTGTAGTCACCTATGTTATACTACACAACAGTGAAAGACATGAAGGGGGGGAGCTGTATGTTCTGATGTGGAAGAATCTCCAAGATCTGTTGCTTAGTGAAAACAAGTTACAGAGCAGGATGTGCAGTGTGGAACCATTTATTCAAGACAAAGTGAACGCTACTATCTATATTTTATATGTAGATATAGATGTGTAGACATATATAAATGCTTAAAAAGGTTTGGGAGGATTCATGTGTGATAACAGTGCTCACCTTGGGACAGTAGAAGCAGGAGGCAGTAATTGGGGTGTTGTTCCCTGTCATGTCTTATGCATTTACAGAGAAAATGTATTTACATATTACTTGTGTCATTAAACATCTATGAAAAAAGACCTAGCCCAACTCCCCCATTTTACAGATGAGGAAACTGATATTTGTTTGCCAAGGATCTCAGATAGCAAGATAATCTCAAAGATAGACTTCAGTGAGCTTGGTTGCTGGTTCCAGGGCATTAGCTTTCTTCATCATGCCTAGTTGACCTTACCAGGCATTTTAGATGAAGATGGGGTAGCCATAGCTTATATGCCTATCTCCTCAGCATCAGGAGGGAGTGGCTGCTAAGGAAAGACCAGCTAGAGCTTGGCTGGGACACTCTAGGTAGAGGCTTGATTAATTTTGCATTTTTAGGTTTCAGCAGTGATCAAGACTCCAGAAACACTAAACCGAGGAGAAGGCAGGTAGGTTTCATAAAGCTCATTAGTGTACAATGAGAAATGTAGCCACATGGGCTACTGTACTTGTATCAGCCTGACCATAGCATTTTCTCCATGCCAGCAAGCTACAGGGAAGCCAAATGATAATTAGAAGCCCACTTTGTAACTTACCATGAGCAATCACTGTGTCAAATTATTTGAAGTCTTATGACAGCATTTTCTCTCTGAGGCAGAATCAGGAAGCACTTGGTAAGTGTGGCATCAGAATGAGAGGATTTACATTAATCAAATACTTCATGGCTTCTGGTTAAGCTAATCAGCTGTATCCAGTTCATAATGGGGATCAACTTACTAATGTAATATGTAAGTCCCATTGGCTTAGGCTCCTTGGGACTGTCTGGATGGGTTCTAATTCTTCCTGTGCTTCGCAGACTCCTTTTTCTCTGTTTTGATGATTGAGCAGTGCTCTTCCATAGGTCCGGTCTTAGATCTGTAAATATACTTAATCATATCCATATACCATTTTGCTTGTCTGGGATTTAATTTGGTTTTCTTTGGGTCTGTGCTCTGATACATTTTATGTTGCTCTTCCAGTCTAATACTTGTTGCCATCTCAGCGTCTCTCTATTTGGGATGCTCTTGTCTATCCTCTGACTTCCTGCACTTCCATGGTTGTCATTCAGATCGCAGCAGTTTAAATATCAGCTTGTTAGAAAGATCTTCCCTGAGCATCCAGTTTAAAGAAGTCACTGAGTCATTCTCCATGACTTCATTTTTAGTTTGAGCATAATGCTTATTCGCTTAGTAGTATCTGATATGTACTGTTTGCATCTTTTTGTTTTAGTTTTTGGTTGTCTCTCCCATTAATATATAAACTCCTGAAAGTAGGAATCTTGTCAATCTTTCTCCTGCTCTGTGCCCAGCATCTAGAGCAGGCGCATGTCAGGTTCTCATGAATGCTCGTTTGTTTGCATGCTTACTTGCTAAATGAATGATCTGTCAAGAGGCCTACAGTGGTTTTGTTATTTGTTATTATTTTTTTATTTGAGAGAGAGAGAGAGAGAGAGAGACAGTGAGAGAGAGAATGGGGGGAGAGGGGCAGAGAGAAAGAGAGAGAGAATCTCAAGCAGGCTCCATGCTGACTGTGGAGTCCAGTATGGGGCTTGATCCCACCATTCTGGGATCATGACCTGAGCAGAAATCAAGAATCGGGTGCTCAACCTACTGAGCCACCCAGGCACCTCTGCTTTTGCAATTTATAAGTTCTTGGGAACATCTCATTGTAGTCCCAAATAAGATGACAAGGATATTGTCTTAGAAATGAACCTGGCCAAGAATCTACAAGTCTTGATCAATTCTCAATGGGTGGCAGGCCTGTGCAGTAAAAGAGAGGGTGGTGGGAGTGTGTTCACAAATGTCACCCAAGTGGTTGTTCTCCTCCAGGGAGGGTTCACTCAGCAATGGAAACAGATATACCCAAATACTGCCTGAATAACAGATTCCAGTGGAGATCCTTCAGAATAATATAGTATTTCCCAAACCGGAGAGTTGTTTGACATTATGGTGTCATGACCTGAAAGTATTAGGATGAAGGTAATTCCTTAAACCGAGGGGATTGGCAGACAAGGTCAGGCCAGTGAGCAGCTAAGACTTCAGTATTCCTGAGGCATTTGCCTTTCATCAGATTTCAGAGCCTTTCTTCAGAGTCAGAAAAAGTCACCACTCCCCTCATCAAGGGCACTCACCTCTCATTGGGTAGGGGCAAATCTTGAAAGAAATAAAACAGACCCCTATCTCATGATAAATGAAATCGAACTTTCCAATGTGCCTTCCAGGAGAGGGATTCCTGATAAGGAAACATCCATAAGGTAGGCAATGATTACAAACATTGATTTATTTTATCTTCCATCAGGTCTTTTGCAGTAAGATCCCAGGCTTACAAAAGTCCTGTTGATATAATTTGCCTCAAGGAAATAAGAATATGAATAGAAATGATAAAAGCATGCAATTGATAGAAAGCAGTCTTTCCTCTGTGGTGTTAAATCTATTTTTTGAATTGATTTTTGAAATGTGGAAGGTTGTGGTATGGAGTATAGAATCATTTTTAATTTTAAAGTCACTAAGTTTATGAATATCTGTGAGATAAGCAGAATGACTAAATTCTAAAGGGAGACTGTAATATATTGAGATTACTGGGATAGAACTACGTATTTTTGGTTCCATGCAATATTTAATCCCCTTGCAGAGACGATGTGCAATGAAAGTCTTAAAAATCAGGTTTTGTTTAGATTATAATAGTGTGGTATATTTTCAGTTAAGATGATGTAGGCAGTTGCATTAAAAATATGTTTTCTATCACAACAACTATCTGGTAAGGAGACAAGACATTTTGCTTTAAAAATTTGATATGCCTGTGGTATTTTACAGAAAAATTATAAATAAAGACACAAATTTAACATGCATTTGGCTTTCTATGATAGAATTAGTGGAACATTACATTTCTAGATCTATTCGTTATTTTATTTTCACTCCCTTCTCTAAAGGACTTATAATTCCTGAATAAAAATTAACTACTGGTTTCAACCTGACTGGAAGGGTTTAGGACAGAAACAAACTTTTATATATCGTGTTCTTTCTACCAGTGTTTAGGAAAAATAATTATAGACATCTATTTGGATGCCAAATGCTATTTCAATTTTTGAAATTTCATAAAGAACTCTATCATTTATTGTCGATTTTGAAGAAGTCAATTTTTCTGATGACACATCTGCACATACATATAAAAAGAAATGCTATGCTTCCGTGAGAATGAAGTCAGACAAGTCATTAAACAGAGAAATCTTATCTAAAGATCTTTCTGAGAAATAATTTTCTTTCTGAAATTCACATTGTATCCATTCCTTTTCTAATCTTCCTGCTTAAAGTCCATTGGCAGAAATCCAAATTAAAACTAATAGCTATATTTTTTAATCTTCAAAAAACAATTAGCTAGACATATACAAAGTATTCCGTAATTAGGCCAAAGGTGGGAAAGAAGATATTCAATTCAAACATGACATTCTTGATCTCATTTTCTTTACTGTTGAATCAAGACTAGACACTTGGCCGCCCTTTTCAATTTCTGGGATTTATGAGATATTAAGCAAGAGTCTATATTAGAAAAATTTTATTTTCATTTATGTGATACCCACTGTAGTAATATGACATTTACTATAATTTAGTCTTACTGGGTAGTTTATAAGATTTGAAATCTCAGGGCTTTGCATAATCTCCTTCCAAGTGTTTTAATTGACATTCTGCTATAATGAACCCCACAGACCATTACCTGGCTAATTGCTTGAGTTACAGTGCTTATACAATGCCATTCTTTGTCCTTGGTCTTTTGGGGTATTAAATAGCAAGGCTGTCCTGAAAGAGAAAGTGACTGCTGGTTTTCATGTGAAGCTTTAATGTCTTCGTAGTTCTTTTCAGGGACAGACCCCCTCTGTTCTTTGTTCTTCTCTTGGCTGATACCAAACCTGATGCTTATCAGAGACACCCTTATTCTGGGATTCTCAATTCCCTCTGGGAGAGCCCTTGACCTCTAAAGCGTCTTCCAGAGCCATTGCCACAGGTAGAGCTTTCTGTGACCTGATGCGGAAATCCTGGAATAGGCCCCGGAGCAGGTGACAAAATGAAGATATAACAATATTTAATTATTGAGTGCTATGATTAGTCAGAATTTGTTGGGACAAGAATCTTACTACTTTAGAATTAGAAAAGACTTTATTTATGGCTCACCTAGTCCAAACTGACTGCTTTTAATACAGGGACATTGAACCATAGTGGCTGAGTGACTTACCCCAGGTCTCATGCAGTTGCTAGTGACCCAGGCTCTGGGCTTCCTTTCATGGAGTTAACAGAACCCAGATCCACGAAAATGTTTTAGAGCCTAACGTCAAATTACAGAGTTAGAGCCAAGCAGGGAGGTGCTGGGATCAGCATGTCAGCACAACCCAGATAAATACAGTGTGGCCTATATCCTTCCATTTTTCTGCCTTTATTTTTTATTTTTAGAATTTTTTTAATGTTTATTTATTTATCTACAGAGAATGTTAGTGGGGGATGGGCAGAGAGAGAGAGAGAGAGAGAGAAATCCAAGTAGGCTCTGTGCTGTCAGTGCAGAGCTCAATGCAGGGCTTTATCCCATGAACCATGAGATCATGACCTGAGCTGAAATCTAGAGTCAGATACTTAACCAAATGACCCACCCAGGTGCCCCTGTTTCTGCCTTTTCTAAATGATGGTACAGGTCATTGACAATGGCCTTATGAATGGTTAGGAGTGATTAAGGGTTTTTAAAGAATTTTTTGAGAACTAGAGACAGGGTAGGAATGAACTCCAATACCTATAGGCCTAGATCGATTTCTCTTGGTAACTCCTGATTAAAATGTTTCTAGGGTGTCTGCTCTAAGTTTGTTAATTTAAGTTATTTGATGGAACTAGTACAGATTCCAAAGGGCAGGATAGGGACTGATACACTTTGGGATGTACCCAGTGTCTGTTGACAAACTTCTGACTTTCTGAATGTTTGTTTAGAAGAGGAGCATTGGGGTAGTAGGTTCAGAGCCCCAGATTGAGAAAAAAGGGGGACGGATCTTAAACACGGCAGAAATTAAAGACAAATGGAAATTTGTCTATTGGAGATATTTGTATGATAGAGCATTTCTTTCATGCTGTAACTGCAGTAGTTTTACTTCATATTTGAGTTCTCTGCATCTGAGCATGTGAGTGGGCTGACGAAAGGACCAACACACGTCTTTCCACACGGAGGAGCAGCGTAATCAGCAGAAGGTAAGCTGCTAGTGATGACGATTCTGTAGCTATCACATCATTAGAAAACCACCTTTTCCTTCAAAGACAAACTCCTTTTCCTTAAAACCCTCCAATCTGTTAGATTCTATATCCTGACGCTTCCCCGGAACCTCCCCTTCAGAGAACCTCTGGCTAATTGTAGATGGACTGGATGAAGCGGGAGTGAGGATCTTCTAGTCCTTTTCCGTAGTGATTCCCAGCCCTACAGAGGAATATCCTACAACAGGCATTCTTCTTGGTCTCCAAAAGGTAATGTGGTTTGCTTAGGTTTGGGCATACTTATTAAATGGGCATATAAATAATTTATACCCAGGAAGTAGGAAAATCTCATTGAGATCTCTGCTTCCTAGAGGAGGTTTCTACCACAGAACTCAGTTTGGCCCCATCATTGATTTTTATTAACATGCCCGAACTTAACAAACAGGTATTAGGAGCACATGTAAATTTTAAGTTCAGTTTTTCAACAGCAACTTTGATAGGTGATTAATTGCTGCTGGGACCAACTAATAAACAAATAGTACACAAATCAATCATGTTCAGGCTCTGTTGCTTTTTTTTTCTTCCTTTTTTAATTAATGAACTTTATTGTTTAGAGTAGTTCTAGGTTTACAGATGAGCGGAGCAGGAAGTACAGACAGTACCCATCTCCCCACCTAGCCCACCTTTACACTCTATGCCTCACTGCTTTCTTATAACCGGTGGACTAATTCAGCCTGAAATGCTGTCCAGCGGCACACTGGCTCGTTCATACTATGCTCTCACCGCCTCCTTTCTCCCTGTCTCTAAAGTCAGAAAACCACTCTGGCAGACAAACTTGAAATCCCTGAGAAGGAAAAAAAAAAAAAAAAAGATGAAACAGAGGCAATAATTTTGTTCTTGTCTTTGCCTGATCCCATCCTTTAAGGTTTCTTTTAGGTTTTGGAGATGTGGAACGAGGGCTTGTTTTCATGTCTAAATTTAATGTGTATTTTTAACCTGTCTATTCATCCATGTAGGTGAGTTTGCTTTTCCACCAACTGGTCACCTGAATTATTACTTTGTCCTGCCCTATTCTGATTGCTCCCAGCTCTCCTGAGTGCAGTTCTTTTTCTGCACCTAATCCAGTGCCATGGGCCTCATGTGCCATTTGGAACATTCTGCTTCCTGTCCCACCACCTTGATTTAAGACGGGGTTCAGGGGAAGAGGAGTAGGTGACAAAGTGGTGGCATGCATAGAGAAAAACAAACAAACAAACAAACAAACTATCCATGTTTGCTTCTAGACTTTTTTTTTTTTTACAGTGTTAGATTCTGAACTAAAGCCAATCCCTTTTATCTAACAGAAAAATGCTGAGAATGTTTCTATTTTACTGCACCCTTGTTATATACAAGAAGCATTTAATGTGGTGGAATGTAATATTATATTCAATGTGCTTAATAAAATTGTAATGGATTCGCTTATTTAGACACTCTGGGAGAAATAGTCTCCCACTGGATAATAGAAATGGCGGTGCTTTTGCTGCATCTATCAACACAAAGGGATGAGCAAAGCTTATCAGAGCTGATTACAATCACTCTGGAATTGCCCTTAAAAAATAAAGTGGGAAATAGGAATCTGCAGTTACAAAATTTCTCCTTCTTCCTTTTCATGGCATTACATTTGCAAATGAATTCAAAATCTGAGCTTTAGGAGGCCTGTGAGTTTGTTGGAAAAATGGGGCAGGAGAAAACAGCTTATCAGGAATCCTCCACACCAAGGTGGCTTAGCACTGAGAACTCAACACGAGGCACCTTACAAAGAAAGGAGGATTATTCAATGGATGTAGCTCTCAAGGCAAGAGAAGGAAGAAGCAGTAGCAACTGTCCTTCCCCAATCTCCTTTTCCTCACACCCTTCTATACCATGCCCTTGTCTTGGGACCTCCCTCCTGAGGGTAAACACACAGGAAGTGGCTGTGATGGTAGTGAGCCCTTGTAGCTGCTGTCCCCGACTCTCCATTACACTTTAGGTTACTTATTTAGGCAGGGAAGTCACGGGGATGCCAGCATCCCTTCAGGATGAACAAGCCCTGAAATCATCCCATTACTTGACTGAAGTTCAGACCTCTTACAACCCTACCTCTTTTCCTTTCATACCTCAGCACAGGGAAAGCCTCTCAGCCCAACCCAGTCTGTCCCACTCAAGCTGTTTCATCAGGAGTTGGGGCTAAGATCTTACTTTAAGATCTCCTAAAATCCACTCAGGGAAACTAGGGATTTATTATTCTGGTCTTGGGGAGACAAAATTGACCAAGCATCATTTCTATGCAAACATCTGTGTGCCTAGGTTGTACTTCCTAGTGCAAAACTATCTCAGATTTAGTGTGTGTGTGTGTGTGTGTGTGTGTATGTCTTATATGTATATATGTATATGTATATTAAAAACATTTTTTAATGTTTTTAATTATTTTTGAGACACAGAGAGACAGAGCATGAGCAGGAGAGGGACAGAGAGAGAGGGAGACACAGAATCTGAAGCAAGGTCCAGGCTCCGAGCCATCAGCACAGAGCCTGACGCGGGGCTCGAACTCACGGACTGTGAGATCATGACCTGAGCTGAAGTCGGGCGCTCAACAGATTGAGCCACCCAGGCGCCCCATGTATATGTATATTTTAAATGTTTATTTATTTTGAGAGAAAGAGAGCACGCACAAGCAGGAGAAAGGCAGAGAGAATCCTAAGCAGACTCCACACTGTCAGTGCAGAGGCCAGTGTGGGGCTTGATGTCACCAATCATGAGATCATGACCTGAGCTGAAATCAAGAGTTGGATGCCCAGCCTATTGAGCCACCCAGGTACCCCAGATTCATTGTATATTTTAAAATAAAACCTTGACCAACAACTCAACCTCACCTTGTGTTTCTAAAGGAAAATAATTATTAATCGTATTCTTCAAGAATTTTCCCACATGTAGACTCACTGTGGTCTCTTTGTTTTCTCAAAGTGATATAGATTTAAACCACAATCCTAAGAAACCTTCTAAACTCAAACTGTAAACTTAAATTCTAATTTAAATGCGTTGAATATGCAATTTTCAGATAGAAATTAAATAAAATGATGATTGTTTTCCAGAAAGGGTGATCTTTTAATTGGCAAAATAATGGCAACAAACTTGTAAGCCTCTCTCGTCTCTTACTGCCTGGACTACAGCAGCTCCCACCTGCTTTTACTGCTTCTTGTTTTGTCCCCTCTGCAACCATTCTCCACACAACAGCCAGGGCCTCTCCCCTGCTTGAGCATTGAGTGACTTTTTACAGCCTGTAGAACAAACCCCGAATCCTTACAAAGGTCAACAGCAGTTACACAGTGTGTCCCGGGGGGGCGGGGTGGGGGGACCATGCCAGGCTCCCTCTCTCTCCATGCCTCCAGGGCCTCTGGGCCTTCCTTCTCTCTCTGTACCAAGGCACATCCAGTTCCTGCTGCTTGGAAAACTCTTCTTGCCTGTCTCGTGACCAGCTCCTTCTGATTCATCAATGCTCTTTCCTCAGGCCTTGCTATCAGCTTAAGTGTTACTTGCTCAGATAGGCTTTCTCTAGCAACCTGTCTGAAACAATCTTTCCTTGTCACTCTTTATCAAATACCCCTATTTATTTCCTCCCTACCATTTATTACAGTCTGAAATATTGATTATTTTTACCATCTGATATTTGTCACTGCCATTAGAATGTAAGCTCTGTGACAGCAGATATTTTTTTTCCCTCTAACTCCTGCATATAATACAATGTATGACTCAGCATAGGTGTTTAATAAACACCTGTTGACTGAAAGAAGGAAAGAATAGCATGAAACTTGGGTATGAGAAGGAACACAGCATGGAATATCGGTCATAATGAAATGTGAGAAGCCAAAAGTAACTATTAAGATAGAAAAGGAATATGAAACACACAAAAGTTCATCTAATAATTTTATATAACTATACAAAGGTCACAGGGTGAAGGTTGCTCTATATAAAGTAAAACAAATGTCAACCCTTTCACAGATGGAGAACTGATCCATACTTATCCACATGCTTCAAATTATTTCAAAGTCAACATTTATACTTAAATCAGCATTCAAGAATGCACCTGGAATACAACATTGGTGTGGATTACATATGTGCAGGCTCAGAACATTGTGGGAGGATCTTCTGACAAAACTTCTTGGGACATAATTGGATCCAGCTAGTTTCTAACAGATTAAGATGTTATAGATGGATGAAGAGTGGTTAGGGTAAGAAAAAGAATGTAAGATTGGGTATAAGACAGTATATAAGACAGCCTGGGAGTTTATGATAAAGGAAGTGGAGATAAAGTAATTGGAGAAGAATAATAATGTAGGATTCAGGATGCAGTACAGGATTAAATCTGGAATTTATTACGAGTAATTGGGTACTGATGCAGTCATTGAAGGCGGGAGAGGTACAGGGCTGTCACTAGCTGTCAGGTTTGCCTCTAACCTTCAGAGGTTTGGGATTTTGCTATTGATGCCCAGGGCAGGACCTGCAGAAGACTTCTGTCAGTGGTCACAGCCACCCACAGAACCAAGGCAGGAAATCGTGTTGGTGTGTCAAACTTCAATTCTGCAGAAGTCCCTGCATTCCAGCTGCTGCCAGCAGAAGAAAAATGGCTTTTGCTATTTTCCTGTCTTCTGTGTAAGTGTCTCTCACTGGCAGAAACTAAACTGGAACCTGATGACAAGAGATTCTGGGAAAAGTAGTTCTTAGGCTTTGAGCCCTTGAGATATAGAGGAGAACATAAAAGAGGATAGAAATGGGCCAACTGCCAGTCTGACACAATATGAGAATAGGAAACACTTGTCACTGCTTTGAAATACTATTTCTGGCTAGTTAATTTCATTAGGTCTAATCCTCACTAAAATAATAGCCCAACAGTTACTAAGGGCACTGTGTTAAGAGCTATTCATGCATTATCTCATTAACTTTCACGACCATACAAAATGAAGCTACTATTACCGTCTCCGTTTTAGAATCGAGGAACCAAGACTTAGAGAGGTACGCTAACCTGTTCCAAATGAAGCAACTCGTAAGTGGAAGAGCTCAACCCTACTCATGACTGGCCGGCTACAAAGCCAATCCCTTTTAGTCCTTATAGTAGAGTACTTGCTAGTCAGTTATTAAATTTCTTTGTAATCCATGGCCCTAGCCTCCACGTGAAACTCGTCAAGTCATTTTACAAACGTAGACTATTAAATCAATATAAATACCTTACTTCTAAGTTGAGAAAAGAACTAATGAATCTTCACAGGATGTCCTCCCAAGCATGGGCACTGTCTTAATGAGAGAGAAAAGTATATCAGTAGAGGAAATGTAGTGTCCCCTACACTTAGAGTGAAATTTTATGTTATGAACAGATTTTCACTTATTGTCAAAGTATCTACTGTTATAAGACCACATCATAGACTCTCAAGGTTGGAAGGGGCATTCACGTTTGAAGAATCTTCAAGATCCCTTCTGATAGCATTTCGACAAAGGTTGGCTCAACTTCTGTTTAGGAACTGTCAATGGGTGCAACTTCCAGGACTATGGGGGCAGATTGACGAGTTGGGGGAGCACACAGGATGTCTGCTGCTGGTTGAAGATAAGATGGTGCTGCCTGGGGGCCGCTCAGTTCTGTCTCAACGATGGCAAATATGGTGTTAGGCTAGAGGTTGGAGCTATTGATATTAGTTAGCTTTTGCTGCTGATCCTGTCAAAATTCCATGACTTACAAATTATAGCTTGAGTGTCTATGGTGGATTCAAGATGGCCAGAGATTATTTGGCACTCCTCTCACTGAGAAGTAGAGGCTATGCCCCTTCCCTTTGAGTCTGGCTGGCCTCTGTGACTGCCATGACTAATGAAACTTAACACAGATGTTGTGCCATTCTTAGGTATAGCCTAAATGGATTGGCAGCTTCCATGTTCTTGGAATTCTCTCTTTGGGAGCCCCAAGGCATGATTGAAGAAACCTGACAATCTTGAAACTGGCACGCTAGAGAGGCCAGGTGATTGGAGAGCCCACTTTTCTTCCATTTCTAACAAGGCATTGGACTTGCAGTGAGGCCTTTCCAGACTATCCCATGCAATGGCTGAATACTGCTAAGTGACCCTAAGTATGTCTCATGGAGCAGAAGAATCGCATAACTGATCCAGGCCCAGATTCCTGACCATGAAATTGTGAGCTACGATAAAAGTTATTTTCAGTTTCTGAGTTTGAGGTCTTTTTTGCACAAGAGTAGATAACTAGCATGTTCTGTGGGATTCGTGAGGGTTGTTTGGTCTAGACTGGCCTTAACCGGTCTCATCTGGGCTCACTCGTATGTCTGAAGATCAGCTAGGGACTCTCTAGATTGTACTTGACTAGGGCAGCTTACCTGAACTCTGCTCCACGTGTCTCTCATCCTTCTCTGTGACAAGCAAACTTGTCCATGCATATTCTAGGGAAATGGCCAAACTGCAAGAGACCGAGTGGAAGCACATAAGGGCTCTTGGAACCTAGGCTTGGATATGGCACCCTGTCACTGCCATCTCATTCTATTGGCCAAAATCACATGGCTGAACTCAAAGTCAAGGGTTTGGAGTACAGACCTCATTTCTTTTGTGCAAAATTCATATCTCAAACAGCGTGAATACAGGGTGGAATGGGAAATTGGAGAAAATAATGCAATCTATTACATTTACTTCATTTCAGTACAGCAAACATCAATAGGATACATATTATTCGCAAACATTATGCTAGGCACTGGGAACATAGAAACAAAAGATACCTAACTTTTTGCTCTTGAAACATTTATGTTCCAGGCAATATTTAGAATTTTTACTTCTAATCACTGTGTTAAGATTTACACCTGCATTAAACTTCAGCGTTAGCATCTGAGTCATGTTTTATTATTTCAGTGACTTAAAATTTGATTAGAAGCCCTTACTTGCTTAACTCGTGGAAGTTGTGTTCGGTTAGGTTTTTATGTTTTTTCATCAACATGAAAAAATTTCAATTGAAAAGAAATTACATATATGTACTGTCAGCTTGCTATCAACCCTTCCTCTGTTGGTTTTCAAAGGGCCTATGTTTTCCTCATGTACAAATTCTTGGGGAGCCTCATCATAGTCTTAATGTACCAACTACATTATCCTTTAACATCTGGACTTAAATTGGGAAGCAGGAAGCCACAATGCAAGGAAAACATATGAGGACAATTCACACTTCCAAATATGGTCACCAAGCACCTTCCTTACATTTGTGGCTCTGCTCATTCTTTTCTGTAGCTCTTTGGTTTCTGGCTGGATGTGCTTTGTTTCCCTCTGTAACTTTGCTCCACACTAGTATGTTCCACCATCAGAGCCAGACTTCTCATCTCTCTTCTTCATGTCTCCCATTAAGTTCCTGTTTCTTCTCAGTGGGAAATATCTTTCTTCCACTGAAAGGCCTAGAGCTGAGCTCCATGAAGGGTTCAGCTTAATGCCTTCTGCAGCATCAATGGTCACTCATTAATCCCCAGGCAACATGGGACAGTGGAAAGTGCATGGGCTGACTTTGGAGTCAAATGGGCCTAGGTTTTAATCCTAGCTCTACTGCTTACTAAACTGTGATCTCAGGCAGGCTACTTAACTTTCTGTGCCTGAATTTTAAAGTATTTTTTCTTTTTAATTTTATTTTTTTAATTTACATCCAAATTAGTTAGCATATAGTGCAACAATGATTTCAGGAGTAGATTTCTTAATGCCCCTTACCCATTTAGCCCATTCCCCCTCCTACAACCCCTCCAGTAACCCTCTGTTTGTTCTCCATATTTACGAGTCTCTTATGTTTTGTTCCCCTCCCTGTTTTTATATGATTTTTCTTCCCTTCCCTTATGGTCATCTGTTTTGTGTCTAAAGTCCTCATATGAGTGAAGTCTTGTGATACTTGTCTTCCTCTGACTATTTCACTTAGCATAATACCCTCCAGTTCCATCCACATAGTTGCAAATGCAAGATTTCATTCTTTTTGATTGCTGAGTAATACTCCATTGTATATATATACCACATCTTTATCCATTCATCCATTGATGGGAATTTTTAATTAAATTCCAGTTAATTTACATATAGTGTGATATTAGTTTCAGGTGTATAATACAGTACTATATATAATACAGAGAATTATATATATAGTATATGATATATACCTCCATATATCACCTGGTGCTCATCACAAGTGCACTCCCTTATCCCCATCACCTATTTAACCCATCCTTCCATCCACCTCTCCTCTGGAAACCATCAGTTTGTTCTCTATAGTTAAGAATCTATTTCGTGGTTTATCTCTCTCTCTCTCTTTTTTCACCCTTTGCTCATTTGTTTTGCCTCTTAAATTCCACATATGAGTGAAATCATATGACATTTGTCTTTCTCTGACTGATTTATTTCATTTAGCATAATACTCTCTAGCTTCATCCATGTCATTGCAAATGGCAAGATTTCAATCTTTTTTTATGGCTGAGTAACATACCATGTATGTGTATATATACATATCACTATCACATCTTCTTTATCTATTTTTCGATCGATATACACTTGGGCTGTTTCCATAGTTTGGCTATTGTAGATAATGCTACTATAAACATCAGGGTGCATATATACCTTTGAATTAGTAATTTTGTATCCTTTGAGTAAATAGCAGTGCATTTGCTGGGTACTAGGGTAGTTCTATTTTTAACTTTTTGAGGAACCTCCATACTGTTTTGCAAAGTGGCTGTACCAGTTTACATTACTACCAACAGTGCAAGAGGGTTCCCCTCTCTCCACATCCTCACCAGCACCTGCTATTTCTTATGTTGTTAATTTTAGCCATTCTGACAGGTGTGAGGTGATATTTCATTGTAGTTTTGATTTTTATTTCCCTGATGATTAGTGATGTTGAGCATCTTTTCATGTGCCTGTTGGCCATCTGTATGTCTTCTTTGGAAAAATGTCTACTCATGTCTTCTGCTCATTTTTTGAATGGGTTATCTGTTTTTTGGTGTTGAGTTTTATATGTTCTTAGTATATTTTGGATACTAACCCTTTATCTGATATGTCATTTGCAAATATCTTCTCCCATTCCTTCAGTTGCCTTTTAGTTTTGTTGATTGTTTCCTTCACCGTGCAGAAGGTTTTTATTTTGATGTAATCCTAATAGTTCATTTTTGCTTTTGCTTCCCTTGTCTCAGGAGACATATCTAGAAAGAAGTGGCTACAGCTGATGTCAAAGAAGTTACTGCCTGTGTTTTCTTCTAGGATTTTTACGGTTTCACATCTAGGTCTTTCATCCATTTTGAATTTATTTTTGTGTATGGTGTAAGAAAGTGGTCCACTTTATTCTTTTCCATGTTCCTGGAAAGTTGTTCCATTACCATTTGTGGAAGAGACTGTCTTTTCCAATTGGATATTCTTTCCTGCTTTGTTGAAGATTAATTGACCATATAATTGTAGGTTTATTTCTGGGTTTCCTATTTTGTCCTATTGATCTTTGTGTCTATTTTTGTTGTGCCTGAGTTTTATAATCCATTATATGGGCATAGTAAATCTTATCTTGCATGGTTCATGTGTGATGTAATTGAAATAATAATTATAAAGTGCCTGGACAATGCCTGTCATGTTCCTGGTGTTAGATCCCTTCTCCTCCCAATCCCAACAGCTTATCTCTTACTATATCAGCTTCTCTCTTATTGGCCACCTTAGGATTGGCTTACCGAGGGGCTATCATAACATGTTTTCAGGGTCAGAAATACTTTGTATGCATGGTAAAACACAGACATGTTTTAGTGAGGAAAAAAAGGGTTATTTTTCCATATGATTTCATTTGTTTAAGAGAGCATAAGCAATGTCTTAGAGCATTTATACTCAGCATTCTGCAAAGTTGAGTTCTTATGGCAAAGTGGCGAGAGAATTAGAAGTTACCAATATTTCACTTTGGATACTTTGCACTTTGGATATTTGCTGTGTTCGGATGTTCAGCGCAGACAAGATCCTTAGGGATGGGGCTGGGTTTTACTTGTCTTTATGTTCTGTGACCCAGCACGGGACCTGGCACTTCAGAGATGCTCAAATAAATGTTTGTTGAACAAATAAATGAATGTTTTACTGACAGCGATTGTGTGAATTGATGAAACTTGAACTATTTTATATGTAAATGGAATACTTCTGTTGTCTGGTTTTTGCTGGGCCTGAATTTAGCTGATTGATGCTTAGTAACTCTGGTTTATGCACTCACTTTTGCAGGGGTTGGAGGAGAGTGGGGCATCAGGTCTATATTTGGGAAAATGCAGTGCGATCACTTACCCTTCACACTTTCCTCTTTGCTTTTGCTGTTTTTCATCTTTCCTAGCAGACTGTACACTCCTTAAGGACAAACACACCATGGCTCACGTTTGCTTTCTCAGTGTTTGTGGCATTGTTGATTTTCAGTAAATACTGGTTGAGAGGGTGAATATGGCAATGAAGACAACTTGAAGGAAAGTTAGCATTTTGGGATTTTTATATGATTTTAGAAATGCAGCATCTTATCTGAGCCCTTTCTCATCTCCTCTGATTTATTCTTCCACTGATCCTGCCCTTGGATTTCTTGTTCTTTAGTGTCATCCTTACAAATGCCATGTGATTTGTGGGAAAGGATTGAGGCTTTGAAATTAAAAAAGCATTTTTTAAAAATGTTTATTTACTTTTGAGAGAAAGAGAGACAGAGCATGAGCAGTGGAAGGACAGAGAGAGAGGGAGACACAGAATCTGAAGCAGGCTCCAGGCTCTGAGCTGTCAGCACAGAGCCCAACGTGGGGCTCGAAGTCACGAGCTGTGAGATCATGACCTGAGCCGAAGTCGGACGCTTAACCGACTGAGCCAGCCCGGTGCTCTGAGGCTTTGAAATTAAACAGACTTGGATTTCAGCTCTGAATTCATAACTTTCTGATTGCATGATCTTGAATGAGGCGTAGAACCCCTTGGTTCCTGTGTCCTCATTCGTGAAGATGAATAGTGTCTCCTACCTGGCAGAGCAGTTTTGAGAACTGATTAGATGGGTGAATGTAAGGCAGCTGCTCATAGTAGGAGCTCTATAAATAGTAGGTGTTATTATGATCCTTAACCCATTCTCTTTACCCTCATACTGCTCCTTTTTCCAACCAGAAAACATGCATTTCTACCCCTGGCCATCTGTTGGCAGCATCTGAACGGCTGTGAGTTGCTGGGGACCGCACTTCACAATTTCACTTCATTGGGAACTTTGTCTCATATCACTCTGATTAATAAAAGCCTTAATAAGAATAACCACCCTCTGCCCCATTAAAATCATGCAAGGATAAATGTGAGTTTTCAGGAAAACTCCTCAAATGATGAAGTGAAGAATTGGAGAGTTAAATGACATGTGAAGAATCGGAAGATATAGCATATATTCAAGTTTATGATCTTTTTATTCCCTCTCTCTCCATTTATTACAATAGATTCTAAAAAATTGCTCTCACAACAGGACCATTATCCCTAGTAGATTTAAGGACCCTTTCACCAGTATTTTTTCTTGAAATAATTGAGTTTGCTGGAATAAACTACTCAGCTCAATATTTTTCATCTCCCTCTAATACAAATGTATTTGATTCCTATAAATCTGAGTGAGGTCAGTCAGGAAATTATACATATTTGTTTTCCACAGGGTATATGAGCTATTAAGTCATGTTGCATTTATTATAGATCATGTTCGCTAGTTGGCAAGATAATTTGAATGATTGAAAACAATATTTTAGAACATGTAGCACCAGGAAAACAACCAGAAAGGAGAATTGAAGCAAAATCTTCCTTATGATAAATATTTTAAGTAAACAAAATATCCTGTTGTGATTCAAGTACATATTTGCATTAAAATGCATTTAAAATACCATTCAATATTATGCATACTGTTTATTCTTATGGTTCATATGCATTTATATATTTCCTTCTTATATATTTATATCACTTAATCATTACATTTGGATCTCATGTCATATGTGTATATATATTCCCATTATATCTTTCTTCCAGCCTCAACTATGTGGATGTTTTCTTGGCTGTGTGCGATTTTAATTATTTTGGCTTTTGCTGGTATGGACACAGTAGCAAAGACCACACCACATCCCAAATTTACGAAGAAATCTGACGGAAAAGAGATGCCGAAGGGTCTAAAGCCGTCCAGTGGCCCACCTCCAGAAGAAGAGGAAATTCCTTTCACAGAAGTGGCTGAAATGGTGGAACCGACCCCCAACCCCCCAGCCCTAGATTCTGCCTTCGGTACTGCCACTCTCTTCCCCTTTGAAAACTTCACTCTTGACACGGCTGATTTTTTTCTGAATTGCTGTGATTGTTGTTCATCTGTCCCAGGGCAAAAAGGAGAACCTGGAGAGACTGGAAAGCCAGGTATTTGAAAGTGCATGAAGCCATATTTCCTACCTGGATATTCTTGGAGTTGAGAGGTGGATTGGAGGTAGAATTGTCCCAAAGGTTTCTACATTGTCCTGCAAATGGTGACAGGGTCTAGGTGTAACACTGTGACAAATGCAAATGGGTGCTGTGTTGCCCACCAGCCACACGTGTGGCTATTAATAAAAATAAACATAAACATTAATATTAAAAATTCAGTTCCTCAATGACACTAGCCACATTTCCAATGCTCAATGGCCACACGTGGCCAAAGACTACTGTATTGGGCGGTACAGATACAGAGCATTTTCATCAGTGCAGAAAGTTCTATTGGACAGCGCTGGCTAGAGCAGAAACCAGGCTCCCGACCCCAGCCCTGGCACACAGTTCTTCACATTACAAACTTACTGCCAGTACAGTCTTCTCGTTAATGGCTGATGTAAAAAGGGTAAATGAAAATTCTGCTGGCTAGTTAGAATGTGTCTTGACTGATGGATTTCTGGAGTGCTATTTGTAGTTAGGATTAGAAATGGCATGTCTGGGACGGGGAGAATAAGGGGTAGGATTCAGTTTGCTCTTCATTGAGATTCCAAGGCAACACTGTATCCTTGCCCAACAATGTTCTCCATTGAACATCATGGTTACATATTTCAAAATTTAAGATATCTTTAATATATACATTATGCATATACTGAGTTTTACTGTAATACATTTCAGCTTTTACATGTCATATAGCAGAGAACTCAGGTAAAATTGAGATAGGAGTGTCAGTTTAAAATTCACTATTCCCTAAAAAAAATGACATATATATATTTGTTATGTCTTGCCTGCAGAACTTAAAGTTATAAAAGCAGAAATTGTGCACCCTCATTAAGCTTTTCATTCATTTCATCCTATAGTAGGAACCTTTTGGGAAATGTGATCAATATTCATGCAGAGCTGGAATTAAAAGGTAGAGTTGCTGGGCAGTGGTCAGGGCATGAAGATTTCTGGATTGCTGAAACATTATTGGAAATGCAATGATACCGAGAAAATTACATTTACCAGAATTCCTCTTAGTATCATATCTGGCTGGTGAGCTGCTTGAGGGTGAAGACCTCCAAGGACCTGGTCAAGTAAACACAGCTGGTTGCTAAACTGTCTTCTAAGGCTGTAGGTCTGTCACATGAGAGCTTTTGTTTTACCCTTTGGTAGATTAGCTGGACAGTTCTCAGAGCTCAGTCTCTCCTCTAAATACATAGGACAAACATTTTGGACGTATGCCAAATTATTTGCCTGCCTGGGGTGCTCATATGTTTTAGTCTGACCAAGTCAGCACAGAGCAGAGTGTTCAAGAGCTCAGAATGTCTTGTCTATCATGGTCCTACCTTTGGGAAGCGTCATTACCTAAGTCTCAGTTTACAAAATAGAAGTGGGGGGTGAGTGGGTGGCTCAGTTGGTTAAGCATTGGACTTGGGCTCAGGTCATGATCTCGTGGTTCATAAGTTTGAGCCTCGTGTTGGGCTCTGTGCTGACAGCTCAGAGCCTGGAGCCTGTTTTCGATTCTGTGTCTCCCTCTCTTTCTGTGCCCCTCCCCTGCTTACACTTGTGCTCTCTTTCTCTCTCTCTCTGTCTCAAAAATAAATGAAAAAAAAAAAAATTAAGGGGTGCCTGGGTGGCTCAGTTAAGCGTCCGACTTCGGCTAAGGTCATGATCTCATGGTTCTTGAGTTCGAGCCCTGCACCCAGCTCTGTGCTGACAGCTCAGAGCCTGGAGCCCGCTTTGGATTCTGTGTCTCCCTCTCTCTGCCCCTCGCCTGCTGCTTCTCTCTTTTTTTTCTCTCTCTCTCTCAAAAATAAATAGACAATAAAGAGAGTAGTAAAATGGGATAAGAATAGTACCAACTTCATGGGGTCATCAAGAGACAGAATGAGGTAATACACGTAAAGACTCACTGTGGTACCTGATAGAATAAGTGCTCAATAAATTGTGTTTGTTTTTCCAGTTAGCTGTAGTAGGAGTCTTTTCCTCTTCTCAGCCTAATAGGGTCTTGTTTCTGAGATTCATAGATATTTATTCTACTGTTTCAGTGTTTCAAAGACGCTGTTTGGTTAAAAAGTTAGAAATCTAGCATAAGAGGGACATTAAACAAACTGGAAAATGACAATAAACCCTCTCAAACCCAACTATTTTATTTTATTATCATTTTTGTAAACTTTATTTATTTTGAGAGAAAGTGTGTGGGAGAGGCAGAGAGAGAGGGAGAGAGAGAATCCCAAGCAGGCTCTGCACCCCCAGCGCAGAGCCCAATGCGGGGCTCGAACTCACAAACCTTGAGATCATGACCTGAGCTGAAACCAAGAGTCAGACACTTAACTAACTGAGCCACCCAGGCGCCCCACCCACTGTGCTCGTCTTTCAGTTTCTTAAAAACACCATGGTCTTTTCCCGAAATGCTCATCTATGTATTTTGGGGTTGTTTTTTTTTCTTTTTTCTTCTTCTTTTTTTTTTTTTTTTTTTTTTTGTGTTTCAGAAAATCCTAATTCGTTCATTTGTCATTTTCCCAGGGATGTCTCCTCTGATAGCATAAATTAGGTTCTTTTAGCACAATCTATAATGGGACTTTCCTGTTTTCCTTTGCCTCACTAGCTGCAATGTGATAATTTCTACTTATTGGTGTGGTTATTGTTCAGTGTTTATCTCTCCCAGGCTCTCAGCTCCACCAGGGAAAGAGCAGCTGGGATGTTGATAGCTGATTCTTAACACCTCGTATGGTGCTTGGTGTCTAGGAGGCCTCAGCAATACTTCCTGAAAAAATGCATAAGTGAATGAATGAGAAAACCAGAAATGCTAGGTATTGGGTTTTACTTCCAATTAGAGAGTGTGGTCCACGTGAGGTTAAGAGCCAGATAATCATTTTGTCCTTGTTGTTTGATATGGCAGTGCTTCCCTGAATCCTTTCACTGCTGCCATGAATCCAGTGACAGGGACTAATGGGCTCAATTTATCTATTCAGGTGGCACAAAATTATAAATCAGACAAAAATATTGTCCTTAGGATTATGTAGTTGTTTTAGTCTTACCCGGATTTTATTATTAAGACTCTGACAGTTATTGGTCTCAATGAAATGACGCCTAAAAAAATTTTTTTTTCCAGAACTAATGAATTTCAAAAGAGAATTTTTTTTTATCCTGATGGTTTTAAATCTCATTTCCAGGTCTTAAGGGAGAGGCTGGTGGAATGGGGATCCCAGGGCCACCAGGAATTGTTGGACCCCCAGGTCCAAAAGGCCAGAAAGGAGAGAAGGGTAGGTACTTATATCCATTTCGTGTCAAAACTCAAGACATGTTCTGTATCATTTTTCAGGAGAGCAATCTGCTAAGTAAATACCATATTCTTGCAGGTGGATCAATTTTTAAAAATGTAAAAAACTTGGTAAGGCATATTGCAAGTTATATTTGATATAAAAATGTTAACTTTATAAATAGTCTATTGAGGGACTTTAAAGTTTTCTGGTAATGTTTCTCTCTTTCTCTCCACCCTCCCTCCTTCCCTTCCACACATGTAGGCTCTCACACATCTTGTCTTTTCTTCTTTTTAAGAGAGAGAGAGAGAGAGAGCGAGCACAGGCACGTGAGAGCAGGGGAGGGGCAGAGGGAGAGGGAAAGAAAGAATCTTAAGCAGACTCCACACCCACCCAGAGCCTGATGTGGGGCTCAATCTCATGAACATGAGGTCATAGCCTGAGCAGAAATTAAGAGCTGGACGCCTAACTGACTGAGCTACCCAGGCACCCCTCACACATCTTTTCTGTCTTGTTGGCCACACAGCTGACCTAGTGACTGGGAACCACAGGGTATAGTCTCTGGGGAAGGATCCTTTCCGGTATACTCCTGAGTGAGCTCTTCCTCATGATACACATTAATTTTGTATTAGATAAAACTAACTAGAGCAGGCTATAACCCTATAGAATTATTCTGTTTAGATGGATAGCATCCTTACTAAGGAGAATATGACATGCCTTTTTGGCTCACTCCAATCAGGAGTGGAAAGAGCACTGAATTAAAATGGAAGAAATCAAGCTTGTAGCGATGACCTTGTACCAGTCACTTTACCTCATCTGGAAATCAATGGGGAATAGACTAGGTATTTATTTATATCCTATTTACTATCAAAGAAGATTTGTGGTTATGTGTGCTTTCATAGATCTTTTCCGGCTCAGAAATTCTGTAATTCCATAGATCTATCAGCCAGGGGAAATCCCTGGTTCTCTAAGTGCTTCAAGACATTGAGGGAAGGTTATAGATTCACCGGGACATTTAAAAATTCCGCAGTGAATACTACCAGCCTGTAGAAATACCATCTATCCATCAAGTTAAATGTTTTAGCCTCAGTGTCACATGTCAAAAGACCTAATATCATCTATACATCACCTTCCACATGGCTGAGGAACTGTCTAACTCATTTCTAGTAGAATATTCAGTGAAGTAATTACTCCAAAAAGATGCTAAGGTAAGAAAGAGCTCCTTCACAGTTGTCAGTTATGCGATTTTCATTCTCGGAAACATTTAATCCTTTTGTGGCTGAATTATGTTAGCGGAAAGCCCTGTGAAATAAAGATGAGTGATGAACCTCCCCAGTGATTCATACATTTTGGAAGCCAGACTTCTGGAAGTAGAAGAAAAAAACAGGGAAGTATGATAAGATAAGGTTCTTAAGATTACACTTTGATGAAAGATCAAAAGTAGAAATTCATTCAGCCAGTCTCTATAAAGGGGCAACTCTACTTTCTTTTTATTTCCAGACTTAGCTTGGACTCTTGGTTAAGATTGAAAGTTAAAATAATAAATGAGTTGAATGACTGCATTCTGGTTCATCACAACCTGATTAAGTAAACTCAATGTAAGCAGTTAAATTGAAATTGAGAACCAGAATAACTGTGCAGTAAGGCTGGTATATGAGTATTGGAAAGGACAGGGGTTAGAATAGTCCTTCACTTCCATTCAGAGTTGGGTTCTCTCCAAAGGGATACAGATATTCTCCTGATGGCCTATGGGTTAATTTCCAAATTGTAAATTTTATGTGGAATGGTAATGGAAGGGGGTCAGCTACTTAGAAAACTACTGAGCAGTTTATGTGGGATTTCTCTAGCTGGTCTTGTGAAATTTGGTGGTGGGGGGAGTCTCTTCTCATTATTTGTAATTTGACATGGGATTTCTTTTACCCTAACAAAAATAAAACAAAAAAACAAAGTAAGTCAAAGAAAGACAAATATCACATAATTTCACTCATATGTGGAATTTAAGAAACAAAACTGATGAACATAGGGGAAGGGAAGTAAAAATAAGATAAGAAGGGAGGCAAACCATAAGAGACTCTTAAATACAGAGAACAAACTGAAGCTTACTGGAAGGATATTGGGTGGGGGGATGGGCTAAATGGGTGATGGGCATTAAGGAGGGCACTTGTTGGGATGAGCACTGGGCGTTGTACATAAATGATGGATCACTAAATTCTACTCCTGAAATCATTACTACTCTATATGTTAACTAACTTGGGTTTAAATTAAAAAAAAAAAAGAAAGTAAAATTTAAAAATTTTCAGCACATAAGAAAGGAGTTATATCTATAAAACCAAATAAATAAAAATTAATAAATTAAAAAAGTAAAAAAAATATTAGTTGTATCATAAATAATATGGTTGGCAAACTGATGCCAACCAATGTTACATACAGTCATGTTTGACTGTATGCGAATTTGTAAACTTTCATACTTCAGTTTCTTCTGTGATAAAAAGTGGTAAAAATATCTGCTTTACCTTTCTTGAGGGGAGATGCTATAAACTTCTGTAAATGAAAAATGTTCCCATTGATGAAATGTGCTCTGTTATATGAGTCTCCCTGTTATCCAAGGGGCTATGTTAATATCAAATGAGAATTAATTTTGAATTGAAAAGGTTGGATTAATTTTTAAAAATTATTTACTTATTTTTTTATTTTTGAAAGAGAGAGAGAGCACTTGAGCACATGCACACACACGAGCAGGGGAGGGTCAGAGAGAGTGGGAGAGAAAGAATACCAAGCAGGCTCCATGCTGGATGTAGAGCCTGACTCTGGGCTGGATCTCATGACAGTGAGATCATAACTTGATGGGAAATCAAGAGTCGACCCCTTAACTGACTGTGCCACCAGATTAATTTTTTTTTACAGTTTATTTATTTATTTTGAGAGAGAGAGAGAAAGCAAGGGAAGGGCAGAGAGAGAGGGAGACACAGAATCCCAAGCAGCTTCCACACTCTCAGTGTGGAGCCCAACACAGGGCTTGAACTCAGAAACTGTGAGATCATGACCTGTGCTCAAATCAAGAGTTAGATGCTTAACTGACTGAGCCTCCCAGGTGCCCCTGGATTAAATTCTTTAAAAATCTTGTTAAGAACTTGGAACATTACTTGGCACAAAGGAAATGATCAATAAAAGTTAACTATTATTCCTCCTACTATTATTACTGCTATTATCATTTTCAATAAAAATGAGTTTAGTGTGGTTGTACTGTAACAGGAGGGGCCTTTAGCAGGTCCAGTATAAAAATGCATTTTGTGGCACTGGGAAAATATCCCAAAACCTAGATCTTTAGATTTCTTTTCAAACATGAATTTTTACAGTTCTGTGATTTGTCCAAAGAGCATATGAAAAAAATTCCAAACACAATGAAAATTGGCTTTTCCCTAATGCTCTATGTCAAGGACTATATATTTGCATTTTATATTTATATTTGTATTTATATTCACTATCCTGGATGGGTTTTTTTTTTTGTTTAATTTTTTAATATTTTATTTATTTTTGAGAGACAGAGTATGAGTGGGGGAGGGGCAGAGAGAGAGGGAGACACAGAATCTGAAGCAGGCTCCAGGCTCGGAGCTGTCAGCACAGAGCCCAACCTGGGGCTCGAACCCATAAACCGTGAGATCATGACCTGAGCCAAAGTCGGAAGCTTAACCGACTGAGCCACCCAGGTGCCCGGGGAAGGGTTTTTGATATGATTAGTTTTAGCTAATTGCAGAACGTGTGCTCTGTTTATAAGGTGGTGACACTCTTTTTTAGGCATTGTGGGGAACATAAAGAAGGGGATATTTTAACTGTTATTCAAGATTCATAAGAAGAAAAAACAAACACATAAATAACAAGACAAAATATCATGAATTTCATGAGAGATTTGAAGAGCAAGGGGAATGCTGGGGGAAAAGCTGAATTTTGTGCAAAGAGATTGGCACTATCCCAAATCTTGTTTAAATGGTTCACCATCAACTGGAACAAAATATTCCTAATCATGCTTGATAAATTTTTTTCCCGTATCGTTTTTCCTTTATCCATTTTGGTAGAGGAAGTGTTGGATTGTAACATGGTTGCAAAATGGATGTTAGTTATACCATAACTAATATAGTTGGAAGAAAGTTAATCTTGGTATCATTTTAGGACTTAAGGGGGAACGTGGGGACCAAGGAACAAGTGGAGCCCCAGGATACCCGGGAAAACCCGGAGAACCAGGTAGAGTGTAAACTGTATCTATTGCGTTCAGTCATGTGTGCAGCACAGCCCCTAATTTTCTTCCTGTTTGTACTTATGCAGGAGGTAAGACGGACATACGAATTGCTTTTATTCTCATACTTCAGTGTCCTGATTGCTAGAGTGCAACAAGTGCTGGTCAGGTAGTTTGGAGACTAAATAAAAGCTTCTGAGCTCGTGTCCTCAGTCTAGCTGTCTTTGGGGAAAAAGACAGCTTCAGCTTCTCTGCCTGTGAGATTTTGGGTTTGGATGGACTTAGTGGAGATGTAGGGGAATACTTGGGTTGGGCCAAAACACAAAGGGTAATGGACTACTATGGGTCGCTGTGGTTCTAAATCCTGTTTCTTATCTTAAAAGTACAAAAAAAAAAATAGAACTAGATTTATGAGATTTAAATATAGGTTGTCACTAATTGGTGGCATTAACTCCTCCCCCTGTGAGAGAGCCGCAGGATCCAAATGGCACAGCTGTGGCTGAGACAGGAGTTGGGGTTCCAGTCTCAGTCAGTAGGTGTCATTTCTGTTTCATGAGCTCTGTGGTAATAGCGTTCTGTTCAATGTGATCCTTGAATGTCATTTGAACTTTCTGTTTCAGGTGGCCTTGGTCCTAAGGGGGAGAGAGGAAACATCGGACTGACAGGAGTGAAGGGGCAAAAAGGCTCCAAAGGGGACATGTGTGCAAATGGTACCCAAGGAGATAAAGGAGACCAGGGGGCTGCGGGCTCACCTGGCTTGAATGGAGAGCCTGGGGCCAAGGGAGAGAAAGGGGAGATGGGGGAAAAGGGCTGCTGTGGGGAGTCTGGGCAGAGGGGAGGGAAGGGAGAAAAAGGTGAGGAGGGTCTGAAAGGGGAAAAAGGTAGCAAAGGAGATACTGGAACGGAAGGCAAAAGCGGCCCAGATGGCCTGCCTGGGGCCCCAGGGGATCCAGGAGTTAAAGGAGAAAAGGGAGAGTTAGGTCCTCCTGGTCTTGCGGGGCCTGTGGGGCCAAAAGGTGAGGTTGGGAGCAAAGGGGTCCGGGGATCTATTGGCAAGAAGGGCTCTCGGGGCTTCAAAGGCTCCAAGGGGGAGGTGGCCAGAGTGCTGCGGTCAGCCTTCAGCGCCACTTTATCGAAGCCTTTCCCTCCTCCGAACATCCCAATCAAATTTGACAAGGTTCTCTATAATGACCAAGGGAATTACAGCCCTGTCACTGGCAAATTTAACTGTAGTGTTCCTGGCGCATATGTATTTTCCTACCATGTCACTGTGAGGGGCAGACCCGCTCGCATCAGCCTGGTGGCCCGGAATAAGAAGCAGTTCAAGTCCAGAGAAACGCTCTATGGCCATGAAATAGACCAGGCGTCTCTTCTTATCATCCTGAAATTAAGTGCAGGGGACCAAGTTTGGTTGGAAGTTTCGAAAGATTGGAATGGGGTCTATGTCAGCCCTGAGGATGATAGCATTTTTACTGGGTTCCTTTTGTACCCAGAGGAAAATTCTGGAATTTCACCATAAGCTGTGTCTTGAACGCTGTAGTTTGGGTTCAGTGGAATAAGTCAGGCAACACAGGTAGTGTTACTAAAAAGAACAACTTTCATTATGTTTTTCATGAGTATAAAAATAATACAGAAAAAATAAGAAAAATATTGTATAACCTAAAGTCAATTACTCTGCCTATTTTAAGACATCACCTTTAAAAAATATATTTATATGTATTGGAAACTTGTGTCTATTAATTTTGTAGTTAGCTTTTTTCATTTAGCATTATAATGCCATTTCCCATGCCATTTAAATAATATCTGCATGTAAAATATGATTGACATCTGTAATTAATAAATATATTCTTACCAAATATCTTGTATATCTCATATAGGTGTGTGCAACTCTTTTCTGTGTGAGTGTAAGGCTAACAAGTGACACATGATGGGCTGGTATGTCTCAAGAGTTTAGAAACTGTTAGGATTGACTTGCAACAAAATGGAGCTATTCCCTTGCCAGTTTAATTCAAGGAGAATGCACAGAAAGAATGATAAAAAATAGCTAAAATATCTTCAAAATTAATCAATGTAAAAGTTTGCCCATAAAAATCCTGTATTAGGTGGCCATGTGTGTTGGATAAAAGGTAAAAAGTAAGTTTGTAAAAGGGCTCCTGGGTGGCTCAATCAGTTAAGCATTGGACTCTTGATTTCGGCTCAGGTCATAATCTCGCGGTTTGTGGGACCGAGCTCCTCATTGGGCTCTTTGCTGACAGCACAGAGCCTGCTTGGGACTCTCTCTCTCCCTTTCTCTCTGCCCCTCTTCCACACATGCATGTTCACGTGCTCTCTCTCTCTCTCTCTCAAAATAAATAAACATTTAAAAACAAAGGAAAGTTGATAAAGCTATTGCTGAGTCATAGCAAAGATCCAGCCATTCATCAAATTGTAGTGCTTAGAAAAACTAAATGTCCCCCACAGAGTCAAGAGTAAAATTAAATCATTATTGATCTAAAATTTCAGCCCTTCCTTTCTTCATGGAAGAACATTTAATTTGGATAAATTGTTTGGCTTCATTATCATCATGTCTATACTAATTAATTCTGGTTATTCACTGAACAGGTGGGTATTTGGGAATTCACTTGCCATGTGAATATTCAATAATTGTGAATATATAACAACCTAGCAGCCTCATTTTTAAAAGAAACTAATTTATTGAATCCAAATTAAATTTGGATCAATGAAGGTGTGTAGTCACATCGATTTGAAAACCTCAGTGAGTCAAACTGGGAAGTGGGTGATAGGCAGCTCTCTGGTCTCGCTCTTCCAGACAAATAAACTTTGAAAAAAGTGATTCCCTTTTGAGATTTATATGTATATTTAAAATATATTTATTGAAAATATATTCTATCCTCTTATTTTAGTGTATATTTTCATGTTGAAAAAGTGAAAAAAAAAGCTATGGTTTTTAAGACTGACAGTTAACAAACTATCAAAGATGACTAAATTACTATTGTGTGTGTCTGGCTGTTCTACTAATGGGCAGGTGGTATTTGGATGACTAGCAGAGAAAGATGTTAATGAATTACTATACTTTTATCCTCTAGATGTTATTTTTAAAACTTAAATTTAGCGAAGTGTATGTTTTCATAATTAAGTTTTCCACATAATTCATGTTATTTTTTAAAAATTACTTTTTAAAAAATTTTATTTAACATTTATTCATTTTTGAGAGAGAGTGAGTGGGGGAGGGGCAGAGAGAGAGGAAGACACAGAATCTGAAGCAGGTTCCAGGCTCCGAGCTGTCAGTACAGAGCCCCATGAGGGGCTTGAACTCAAGAACTGTGAGATCATGACCCGAGCTAAAGTCGGACGCCTAACCAGCTGAGCCACCCAGGCGCCCCCGAAATTATTACTTTTTAAAAGATATTTTATTTTGAGAGAGAGACAGAGGCAGAGAGACAAAGAGAATCCCAAGCAGGCTTTGCACTGTCAGCCCTATGACCCAGCAATAGCACTGCTAGGAATCTACCCAAGGGATACAGGAGTGCTGATGCATAGGGGCACTTGTACCCCAATGTTCATAGCAGCACTTTCAACAATAGCCAACTTATGGAAAGAGCCTAAATGTCCATCAACTGACGAATGGATAAAGAAGATGTGGTTTATATATACAATGGAATACTACTCGGCAGTGAGAAAGAATGAAATCTGGCCATTTGTAGCAATGTGGATGGAACTGGAGGGTGTTATGCTAAGTGAAATAAGTCAGGCAGAGAAAGATACCACATGTTTTCACTCATATGTGGATCCTGAGAAACTCAACAGAAAACCATGGGGGAGGGAAAGGGGGAAAAAAAGCTACAGAAAGGGAGGGAGGCAAACCATAAGAGACGCTTAAATACTGAGAGCAAACTGAGGGCTGATGGGGGGTGGTGAGAGGGGAAAGTGGGTGAGGGGCATTGAGGAGGGCACCTGTTGGGATGAGCACTGGGTGTTGTATGTAAGCCAATTTGACAATAAATTATATTTAACATAAAAATAGATATAAAAATAGAAAAAAAATTATTACTTTTTAAAAGTTATTTTATTTTGAGAGAGAGAGATGGAGAGACAGAGAGAATCCCAAGCAGGCTTTGCACTGTCAGCTCAGAGCCTGACATGGGGCTCAAACTCACGAACTGTGAGATCATGACCTGAGTTGAAATCAAGAGTGAGACACTTAACCAATGAGCCACCCAGGCGCCCCTAAAAAATTAATTTTTAAACGTTAATTTCAATTTGGAGAATATTTGCTTAGCTGGGTTAACAATAAGTTTTAAAAATGAACCATGAATAGTACATACCATGTTCAAAAATTGTAATTAGGGTTGTGCATAATGCATTATCATGATGGTAAACAATTTTGCAAATACTTAAATTTCATCATATAAACGATCGCTTCTACTGCCATTTCCACCATCTCTTAACACAATATTCTAGAATCTAGATCCATCTTGAATTTTCTGTGTGGGCCTGCATACATACAAATTTAGAGAGATGTGAATTGTTTAATATTTCCAGCCACTAAGCATGCAACTGTTGCAAACATCGGGCAAGTCATGAGTACTTCAAGAATGATGAACAGGAACATGAAGAGAGCAAGAAAATGGATGCTCAGCACACCTGAGATACAATCTTAGGAAGTTGATAAGTTGTATTTCTCTTAATTAAGCACATTCATTGCTCAAACCCTCTTCACACCCGAAAGGAGTATCCATCTCCTATGTGTGCAGCAATACCGCCCATTACCCTTGATGGCATTTGGAGACAATCACCTTTTATTTGATGAACATTAGGCAAGAGGTGTGGAGACGAGTTTCCCCAGGGCCTGAAACTGATCGTAATGGGAATACTTAAGACTGCAAGCTGTGCTGTGCTAGAATGGAGCCTTGATCTCTAGAAAAGATGCCTTGGGTACTATCATAAATTTACATGCGGTGTGTTTGTTTTATGCAGAACCCTCTAAAGCATGGAGCTCAGGGCAGGGGCCATTCTTGCTTGGGTCCAAAAACAGTATCTCCATTTCTTCCCCTGACTCCTTCAATCAAAGAAATCCTGTTTAAAAAAAAAAAAAAGTATCATCTTCTCTGCTCACAGCCTCGTAAGGCTCCTGTCTCATCTGGAGTAGATGCTGAATCCTTACTATGACCAGAAAGGGCCCATGTGATGTGGTCCCTGCTTTCCCTCGCACTTTCCTGCCATCTCCTCCACACTTGCTCTGGGCAGTGCCTTCAACGCTAATTCCTCAAATTCACCAAGCACATTTCCACTTACAGCTTTGCATGTGCCTTTCTATCCACATGGCTTTTATCGCAGGTAACTGCATGGCTGGCTCCTCCCTCTCTCTCTCTCAAGCCTTTGTTCAAAATCACCTTTTCAGTAAGGCCTTGCATACCCTGTCCCTCTTCTGTGCTTTATTTTTCTCCATAGCACTCAGCACCCTCTAAAACATCATGTGTTTCACTTACTGATGTTGTTTATTTTCTGTCTTCCCGCTGGAAACTAAGTTCCACGAGGCCAGGGATTTTTGTCCGGTTCCTGCTCTATCCTCAGCACCAGCACATTAAATAGGTGTTCGATGAATAAAGATTGATGTTGTTGTAGATCTTTCCACAAGGTGGTGCTCACAGATTATTTTTGCTTTAGGATTCCATCTTAAAAGGCAACAAACTGTTGCAAAGTAAATAAAATGGTGACTTTGATTTCATAATTAAGAAACTGGTTTCACGAAATACCATGTTTTATGTTTTATGTCTCAGAGAGCTACACAGTTTTTTTTTTTCCCGGTTGGGACATAGGACTCTGAGGGGTTCTCTGGGGCTGCTGTGAGAGACTTACAACTATGGAAGAGGAACATGTCTCCTGTCATCTGGATTTGATCCTGCTTCTGAGTGGGGGCCCAATCGATCTCCCACTCCAGCCCCGAATAGCTCCGTTTTGAGTCCTGGGAATTAATATATTCTATAATTGTAAACCCAATTACAAAAAGGTTTCAAATGAGGCAAGAAGACTATAAACTTGAAGGTTTAAGAATGCTATCAAACCTGGAAGGATGTAGGGAGAAGAAAAACTGGGAGCAGTGCAGCTGCCAATGGTTAAGATGAATGGGGACAGGCAGGAGAGAGAAATGTTGGGAATTACGGAGTCATGATAACTGCTGTTTCCTAGGTCCCACCAATGTACCAAGCACAGAGCTTTATGTGTCTACAGTGCCTTAAGCGTTATATACCTTGGGGCCTAATCACCCCAAGTCCTAAAGGACACCCATCTGTTAGGTGGGGGAGCCATGAACCCACTCTTAACCAATGGAGCAGGACAGTTTTCTAAAAAGCTTGGCTAGTGAAACCTGGTATAATGCGGAAAAGAATGGTGCTAGCCTAGTTTCTCAAGGCTAGCACCCCAAGTGGAAAAAGGAATGAGAAGTGGGACAAGAATCCACTGATATCACAGCAGGGGGTGCAAGAGTGGGCCTCTTGTAAAACTGCAGGTGAATGCAAGGGCTTTACTGATAATCGGGACTGTACTTGGGTGTTCTGATCAGCCTAGTGTTTACTCCATGTGAATTTGGTGGAAAAATTTAGTAGGAGGGCTTCATTGTTTTAGAAACTAGTATTAAAGCATACTTATGGTTGATTGAATTATAAGAATTATGTTGCCTCTAACAGAGACAGTAGGAGAGATGTACATATTCCTTCCTTGAGGTAGGAAAATGCATGGAAACCTGCCTTGTCCTGAGCTTGTAGAAGGAGCGGATGAGGCAGAAGTCTCACACACTCTCTGTGGGGTCACTAATTTGTTTCGGGTTTCTGTGTTCCTGGCTGAGGTACTGAGGATGAGTCAGTGAGCCCGACGGGGAGAGAAAACCCCTCTGTGTTTATGGAGCTTATGAGGAGAAGGAGTGAAAATCTGACAAGCTATTAGTTATATAGTATATCAGAAGGTGATAAATGCTATGGAGAAAAATGGGGCAGGATGGAAGGTTGTGAGTATTACAGTTGGGTGGTAGGGGTGAGAAGAATTTAAAATAGACATCAGAAAAGACCTCACTGAGATGCAATATTTGAGTTAAGATATAGAGAAGGCAAAAGAACAAGTTATGAATATCTGAGAAGCAGAGGGAGTAAGAGAACAAAATCCCTAAGGTAGGAGCTTGCTTGCTGAGGAGGCCATTGGGACTGCAGGAAGTAGGGGGTGAGGTCAGAGAGGTAATGGAGTCACAGATCGTGTAGGACTTTTAGCCTATTGTGAAGCGTTAGTTTTTACTCTGAGTTTGGCAGACATAGAAGTGCACCATCCTCATCAAGGAAAACACTAGATGCCCCACTAAGGGAACTAAGTTCACCTCCCTCAGGCTCTGCCTGAGCTGCAAGAACTGCCTCTTTTGAGGTTATACCTTTCTCAGGGCAGCCCAAATCTGGTAACCGAGCAAGGTGGGGAGTCCTTCATGGCCTCCCTGATTAGCTATCCTCACTCCAGAACTTTCCGCAGTGACTGAGGCTTTGCTGGGCCTTCATCGTGGTTCAGCTCTTCCCTGCCCAGTTCTGCCTCCTTTTCCTTCCCTTCACAGGGGTTGATTCCCAATAAACATCTTGCACCTCAGACTCTCTCTGAACATCTGGTTCTAGAGACCCATCTGGTGACCATGAGACATAAACTGTGAGAGAA